>NW_028258317.1:61570833-62258750 GCF_053883595.1 Heterocephalus glaber | reverse complement strand
TGTATAATATTATGGTATTGCATGTTCTACATGTTAGTTTCACTGGCTGGAGGGTATTAAGTCCTGAGAAATGAGGGAGCACAGACCATGGGCTGCTTATATGAGCTGTGCTGTGTTAGGTACACTTGTAGCAGTCCACCTCAGACATTGCTCTTCTGTTACCATTGGATATCAAAAAAGAAGAAGGAACAGAAGAGAGAAAAGGGAAAATTCCCTTGTAGAAACCAAAAGCTATACTATAGTCCTCAACCTACAGGCAAGGATGTAGATGTGTCTTTTCTTTCAAAAGCAATATTCTCTTGCCCTTATCTGCCTGACATTAAGGTTTTAACAGGCTATGAGATCATGCCACAAAATTTCAAAATACAACTTCAGATATTATTAGTCCCATTTTCGTTCCAGAATAAATGGCTCTCTGTTAAACTTAAAGAATTATTTCTATAGGCATTCTGGTCATAGCTTGGATCACACCAAGCCCTTTAGGAGGTCTGCTTTTTAAAAGACCTCTGAAAACTCATTTTATTGTCTAGTATAGCCAAAGTGCTTCTCCAGTGGTGCTCGAGAGATTTTGCAGAAACATCCATGATAGGGGCTTTCTGTAGAGAAAACAACTGGATTGTTCAAAATTTAAATCACCTGAGACTCTCTTCTGGAATTCTTTCTTATTTCTCTTCTATTGTCCTTATTAGTTGACTCTGAGCTCTTGTCATGGTTCCTAACTTTTTATTTTCTCCAGTTGCTGTCAGTCTTCTAGATTAATCTGCCTGCATCACATTAATCTGTACTCAATAACCTTCAATACCTCTGCTGTGCCTACAAAACAAAAGCCAATTACCTTGGCCTAGGATTTAAGCTAACACCCAAATCCCTGCTCCCTGAAATACACCTCTATGATATCATGGCTAACATTCAACAACCCACCCTGAGATCCAGATTCTTCTTTGTTTTTCCTAGTTCAATTTATTTGAATAGAATAAACTAGTTGGACCATTCTATGTATGGATATTCAAGCCACACTTTGCCTTGGTATGGTTTGGATGAATGTATCAGAAAAGCCCATGTATTAAAGTCTTAGCTCCCACGGGCACTATTGTGTGGTGCTGGAACCTTTGAGAGGTGGGCTCTAGTGGAGAGCATTGGAGGTCTCTTGTCTCATTCTTTGCTTTTGATGGCATAGATTTCCCCCAAGGATGGTCTTGGTCTCTGCCAACTAAGCTTTTTGAAAAACAGCTGAAATTTTGTTACATTTCTCATGACTTCAACACTCCACATCCTTGTGACATTATCCAATGTTTGTTTTCCCAATTTTACTCCCTCCAATGGACTCTCAGCCAGTTTCTATTGGCCAGAAGTGGGACATAGGGAATTGATAAACTTGGTACAAGCTTGCTTTACTATATCTTGCAAAGAAGGACATACCAACTTTTTTTTTATTTCATAAAAATGTAAGAGAAAACCAATACAGCGATGTGTAAGATGCTGTACAAATTGTTAATCAGGTTAGTCAAAACTGGTCTTATTTTTAAATCATGATACTAAATCTGTTCCTTATTAACAAATCTTTTCTAATATCTAACAATACAGGTTACCTTTAGCAAAAATAAAAATTCAGAAAGACTTATTTTTATCTTGTGTAATTCTGTTTAGTTTAGTTCACCTGTATTGCTGGACTAGCTTTGAAAATTGGCATTAAGCAAAGTAGTAATGATAATTACAGAAACTGAGCAAGAGTCTCTTTCCAAACTAGATTAATGAAAGAAAACTTGAACTGCTGACAGAAAGCTTTTACGTTACATGAAAATCTCTCTTGCAGGGTCACCAGTACTCAAAGAAGGGCCTGCTGAAAATAAGAGTCACAGCTATCCTGCTGACACGAAGAGAAAGAAAACTTCAAAGTAAACCTTGAAGAAATGGTTTTTAAAGCAGTGGAGTTGAGGCTTGACTGAGTAATAGATTTTGAAAGGGTGTTTGGTATCTCTGTGGTAAGTCGGGCTGTCCAACAGACAAGGCTCCCAACCTGAGAACAACTAAGCTGGAGGCGCCTTAATAGTGATATTGATTGACTATAAACAAAGACAGAGGAAAGTAACTGGGGCAGTAGAGAAAAAATGTATTTTTGGGAAAAGGTTATTATCCTCCTTTAGGATGACTAATACCACAGCTATAGAAATTCATTTTACAGCAAATATTTTTGAGATCCTACAATGTGCTTGGCACTGGATAAAAGATACATTTCTAACCCTCAAGGCATTTGCAGGCTTCTTTATGTGTCTTAGGGAGGTCAGTGGAAAGCAGTAAGAACCTGTGGCTTGTACACAAAACTCAAAAAAGCATTATCAGTAACGCACACTCTATTGAATTGCTCTGCAAAAAGAACTGTGCCATGCAGAATGACTCTCATTTCGTTTCTGTCACAAAATAGCTGAGTAACTTAGAGCACTCTCTTCACTTTTTTGGCCTTAATTTTCTCTTGCCCATATATAAGGCAGGTTGAGAGCTGTGTGTGTTGGGAAGAAAAGGATAGCTTATTTCTAAATCTGTTCCCAATTGTTTCAATTAAAATTTGGTTGGGAATTGAGAAGCAGCACAGTATTAGATTATGACTTTCTCAAATGAGAAGGACATTAAGAGATGGAGTGAAGGAATTGAGGGAAAGGAGAAGAAAAAAAAGAATTAAGATGGGTTATGTGTATGTATCAGCTTCACACCAGGAATGTAAACAATATGTACTGCACATATGTACTAATGAAGAAAATGATCTGAAAAACATTTACAATAAAAGGAAAAAAATATGACCTCTTAAAGATCTTTGTGATCAGAATCTCTGCAAGAATCAGTTGGAATCAGACCTGTTGGGGGGTTAGTCAAGATGGGTAGGGGTTATGCAACAGAGACTTTGTTCATCACCTTAGCACTCTTACCCCTGGTTCAGAGTCCTGGTTTTTGAAGTATACAAAAAATTTCATAAATGACCAGCATCAGTCAGGGGAAGCATGTACGGGTGAGCCAAACCCCTCTTCCTTTGCATACTTTCCAAAGAATGTAATATAATTGGTTATTTTAGAGGCATCTCATGTGGGTAGCTCTACTGAATAGATTATGGTGGTGGTTAAAAAAATCAAGCTTTCTCTTGATTGATAAGGGTGAGTTGCTTCCACTCCTTGAGATAGTCTTTTGTCTAATCTGTTGTAGCTAGAGTATTTCTTTGAGGAGGATACTAAATGAACTTTTGCTAAGTTGGAAAAAAAACCAAACACAAAATCCTACCATCCTACAGAGCAAACATATGTGGCAGACACTGGGACTTTGCTGTCACTCATCAGTTAAAGCATCTGGTGTCAGTCTGAGTTCTAGGACTGAAATGATGGCAGTTAAAAGAAAAGCATCTTGTCATCTAATGGGAAGGGAAGTGGTACACATGTGACAAATTCAGCAAAAAAGTAACTTCAGATAGCAACAGGTGCTGTTACAAATCACAGCTCTGAACCTGTCTCTGGCTGTGGTTGTAACAATGGTCTATGCAAACTTCAATCAGCTTCATAAGATTACAGCTTGCTGGTGTCTCCCTATGGGCCTTCTGAGGATGGCCTCTACCCACCCTGGAGATTCTCAGCTCGTATGCCTGTGGGAACCCATCAGGCACTAAGATCTGCAAGCCGTGAACAATGAGTGAGGAAGCCTGAGCAATGCAAGATAAATGTGTTTTCAGTTTATCTCCATGGAGTGAAGTTCTTAGATGCATTTTATTGGGCACCCCAGAATGTGCCACTGAGTTGAAAATGCATTCTTGTCTTTGTTTTCCTTCCCTCCTCTATTCTTCTATTCTTCACTCCTGCTTCCTGAGACCATTCCTAAATAAACTACTCTTGTGCAAGCTTTTATCTCATGGTCTACTTTATGGGAATACTGAGGCTACTGCATCAAACAAGACCCTGTGCTTCTGAGCTTGCCTACTAATGTATCCCTTAGAGCAGAGCAGAATATTCTAATGGGGGGCACAAGGTGTGGGGAGGTAGTTGGAGAAAGATTTAGGAATTGTCTTGCAGGTATGCCACTTCTTTTAAGTCGTGTGTTTTGTATTAAAAATCCATGTGAATTTTGTCTTTTTCTCAACAATTGTTTCCAAGAATAGAAAAGATATAATATATATAATGTAATATGATATATAATATATGTAATAATATATATATGAGCTTTATAACATAATATATATTATATATGCACTTCCATGATGACCAGTTTTATAGCCATTTATTGTCTGCCCTCCTCATTTCTAGTATTGCCACCACTTAAGTCATGCTTCATAACATCTAATATGCAAATTCAGTGAAGTCTTTTCTTTGCTTAAAATTTTTCAAGGGACTGACTATTTGATGAGGTTCTATGAAGTTCAAAATCCTTAACATGATTTACAAGGTCTTGCGTAATTTGTCCCTTACGGACCTCCCCAACCATTTGCTTATCCTCTTGTTGACATTTATTGTCCACCCCTAATGAATTTCCTTTACTCCCTTTAATTCTCCATGTTCTCTTGCCTTTAGGCATTTGCTCATTCTGTTGAATCAGTCTGGAATCTTCCCCTGACTACTCTTTAACCTGCCCTTATACAAGTTCTTCAGTATGTATCACCTCCCAGGAAAAGGATTTTCTGTCTTTGTCTGGTTGGATGCCTGCCTGTGTGGTCCTGCTGCTTCTTATGCTTCTTCCGTTATAGCATGACTCACCCTTTTGTTCATGCCTCTTGGTCTGCGTTTCCCCTGCAACAGAAGCACAGGGCAAGAGATCACTCCACTGGTCCCTATTGTCCAGAGTTTTGTACAGGTAAAGTCTATGAAGTTGGGATCTTTAAAGTCACTGAGTTCAAATATTCTTCCTAAAACTGCTAGCTTGTAACTTTTACAAAGCTCTTTTAGTCTTGGAATTGTCAAGTCCATATGGTGAAAAATACAGAACAATATCCTGGTTTTAGGATGATTAAGAATAAATAAATTGGGCAATTATTAAATCAAGCAATTTAGCACAATGACCCATAGAAAGCACTTGACAAATGACAGCTACTATGATTTTAATAATTATTGTAATTATTAGGTATTCAAAGTGTAAGTGTGAAATGATTAAACAAATGCAAAACAAAACTATTTTAAACCTTTCCTCATTCGTTTATGAGCAAGGTACTTTTCATTGTCGATTTCTCAAAAACAGCAGCAGCAGCAGCAACAGCAGCTGGAGTGAAGAAGCTAATAGGACACATACAAGATGCAGCAGCATTTGGGAAGTTGTTTTTCACTGCTCCAATGTCACAAATGCACATACACATGTAGACACGGCGGTATTAGTGTTTATTGGATTTTTTGATCGTTAACGAGGATAATCATAATGAGACTGTGGTAGGCTGAATCAGATCTGTCTGCCCTGCGTAGCTGCCTACTTCCTAATCCTTGGAACCGTAAATATGTTACCTTACATGGAGAAAGGAACTTTAGATGTGGGATTACATCAGGAGCTTCTAATGGAGAGATTATCTGGGTGGGATCCCTGTCATCACAGGGTTCTCATGAAAACAGAAGGGAAAGGAGATTCAGAGAGTGTGCTGTGGTGGTGAAGGCAGAGAACAAAGGGCCAACATGGTGTGGGACCTTGGGTCTAAACATGGGGAAATCTGTGCGTGATGGAATAGGCACAAAATATACTTCCGCCTGGCCTCCACATGCCACCGACCCATCTGCCACCTTGATTTCAGCTCCCAAAGCCTCACTGGAGACTCCGATCTCTAAGGAATAGATTGGTATGAGTTGAAGAGATTGTTCATTATTTTTGTTAACTTGTTACAAGGGCAACTGGAAAATGATACAGATTTGAGATGCACAAAATGTTGACTACAAAATGTTTTAGTACGTGTTTTGATATTTGAGGCTGGACAGATGGACAAGCCTAAATTTATACCTGATAGATGATCTCTTATTTGGTAAAAAATTCAAAAGAACCCAAAAAACAACAACAACAACAACTGTAGACATCTGAAGATTTAATTTACTGGCTACTTAAATCAATGGGATGTGCTCACCTTTCCAACAATCAATTTTAACAGATATTCACATATATTTGGATTCTTAGCGATGCGATTTAAGTATTACGGATCTTTACCATATTTACTATGAATATGGTAGAAGTACCCTCCACTCAGTTGCATTTTCTTTCAAAAAGTTTCTATTGCAGGTCGATTCCTTCAACATAATTTGGAAATATTCTCGTCATCTTGATAGCGTCTTAACTTTCTTTCAGTTTTTGTTGACTTTGGAAGATTTTTAGGAAATAAAAGCTCTTAATTTTGTTAATACTTCTTATTCATAAAGAATGCATATTTCTACATTTAGTCAATTCTTCCTACATGTGTCTCAGTAGAATGTTATCCAGTTTTCAAAATGGCTCTGTAGATTTAACATTTGATTTATTTCTAGGTACTTTATTATTGTGATGATAAATAGAAGCTTTTCTTGCATTGCCCTTTTGTGATTTTGTCTCATTTTGCTGTCAAATGAGCTTATGTTTGATCTCTTTTTTGGTCTCCTACCTTGCAGAGTCTATATTTTGTTCATGAGAACTGAATTTGTTGTCCACAATTTTCTTTTGTTTCCTGTGGTACATCTTTTTCTAGAGTAGATTCTTTATATGTCTTTTATGTGTTATATTCCCTTATGTTTTTGTCTTTTTTAGTTTGAAGAAAATTTAGTGTTTTCTTCAGTGTTTCTCTCCATTAAAAATGTCATGTATTTCAGGTAGGTTCAAGTCTGAGCATTCTATTTTCCCTCCACTAATGCATAGCTTTCTTCTTGACTTTTCTCTTAGATTTCATAGCATATTGCTAGTCTTCTTTTAAAACAAAACCTGTTAGATGACTTGGGTCTGTCTTCTCCCAGTATTCTGGCAGTTTGGCAGAACAGCAGACACTGACAGCTCCAATTGGTAATAGAGAATTTGTCCCTCTAAAATGGTTAACTTAGGATAAAAACACTTGTCCTGTAATAGATAGTTTAAGGAAGGGACATGGAAATCTGTTGTCATGTTTCCAATTTCTGAGGATATCAATATGCATGCACCCTTAATAGAATGTCCTTGGCTCCTACTTTTTACCATATATCTTCATATGAAAAAGTAACAGTATTTCCAACTTTTATTAAAGATTTTTCACCTGATTTACATTTTTTCTCACAAAAATACATTGTGTTACTGTCTCTATATTGAGCAAACAATATTAAATGTTGTTGAGATGCAAATACTGTGTAATTAGTTAGCTGCTTTCACTAGTAAAGTTACTTTTATATAAACTAGCATCTTGGTATGCGCCAATTTAATCTCTTACTATGGCAAAATTACCAGCCAGTCTATGTTATGTTCCTTGAGCATATTCTACATGGATAATCAATGCTGTAAATGCTAAAATTGTGAATGTTGAAGGTCTACTGTATTCACTGTACCTTTCTAGACTTTGAAACTGCGTAAGTAGGTAAGATGTTTCATGATAAGCCCAGTAATGATACCAGTTTAGAGCATTTTGTGGATAGAAAAGAGTTTTGAAAGTAAATTTTATCATTTAAGGTAAAAATCATTATGTATGCAGAGAGTGCTATCATATAAATAGAACTTGGCTGTTCTGAGAAACTTCTATTCATAAAATAAAACCCTCTTTCATATAGATGTGTAGAAAATATCAGAAAATGGTTTGAGAGTCCAAAGATTAAATAGAAATGGAGGAAAGGCAAGATGGGAAAATTTAGAGAAGACTTAAACTCTGCAGTTTTTCATGGCAGTACTTAATTCTCCTGTCTTTAGTGGTATCTCAGCCACTCAGATTTGCATATAGAGCTAAAATAGGCTTAGCAGGAATAAGACAAAAGTCATTGGAGGAGAAAGCCTTCAGAATTCAGCTTACTGCACAGGGTCACTGCTTAGGTGGCTTTCTGTGTCACAAGGAATAAATTTGGAAATCTCACACCTAGGGAGTTGAAACCATACTTGACTTACTGCAAAACCCAGGTAAGAAGGTATGCGAGAGTGCTGGTTGGCTTTCTCCTGGTGTAACAAAATACCTGAGATGATGAACTCACAAACAGAAAAGGCTTATTTTGGCTCCCATGTTTGGAGCTTCCTGCCCTTGTTTGGCTCATAGGCTTTGGGCCTTTGGCAAGATAGCACATCCTGTCAGAAGTGTTTGAGCAAAACTATTCAACTCAAGGCTGGGAAATCAAAGAGTGAAGAGGGGATCAAGTCCTATAATATCCTTCAAGAGCACATCCCCTATGACCTCAGTACTTCCCACTGGCCACTTCATTAAAGGTGCTACTGTCATCCAATAGTGTCATCTTGGTGACCAAGGCTTTAACGAATGGGTCTGTGCAGGACATTTAGTATCCAAACTATAGCTGCAAACAATTTCTTTTTTTTTTTAACAAAGAAATAGTCAACAGGTTTGGACAAACACTCAGAAAGATCCTTTGGGACATTTAATAAGAAGACCAATTGAAAGAGACCATTTCAACTTAAAAGGGGCAATCAGCTACTTCTCAAGTCCTGTATAATAAGGAGAAACAAAGCCCAAACTTATGTGTTATTTTATCCTTTGCCCTGCACTAATTATAATCTGACTCAGTCCTTACCATATTCTCATTCTACTTCATTGACTAAAATAAATCTAAGTTACATTCCACACAAATTTTTTAAAAAATCTACAAACCTAAGAGAGACTGATGCCCGAGTTCTTGTCCATCTATTCAAGAGCATCCGGTTACACTGCAGGAAACCTCATTGCTGGAGGAGAAATTATTTCAGATCACCAGGTGCAATCTCATTGGGATGGTAATACCCTTGACTAAGAGGATAGCTGCAGTTTTCTGATGCACTAACCTGACAGCTGCTTCAATGACCTTTAGTTACCACTGTGCAGTAAACAGTAACGCTACTCCTGTGACTCCCAGCCCTGCCTGTGGTTGTGCTCACCGCTGACAGATCTGTACTGATATGCCTTCCTCCTCGACTGTAGCAAAAGATGAATCCTGAAGGAAATACCTTGGAGCTGGCATTTAAACATGTAATTTGATTTGAGAGAGAAAAATAATTTCAATTTTAACATTTTTGTCATTTTGAATTTGCATCACCCTGGTGAAACTGATAGCAAGTCAAGGTAAATCTTTTCCAAAATACCGATGGTTTATATAAAGATTATGTATAAGAATAGCCTTACCTATAAAGGTGAGAGGTACTATATTAAGATGATTTTATACATATATATGTTACTATTAATGCACACATTTATATTTGTATATAATGGACACACAAAAAGAAAGAATAGGAAACATTAATAATGTGCAACCCTCAGTACAGATATGCAGGAATTGCTTGAATGTTTATTTCAATTGTTGAATGCATAATTTTTTATAATTCAAATTTTTAAAATATTGATGTTTATATTAAAATTTCAAGGCATGTAGAGTGTGCATGAGGCTCTTCATCCTTATATAAGTTCATGTGCCATAGAATAAAAATTATGTACTAAATATACAGAAAGCCACCTGCCAAACTAGTGTGCTGCTTGCAGGAGGCTGTGGCATAGTGGCAGCACTTGGAATCTGCAATAGCGGTCAAGCCTGAATCATTGCCTTCTTGCCTGTGTGCTTCCTGATCCTGCCTGGTGCCTGCTTCTCTGAAGTCATAGCCAATAACATGCTTGGGATAAGATCGGAACTCTTTTCAACTGGAGTCTCCCATATGTTCATTATAAAAAATGTGTTTGCATTTTCACTGCAACACACCGCATATACTGACACTGCCTGACTGTGAATTCATAGCTGGGAGGGGAGAGGGAGGGACTGGCAGAAGAAGTGAAAGAAAGTTGGTGAGAAGTAGAATTCTAGCCCAAGACAGTTTCAGAGCTTCACAGGACTCTGGAAGCTCTCCTGTTTGGCACAGTTCTTATTATAGAGTGCCTGTGTTATTGTTTTTTTCTGCTCTCAGGTCCTTTTCCACATAGACATGCCTAAAATTTCAGCATTTATAGCAACACATGAACTTTCTCAATGTGAGACCTCTTGGACACCAACGCGTCTACTTTCCATTTGGTTGAAAGCTATCTTTAAGATGATGTTTTGCCTGACCTCTGATTCTTTTGACTCTTATTTCATGGATACATATAGATTCAACATCACTGGCATAACTGAGCTAATTCTCTATCAGATGGATGGATGAATGGATGGAAGGGTAGATAGTGACGGGAGGGAGGTAAGGTAACTACATGCTATCTTTGTTGATTTTAGAGTCTACTATTAGAAAACAAATGAGGGCACAACTAGTATACCAAAAAAAAAGAGAAACATTTATTTATTTAATCCACATTTTTGTTCTGCTTCAAATAGACAGCTGTGTGGAGCTTTACAGCACCTGTTCCCACAAAGTCTATGACCTTTCCAAGGTTTCTAACTTCTGGTAATCTAGAATCAGTAGCCATATCATGACCAAGTTTATTTGTTCCGGATTAGTTGAGCTTTTCAATTGTGCACTGTATTAGTTTGCTAGAACTGCCATAACAAAGTATAGCAAATCAAGGGGCTTAGAGAAACACATGTCTTTTCTCACAGTTCTGGAGACTAGAAGCTTGGAGTCCAGGTTTCAGTAAGTCATGTTCTTCCTGACAGTTCTAGAGGGGAATTTTCCCATATCTCTTCTTAGAATCTGGTGAATGCTAGTAATTGGCATATTCCAATTTCTGCCTGTCTTCGTATGGCCACCTTCCTTCAGTGAGTGTCTCTGTCTTTACCTGGCCTTCTTCTAAGGGACTAGTCTTCAAATTTAGAGCTCATCTTTATCCATATGACCTCATCTTGACATTTGCTAAGACCTTGTTTCTTAATCAGTTCATTTTCTTAGGTTCTAGGTGGGCATGGATTGTGGAGAGACTGTTTGCAATTTCCTACACCCACCAAAAAATAAATATATCTTTCTGATATGTGGGTTTCTACTGTGAAAAGTTCAGAGTAAATATGCTTCTACTTCAGATACATATGTTTTTCCATTTTTCCAGCTAAGAATTTCCTATATTTTTTCTCATCTTTTCCTTCTACAGGTTGAATTTCTAAATTTTATTTTATCTATGAAGGGAAGATGTAGATTGTTTCCAAGAGTAGTCTCTTTAATTCTGATTGTCCCTTCAGAAATAAAAATGTATGTATGGAGTCACATGGCAGCATAGACTCTATAGGGCCTTATGCTCTCCTCTCTGAGCTCTGGAAACAAGCCTCATCAAGTTCCCATTATTCACATTAGCTGTGCTCTGTGTTCTCATCTTTCCCTGCCCCTCTCTATAGTGTTCTGCCCACTACCAATGCATTTCCTCCTCATCATCAAAATCCTCATTCTTCAATGGCCTAAATGAACCACTTCTTCCCATAATTTTTTCTTCTCTATTCAGTTTCCCTCAAGATAAAATTAGTTCATTTGTCCTCTACCTTCTCGTATTGAAGGGGTCAATCTTTGACTTCAGTTTCTTTGGATGTAGTGATGGTTTTCAAGGATGGTCCCAGCGTCATTCTTTCTTAGGATGTGACTAAAGAATATATTTAGCCTTTTCTGGGACTTGGCAAACTGGGGATAATATTTCATGCTTCTTTTGTTTAACATAATGCTAAGTAGAAAGTAAGATGTCTGCAAATGCTATTTGTTCTTTGTGATCATTTTCTTCTTTGTCCTGTGAAGAAGTGTGTACCTCACTACACAGGGCACTACTGAAGTCCGGGGGTTGAGCTTTATCCGTGTTAGCATGTCATACGTCTTCAAGTACCTGCATGTCATACTCCTGTGCTTGGTACATTTTTATAGGTTTGATAGAGAAAGGAAATCTTTTCAGATGCTGTCCAAACTCTCAATATGTCAAATCATCTCTTGTTCTTTAATGGAGTTGTAGTAGAAAAATCTTCATTCTTCACAGATTTCACATGAGACACATGCAGAAAACATTCTGTGTACTTTTTGATGCATGCATGGTAGAATAAAATAATTATAATAACATTATGAGTAAGGCTGCTTTATTTATTGACACTTAATATATGTTAAGAATGGAAAATATGTTGTCTCAGTTGCTCACCTTTGTAAAACCTATTCAGTATTCATAGTATTATTCCCAATGCACAGGAACGGAAAGGAGTCTCTGAGAAGTCAGTCCAGCTGTGCCTTGGAAAACCACAGTTACGATATGAGACAAGGTAGAGGTCTGAACTCAGCTTAAACTGGCCCCAGAGTCCACATCTTCCACCCTCCACTGTTCTGCCTTCTTTCTTGTTTATATAACATTATAAAATAAACTTAGGAATTGGGCATAATTGCGTACTAACGCTAACACCTTATCACAGTGGCTGTGTTCACTTTGCATATTACCTCCCATCATCCTTCATCAGCCTCTCTGTTCTATGTAATCGATAGCATGATGCGTGTGTCACTTTGTACCTCACTCATTTCATCGCAGCACCTGCTTTCTCACTACATATTTATCTTATGTCATGAACCAGTTATTGCCACGTTCCTTCTTGGAGTGACAGCTAAAGCCTGTGGTTAACCCAAAGAAAACTTTGATTTGTTGCCCCAACTCAATGTGGATTGATCTAATTTGAAATAACTTTTCTTTTTAGGAAAAGAATATTCAGAGGGAAACTCATGGAAGTGACAAAAGAGCATAGCCACAGATGGGGAAGCATGATGATTTTTATTCTGAGCTCAAAAAATGTAGTTTCCTCTCCATGTCCAGATAATTTTTTTTTAATCTCTTGAGTACTCCTGGGTTTTACTCTCTACAGAAAAGCCAAGAGAAAACCAAAGTATCACATACGTTGTAGAGAGAGAGAAAGAGAGGGAGATAGATAGAGTTCCTAATAAAAATTAAGAGAAAAAAGTAGTAACTATTGAATCTGTTCGGTTACCTATATTAAAATTATACAGAAATAGAAGTTATTAGAGTCCACAGATCTTAATCTTGGTTGCAGGCAATTGATAAAAGTATTGTTTTGTGACTTAAACTCACTGCGATTAAAAATCAGGAAGATTGAATTCTCTTTTTATTTTTCCTTTTTCCATGTCAAGAATCTACTAGGCCCTGGATTCAGGAGCAGTTGAAATGTCTAAATAAGATGTTTGAAGACAAACCTTTGTTCAACGTTGGGAGAAGCCTAAATTCATGGAAGATGTTCCAGGAGACCCAGTGAGGGTAGGAGAGATTTGCCAGCCAATATATATGGAGCCATTTCATCCAGGTGTTCTCAACAGTAGATTAATTCTTCAGTGGTTCAAGGTAATTGGCAAACTGGTATAGACTATCCTTAAGGAAGACTTTTGGAAAGGTAGAATATACTTTGTGTCAACATTGTCCAACAGAAATACTATGCAAGCCACAAATACCTTGCATATGTAATTATAAAAGTAATTTTAGAAAAGTAAAACTAGGTAGTTATTTTCAACAATATATTTTATTTAACCCAATATATCACAAATTATTTCAACATGTAATTAATATAAAAATATTATCTGCTTAATTTCTTTTCATGATACTAATTCTTCAACTCTAGGTGTACATTTAAAATTTTTAGGATATTTCAGTCCATCCCAGACACCTTCTAATAGCCACATGTGCCTAGGAGCTATTATATTGGGCTGCACAGCTCTATATAATACAAATATGCATTTTAATTCTTGAAGTTCCTCAAATAATGTTCCTAATCTGATTGTCACACTTTAAAAATGAAAGAAAAAATACTGTGCCTGGATACAGAGCTGTCTTCATTGCCGACCATGTGTTATAAGTTTAGATAGAGCTTCTCGGTTCTTTCCGTAGTTGTGTCACAAAGACAGCCTTTGGTAATTCAGGCAACTTTTCCGTAACTCAGTTTCCTCACCTATAAAGCAAATGATTGAGATAGTCGGATGATCCTGAGCTCCTTTGCAATTTAAGCATCCTACGAATCTATGGAAGCATTTCTTCCAGGAGACGAGATTCACAGCCTCATTTCCTTTGAAGTTTGGCCTTTGGGGCTGTGCTAGTTTAAATCATTAGATTACATTTTCTGGCAGCAATAACTCTCAAACATCCACCATTTGCAGCTCTGACAACATTCCTTCTGCTATGGAACCTACCCTTTTAGAACATTCAACTTATTCAGTATTGCATAAAGCACCTTCACAGATTTCAAGTGAAAAGGATTTCAAGGAAGTCAGATTTAGCACCATGTTCTTTTTCAAAGGTTCTGGGAAATTACTTTCAGTGAGCTTAGAAAACAAGGACAATTCATACAATTTAACATTGTACGTGTTTTAAAATACTTGTCTTATTTCTTTGGTTCTATTTACTATTAAGCATTATTGGAAATTCTACCTCTTTCCATTTGCTCTTACATAAAAAAAAGAAAACTCTAAAGTCTCTTTCCAATTCTGAAAACTCTTGGCTAAATACTGGTGCTATTTTCAACTGATAGTAGTTGGCAACCTCTCATTTTGTAAAGTTCAAGAAGAACAGGAATGCAGCTTCAAATATGCTGCTCTGTCAGCAGGTTCGAGGGAACAGGAAGCAGACAATGGAAGGCAAATGTCTGAACTCAAACATTTCTTACTCTGAGAGCAGCACAAAAGAAGACTGGCTTCCCAGGTCACCTTAGATGATTCTGCTGAGGAATGGATGGCACACAATTCTGATCAGGCTTTTTCCAACCAAATGCACAAGGTCTTCCATTAAACTTCTGTTCTAAGGTACTATTTATTTTAATACTGTTGCTACCAAAAAGGATGTTTCCAGGTTCCAGGGAGGCAGTATTGCCTAATCATTAAGAATGTAGTTCTAGTGGGCAAACACATCTGTCGGGCTGAAAAAACACTTTTTACTAGGCTTATTTTCCTAGACTGTAAAATAGGAATAAGAGTCTTGACCTCCTAGGATTGTTGTGATGACTATATAAAAATAATATGTGTAAATTCATGCAGTCATGCTTGGCACATGGTCAGTATTTAATAACATCGCTGTATCTTAATTATCATTATGGGTTTTGAAGCAGTAATATTCATACTATTTCTCAAAATACTTTTTTGATGCTAGTATTAAATATTTCCCCTCTGCTATTATATGAACTAGATAAATTTCTAGAGTCATCCACTTAAAATTTAATTACATTTAAATTACATTTCCTCAAATAGTGCATCTAGGATACTTGAGAGTAAAGATAAGGTTATGTTGTATTTCCAGTGATTATTGCAATGCCTCATAGATAAATTTTCATTAGAAAAAATTACTTTTAGGTGACAAACAATAGAAGTGCTTTCTGGGGGCAGTCACTTGGATTTTTACTCTTTCACAAAAAACTCTGTAAATCTTAATATTAAAAATATGAAATGGGATTTTCATAGTCTTAGGACTGTGACAACTTCTCTAAAGAATGTATATCAAATACCTCCTCATTCAAAACAGAGTAAGTATAAACCCTGCATACATCCTTGAAGTATTTATTAAAAGTGGCAAACCTGGTACTGTGACTTAGGCCTTTCAACTTTCTGTAAAAGACAAATACAAAGAACTTGGTGAAATAGAGTCTGAGAACACCCAGGTAGAAGAGGGTTCAGTCCTCCAAATGAGCCAAAGGTGAGCTGAAAGAGACTTGCTTACAGAGATGATTTTGGTAAGAAGGTAAAACTGGCATCTCACGTCCATGGGTGTCAACTCTCACTGTGCATTTAACTGTGCATTTGCTATACTTCTGTCCTAGAAAAACAGTGGGGAGAGAGAGAGGAGCAGAGAGAGGGAGGGACGGAGGGAGGGGGGGGGAGAGAGAGAGAGAGAGAGAGAGAGAGAGAGAGATGTGTGAAGTGAAAGAGAAGAAAGACTGTGCTATGGTTTCTGGGGGCCCTGAAGAAGCAGCCACTTTGAGTCATCTTGCAGATGCCCCACGCAGGAAGGAGTTTCCAGGGATTTGGAGCTAAGGAAATCTGAGCAGATGGGCTGCAGACTATCTTCCTAAGGGAACCAATGAAGGGAGGTCATGCTGGAGAAGCAAACACTGGGACACTAACCAGAGAGGGCACCAGGAGAGTGAAACCACTTCAGCTGTTTGCTGGAATCCTCGCTTCCTTTTTCAGAGGAGTAGGCAGAAAGAAAGGGAAGACGGGAGTATCCAAAGGGCCTAGAAGAAAGAAACCTTGAGTTGGATATAAAGTGGAAGTTTTACAACTGGAATGCAGCTTTTTCAGACTTTAGTATGAAAAATACCAAGATGACTTTTCTTGTCCCAAGAGGTATGAGTTCTGCATGAAACATGTGTCAGATGTTTTCAAGGGATATGGAAAGGTGTCTGAAAGAGCAAACAGAAAGCAGTGATGGAAGGAAAAACTAAAACTTGTGTTTTTTAAAAATTTCTGTGCACCCTGGTGCAATGAGGTATGCATGACATCAGTGTCACTCACAACTGTGCAAAAGAGGGAAGAAGAAAGAGAGGTGTGAAGGTCTCTGGGTGAGAGGTGAGTCAGTCAGGGTCAGCTGTTCAGTCCCTGCTGCCCTGGAAAAGTGAACTAGCAGTGGTGAGAATCCTCCAGCCAGCGGAACTTCTGACTGCGCCAGGAGCTCTTCCCACTGTGCTGCACTTCCTCCTCACAATAAAGGCTTCCATTTTTATTGCACTTTAAAATTAACAAAGCACTTTGGTGAACTACTGCCTTGCCCAGAATGTTTAGTCAGAGGAAAATTCTGTTTAACAAGGTGTCAAAACAACCATTAACGACGTTTCTAAGAGCATTATCTTAGCACTACAGGGAGTCAGCAGTGATGTAGAGAAAATACAGGATTGGGGAATCTGGAGGCTTAAATTCTGGTCATAGCTCAATGAGAAGCTTTCAAAAAGGAGTGTAAAAAAAAGAAAAAGGAGTGAGGCATTTCGTGTCAGATTGAGATTCAAATTCTGGCTCTGTTATTTAGCAGCTGTGTGACCTAAGGCTCAATTCTCAACCCCTTTAATCCTCAATTTCTTCATGCATAAAATGGGAAAATGCCAACCACTTCCTAGGATTGCTGAGAGAAGTAATGAGATCATATAAAGGCCCAGGAATGTGTCTGGAAGCCAACAGGGGCCCAATAACTATGAGTTTTATCAAATCACCCGTCAGTACACTGCCTTGCCCTCTGACCTAAAAGCAGTCTTGTGATAATGAGATACAACAATAGAGCTTAGAAAATTCTTTAAAGTGAAAAATTATATCAAAATAATTTGTTTTTCTTGTTCTGTCCCTGCTGATGTCTCTTTTCCAACTATGGGAGCACAGAATGAAGTTGAAATGGGGAAATGCCTTCTTGTCTTTAGAAAACAAATTCTAATCTCTCAGAGCCAATTTGCTCCACATTTCTTAGGCTCTAATCACTTTTATCAATACTTTCATAAGTATTAATTTTTCTTCACTACAAAAGACCTAGACAGAATGGATAGTATTACAAAAATTTTCAATTTTTTTAGACAACAGTGTTTTCAAGAATTGGCTTAGGTATATTGTTTTATTCTATTTTTTAAAAATTAAAATTACATAATAGGATTTTCTATTAATCACTTGAAACTTGGTTGAATACGTAAGTCAGTAATCGAGGAATTGCAATTCACTAAGAAGAAATAGAGAATAAAGATATTCTCTTAAAGTTCTTTTATTATTATGATCTATACCATAGCACTAGAAGACAGTGTAAAATATTAGTGTATAGTTTATAGGAACATAAGAAACCAAAGACTTGAATAGCCATTACCCAGAGTTAGGACTAAAATATTTGAAGTTCTTTAGAAGTATATTTGGGCATTTTCTCTCCATTGCCTTGTGCTTTCTGAGTACTGCAAGAAGTAATCTCTATCTTCAAGCCTGATGCTCAAAATGCTTAATAATCCGGATGGCATGTTGTGTGTCACTGCCCACGGTGGTGTTCCTCCTGATCCAGGGCCCAGGAGCCAGCCAATAGGAGAGATTTCCCCATCACTTCTCATCTTTTGATTTTACTTGTTCTTTCCTATGTCACTTTTAAAACTTTTTATTTGGATGAATTTAGCAACTTTTTCTTTTATTGTCTCTTTTTATTTGTTTGTTAGATGTGGCTGAAAGGATTTCTCCTTCACATTCATTATTTTGCTGATCTATTCATTCAAAATATCTCACTGTTTAATTGTAAGACCCTTATAGTATGTAGCATTAGCTTCTCTCGTTGCTTCCTTATTCCTTTTCAAGATTTTTTAAACAGGTTTTTCAAGCTTATTTTCACTGTGAACTTTATAATCAAGTTGTCTAGCTCCAAAATGAAACAAGATAAAACAATATGGGTTTGTGTTGTATTGAGATTGTATTAAAGTTATATATTAACTTTAGGAGATGCCCATAACAAAGATGTCTTTGTATCTATTCAAAGATAGTTTTGCGTCTTCAAAGATATTTTGAAGTTTACCTCTTATTGCTTTTGTCTATTTCATGTTAACTTTATTTCTAGGAAATATGTCCCTATTATGCTATAGGATTTTTCTTCCACTATATCTTCTAAATGATTATAGTATGTACATATGAAGGCTAATTGATTTTTTGTTTATTTTACAGTATATTTCTTAGAGATTTTCTTTTTGTTTGTGTTAATTTTATTACTTGTTCTCAAAGATTTTCCAGGTATTCTGTCACATCTTGTACCAACAGAGCTTTGTTTCTTTTCCAGTTCTGACAGCTCTGATACTTTATACAGAAGTAAGTAGTTGTCTTTCCCTTGACTTTAAGGAAATGTATTTAGTGTTTTCCCTCTAATTTAGACTCTGGGTTTAGAATTAAGTTGGCATACACATACACACACACACGCACACACACACGCATGCACACACACATTCACAGATCTGTAGACCAAATCTTAGATGCCTATCAATGCAAAAGCTTAAGATTAAGTGCTATCACATAGACTCCAATAATACATTTAAAATAATGCACAGTGAACAAGTGGATATTTTAGAAATGCAGGAATGGTCCAGATACAGAAATTCCTATGATATATTTTCATTTATGGCTAAAAAAGAAATCAGACGATTATCTCTAGATGCTGCTAAAAAGTCCAACAAATTCAATAAAATTTCAGATTAAAAACTTTACATAAAAATGGGAATTTATGAATACTCTCTTAAAATGATTAATGTATTTATACTTGTAATTCTATTCATTCCATGTAGATAGATGATAGAGATATAAAACTGAGTTCTAAATGGGAAAATATTAGTTCTTAATGGGGAATGTATTATGAACTTTTCTCTGAAGTCAGGAATTATTTTTTGACATTGTGTTAAAGCATTAGCTAATGTAATGAGACAAAGGTTATGATGTTATTTAAGTCTGAAACATTGGAATATGGAAATATGTACAACTGCAACTGTTTAACTTATGGACTGGTTGTGGATTGGAAGACAGCTGTGTGAACAAAAGTAGGTTAAGGATAAATTTATTACTGAAAAAGGGAATATTTCTACTATCTATGTATCTGAGTTAGAACTTCTGTTCTTATCAGGTATTTCAAAGTGTAGACATAGTTTTAGATATTATTAGTTTTCAAAGCTTTATTTGTTTTTTTATTCATGTATTTTTTCTCTCCTTGTTTCAGAATGGATTTAGCATGGCTTATTGGAACATATAAAAAAGCAAGATAAAATTTAAAGTAAATTTTAAAAGAGAAAAAGTAAGAAAGCGAAATGTAATAGATGAAACTAACACATTTATAACTAGAAACACTTGGGTTATTGCAAGTTTGAGATACAAAGCCATTTCTGGCCAGTACTCCAAAGTAAAATATATTCCATCTTTCTCTACAACTTGCTAACATTTGCATGTACATAAAATCATTTAAAATATTAGCAAAGATGTCTCTATGGAAAGGGATATCATACAAGTTCATGACACATTCAGAGATGTGCATGTATGACATATTGGTATAGATTTCTAACTTTGATTATTAAACTGTTCTGGGGCCTTAGTGTAGGTATAGTACCTTAGATTTTTACATATGTAATGTTTTTAATGCTAGTCAGCAGGGTAACATATTTTATCCATAGCTCCTGTATCTATAAAGCTTATTATCTATACCTCATTGAGATTACAAAGAATTTAAGAAAGATTAAACAACAACAAACACGATCAATACACACAGTAAGACAATTAAAATGCAAATTAAAAACAATCAGAAACTACATAGAGGAACACAGACAAATCTGCTAGATACAGCTTACAAAGTTTTGACTGTAATTGATTCTTATTATTTCTTGTTTGTTTTTTTGTTTGTTTGAGACAGGGTCTCACTATGTAGTTCAGGTTGCCCTTGAACTCTCTATGTGTCACAGGCTGGCCTGGAATTTGCAGTGATCCTCCTGATTCAGCCTCCTGAGTGCTGAGATTACAGTTGTGTGCTGCCACACCTGGCTCCAATTGATTAGATTTTCATTGATCATCCACTAAAACTAACAGGGAAACATGATATAAGTTTTTCTTTGATACAATAAACCTCTTGAATTTCTTTATGAGATTTTCTTCTGCTGTTAAATTCTGAAAGGAATTTATCAAGCAGACCTCTTCATGAACAGTAATGAGTTACAATTCTATAGAGTCTCAATTCTCTGTCCTTGGCTACCTCCGAAGCTTTCTCAGGAGATTAGCTTTTATCTCACTGGTTCTTTACATGAGTTTGTTTTTCTTATCTAGAGTAAGAGCTCTATGAGAAGTAGGACATGTCTGTTTATCATCCTAATGTTGCACTTTTCCTGATAAAGCTGGCACTAACAAATGTTTATTGAATGAATGAATGAATGAATGGATGGATGAGAAGACAAACAATACCTTGACTATTCACCTAATTGCCTGTCTTAGCTGCTACCCAAAGCACTGGGCTTGGGGTAGTTACTTAATAGTTCATTTATACAACAAATATTTATTGAACATCTACTATATACCAGACACTATTTTGAGTGCTAGGATTTGACTAATAAGCAAAAGAAGAAAAAAATTTCTTCCCTCATAAGACTTCTATAGCAGAGAAATAAATAATTTCAGTATGTAATAAATTAGATATCAAGGAATGCTTTGGAGAAGGAAAACAAAACTAACCAAAAAAAAGATAGGTTCTGTGAGTGTGTGTGTGTGTGAGTGTGTGTGTATGTGTGCATGTGCATGTGTGTGTGTGTGTGAGAGAGACAGAGAGATCAAGAGCAGAAATAGACTGAAGGAGGAAGACTTTATTTGGCCATCTTCTCTTCTAATGGTGACTTGTGTAAACAGGATTAAAAACCATAATGATTTAGCCGTGAAGATCTCAGGAAAATAATGGTGTTGGGCCTGAGCATTTCTGATATCCAGGAAGGAAAAAGAGTATACATATTTGCTTCCTTTGGTTGTGCAGAGCAAATGGTGAGTGTATTCAAATCATCCCAAACTGATTAAGCAAGGTCATTTTGGGGAGTGGGTTAGGGAAAGCAGCTGAAAAGAAGACCTGGAGGAGAAGAGATTCTCGTATTCTGGGGTCCTGTTAATACAGCTGCACTGTTTTACAGGAAGGAACTCTACAACTAATTTTCCACGGGCAGTTGAAGTGTAATCTAGGTGGGCAAAAAGTAATTTCCTGGGCTGGATTTGGGCCAGGACTTTGGAATTAACACCTTATCTCTTGGAAAAATTGCCAGGGGATCTTTAATAATCATCACAGGAGAGGTGGCCTGGGATTTACAGCTCCAGTGTAGGCTCAGTCTTCAGAGGACAGCACCACTTAAAAATCAGAACAGGCTGCAGTGACAAATGACACCTGAGTTCCACTTCCTGATTTACATGCTCTCTGTGCTTCCAGCAGCACCTGCATGTCTTTGTGAAGAGCGCCTTTGCCTGAGGACTGCCAAGACATTGCTCTGCCAAATATTACAGGATCAGATCAAGTGATGCTTGAGGGCCTCTGCATCCCAGGAATGGAAAAAAAATATGGGTCAAGAGATTCTTGCTGAGGGTATTGTTCTTGTTAGGGAGGTAAATACATCAATATAAGTATTACAAGAATAACAAAGATAGTGAGCACTGCATTAAGAATCCAAGACTGGGCTTTCATCTCTACAACTACCAAACCATCCAGCAAATCACTCACTCCTCAGAGCCTCAGTTTGTCCAAATGCACCTAGAATAAAATCCAAATGATTTACCTGACATAAAAGGTCCATCACCTAATTTAGTGTCTAGTGGTCTCTAATTTTTCAACTTTAGAATCCATTTTCAATCCTCCTCTTTCCGTGACCTCAGCCATACTCATTTTCCTCAAATCACCAAACTCACCTGGAAGCAAGGCCTTTGCATTTGATTTTCCCACTACATGGAAGTCTACTCCCATAGAGGTTACTGGCTCCTAATGGTTAATTTCTTCCTGTTACTCATATTACTTTCTCAGAGGCTCTAACTTATCCCCAGTCCAACATTGCCCTTTGCCCCATTAGTTTTATTCTATTAGAGGATCCCTTTTATTAACTACATGACATTTATCACTTTCTAAAAATATCTTTTTATATAATTGTTTACTGTGCATCTACAACCCTTCTCCATACCCCATAGGATCAGAGTTTTCATAAGCAAATGAATCTTTTATATTTTTTCACCAGTTTCATGCCCAATGTTTAGGACAACTAGGAAAGAGCAGACCCTTCATGAATACAGACAAATGAAGAAGGGACTCAGTGATTTCCCTTAAGTGTCCAAGCTGCAGAATCGAGACCCACATCTGTTCAGCTCCAGGAAATACTTGGGGCTACGGAAGGTTTTCTAGTGTCTTTCTCCATCTGTTTCCACCTCCTACCTCTTCTAGATAGCATCTTCCCCCTGGGAGCACAGTTCTTGGTTACAATGAATTGAATATAGAGGAAGAGTATGGAACAAGGATAACTTGAGATACAATGAGTCAAACACCCAAAACAGTGCCTACCTCCTAGCAAGGACTTAATATCTCCTCCTTTTTCCCTACCTAGCTACAGTGACCATTGATCTAAACATTATATAAAATATGGAGTAGTAAAGTGCAATATTATTAATAAGATTGAAAACTTTCAAAATAATGAATTTCTAATAGTGGATTTTCAAATGTCATACATTTCCCATGACAATATGGGAAGGGGAGGAGCAGAAGAAGACTAAGTGGGGCCAAAGTTGTTTACACAACAGAAGGGTTGGGGGACCTCTGGGTAACTGGGATGTGTGGTAGGACCTATCATGAAATCTAAGGCAAGAATGTGACAGGTCATGGTGACAGAACTATGCCAGGTACAGAACAGGGTACAGAAGGGGCAACAGTTGCGTTTTGTATGGATCATATGAAATCACTGGCTTAAAAACAAAATGAATCTTTCAAGTCAAGGCACATACTTTTCATTTTATCAACATGATGTCTACCAACTTTTCACTGATACCCATTCCTTACTATGCACTGAGGTCATTTCAGATCACACCTGCCTAGTCTAGAAGTGATCCTATTACATAGAGGCGAGAAACAAGTCTTACAGTCCAGAACATCTCAAAGTTGGAATGTTAAATTAGAAAGGCTGTCTTAGCCATTTTGTTCATTGCTGAGGCAAAACACTTGGCACTCAAAGTTAAAAGAGGAAAGGTTTATTGTAGCTCAGTTTGTAGATGTTTCAGTTTGTAATTGGCTATCTCTGATGCAGGGTGTAATGGCCAAGGGGCATCACAAAGGAGAGTTCATGGCGATCAGAAGGCAGCCAAGCAGTAAGCAATAGTACCACAGCTTTTTCTGTCCCTTATATTCTATACAACCTACACACCCTTAGAGCAGGTACCACTCACACCCAGGGTGGGGCTTCCCATTATTCACACTCAGAACTATGCCAAACCAATTAGTGGACTAATTTAGGAACCACAAACCCTTGATGCCACCATCACACACTCTAGATTTAGCCACTGAAAAGCCCCACCTGTGACCACATGAGGCTTTTGGAGGGACATCTAGACACAAGCCATAACAAAGGCACAATCAAAATGGTCAAATACAACAGCCACTATTTTCATTAATGAGGATTCTGGAGTAGTGCTCTCTTTTCAGTAGTTGGTTTTGAATTTCTAGATTTATCTCTGTTCTAAGTGTAATGTCTAAGCTTGCCTCCTTCCGCTTGAAAAGATGCAAAATGCCAGGTGGGTAACAGATTTAAGTCTAAGTCACTTTTTGCAGGAAATAGGAAGGAAAACAGGAAATCCCTTTGACTTTACCTGGTTTAGCCCTTGGATAACTTCTGGAGAAAAGAAGTCTTTCACATGCTTGCTTTTTCACTCAGAGTACATCCAAGAAACAAAGCTCACCACACAGGGAAAATAATAGTGGTAATTTAATGTGAGTGATAGATTGCTAGGATGAGAAGAAATGAAAATGAGGTGAAGTAACTGTAGGAAGTGGTTCCATATAGAAGGCTGGAGAGAGAAGCCCATGTGACCTGAGGCAGGAGCTGGGACCCCAGGGAGCCCCTGGAACCCTCTTAGACCAGTGGGCAGGCTCAAAGGTGGACAACGGTGTGGCAGGACACAGTTATTCATGGACAGATGTCTGAAGCAGAGGGAAAAGTAAAGACATTTCCCATTTTCTAATCTCTGGCCAGCAGTTTCTACTGCCCTTGGGCTGAGGTCACTGCTCAGTGGCACAGTGCTTGTCTAGCAGTCCTGAGGCCTTAGGTTTGATCCCCAGCACTAAAAACAAACAAACCATGTTGAACCTATTGCCCTAAAGGAAAGAGAAGCTAGTTGGTACTAGAGATACTGAGAGTCATGGTGACTTGCTGGGGTTAGATTCCTGTGATAGAGTGTAACAACAGGAAATGAGTAGGGGAGATACAGGTCCCACAAGAGCGCAGAAGAAGGCTGACACATAGGTTCCATTTCCCAAGGCACCATCAGGCCATGCTGGACGGCCCATTGCCCCACACTGCGAGCACACTCTCCTTTGTTTACTTGTTTTCATTTATAAGATGCTTTTTGAGTACAATGTCAGCATGACATTACCATCTCACCTTAAAAGTTTCCGTTTCATGCAAGTGAAATCAAGGCCATTCTACCTAGATAGGTGGTTTCTTTCAATATCAATTTAAACTTATTTTCATAAATATATATGTATTTGAAACCAGGGAAGAAAAGAAAAGGGAAGCAAGTGGAGTACTAACACAAATCAGAAATCCATTACAATCTACTTTTCGAATACTGTACGTAATTAAAGACTTTTAAAGGCAACTACAGTATTATTTACTTGACAGTGGAACTCTTACAGGCTATTATGTAAATACACATTGAGCACATTTTAAAAGTACATGCTATTTACTATTCATAAGTGTTGTTAATATGTATTTCATTTAACCCTAAGGAGCTAGTTCAGTCTCTTGTGTGAATTTGCATTTATGAATGTTTTTATGAAATGCATATTATTTACCCAATAGGCAGCTGTGCTACAAGAAATGCTAGAGCTGATTGCCAATTTTACTTCCCACACATTTCCATGCAATTGTTCCTTAGGTCTGCCTGTGTGGCTGGGCATCCCTAAATAGCCTTTCCTTTCAGAATGCTGCAAGTCAAGACCTATAAGCTGCTCAAATGAATTTTTCAGTCTGTTTGGGTAGCTGGGGGTTTTAGTATCACATAAAAAGAGGCAAGGATATATCTCATCCTAGAAGATAAAATAAAGATTTCAGCACTAAAGATGTCAGTCTATAAAATATATATGTGTAATCACCTTGTTTACTCTATGAACTGAAGTCACCATCCACAAAATAAAGATGAGCAACCTCTAGACTGGGATATTTAAAAGTAAAACTTCCTTCCTTCCATCCTTCTTGCCTTTCTTCTGTATAAGGATAGAATCTTTACTGCCCCAGTTACTTGCACAGAGACACCAATATGCCCCCCATACATACCATATGCAGAATTTACAAAAGGAATAACGATTCCCTGCCAGTACACACACCATATGCAGAATTTACAAATGGAATCTGTTCCATGACTTCTGTACCCCCTTAGTCAGATCAAAGACATAAGCTGGGATCAGAAAAAAAGTTAAAGAGAACAAACTAGTGAAAAGAGTTCTTTAGATAGAATCTCTCTAGGCTGAACATCCCCACTCCTTCCTAAGAAGTGCCACTTTTCAAAACACAGCCTGAAGGACAAACTGAAAGCTTAAAAATTTGTTCCTATATGAGGCAGAGGCTTAGTGCTGATTTTATGACAAAGAAAGCTAACATAGATTGAGGACTGAGGTCTTATTCCCATGCAGGTAATCCAGAGGACAAGAGGAAGACCACTGAGCTGCTTTTATGGTGATCCAGGAGATTTGCTGTGTGAGGTCCTTCTGTCCTGGAGTTCATCAGAATAATGATATACCCTATGACTTGACATGGGCCATGCTGCTGGGACAAAGCAGTTGTCAAGTTGTCTTGAGATGGTAAAATTGGATGTTTTGGGGTCAAGGGAGGAATCATAACCAACCATCCAGGCTACAAATGCACCTAGCCAAGGTCAAGTATGAGAGATCCCTAGTGACAAGAATTGTGGAAGAAATCATAACTATGTCCCACACAAGAGTCAACTTGAGGTGACAGATCCTCTTTTACTCAGTCAGATTTTCAGTCTAATGCAGGACTGAACTGGAGAAGAGGAGAATTTCAAACTGTCTGTATGTTTAAATATTTGAATTTGTGAATCGAGGCCATGTTTAGGAATGCATTTGACCTTAGGAGTATCTAATACCTACGAATCATTGACCTGTGTAAGTTTTTACTTACGAACAGGGGAATATTGTTCCCAATGAAGGAAGTTTAAATCCATGATAAAACACAAACTTGAAATGGCATTTTTATCAAATCCATGTAGGAACCTTCTCAGCACATTGATTACACTTATATACATATGTGTCCCATAGGCAGCATGACCTCAGAAATAAAGCATTCACTTTGGGAAAAAAGGGTTGACAGCAGGGCCATGACATCCAGTTTCTCTTTACTAGTGACACTTAGCAAAAACTGATTCCTTGGCCAATTCAAACCTTCTTGTAACCTGGCCTCCAATATACATACTTTTACTAGCAGAAGGATAATGGAGAACTCTTATCTATGAAATGCTCTTAGTAGGAGATCCCTGGCCTAAGTTCTTCTGTAAATGAACTTGGAATTTATGGATTGAAGGGAGCCTGAGTGGTTAGAGAATTAGTAAGGCAAGAAATAGAGATGCCTTATAACTGAATTAGCTCTCATCATGTAGAAAATGTCTTTCATATATTTTATAAACTCAAGCCCAGGCTGAAATAAATTGTTCTTCATGTGAAAGAATTTCAACTTTGGTAAGCTGGGGTAATAGTGTTAGATTTCTCTCAGAAGTTTTGTGGAAATTGCTTGGACTCTTAGTTACTAGAAAAATTTGATAGTAGATAAGATCTTTGACTCATGAGCAACTCCTTTTGCATCTTCATCCTTTTGTATTTTCAACATCTATTTGGAGACTCCTGAAAACTTGAAGAGTCTCAGGAACCTAGGCTCTGATTCAGAAGTAAATCATCACATAGCTTTTGGCAAGTCACTTAAAATCTCCACATTTTAATAATAATTATAATATTCTTAAACAAATAGTCAAATCAAACTCAAAGCATAGTATGAGCATTGGATGGTGTAGTAGTTAACTGAATGAGAAATACCTTTCAATATTATGAAGTAAAATATAAATATAAGCAATTGATGAAATCTACATCTTACATGGATCAACAATCCAGTATCAGAATTTTGTCATCACTGGGTACCAGTGCCATGTTTAGGATCTTTGATAGCTTATTCATTGTAATTCTAATTGATCTTTGGATCTTCTCCAACATCTAGTTAGCACCACAACTTTTCCACTGACAGAGAATGTTTTAAAATTCTAGTTTATTAGTACATATTTTAAAATTTTAGTTTATGAGTACACATGTGTGGTGCGTAACGTTTACTTTCTTTGTGTGGAGTTGGTACATGCACATAGCACACTTCAGTTCCTTTTGCACCCCCTTGCTTCCCTCCCTCCACCTACCCCTAGATCTCATTAGTTTCTTTTTTTTGGTATATGTTTAGTCATAATGTTTGCATTCCTTGTGTGGAGTTGGTTTATGTACATGTACACCTTAATTCCTTTTTTTCATCCCTTATCCCTTCCCTTCCCTGATGCCTCCAATTTTTTTTAAATTAATTTTATTGGCACATTTTAGATATACAATATAATGACATTCATCACTGGAGATTTTTACCTTTACATAATATAGCTTGGTTTTTATTTTTTCACCATTCTTCTGTCCTCCCTTCAACCCTTTCACTCCTCTCTATTTACAAAGACTTTGTTTCCATTTTTTTAATTTTCTCATGTTAATTCCATTCCAACTCTTGATCCCTTTTCCCTTTGAGAAAGATCAATCTCCCACTTCCTGTTATATATTGTTGGTTTTGCTCATAACCAACTTGTTTCCTTTATTTTCTCATAGAGCAAGCAATTATATATTCCTACATTAACTAATTTGTGTGGCATTTCAGAACTTCATTAAATTCAATAATTTACTTATTTACTGCTTACCTTAAAGACTCATTTGTTGATTTTTCAAATATAACAGAAAATTAAAATTGGATTGTATAATATTTGACACTAACACATTATATTTTCTGTACTTAGAAACAAAGTATTTTTATCAACATCTTATAGTGCAAGTGTTAAATTAAGACTTACGACATCACCATTTTAAAAAATCAACAATGTGCAAATCTTAGAGACTTTGAAAAGTTTCATTTTATATAATGGTCACAATGTAGATGGTGATCAACATGAGCAAGAGTAGGGGGAAAAAATGTAGTATTTAGCAGGACGCTGGTTACGATGTTGATTGATAACCCAGCACTTTACCAGTATTTCCCCACCTCTTCTCCCCTACACTTCTTACAAAGTTTGGAAAGGAAAATATGTCCTTGCAGGCATAGTCATTATAATCATATGACATTTTTCTGACACATACAGTGCAGCATAAACTGGGATTTGTGGAGAACTTTTGCTCTCTTAATGAAAGAGGTGGATGAGGCTGGTACTATGCTATTCTTTCTCCTCTTCATGTCCTGGCTAGGATGCTGCAGCTGTTCACTGGCTAAAAGGTTAAACATGTTGCTGAGAAGGATGGAAGAAGCTGAGTCTGTGCTCACATCACAGTGCCCTCACATCAGTCTTGGGTTTTCTGCCTCTAGACTTCCTTATGTGAGGGGAGAAAAAAGGAAGAAAAGAAAAAAAAATTCCTTTCATTTACTTAAATTCCCACTAGCTGAATTGCCTATAATCTGTAGCTAGAAAAAGGAAAAGAAAAAATCCTAACCAATACATTAGTAAATATGACTGATTAGATAACTACCATCGACAGGAAATTATCAGGACCCCAGTTTGTTGCAAAATCTTCTTAATAAGTTAGAAAAATTCTTTTTTGCTATAATCTTTATTAGAATTGTCATTAAATATATCACATTCCTTTGCTTTAATGAGTATAGAGAGTGCGATATAATTTTTAAAAATTATACTTAAACCATAAGTTAATGTTATAGAATCATTTTTCAAGACACCAAGAATTACTGTTAGCTTACCTTATGAAATTGCTGCCAGCATCTGGTTTTGACCAACATAAATGACTATTTTATAAGCTTCAACATTATCCATCTAGTCATCATTATAGGTATAAGAAGTTTCTGACATTTGTCCGCAGCTATGTGGTCCGAGGGTATACTCTGGAAACAATATTTTATATTTTATGTATTTGTTTATTTACTGAATAAACTAAAATGTGAAATCAGCTTTTTTTCTTGAAATTTCCCTGATATATGTTATATGAAAGCTTAGCAAAACTTTAATTACACTTTGGGACCTCATAGGACCCAATACAGTTTATATATTCCCACACAAACACACACAAATCCTAAACATATAACTGATTAAAATCTGATAATTGGAGATGAGTTTGTGACTCTAAATGTACCATACAAATATACTCACACAAACGCGCATATATATCTTTAGACCAATTTACTTTAGCTTCAGACCAAACTAGCATTTCTTCAAAATGAGAATCTAGAAACAAATTCTTCTAAGACTATTCAATGTCACCAATAGTGATATCATTAAGACATTTAGTAGCATTTTGATGATTATTAATTTTATTAAAATATAATAAATATTATTAAAATGTTTTTTGGAAAATACCCTGAGTTTTAAAAGCTGCCTGAGATGTCAAAAATAATGCAATTCACATTAGTTCTATATAATTTTTCATTGGATTCAAACTTTTAAATAAATCTTCCAATATCAAATGCATCTTATTATCAAAGTACAAAAAACCATTACACAATTATAAGAAGAAACTTAGAGCTCACTGTCTTCATATTTAATGGACTCCCAATGCTTTTTCCCTCTACAAAGACTGTTTTTAAGACATTTCACAGTATTTTATACATTATAAATGGATTCCATTCTTGGCTTAGTAATTCACCTAATGGACAATGGATACAAAAAAGCTGTAACTCCAGGGACATTAAATTGGTTCTAAACTCTGAAAATTATGGCTTTTACAAAAAAGAAGAAAATACTAAAAACATGTCTAATGCAACACCATGTCTAATTTCCCACTCCCTCCAGATTGTGTCTAAAAGCTCCTAAACTTCTTAATGACACAATATGTTAAAATTGCGTTACTTTATATTTAGATCTCAGAAAGATCTCACCCATTTCATAACCCCAAAGAGGGTGCACCAGCAGAGAGAATTTGTAGGCATAAATTGGGGACACAGAGAGGAGCAGGTGTGGGATGCTACATCTGTCCCAAATGACTATGGCTTTCTGTACTGTGGTAGGGCACCAGAACCTTCTTTGGCATCCTTTTTTACTACCCACAGGGATTACAAATCCATATTTCCATTCCAAGAACTGATCAAAATCATTTCAGTAAGGGAACAAGTTGAGTGGAAGAAAATGCTTTTCTACATGTTCTTGGTAATCAACTTGAAGCGCTAAATCCAGCTTCTAATTTGATGATACTGCTATTTAGATCCTTATCCATTCAGAGAACATGAACACTTCTCTCTGGAGCAAAACAGTATATTTGAGCAAAGGGGTACAAAAGTTGTTCCACTGAACCATCAATACAGAATGCTTCACATTGTCAATTCACGTATGACTACAAATATGATAAATATCCAAATGTGCAGCATCCGGGTTGATATTGAGCTGGAAGTATATATCTCCCTTCCTGGCTCCTCCCTTCTTTCTGCTTCCTGGATGCCACAGAATGAGCACCTGTCTTCTGTCCAGGGTCTTTACTGTTGCATTTCTGCCTTGTAGCCAACTGACTACTCCTTTAAGTTGCGGGTATTCTGTGCTAGCAACAAGGAAACTGACTAAAACACTCACCTCTTTAAAAATGCTGTTATACCGATGAGAAAGTTTCCATACCTTTTAAATAATCTGCATTTTACACCCTTTGATGATCAGTAAATGAGATTTGCCCAATTCCTTTATTATTTCAAATCTAACCTAAGGTAAGAGAAAATCACCTGAACTGGGCCTTTTGGCTGCTTTAACTTTAGCACTTTGATAATTTTCTAATTTTTTGTTAAAGAAAAAAATCCTGCCCAAATTTAATTTTCCAGCTTCTCTCTTAATTTGTACCTTTTCTTTCCTAAAGGCTACATGTCACCTTCTAGCTCTCAAGGAAAGCATTTGATTTTAATGAGAATCACATATTTTTCTTAGAGGAATAGTATCTCGATCCTCTCTTGGTTTGGTCTGTGAGACTCACTACAAATATATTATTTCATCTTGTTCCCCAAAACTTCTTAGATATTTTTCATCATCAGCTCTATATACCCACCTCTACTTTATGTAAGATAACTGATGTTTTCCATCATTTTTATTAAAAGATTTGTATGATAATAAATCTTAGTTTCTTTGTATTTTCTTTGTGTCCTTTGTGAAAGTTCTGACCCTGTCTGTCCCTCCCAGCTGCCGGAATTCATGGAATGGCTGTTCCCATCTGCCTAAGCCCCGGGAGCAGTGCCTGCTCAGCTAGGACACAGCACACCTGCCCCATCTGCTAGGTCACAGTACACCCACAGCAGAGCATTAGCCATTACCACAACACATACTCAGCTATTCTCCCTGCTCCCCTAATCTCATGCCCACCTTTGCCTCACCCACTAACCCTCCTACCCCTATCCATAAAAGATCCCATTCAATAAATTTGACTCAGATTCTCCCTGGAGTTACTCCAGAAGATCTTGCTTGCAACCCTAAATTCAGATTGAGTGCAATTTTAGTAGGTTGTCACCAATTACTTAACACTCATTTCTTCCTTTAATCACTCATTATCTAACATTTCCCTGAATTTTTAAAATCTAAACATTTAAATCAACATTGTCTCTCATTTCTATCCAACATTTTCACAAAATATCCTGAGTCATTGCCTGTAAATATCTCTTGTGTCTGTTCTAAATTTTCCCTCTTCTTTATAACTTTATGTACTTATAATGATAACTAATATATATTACAAATCTGAAATGCATTAATGTTGCTTTATTTTAGTTTTTAAGTTTTATTCTAGTGCATCAGATTGTTCTATGATTCTCACAGTACTCTTTAACTTTATAGGTGAGGAAGCTAAGGCATAAAAATTAGGTAGTTAATGTCCCAAACCATGGAAGAAATCACCATTTGAATCTAAGAAGACTGATTTCAAAGCTTATGAAACACAACTTCCTTCTCACATAGACTATTTTGCAAGACACTCAGAAGTACTCTTCTAAACTCTACTTTCATCTTCACTTTTTTTATTTTTCAGAAAAGCCAGCGAACTTTCTGAAACACAGTTCTAACATATCTTACCTTTGCTGAAAAAGTCAGTGGTTGTTCACTGTATACAGGGTAACACCCAATGCTTTCCATGCACATACAAAAGAACCCTCCAATCAGGTCTAACTTCTCCCACCCACACCATTCACCCCACCTCTTCTACCCCACACCCCTTACTCCAATTACTTTCCAGGATATAACTTCCCAGTCATTTTGCAGATCTTTCAGGAAGTTATGTCCTTGCAAATTACTAGCTGGAGTCACCTCTTCTTCCAGTGGCCTTCTTCAAGCTCACCTCCTCGCATACTCCTGCTAGTAATGGACACTCCTTCTGAGTATCTTGGCATAAATGTCCTCTCTGCTATGGACACTTTCTGAAATGGCTTGGCAGAAATAACCTTTCCCTCCACTGTGTTGTCTGAGAATTTTGTTCATGGCTCTGTTGGAATCCGTATCTCTGATTTCTCTCCTTGGATTGTGAACAAGTCAGCAACAGCATTAAACCTTAAAGATCTTTCTCATCTCTCCAGTGTCTCCTATGTAGTGCTGGTAGCTAATCAATATTTGTCAAATAATGACCCAACCCTTCTTCCCCTTTCTTCCCCCTTCTAATATTTTATTCCTTGAATAAAAATCATATGACTGAAGATATTATGCAGGGATCTCTAATAGAAAGATTAACTTGCAGTCAGACAGACCTTGCACCCTGAAGGATTTTATTTCATATATTTTTCCCTTGAGCCACTTATAATTTCTCTCACCGAAATATCTGATAATCTGCCAACTACCAATTATAAGTTCTGAGAACCACTGGGGCTCTGAGACCTGGGGATCTGAGATCTAAACTGTTACCTTTGTAATCATGGGAACTTGTTTCCCTTTTCATTCCTATTCATTCATGAGAGCAACGTAAAGTTTTCTAAAGGGGAGCTGATGTGTGATGAGATTGTCAATCTGTCAGTTAATGGAATGTGTGGTTATGTTTTAAAATTTCCTATGTTTTATTTCTAATATGGTAAACAACAATTGATGTACCTCACCTAAAGAAAAGATCTTCAAAACTTTTCAGAATATAAAATGACAGAAGACCCTAAATTTGAGAATTCTGCTCTAGTGGTGTGCCTGAGTAAATCCTAGGGTGCTATCCTGGCATAATGCATGGAATCAAACTTCTAATGACTGCATCTACACATTCAATTCATATTCTTGTCTGGTAGTGCATCTTCAAATATATTTTGTCATATTGGAACCATATTTCCAAAACCTGTGGTTTGCAAAGCAATGTGAGTGAGTTCCAGAATGTGGTGCTTTTATAGGGGACTACACACTGCCTCAGGAGAGGTCCAGTATCTGCCCAGTTACCAGAGTTAAGTTGATTTTTCTTACAAGTAAAACATGTATCCTTTAAAAAACAAGAATAATTCTCAATTCCTCTTTTCAAGTGCCTAGAAAATTCAGTAATTGTACATAGTAGTGCAGTTATTTTTTATTTATTCCATCAGTCCCTGAAAGACATAATATCCATTTGTTATGCAACTGAAAAAACTGTAATTTCCAAAACCTTTCATTTAGCTAACTGCACAAGACTTTTGTGAGGTTATATACATTTCAACCAGCTTCCTTATATTCTACACTAACATATATTTTAAAATGAATTATCCTACCCTGTGTTCTTCTATTTCCTTAAATGTAGTAACAAGAAAGTGTGAGAAAAGTATATTTTAGGATGAACCCTTATGCCTTCCTTCTAATAATTGAGATTTAACATTTATGCGTTTTCTTATGTAATTTCTTCTTTCACTAAGGCATACACAAAAAGAAGTGCTAAGAGATTTCTACTTATTTCTACTTTCTAAAAATACCATGCATACATTCATCTTGGCTAATCTTCCTGTATGCAGTTTCAAATAGATTATGTTATAACATTTTCACTGGTATAAAAATCCTTTATAAGTTTTTACTGAGATATTAAACTCATATAGTAGTAAAAATGCTTATGGGAAAGGGTTTGTTTCTTTTTAAGGTAATGTACTATAAAACTTACCTTACATCAAAACATGACTCTCAAATCATTAAAGCTTTATTCAGAAATGTTAAGTTGGAATTTATGTGCCATAAATGGTACCCCCTTCTACTTTGTACTGTAGGGTGGATAACTCGTAAACTTTGTTAGAATTCACCTCTTTTTAAATATCTCATGAATAAAACTTGCGTTCATGTTAGAAAAAACATGATGTAATGGAACTCAACAAAAGTAACAATCAACAAATATAAAATTTCAATGTCTATTGAAATTCCAGGGACCCTTCAAAAACTTGTATTGATTCCAGCACAAAAATTAGAAATTTCCTTCCATCATTATAATTCTTGTGTAAATATCTAACTTTTTTGAAGCCGCAGCTAGACAGGGTAGGGGAAATAATCTAAAATTCTGATCATGAAGTCACATTGAAATAAGTTTTGTCAAGTCCCAATCTTCCAGGATTACACCTAATTCACAAGCCCACTGCCATGATTTACTCTTTCACACAGAGCTGCCCTTAGGGCTCTGCCCAACCCCACATAGACACCTTGTTGTTTCACACATTTTCTTGTAATTTGAAGAGATAAATGGTGTCAGCTGGCTTCTATTTTACCCAAAGAAAGATGATATTCAGCTCATCAAGAACTTGGTGTACATCTTAGAAAGCTTGCCAGCAAGAATGAAGTGCAATAAGTACGTGTATTCCATTGGGTGAGGGAAGCAAGAGGATGAGACATCTGAATGGAGTTGTTGGAGTAACAAGCCTTGGGGACTTAGTAGGCAGATAAGCAGTGAAGCTTCTAAATTACAAAGGAATTTAGAATATGAAATTGGGCTGAGGTTCAAGACATAAGTGTGAAAAAATATCTAACATATTTGAGAATTTTTAATATCTATTTTACTTAGATCACTCTCGTTCACTCAGCTGCACAGATCAACTGGAGAAAGAAGCTGGCAGAGTGCTTTAATTATGGTAACACTTTAAATGGCTTTTCTTATAGGAAACCTATGTGGAAATCAATGGAGACATGTGCAGCTACATCTCAACAGCAGGTGACACTTTTTGCATGCTTCAGATGTGTTAGAAATTGTTGCAAGGGGTTCGCCTGGGAGCAATTAGTGTAGATCTCACAAGCACCCCGTGCTGGGGTAACTCCCCTCATCTCCATTGCACACACGAAGTGAAGCACTGATGGAGAGTTCTAATCTTTCTCCAGAGAGTGCAGATGGCAACTGGTAGTACTGGGACTCAAACCCAGGAAGTCTTGCTCCAGAGACCATATATACCCTTATTTTCTAGTAGTTCAAGTGTAATGACAAGAGGAAATTTCCTTTACAACTCTTTCATGATGAGTTTTCTATTATATAATTTCCCATGTTTAAATACTTATAATGTGTAAGTATTCTTCATTGTTCTTATTTTCAACACCCTACTTCTCTGCTGCTTTGTGTTGAACAAACTAAGAGGCCACATCTTATAAGAAATTCCACAGAAAACATAAAGACTAATTTGTACACAGTTTTGACTAAGGTACATTTTTGAAGCGACCAGATCACAGACTGGTCATGGATGCCATAAAACAAATTTTCCATTGTGTCCTTACTCACATGGAACTTGGTAATTTTTAAAATTAATATTTAAAAAGTAAAGCTGATTTTCTAATTATGAAAATATTGAATGCTTGTCATAGAACTTGTAGAAAATACTGAAGTGGAAGGGAGAGAGACTAATTTGAAAGATGAGCCACTAATAAAATTGGGCATGTCTCCTTGAAGAACTGCTTCTGTCATCACATCACCTTCTGTCTAACTCTGAACTTTCCTTCTCTTTTTTTTTTTGGTACTGGGGATCGAACTCGGGACCTTGCGCTTGCGAGGCAGGTGGCGGGACCACTGAGCTAACCGGCCCTCCTTCTTCTCTTTTATGAGGACCAATGTGAGCACATGGGGCTCACCCTAATAAGCCAAAGTAATCTACACATTTCAAGATCCATAATGACTTTTAAAATGTCCTTTTTGCCTTTGCTTTGATGTTACTGGAAGCCTACCGCAGAAGCCACTGAGTTTGTTCAAACAGGAAGAAGGATGTATTCCAATATTTTTAGAAGACCATTCTGATTACCTAATTTTTTATAAACAGGCAGCAGGAAGCAAATAGAGCCTCTCTTTTTGCAGAGACAATCTCTTCTAAGAGCTCATATCCTTGTATGGTTGCCCCTCTACCTGTTCTCCCACGGCAACTCATATCACTTGTTCTCTTGCTTTTTCTGCTTCAGCCACATTGGTTTTCTTTCCTTTTCTTTTCTTTTTTTTTGGTACCGGGGATTGAACTCGGGACCTTGTGCTTGCAAGGCAGGCGCCAGTACCACTGAACTAAATTCCCGGCCTCACATTGGCTTTCTTTCAGTCTACTAAATGTTCCATGCAATGGCTGCCACAATAATTTGGTTACTTCTTCCTGGACTGCTCCTTTCTGTATTTTCACTTTAATCTTAGTCATATATGAATTCAACCATTACTTCTTCAGAATGGCTTTTTCTCTCTGAGTACATCATATCCTCCCATAAATATATTAGCTACACACAGAAGAATATTTCTTTTACTATATTTATAATAATTCGTGAACGATTACATGTATTTTTTATTACCTGTCTTCCTCTTGCCCTGGAAGAGTTCATGCTATGTTTTACTAACTTTTCTATCTCAGACACATTAAAGGTGTTTAAAAATATTTCATATATAACTAAATATTTCCTGGCTCATTTCTTTGTAAAAATTTTATTAATACACTCTTCATTCTAAAATAATACATCTAACCAATATTTATCAAAATTCAGCTTTGTACTAAGTCCTGATCTCACACATGCATGCAATTTTTCTAATAACAATAATAGACATAGTAATAAATGCTGATCTCTACGGAGAATTTACTGCATGGCAAGTACTGTGATAAATGCTTCAAGTATGTGAGCTTATCTCACTGGTTTAAGATGAGGTTATTATAATTATAGTTCCAGATCAGAAAAAAATAATCCCTAGAACATTTGTGTAATTTTCAATGGACTACATAGCTAGAATCAAATTTAGTATGTGTATCTCACTGACAAACCCTTCATTCCTCAGCATATTATAGCCCTGTCAAGGACTGGCCTTATTAGTAGGAATTATTTACCTATTTTGGAGTATTTGTTAATATATTATCCATTTTTACCTTTTCTCAGTCAGTACCGTGTTTAAGAACTATCTATATTGCTAGTATACATTAATTTTAATGGTTGCTTCATTTCATTTAACAATCTACATTTATTATAATCGTAATCACAGGATCAGAGAAGGCTAATTCTTCTCCAATACTCAGTCTTCCTTCTTTCCATAGTAGCAAATAGTGGAGAACACATCTGTCTAGTTAAAGACTACATTTTCAAGAGTGCCTTGAAGCTGGGTGTGGCAACATGACTTGTGTTATGAATGACATAATATAAGGGCTACAAATGTGTCTAAGATACGAATAGTTTACCTTCCACCTTTCAGTCCCCTCATTTCACACTCTGCAGGCAGAGAAGTCATTTTAGATCACAAGGAAGAACTATATATTGAGATGGAAGACAATTAAAATGTAAAGAATACTAGTCAAGACATCACGGATTTGGCATACAGCCTTGGACTATTGAAATTCAGATGATTATTACAGGAAGAGGTAGACATTTCAGTGATCAGTATAATTTTGGCTTTTCTTAGAGCAGTTTCATAGGTATATAAATGAACACATTTATCCATGTCTCTTTTGAAAGATAGAATTTCCTCCAATTCTGCAAGCACGTTAACAGTGCTGTATTAACATTTCACAATATTCCCCTTAGATCTATATGAGACTTCATTTGAGCTAGATACCCAAGAGTAGAACTTGTGAGTTACAGCTTATGAGAATATTAATTTGACTAAACAATGCCAGGTTGTTTTGCACAATGAGATTTTATTCTTAATCTTCAGTGTACGTGTCTTATTTTCAAAGCACTCTCTCAACTCGACTCTTTTATTTTCTTTCAATATAAAACTTTAGTGATTCTAATCTCTATTTGGTTTAAATACAAGTTTCTTCACAGAGTAACAAAAGTGAAGGGTGAAAACTGAGTAGGACCACACGGACAACGATCATTTTTCATACTTATGTGACCAGCCAGGAAATGTTCTCAAATAGCCTGGATCACAGCTATGCATTTTATAATGAAAGAGTATATAATATACCATTTAGGGTTTGGAGCATATTAATTTTATAACCCTTTATAATTGTATAACTTGAGTTTATACTCAGAAGCCAATATCATCTTGATAGTCTTGGGTTGATATATAAAGAACTCAAAAAAAATCCCCCAATAAAATACCTAATCAAAAATGGGGAACCAAAATGAAGACACTTTCAGAAAAAGAAGTACAAATTGCCAATAAACACATGTCAAAATATTCAGCATCTCCGGCCATTAAGGAAATGCAAGTTAAAAACAACACAAAGTTGCATCTTACTTTTAAAAAATGGTCATCATCAAGAAATCAACTAATAATAAATGCTGGTGAGGCTGTATGTAAAAGGGAAACCTTCTATATTATCGATGGGAGTGTAAACTTGTATAAACATTATGGAGATCAGTTGGGAGATTCCCCAAAACTGTAAACCAAGAAATTCCATTTGACCCATTTATTCTCCTAGATATCTTCCCAAGAGAGTTGAAAACATATTGCAGTGATACATACATATCCATGTTCATAGCACCACAATTCACAATGTCTAAATCTTGGAAACAGTCTACATGTTCATCACCAGATGAGTGAATAAAGACAATATAGTATTTATACACCATGGGGTATACTTTGCTACAAAGAGGGATAAACTTGAGTCATTTGTTGGAAAATGGATGCATCTTGAGACCCTAATGTTAGGGCTCTTCTCAAGCAGAGGTCACAGGGAGTCTCTTATCGAATGAAAGGTTTATACTTGCAGTCCTGATAGGTAGGGTAGGTCTGATTACTGAAATGCCCTCAAGCATCTTTCTTCTTATCCTTATACAAAGTATTTGGTTTCTTTTTAATAGCATTAATCTGTTCAGCAACTGCACCAATTTTTCCCTCAACTTTGCACATGGTTCCTTCTGGTCCAAAATTTAAATTTTTCAAATTTTTCTCTTCTGCTTTTTGACCTTGACTCTCACTGTAAATCAGGCTGAAGCAGTCATCATTACTTATGCCATGGCCTGAACTTTGAGCTCCCTTGAAATTTCCTCCACCAGATCATTTAGTCCACTTCCCTTAACCTTAGTCTCCCACTAAAGTCTCAGGACATGGGCAAAATGTAGACAACTCCTGCACTGTAACACACATATCCACTAGTCAAATTTCCAGTGAAGTCCTTGTGGAATGAGTTCTCAGTTTGAAGATAACAATATCCTAGAGAAGACCTCAATACTTCATTGGGGAGATAAAGCTTTAGACAGTTTAGCATTAAAAAAAAATCATGAACCTTAATCTAATCTAATTAGATGTGGCCAAGAAAGTGGTTAGAGGCAGAGGATATGGGCAGAAAAGGGCTGGATGAATAAGGTTAAGGAGTTGATCCAACCCAAAATGTGTCCAACCACTGAAGGCCAGATGGGAAATGGAAATCTAAGGAAAATCCATTATGCACAAAACCATCTGCACTCTATGCTTGGCGAAAACTCAATACAGTAGAAATTCCTTACCTGTGATTTTGCTTTCTGTGGTACCAGTTACCAATCAAGCACAGTACAGAAATATTAAAGGGAAACTTACATAAATGAAAACATAATAAGTTTTAGACTACTATTCTAAGTGGCATGATGAAATCTTATATCATCCTCCCAAGTTTTGCCTAGGTCACAAATCATTCCTTTAGTCCAGTGTATCCCTGTTGTATACACTATCCACTCAGTAATTACTGAGTAGAAAGTAGACAAACAAAATTGGCTGATTTAGAAAATGAAATGATTCTTTCTTTTACCTCAGTTTTCTATCTATTAAATTGAGATGAGTGGAAGATTAAATAAAGATTCAATTAGCTCTTAGAAAGTTATCTAGAGCAACAAAAATGATTTGTAAGGGTGTGTTAAGTAAAATACAGTATATGTCACAGATCTGAGCTGTAGACCAGTATTTTACTCATCCTGAAAGCAATATAATTTTTACAAAAAGTCATCTAAATTTAATTAGGTGTTGCAAGGAAAAGACCATTTTAATTACTCTAACATTAATTCCATCTATTGAGGCAAATAATTGTTGCAGTTAGAAAATTTGCGAAGTTAAAAGCGTGTGATTAATCTAATTACCAGATTTTTTAAAAAGCATTTGAAACCTACTGATATTTAGGGAAGAAAGCTTTCAGTTTGTGTTTGGATGTCACTGGCTCATGCTTTGACTCCTCAAGGGAGCCTTTCTTCTGGGACTCACATCTTCAAGGTGCTAATACTGGGAGCTCCAGAGAAGAGGATGTAGTCCTTGCTAATCTAATGAGGAGGCAGTCCTCTGTACTGTACACCTGAAGCCACAGAGATGTAGTTGAGATCATTTGGCAATGGCCTACCTGCTTCTAACTATCCTTACTGAAAGAATAAAGTTATGCTGAGTGAATTTTCATGTCATTAGTGGCCTAGGTTGTGACTCAGATGGAAGTGATCACATAAGATCATTTCAGGACTTATAATTGTTTCCCATATCTTGGCTTCACACCTAAAGACACCTCTAAACACACACACACACATATAATAGATGGGATTCGGCTTGACCATAAAGCTTCACTCCAGTACTTCCCCAAAGGCCACATAATGGTTATAAAAGCTTCTGTAGGAAGTCTCCTGTAATAAAAGTTATGAGAAGCGGTAATTTTACATACAAAAGGAAGCATCCCCCATATCCATCCACTAAGAAGCTTCATCTCCTTTGATCTGCAAGTCAAGGCTCATAATAATTGATATTATCCTCTGTATTAAAGCAAATTTCTTTCTCTTATCTACAAATTTCATCATCCATTATCCTGGAATAAATGAACATTTTTTTCTCAGCAATAATGTTTTTATACCCAAGTCCCATGCACCTTTTCTGCCATACCTCTCATCAACTATGCCATTTATCTCCCCTTCCTCTGACAATGCCAACCTACTTGAGGCTTCTTTGAATTTTCCAGAACATAATCTTTCCTCCATGCCTTTGCACATACTGCTTTCTTGTCCAAGAATGTCCTTCCTTCTACTCACCCCTTCTGTCATGCTGGTCTCATTTCTAATTCTTATTTGGACTCTGAGAGAAGGGTCAGTAAGGAAAAGGCTCCTAACATCTGACTGGAGTTCTGAAAGGTGAGGCTTTCTATTGAACTATATTCCATTTGAAACAATATATTAATTGTTTTTCAGAACAAGAGAGTGAATTTTGCTTGTTGGTAATTTTCTGATGACATATGCAATTGTGCAAACCGAAGAAGAGCATAGAGGCAGCTCATTATTAGTCTGAAACTATTTTTGTAAAAAGCATTCTAAATTCCTGAAAAATCAAAGATGTGATCAAATACGCAGTGAATATTTAAGTTTTTAAAAATGTATTAAAGTAAAAGACATTTCCATTAATCTTCCTCAAAATACCTTCCCCCACTCTTCAAACACATTTATCTCAGCATTCTTGCCACTTTCTGAAGCAGTTCTGGAAGTCATCTTTTGTAAGTGTCTTTACAAGGTATGATCAAAAATACAGTGAATGTTGTTACTGACTGCCAGTTGATGGATAGAGTAGCATGTAAAAACATTGTGGTGGGTCCTCATCCACCTTTTTTATGAGATCTGGCACTGTGTCTTCTGGGTCTTCCCCAAAGTCAAAATGACTGTGAGAGGTAAACATATTGAATGGATTCAGGACACCGAGGCCATCACAATAGCACAAATAAAGACACTCATAAAAGAGATCTTCCAGAACTGCTTCAGAAAGTGTCTAGAGCAATGGGATCAATGTGAGGGCTAATATATTGAGGGAGTAATATACTATCCCTCAGTATTAGATGTGAGGGGTAATATATTGAGGGGAATTGATGTCAATGTATCCTTTACTATAATAAAATTTTTTTAAAAATTAAAAAATTCACTTTAGTTTTCTATCACACCAGATTTTCTTTTCTGTTGTCTCTTAAATAAAGACATTAACAAGGTTAATATTCATCAAGTGCACAATGACATTCTACTACTCCTATTAATTGAAAAATATCTGTTTTCCTGACTGAACCTGAGGTTCACACCCATAATTAGTGTGATTGGCCTCACCTTGGGATATTTCCAACAACTCTTCACCAGCTAAGTGATTAGAGCTGACCTTAGCTTCCAGGGGGCTTCCAGACTGAGCTCTAGAGTCCCTACAAGTGTCCATTTTAATGGGCCAGTACCATGCTAGTTGTCCGAAGTTTAAAGAATACACTGAAGATCACCCAACTTATCAGAGTTCTGAAGGAGCAATGGCGGGAATTTGTTGTTGACAGTATATTAACGCACAATGAAAAAAATCTGAATGTGACTAGAAATCAAATTTGCAATTAGAAAAATACTCAATTTATTATTACTTTCTGAGCCAAAGAGATCCAAGAGTCATGTTCAAACTACTATGGAAATGCAGCTAGGATTGGGTAAATAAATGTTTTAAATTCAACATCTAAAATAGTTTAATTGAAATGATCAAACAGTATAAATACCTTTCATCATAAACTAGAACAGTTCATATGTGTAAGTGTTGAAATACATTTTGGTTTAGTATTTAGTAACTCGTCAAATACATGTTGAGTTGCTGTGAATTTAGATGTATCTAGTGTATGCCAGAGATAACAATTACAGAGAATTACAATGAAGGAAGTCCCATCACAGGATTTATTGGCATAATTAAAGATAGTGGTAAAAAATAGTAGAGAAGCAAGCAAAAGAAAAGACACAAAAATTTTAAATAAAATGGTGAGCTATACAATAACAGCTTCTGACTACTGAAAATTTTTATGAGACAATATTGCCTTTGTTGTTATTTCTGAGAAGTAAAAAAGAAATAATATAAACATACTAGAAATTAATAAAATGCAACCATTAACCCTATGCACAGAGAAATAAATCAATAGGAAAATGCTCTAGAACCTACATTTACTCAAATGGAATCTCTCTTGTCAAACAGCTCACAATAAGAATGGGACCTGAAGGAAGAGCGGAGAGACTAGTGGGCAAGTGTCTCTAGCTCAGGTAGATGTGTCAATTGCAAAAGAACTGTTGAGACCCTACTATGTGAAGGACTTTAAAGGGATTCCAGGATTCCTACAGCAAGACCTCATTCTTAAAGAATCCATCATTTGGGAGAGTAAAGAGATATATACACATCATTGCAGTCCATTTCAGGCCATAACCATTAGGGCAATAGAGAACTATGGAGACACACAGAAGTGAGTCACTATTCTGACCAAGAAACACTAGGAAAATTGGCATATTTTGAATTTAGCTAGGAACAAATCATAAAGGGCCTTCCTGATCAGAGAAAGCAATGTATGATTCAGGGATGTAAAATCATTTACTTGGAGTGGCAGTGAACTGAGTAATCACATATAAAACCTACACAAATTGGAAGAGGCTTTAAAAATCATTTCTTCTTGTTTGCACCATAAAAAACCAAGATGAATTTCAGAATATTTCTACAGTATTATAAAAATAAAGTACCATCCAGAGAACAAGTGGCCTCATTGACCAAAAACCCTAGCCAACTAGTATGTGCCTGGCCATACTACTGGTATATCCATTTCAGAGCATCTCCCTGCCTTTAGAAATGCCCAGTGGGACCTGGTAACCATGGCCTGAGGGGTGGACAGGAAAGAGTAGGATGAGGAAAAGATGAAATTGCAGCCTCTTCATAGGGGCTAAATCATTATGGGAGAAGGAAACTGGAAGATTTAAGAGTCAGCTAGACTCTGCCAATAGAGAAAGCTTAGACTATAGTGTCTAATTCATAGCCACTGGCTATGTGCGGCTATTTACATATGAATCAATCAAAATCAGTAAAATGTAAAAGTCAGCTTCTCATTCACACTGACTAGATTTTCAAGTGCATGATAGCTTTGTAGCCAATGAGTAATGGACGATTGGAACAAAGAAAATTTCCACCATTGTAGAAAGTCATACTGAATAGCACTGGTTTCAAACTATGAATAAGAAAGAAGAGTTAATGAAAAGATAGATAAAGTGAAAATGAAAACAAATCCCAGGCAAGAAACTTGAAAAAAAATTATTAGACTTTGAGAATGAACAAGATTGGCCAAGGACCTTTTGTTCTTATAAACTATTGTAAAAGGAGAGATGGTGAGATAGGAATGTATGGCTTGGCTAAAACTGGCTAGGAAAGGTGGCATGACAAGATCCTGGAACACATGTGCACATTTTCTATAGGACGGCCTAGACTTTATGTTAGCCTGAAGAGTGGGTGATGCAAAACAGAGTCCACATTGAGTTTTTGCTACTGTGTTCTTTCTTGAATGGTAGCTCACCCTCAAGCTGTATGGTGTACTTCTTTCCCTATTTTTACTTGTTCCAAACTTACTCTACAGTACCTGTTTCTTTTTCTGCCTTTAATAAAATCATTGTTACCATTTATGCACTTCTTGACCAAGTTTTTACTCAGGACAGAAAGAACCTAGAAACCACCTCCAAAAGAAAACTGCAGCACCTCAAAACTTAGTAACATATTTGACCTAGCCAGCCAGGAGAGCCAGAAAGGCCCTTGGCTCACTTTTTTTGTATAAGACTTTTAAAAATCCCCTTCTTCTAGGGCTTGGAGTGTAGCTCAGTGGTGCTGTGCCCGTCTGACAAGTGCAAGGTCCTGAGTTCAATCCCTGGTACTGGAAAGAAAAATATTTCTCCTCCTCTTTCCTCCTCCTCCTCCTCCTCTCCTTCTTCTTCTTCTCCTTCTCCTCCTCCTCCTCCTCCTCCTCCTCCTCCTCCTCCTCCTTCTTCTTCTTCTTCTTCTTCTTTTCCTCCTCCTTCTCCTTCTTCTCATTCTTTTTCTTCTTCCCCTGTCTCTCTCCCCTAGAATGGGGAACTCAGGAGACTTTTCTCATGGCACCAGAAACTATTTCCCATGTAGAAGGATGAGAGAATGGGAGGAGAATGCATGATCTTTACGTTTTTCTTCTAGCCTTAGAAGAGCTATGGGTCTGATTGAAGTTTATCTCTCCTTTTCTTCTCTTTCCTATTCTTCATCACTCATTGTGGATACAAGTCAGTAAGAATAGGCAGAGAGCCTATTATTAACCCAGTTGCAGAATAGGCTCCCTTGTGGAGACAAAGACCTTTCAGTAGGGCTTTCTTCTTTGCTTCTATGAAAGATGTTGACATCATCCTAGCGTTGGATAGAGATATCTGTCTAGTAAATAGTTGAGTATCATATGGGGTGCCTTATGAGCTCAAATCTGGTCTCTTCCATCTACATGGGATGCCATCTTAAGGCCTTGAGATCTAGCTGTCTCATTTTATAAAGGCTCCCAAATAAGCCATGGGAAACCTCATGAACCACACCCTCAGATTCCACTGGTTTTGCTGTTTAATCAATGAGAAAGGTTTGATTCTGCCAATTTGAAAACTGAATAGCTTACCTACTACTGAAATATGGTTTGGGTTCAATATGAACTAGGAAATAGTGAGAGATGAATATAGGATGGCAGTTTAAATTATATTATTTTTCAGTTAAATTGCTTCCCCTTAAAACATAGAAAGTGGAGTGAAATCCATTATGTTCAGGATTTTGTGACCTTTTATCTCAGGGAAAGCCCAGAAACCATAGCATTTAGAGTGGCCCCTGAAGAAGAGAGATTTTTAATGATCCTGTCCTCAGATTCTCACTTGTCTCCTGGAGGGCTATGAGTCTCTCCCATCTGTTTAGTGAAGAAACTTCAGAGGGGATCCCAGATATGACTCAGTTGTTGGACATGGCCCTTTCTGTGTTCAGTGATTGGGATCTGGATGAAGGCCAAAAGAGAAAAGGCTAAAATCATAGCTGTCACAATTGGCAATGCTTTAAACTTACCCAAGTTATCTAAGGGAAAACTCAAGGACAACTGAAGTTCCTATTTTAAATGCAAGAAGGATGGACACTGGCCATGCCAGTACTTCATCCCTGCTCTGAGTATGAGGCAGCCAATGAGCCTGAGTCATGGCACTGGAGGATTGACTGTCCCTGTTCCCAGAGAGGGGCTAGGCCAGGCAAAACCCTCATTTCCTTCTCTGAAGAGGCTCAAAAATCTATAGTTCCCCTGTCCACGTCCACAGATATTACTATCTCATATGAGGAGCCCTGAGTAACTCTGAATGTCATAGGTAAGCTAATTCAATTACTTCATTATGTTTTGACTTACTTCTCTGGAAAACCTTCCTCTGGCTCTATAATCATAGTTGGGTTCAAGGGAACTTCTTGTCAGAGATTCTTTACTCCTGCTCTTACTTTGAAGGCCAAATTTTTAACTATGAATTTCTAGTTGTCTTACAGTGTCCTATTCTCTTATTAGGAAGAAATGTACTAGCAAAATTTGGGGCAATTCTCAAATTCCAACAATGGCAAAAATGGATTTTACCTATTGAGACTACACCATGTCTCCCTGACCATATTAGCCAACAGGTTGATCCTGATGCATGGTATAATTTAATAATTTACCTGATTTAATAAACCCCTTTTTATCTACTTATCTGAAAAGAGAGGAATTACTTTGAATGTCTTAAACCAAAGGCTAGAATGAGAACTCTGCCCAGTGGCATACTTTTCAAAAAGTTAGATAAAGTGGCTGCCTGAGGCCAGTAGCAGCTACAGTTGTGCTAATAGAGGAAGACTTTAGGATGGAAACCAGAAGTCCTGACTCCCCATCAGGTCAGAATGATTCTTAAGACCAAAGTTTACTTGTGGTTAATAGAACAGGTTGCCAAATATCAGGCCATGCTATTAGGCACCCCTGAGGTTATTATAAAACCTGCACTACTCTTAATCCTGCCTCTTTATGCTTATAGGCCCCAAAGTTATCCACTCTTGTGAACAAGTGATCTCCCAGACCTATGCAAGTGGCCAGGACATCAGTGACCTACCCCTCCAAAACCCTAAGGAAATTTGGTTCACTGATAAAAGTAGCTTTGTCCAAGAAGGACATCAAAAGGGAGGTGATGCAATTTAAAGTTCACAACAGGTCATTGAAGGAAACTTCCCCCAAAAACCTCTGCTAAAAGAGCAGAGTTTATAGCTCCTACTCAGGCATTGATGCTAGGAAAAGCCAAGAAGATATAGATATATTCCAAATATGCCTTTTTGGTACTACATGCTAATGAAGCAATCTGGAAAGAAGAAGCTTACTGACTAATAAGCAATCATCTGTAAAACACAAGGAGAAAATTCTACACTTCTTAGAGGCTATTGCCATTCCCAAGCAGGTCACTATCATTCATTGTACTGAATTTCAAAAAGACATATCTAAAGTCTTCTTGGGAAATCAAAAGTCTGATAGGGAGGCAAAAGGGAGGCAAGAAGGGTAGCCCTACACCCCCTCAAGACTTTAGCCTTATTCCCAGTTCCTGGAGAACCATGTTGGTCCTTCCTTAAGCTATGCAGGGACAACCTATAAAAATCATACAGGGGAAATGGTCACTAGAATTTTCACAGGACTAAGAAGAAAGCTATTCTTGAGAATCTCTGGAAGATCTGAGGCTCCTCTTCAGAAAGCAAGATTCCACATTTCCTTAGGTACACCTAAATAGAGTCACTAATTGTCAGGAGCAATGCTACACAATTTTAGGGAAAAATCATTTGATTAGGCCTAGTTATCCTGCCTACAGGCCAGCTCTGGCATTTTGAGACATAATTCCATTTTGGCCTCCAGTCACAACTGAGACCTCAATGATCTGGTGATGCTGTGATGCTTCAGGACAAGATTACACCAGCTGAAGACATCCTGGGAGAAACAAAATCTTCATCTACTCAGTTCCTCATTGCTCTTGGATTCCCACTGCCCCCCCCAGTCATTTGTTACATTTTGTTTATCCTGATGTACTGAACTCTCTGAAAATCATTTGTTACATCTGTTTCTCCTGATGTACTGAATAAAAGGTGCGGTAAGCTGAGGGCTTTCATCTTTGCTGCCCAGAGCAGCACTGAGCAGGCACAAAGCTCTGCTTCTTCTCCAAGTCTCATTTTTTCTACCTTTCCTGTATAATAAGTTAATTTGCCTTGCGCTGCCATGGCTCATAGGAGACTAGGACTCACTGTAGAGGATCTAGTAACATCCCCTTTCCCAGTTCCCTACAACTAATAACCCTAATTCACCACAGCTTAAATAGGAACCTGAATTGAGGCTCCTATTTTTAATTAAATCCATTGTGTTGGTAATCTTGCTAAGGCTAAGGCCCTCAGGCTCTGGATAATTTATCTAACCTCCTTCTTTGCCATTCTTTGTCCTCCACAAGAAGCATGGAAATCTGACCTACTCTTCATATTTGGGCCAATGGTAGTTTCTTTCTCCTATCAAACAGGCAGCTCAACAGTCACTAATTCTTTTCTCATTGTCTTCTAACAGTTTTTCTATTCAACTCAGCCAGTGAACCACAACACCCCAAGGTAGTTAGACAGTACATAATCTCCAGTAGGCAGGATCTACAGCCCCTTTCAGCCAGAAGCTATAGAAGGCAGAGACCTCCACACCCTCAGCACCCCATAAAGAATTATGGAGATATGTTTCTCTCAGGGGAAAATGGGATAGGAGGTAGAGTGTAGCTAAAACTGGCTGGGAAGATCCTGGAACAAGTGAGCAGAATACTTCCTAAAGCCTTGCACATAGATTTCTCCTGAGAACTTGAGCAGATTTTTGATAAAATGGCCTAGACCTGATGTCAACTGGAGAAATAAGTAATACAAAAAGGACAGTCAATATGGAGTTTTTTCCACTGTGTTCTTTCTTGCACAGTGGCCCATTCTCATGCTGTAGGGTGTACATCTTTTCCTATATTCACTTGACCAAACTCGCTCTGCAGAGCCTATTTCTTTTCTTACCTTTAATAAAACTTTACTACCATTTGTACTTATCTTGACCAATTTTTTGTTCAGGATAGAAAAAACCTAGAAAACACCTCCAGAAGGAGACTCCAATATCCCTAAACCCAGTATCAGTGGAACAGTGGCTAATTATTTGGTCAAGAACACATAACATTCCTGAACATGCCAATACAATGTCAAGATAGAGGATGTGCAAATGACAAAGGCTCTCTTGTGTATTAGCTGTATGCCAGATCACTTAAACTCTCTGAATTCACTTTTTCACTAGTAAATTTATGCTAATGACCTTACCATAGTAATGGTTTGATGATTAAATGAGATAATGCCCATGAAATATTATTATAAACTGCATGATTCTTTGTAAAATTATTATAACTACCCATCCTGAAATATTTTATTCTTTTGTATCTTTATTAGTCTTGCCTTTTACTCTTTTGGTGCCGGGGATCGAACTCATGACCTTGTGCTTGAGAGGCAGGTGCCTGAACTACTGAGCTAAATCCCTGGCCTAGTCTTGCCTTTTACATTAGATTACAAAGGAATTGATGATATTGCTTTGGTTTGTAGATAGATTTCCCCCCAAAGCCTCATGCATTCATTGATGGGCTTTTGAGATGTGATTAGATCGTGACGGTGTAATACTCATTGGTGAATTAGTACTCTGATGAGTTTATAGCTAAAAGTTATTTGAGAGGTGAAGTTTCGTTGGAGGAGATGGGCCATTTGGGATGTGGCCTGGGAAGGTCTATTGACTTCCTTTTCATGAGCTCTTTCTTCTCTGCCATGTAGCCATGCTTTGGATACATCAGACTATGGACTGAAACTTCCACAATGAACCAAAATAACCTTTCCTCCTTTAAATTGTGACTGTCAAATATTATGTCCCAGTGACAAGAAAGTAACTAAGACAGGTATGACAGTAGTCTGACACATCTTAGCTACTTTTTATATAATTTCTAACCATTTCTCTCTCATTGGATTGTAAAGTACTAGAATGAAATTATTTTTTCTAAGACAGTTTTGCATTTTTGATAATGGCAGGTCATAATGAGCAGAATATTCATTAGAATTATTTAATGATCTACTTGGTCATCTATTTTAGGGGTATTGCAGATTAAGTATTCAGGAAGCAACCCTGAGAGGGGGATTAGCATACAGAATACATTGTAGGTAGGGTCCACATCTATGGACAGAAAGGAGAGAAAGTCTAATTGACTGGAGGGTAAAACTGAGCCACAATACAGCCTCAGCTAAATTGACAGCCCAACCAGATTTAAAGATCAGTGCTTGATTTCAGCTCTTCCTCTATGAGGGATGTTCACAAGTGAAGCAGTTGTTTGCAAACAAGGCACAGCCCAAAAGATCAACTCCTGGCAGCACTACTAATTGCTCAGGGGAATAGTCCTTTATCCCTGCAGGAGTACATGGATGGTATACTGTGCAGGGAGGGAGATAAGTCAAGATCAAGATGGCATATCACCTCAGATTAACAGCTGAGAAACCCATCTCTGCCCCACTTTCATATGCTCCAATGCCATCTCCACCCCTTCTTCCTCAGCCCTTTCCCACAGCCACCAGCACAGTCTTAACATTGCACCTTTAAGGAGATTTTTACAACTCTTGAAAACAGATTATTTGTATATCTTCCCTTTTAAATCATTTAAAATTTTTAGATTCCCCCCATTTCCAATGACATTAAAGTAATAGAACAGTAAAATGAATACAAATGTCAAAACATTTTTAAAGTTAAGATTACAGGCCTTTCCATATTCATAAATGACTCAAAGTATAACTTTGAAATTTGCTGTGAATTTTAAGTAGAAATGGATAGTTCTTTTTTCTAAAAAATGTGACACATGGAAAAGATAAAACAATTGTTAGTTATTGTATTCAATTATTCTTTCACTCACCCAAATACCAGCTACTTAAAATATAGCCATAGTCTTTGAAGCATTTGTATTTAATTGAGGAATTCACCTTGACATACAGTGCTGAATAGATTTTTTAAAAGGAATCAGTGTTGGTTATTATTTTTTCCAAATGCACATAGTTTAGGCATATAGTTCTTTATCTACAGATACCTTTGTTCCCAGATAGATAAATATGTCTGTTATCTTTTGCTACCCATACTGTAACTGACAGAGAAAATAGGAAAAGAAATATAAAAAGTGCCCCTAAGAGAATCTTTTCCATTTTACTGTGGAGTGTACCCTGTCTTTTTAGTATAAGACTAACTGTTGATGTTTTCTGTCAGACCCAGGTAATCTTCTAAGAAAAATTTCTATCTGAAATCTGCCCATGCTACCTAACTTGATTATTACATAGCTCCAAATTTTGCATCACCACAAATTACTTGTACTTTTATTTTTTAATTGGAGCTGTGACTCTTGGGGACAAGTCTGAAGAGTTTGATGGTTGTGTTATAAACTTCTATAAACAGGTAGATTAAACAGGTAATGAGCCAAGAGAGGAAGGATGAGCATGGAAAAATTTCAAAATCAGGGAAAGCCAACTAAGTGAACACAATGCTGATCTGCCTGCTTTGAAAATTTGGATTGGCAAGAATGTGATTTCACTCTTCAGGAAGACATACCCTTTGTGAATTTTAGATTCTTTGCAGAAATTCTAACCAAAGCTATCACCCACCAAAATAAAGCTTCATTAATTTCAAGTATAACAAAAGCCTTTGCACTGTACAGAAATTGCACCTTTAATGATATTGAATCTAATATTTTTGCTGGTCCATGGTTTCTTTCCAGCTCCAGCAAGTCCTATTTTCCTATAAACATATTTTGTTCATTCTACAAAATTTAATCCTAACCATTGTATTGCAGCTAAAATGTCATCTCCTCTGAAGAGCACTTTCCATGACCCTTTCCTTCTCTTAATTTTCTAGGCCCTTATCTGTGTCTCTCACGTTGTACCTATTCATTCACTCAAAAAGCATTTATCAAGTTACAACAAGAGTGTGGCAGATATTCTGTAAGGTGACCTCCATTACTCACATCTCCTGCTATTCACACCCTGGGTAATCCCTTTCCCTCAGATGGGGGCAGTACTTTGTTGATTGTTTGCAATACACAGAATAAGGCAACAGTGAGAGGTTGTCACTTCTGAAATTAGATTATAAACACAGTCTTTCATCTTGCTCATCTCCCTCATGCTCTGGCTGACCTTCTCAGATGGAAGGCAGTTGCCTTATTGCACTCTGCCCTATGAAGAAGGCTGTGTCAAAGAACCCCACCCAATAAACTATGAGGACCCCAAACCTGCGAATAATTAAAGAAGACAGAAGTATCTAGACTTCTTATCTGCCAAATTTGTAACGTAGTAAACATTTGTTCTTTTAGGCTGCTAAAATTTGGGGTAATTTATTATTTAGACAACTAAAACAGAGCTACACACATTAATCAGACAGGGTCACATCTACTTTAGTATTGCCATTTTTGTTCTAGTCTTGTGCTCCTTGTTGAATTATAGCCACCTTGAAATAAAAATGTCATGAAATAAAAATTATAACATGAGAATATTCACAGTGTCCTTTTTCACTTACCCCAACAATATAAAGCCAGCTCAACAGTCTCATCACTTCCTCTAGCTGCCATTTTCCCACTGTCCTCACACAAAAAGAGGCAAAGGATTTCTAATACACTCTAAAGAAAGGGATAGTGAGAGAGAGACTTGTGAGGCTGGAGGAGGAAGGGAAAGCTCAGCCAAAGATGGTAAAGAAGCTGGGAGAAAGAAGGACCAAGAGAAAATTAACTCATAGCTAGGAGTTGGGAATGAGAGTTTTTGTGGTCTTTTGGAAAGCATGGTGTCAAGGAAATGGGCAGAAAATAAGACCAAAGCAGTTATAACAAAATAGAAATAATAATAAAATTGCTTATTTAGACCATGCTTCTTTAATTGCAAAACTATCCTATAATCCAAACAATAGGCTTTCTTCTATAGCCTTCCATCCACTAGTACTGAATATATTCTCTCTGCCTTCATAGAATTTGCATTCTGGTGAGGGAGGTTGAAAATAAATAAAATATTAATTTGTGATATAATCATGTGAACTTCTTTCTTTCTTTTTTTTCCCAAAATGTACTGCTTTGACAAAATAGATCACATTTGTGGAATGAATGAGTGCGAAAATGAGAACTGTATTTGTGCATTTCAGGTATCTCATGCTGTATGAATTACCTCTCTAGGGACATCATAACAAAGTACCATATACCAAGTGGCTCATTCAAAAGACAGATATTTTCACATTTCTGGAGGCTGGATGTCTGAGCCCAGGCTGTTGGCAGGGTGAGTTTCTTCTAAAGATTCTCTCTGTGACCTGTACATGGCCATCTTCTCCCTTTGTTTTCACACGGTCTTCACTCCATACATGTCTGTGTCCTACTTTCTTCTTTTTATAAATCCATCCATTCTATTGGATTTGTACCCACTCTAAGAATGACATTTTAACTTAATTGTCTTTTTGAAGATGCTATTTGCAAAGACTGCTGTCATATTTTGAGTCACTGAGGGCTAGGACAGCAACATAGACATTTGTGGTGGAACCCACCACACTGTATAAGATGCAGTCATTGATCTAAGACAATATGTAGTATAATTACTCATCCCACCCCATGGAGTCCAGCAGCCTAAGTTTGAGTACTGTATGATCTGGGACAAGATAGTTCAGATCTTTGTTCCATTACTTTCCTCATCTGCAAAATTGTGTAATAATAAGGTTTTATAAAAGTTATATGAACTAATTCACTAAAAGTTGTTAGAAGACTCACTAACAGTGTAAATTCAGTAAAAGATAGCTTGTTGTTAACTTATTTTACCAATAGGAAATTGAGACACAACAAATAAAATGGCCTGCCTAAATGTAGACAAAATTAGTAAGTTACATAGTAAAAACTCAAATGTCCTAACACCAAAACAATGCTCTTTCTTTTCAACATTGCATATTAGACATAGGTTCTTGGAAGGACAGAAAATGGCTTCTGTATACCTCCTAAGGAGAGCTGGTTGGGTTGTGGGGAGAAAGGAACCCTTCTTCATTGGGGGTGGGAGTACAGACTGGTGCAACCACTGTGGAAATCGGTATGGAGATAACTCAAACAACTAGAATTAGAAGTCCCATTTTACCCAGCTATTTCTCTGCTGGGTATCTTCCCAAAAGAATTAAAAAAATCATAGCACAGCTATATGTGCACACCCATGTTTATAGCGGCACAGTTTGTAATAGCTAAAGCTTGGAAATAGCCCAATTGCCCATCAGCTGGAGACTGGATAAAAAAAGATGTGTTTCTTTTTTTATGAAATGGAGTACTACTCAGCCATAAAGAATGAGAAACTAGAGACATTTATAGCTAAGTGGATGCACATTGAGGCGATACTCTTAAGTGAAATAAATACAACACACATGTGTAAATACCAAATAGTCTCTGTGGTGTGAAAAACTAAAAGTGTAAATAAGGATCAAAATGTATAATTGATATTGGGTAATAGGAAGAAAAGATCTAAAGTATTAGGGGAAGTGGGAGGGGTAGGGGAAAGGAAAGAAGGGAAAAGAAAAAAATATGAGAAAAGGAAAAAAATGGAAAAAAGTCATTGTAAATGGGGAAGTGTGGAGGGGGTGAAGGGAGGGCAGGGGAAGGGGGAAAAAATAAGAACCAAAATACACCATGTAAAGGTACAAGATCCCAATGATGAATGTAACTGATTGTATACCTACAATGTATCAATAAACTTAATGGAAAAAAAAGAAGTTTGAGGTTTAGATTTCATTCTGTATCTTATCAAAATAAGTTTAAGGAACCTGGCTGCAGGAATTTACTTTCTCCAATGAAATAAGCCACTAAATCTATCAGAATCTGCCCTGCTTTCCTTCTTTCTTTTGTAGATTTCTTGAGCATACAGTGTGTGACAAGACACAGGATCAGTGAGGTATAAACTGGTAAGGCACTGTTCTTATCTTTAAAGATCAAGTGAATACATATTCAGCCCTCTTTTCACAGCTCCTCATTTATAAATTCAACCTATTGCAGATTGAAAATATTTGGGAAAAATTGTACCTGTACTGAACATGTACATACTTTTTCCTTGTCATTCCCTGAACAAAACAGTAGCTATTTACATGATATTTACATTGTATTAGGTATTGTAAATAACCTGGAGTGACTTGAATTACATGTGAATAGATTCCATACAAGTCCTATACCATCTTATGTTTGGCAGTTGAGCAGCTACAGACTCTTGGCCTTTTGAGTTCTATTTATATAGAATATATTACACACACAATGAAAATTTACAAATGTGTTTGCATAAAGATGAATGTTTTAATGTTATATCTTAAAATATTTCTTTGATCTAGAAGTTCATGTTTTAATGAAATAATATTCAAGATCGGCTCCTCTGTTCTACTAACCCCATTTCAAGTGCTCAATAGGCATGGGGGCTATTGGTTCCTTTTTTAGGTAGTGTTGATTTAGGATAATTCTATAAATTCCAAAAGTACCATTGGGAAAATGGTTATAGATGGAAAATGAGGGGAAGAAAATGGGATTCCAGGTAGATATGAGCAGAAGAGGAGCGGCGAGAGGGGCCACACAATTTGCAAGAGTCAAGTCTAAGAATGTATTTTTCTCCATTCAGAATCATAGGCTGATTTTCTTGATTCAATCTATTTCTTTTCTTGTAGTTGAACCATTGCCACAGATCTTGTTACCACTATAGGCTGAGTATTCCTTATCCAAAATATTTGAGACCAGAAGTGTTTTGTATTTTGGACTTTTTCACATTTAGAATACTTGCATACACATGGGGAGATATCTTCAGGAGAGGACACGAAATGCACGTATATTTCATATGTACCTTATAAAGAGAACCTAAAGGTACTTTTCTAGAATATAAGTAATTTTATGCTTGAAACAGATTCATGGTGTAGCACAAAAGTGTCCAACATGCAGCTCCTGTTATAATAAAAATATACATTTAAAAAGGAAATTGTATTACTTCTACACCTTAACTGCATTATATATTTCATATGCAGCCCAAGACTATTCCTCTTCACTCAGTGTGGTCCAGGAAAGCCACGTGTGCCCAACCTGCCTGGAGAATTTTTCACTTGTAGCATCATGTCAACCTTCAAGTTTTGGATTTTGTAGCTTTTTGGATTAGAGATGCTCACCTGCAATAAATAATAACCACTCTAACAATTAAGTTGTCCAGTTGCCCATTCATGTGTTCTCAAGCGCCTACCAGATGGAAGCTCATTAGATTTCAGGTTGCTGTTAAAAGGGACACAATTTTGGAGCAGAAATTTGTGAAACCAATGGTGACTTTGTGTTGTGTGTGTGTGTGTGTGTGTGTGTGTAAACTGACAGCTTCACCTCTTGAACTCTGCTTTAGCAAAGTTAAATGTCTTTTCTGAGAGAATAAATGAATGGTCCCTGTGGACAGTCCTTGTGATTCCTTTTGCATGTTCCACTCATTTGTTCCAAAAATGCACTATGCTGATGAAGTATTTTTTACTTGGTGACTCATTTGTTTACTTGCAACCCCTGTGTTTTCTCATGTTTATGAAATAAATCAGAACCTACAAGAAAAGTGTATTTGATCTAGTCAACATGCACAGAACAAAACCTGGGCATTCATGCTTCTAATGACTCATGCTCTAGCATTCTGGGGTTTTTCCCACATAAAATGGAGACCTAATCATGCAGAAATCCCAGTATACCACTCTAGGAAGTACACTGAACAACAAAACTAACTGAAAAAAGTTGCTAGGATGTCAGACTAGATTGGACATCTCCCTGTGCTGCTAATTGTCTTTGTGCTAAACATCCCACAATCACAAGGTGTTATTTTTTTTCTCAAATGGCTCATTAAATCCAGCACAAATAATAAAGCCCAAAAGCCTTGTGCTTTGCATAGTGTTGAGTGAATCTCATCACTTTACAGTCCATAAGCTTTAAAGATTTTGAATCAGGGTTTGTCCTGCTGAGAGAGAAAAATCAAAAACTCCAGAGCAATCTGAACCACACTTTGGCTGCAGGACACGTGTGAACACAAAGAACACACACTCTTTCTCCAGCTTAAAGTTCATCTGGGACCTTCTCCTGCAGCCTCTCCAATTTATCACTAACATACCTATGAAGAAACAGGACAGGATGAAAATTCACACTTCCCCAAAATGAAGACTGATAGAAAACCTATTACTTAAGTCTAGAAATTCCAATTACTACCCAGCTCTAGGTGCTAGATTAAGAAAAATACACTTATAGCACCACAGGCCATGTTTTTGAAATAAAAAATAAATGGAGTAGAAAGTTATTTCATCTCTCCTCACTATCTTCTTTCTGCCAACAAAACCAGGTATGCATTCCTCCACTTTTGAAGGAAGAGAATTCTACCCCCAACCCCATGTATGCAAACACACACACAGACACAGCAATATTCCTAAGTCCCTCATAGGAACAAAACTATACACAACAATAGAGAAGAAAAGTGGATGTGTATAAATGAAAGTATGTGCATTTGGGTAGAAGAACACTGAGAGCTAAGGAATTACATCAGTAGGCATTTGGTCCACAAATCTGAAGTAATGTAAATGCAGGAACTGGTGTATTTTCTCATATTTTACCCTCACTTCAGAAGGTTACAAAACCACACATAAGTGAAAAATCCTCTCTTCTTAATGGCATTTTACATTTCATATATAGGAAAAATTGGAGGTGTCTGTAATAGCTACCCATGTTTGAGCCAACATAAGAAGGGTTGTCTAGCCCAAACTGGACAAGAGAGAGAGAGAGAGAGAGAGAAGTAACCCATTGTCCCAACACTGTAAATTAGTCTGAATTTTCCTCTCACTCCATACTTTAAAAAGAAGGAAAGAAATTCTCTTAAAATGTTTCATAAACAGAAAATAAATTGTTATGAATATCAGAAGGACAATAAATCTTTGAAAATTATTTAGAATAGAAACTAGAAGACATTTTTAGAAAGAAACTGATAATCTTTGACATGCATATAAATCCAGTTATTCTGTATAAAGCTAAGCAAAAGGGTATGATGAGGTAAAATGGTGAGAAATTAAATATGCGAGTCTTGTAAGACAATTAAAATTTTAAAAAACAGAATTGAAGTCAATATTACAAATATTCAAAAATAGAATTTAAGATTTAGAAAATCAAGTTAAACTTATTAAATTATAATTTGAGAGTCTTTCTAATTCACTGATAGGTTTAGGAAATGTATAGTAAATTCCAGGTACTATTCTAAGAATGGAGATGTAGTAGTGCATCAAAAAGATAAGGCATCTACTTATATTTAGCTTACATCTTAATGATGATAAAATCAACAAAGGAATAAATGATACCTATGATTAGAATTAATCACTTCAAGGAAAGTAAAATAGAGTAATAGAATAGGGATTGATAATATTTTATATTGGCTCAATATAGAAGCACCTCAAAGTGGCATTTGTGCTGATTTTCAATGAACTAATAAAGTCAGTCACTCAGAATTTAAAGGAAAACTACACCAGGCATAAAAATAATAAATAAAAGTAGCTTTTTAAAAAGTAAATTTGGCCATGTTCATGCAATGACAATAAAAATGTTTAGAACATCAAAAGGCATATGGCTAACTAAAAGTCTTAGATATTTGTTGCTTTCAGCATTGCTTAGTTATGGACTGTGATTCCAGAACTATGAAGTTGAGTCTAAGCTCTAATTCTTGCTGAATCATAGAAGGAAGAGAGCAGTACTGAGATGGATGAAAAGGCACAGATTCCTCATGATATCATTTTAATCCTTGGATATACCGTGACTGAATCCTGATTCATCCTGAAACTTCCCCTTTACAGAAATCAATACATTCTCATTTTTCTTTCTTTTTCCGGGTATGGTTATCATATTTAATGTAAAGCTAAAGTAGAGGTATTGATATTTTAATTTTTACAGTTGATAATCACAGATGAATGCTATACCAAATACATCAAAGAGGAATTAATATGAATCCTTCTGAAATTCTTCTAAAAAATACAAATGTAGATAATACCCCTCATTCGTCTTATAGGCTATTACGGCAAAAGTGAGACAAAAGCTTCACAAGGAAATAAAAGTTCAGACCAGTATTTCTTATGAGTATACATGGAAAAATTGTCAGCCAAGCATTAGCACACCAAATACCACGTCTTACTAAAAGATGAACTACCATAATTAACTGAGACTTATTCAGGGAGTGCAAAGATAATTCAATATAAAAAATAAATTTCTATAATGCAACAAATTAAAGAATGAAAGAAAAATCCCACATGGTCACTTCAGTAGTCACAGAAAAATTACTTGACAAAATGCGACACTCTTTCATAAAAACAAATAAAAACAACAAAACCAGTCAATGCACTACAAATAGAACAGAAAATCCTAAACTTGACAAAGGGAGTATATGAAAAATCCATTGTCAATGTTATACTTCACGGTGAAGACTGAAAGCTTTTCCTTTAAGATCAAGAAAAATAGAATGATGCTTATTCTATCTTTTTCTATAAAATACTATACTGGAAATTCAAGCCAGGAGACGAAGGAAGAAAAATAAATACATAAATAAATAGGCATCCAAATTGGACAAAAAGTAAAACTCTCTATTCAAAGATGGCATGCATGATCACTATAGGAAAGCTTAAGGCATCTACTTTTAAACACCATTGAATCTAATGCACAAGTTCAGCAAAGACATAGGAATAAGGTGTATCTACAAAAATCAATTGTATTTCACGTTCAATGCATAATCTTCAAAAGAAAAGAAGAAGACAATCCCCTGCCAGGCATGATGACATATACCTGCAATTCTTGATGCTGGGAAGCCGAGGCAAGAGGTCACAGGTTCAAGACCAGCCTGAGCAACTTACCTAGACCCTGTCTCAAACTACAAATAAAGAAGGCTGGAGATGTAGCTCTGTGTGGGACTCTATATTCAGTCCAAAGTATGCAAAATAACAATAATAATAATAATAATTCTCTTTATAACATATAAATATTAAAATATCTTAAAATAAATTTAACCAAATAAATGTAAAATATGTACACTGAAAGCAACAAAATATTTGTTACAGAAATTGAAGAAGACATAAATATGAAAAGATAGACCTGTTCACAGATTGGAAAGTTAGTATTTCTAAGGTGGCAATATTCTGTAAATTGATCTTAAATGCAATGCTACCTCTACCAAAATTCTAATTGTTATTTTCATCCAAAAATAGATAAGCTTATCTCAAAATACACATAGAATTTCAAGGGAATCTGAATAACCCAAACAATCTTGAAAAAGAAATATAATGTTAACAAGATTCACACTTTCTTATTTCAAAATGTACTACAATAAAACATCAATCAAATCATTGTGGTACTGGCATATGAATAGACATATAACTCAATAAAATAGAATAAAAAATTTAGAAATAATCCACATATCTATGTGGATTGAACATATCTATGTTCAATTCATTTTCAACAAGATTGCAAAGACTATTCACTGAAAATAATCTTTATAATAAATGGCTGTGGAACTATCGTGTATCCATGTGCAAAGAAGTGAATTTAGTTCTTACTCACATGATATGCAAAAATTAATTCAAAATGAACCAAAGATATAATAAAGCACTTAGAAGAAAGCAAAGGGCCAAGTCTTTGTGATTTGGGGTTAGCTAATGGTTTCTTCAATATGACACCAGTAGCACAAGGAACAGAACAATGTAGTTGGCTATGTTTCACTTTGTCAAGTTAAAAACTTCTGTGTTTGAAAGAACTCTGTAGAGAATGTCATCATATTGTATACCTAAAATGTACCAATAAGCTTAATTAAGAATAGAAAAAGAATGCAAAGATATATCCCACAGAATGGGAAAAAATATTTGCAAATCATTATCTGATAAAGGTCTAGCATCCAGAATATATGAAGCGCTTTTATAATTTGAAGTCAAAATATAATTAATGAACAAATTTTTTTCCTCCTTTAACTTTAAGTGCCAGGTATTTTGTCTCAGCAATGAAAAAAGTAACTCAGACAGATTTGGTGTTAGAGAAGTAGGGTCTTTGGTGTGATATTACCTGGCTATATGGTTTGGGAATCCTTGGAATTGGCTTGGAGGAAGAGTTTGGAAAGATATGGAGATGCCAGCTGAAGAATCAGCCCTGGTATCATTTAAGTTGAATTTGATGGGAATTTTGGTCAAAGTTCAGAAGACCAGAATGCTGTTAGAAATGCATGTAGTAAAGACTAGGCTCAGGAAATTTCAGTTAGAAACAAAGACTACATTGGCTGTTCAACTCCTGATTATGTGTAATATTTTATGGATGAAAATTTGTCTGTATTTTGCTCATGTCTAGAGACTTTGCTTGAGACTGAGATTAAGGGCAGTGAACTAATTGATCTGGTGGAAGAAATTTCAAAGCAGTCTAATGTTGAGGTTGTGACATGGCTACTGTTGGGGTCTTTTGGCCAGATCTATGTTGAGAATCAAAAGCAAAAGGTGCAGCAGAATGCTTTAGAAAATTTTGAGTTCGGTCAGAAAACAACAACAACAACAACAACAACAACAAAAACAAAAACAGCTCCAGTAAAGTTAAGGGCTGCAAAAGTGGAGCAGAAGAGAATTTACTTGCTGAAAACATTAGCAATAAAAACTCCCAGAATTTTGGAAGAGGATAAAACCAAAGATGGCCTCTAAGCATCGTAAGAACCAGCAGAACTTCATCCTTTCCAGCCTCAAAATTGTAAAGGTGAAAGATTTTGTTTTGAGAAGAGAGCTCCAGAGAATCATGTTCCAGAATGGTGGTGGCCTAGAAAAGTTGTAGCTCAGGATTTTGTTCATTTTCCTCGCCAATCCAGGCACTTGATCCCTACAGCCAAAAAAGAAGGAAGCCTGTCTACTGCTCCAGTTGGCAGCAGACCTTGGCATCATCCACGTGGTGCTGATTTCATACACATGCAGAATGCAAGAGTTTGGGGATCAGGAAGGCTTTCACCCAGATTTCAGAAGAGAGCCTGGGAGGCCAGGCAGTGTGCTTTTGAGAGGGCAGAGTGTGCAGCTGTGAGTGTGAAGCCAAAGGAGCAGTGGAGATTCCAGAAGGTTGAAGAAGCCAGGAGAATGTGGATAGTTTAAGGAAAACTGCACGGAGGGAGCAAAGCCAGCCCAAGACAGAAGCCATGAGACTTGCAACTCCCAGCAGTGCTATAAGGGTGGAGCCACCCAAGCCCTTTGGAGTTCACATCTTGCCACAGATTATCCTGGGGCCTGGACAGGGAACTACATTTAATGTTTGTCCTGCTGGATTGTGGATTTGTTTTGGTCCTATTCCTTTCTATCCTCCTATTTGTACCTTTTGGAATGCAAGTGTCTATCTTGTGCCACTGCGTGTTGGAGGTGTTCACATTTATTTTCATTTGTACTGGGGGTTCACAACAGAGTCTGCCTTAAATCTCAGAGGAGAATTTGGACTTGGACTTCTCAGCAATGCTGAAACTCTTAGGACTTGGCAACTGTTAGGGATGGACTAAATGCTTTTTGCACAAAGGGATGCTCATGAGTCTTTCGTGGGCCAGGGGAAGAATGTTATGGCTTATATATAGATGTCCCCACAAAGCCTCATACACTCATATGTGGGGTTTTTCCAAGCTGGCTGGATCATGGTGTATGATACTGAGATTAAAGGTGTGTAGTTCAGGATTACTCCACTTAAATGTTTTATCGTAGTTCTGAGTGTGGGTAATGGGAAGGCCCACTCTGAGTGTGGTGGCACCAATCAATAGGCCTGTAGCCTGGATTGAATAAAAAAGGACAGAAAGAGGTCAGGCTGCTACTGCTTCTTCAACTCCTCCTCGCTGCTTTGCTATGAACTGTTACTCCTCTGTGATGCCCCTCTGCCACGCCACCCTGCCTTGGAGGCAGCCAGCCATGAACTGAAACCCCTGTAAACTGAGCTGAAATAAACCTTTCCTCCCTTAACTTTGGGAGTTGGGTATTTTGTCTCAGCAACAAAAAAGTAACTAAGACATAGTCTCTGCTTCTTCCCACTAACACAGAAAAAAAGTTTGCAATACTCATCCCAGGCAGTATTCATAAGAAATGTCCTGGAATTCCTCCAATATCAAGGCAAATATTGAGTTAATATTGAGAGTAATAGAAATATTCCCAGAATATTGATTCTCTAAAGATCCACAGTTCTGAGAATAGATGAAATTTCAGACACTTGGGAATATGGAAAAGATAATTCTGGAAGATAAATTTGGGGATATTGTTAGGTGACCAGAGCAGCACAGGCAGGAAATTGTGATTCTGACTGGACATGCACTCTGTGAATCAAAAAGCTGCTGTTTGTCCAGTTGTGATCTGACTTCAGTCCTTGGCCCCAGCTGCTCTGTCCAGCCATAACAAATTAATATTCTTTAGAGGCAAGCTTAAACATACTACCTACAAATGGTCTCTGAATCTATCAAGCTAGAATGTGTTCCTTCTCCTACTGAAATCTCCCTAAATGTCATATTTTTTTCCAACATATAATTGAATACTTTTATTGACAGCGAAGATGTTGGGTTAGGAAAAACCTGCTGTTTTATTGATTTCCAAAAGCATTTCTTCATAACTGAAGTCACAGGGTGCTTTGTTCTTGCTCAACAAAATGAGACTTTGGAAATTTACTTGTGTGGCTGAATTGGATGTTATCCAGAATGAATAACTCCACCATAGAATCAGCAGGCTTCACACATATTTGTTTGTGTGTCTAACAAAATTTAAGTAATAGAAAGTTATCTCCTTAGATTATAAAACAATGAATGAGACTTGAATAGGACAGAGAAAGACTTTTATTGTATTTAAAAACAACAAAAATACTTGGTGAGGCACTAAATGTCAAAACAAATGAAAATAACTTTTTCCTTTGGTGATATATTTTTGACTGTCCTATCTAAATGTAAATTTCACAAAGAATTATAGTGTATAATATGTTATAAAATATTTTAAAGTATAATATCTATTTAATCATCATTCTTTTACTAAGTGAAAAGATAGAGCTCAGAATATACCCAACATCATATAGCTAGAAAGTGACAGAAACAGAACTTAAATCTATTCTTTTGAAGTAATTGCAGAATTCTATAAAAATGCATTGCTTTATAATAAAAATGTCATTTCATATATTTAAATGACTCCAATATGGACTTTATTGCCTAGGATAATAAATATTGTATAGGTCAGTATCACATGTTAGCTAATGTCTATATTTCAGGTAGGGCAGGGGATGAATATAGAAAAATACAAAATTAAGATGTATTTTATATACAAACCAAGTCCCCATGATGAATGTAATCATTATGTACTACAAACCTGTACTACTACAAATAAAATTTAAAAAAATAAATACACATAATAAACATGAAGGATGGCATGACATAAGGCAGAGATGAAAAGTTTTATGATACAACAGTTGCATGAGGCTTTAGGAGCCACATCCTAACCTTTACCCTTCTTAAAGTTAGACAGTGATATTCATACTGAGAATATCAAAAAACACCATAGCAAGAAAAATAAAAAATAAAAAATAAAAAATAAAAAAACCCCACCACAGCATTTTGAATATTAACTCAAGGTAAAAAAGAAGTACTTATCAATTTGTCCCATACTGATGACCTACAGTTTTTCTTGTGTATTTTATCTATAGTAGTAAATTTAGCTAAATGTTTGCACTTGACAGGACTATTCATGAGTGATGTTATGGCATGATTCATTCTACATAGGTACATTTATGTAAAAGCATTATCATCAGAACAAATTGATCTATGTGAGTCAGTAATCCTTAGATATATATTTCTCTATGTGCAGTTGTAAAATGTCATCTAAACATGCTTGACGGACCACTGGAACACTTTGCAATTCACAAACCATTAGTCTGATGAAATCCTACATTAAAATGTCTATCTGAGAATGCTACAGGAGAAAACCTTAATCATCCTTAACCGTTGACCAAATGTCCAAAAATAAGTTCCTATAATGTCACCTGCTCTTTGTGTATTTGTTACCACTCATGCAAAAAGATCTTATTATCAAGATCTTTCTTCCATTTATATTAGTGAAAATCTACTTCCAAAATAGTGTGATTTCAATAGATTTAATTTATGCAGATTGTACTTGAAAAACTAAAATTAAGCCATAAACTAGAGAAAGCCTGGGCAATGATGTGGGAAGCCAATTAAAAATAAGTGACATCAGAGACTTTCACTAAAAAGCTACAAGGAGCAAGAGAAAGATATCTTGTGGCTAACCGTTTTTTCCCAAATAAACTTGAATTTTTGCCTCGAGGCTGTTTCTGGAGCAGCCTACACTAAGACAATATGAATATTTAAGAACAAGGAAAAACTCAAAAATTTGAGAGAGGATGGTCTACACTGTGTGTCACAGAAGACAGAAGAGGAAAAATAGATTGTGTCTATTGTATTCAAGTCTTATATTTACTATATTATTAGACAAAGCCATTGTACATTAATCAAGGGCATTGCCTAAAGAGAAGAGCAAAAGCAGGATGGAAAAATAAAATACTTCTTTTACTTTGAATCATAAATATAAAGAAAGCATATCTTTCTTGATGTATTAATCACAATGTTGTCATTTGACTTCATATTATCTGAGTGATTGAAGGTGGGAAGTTTAAGAATACGAGAGTTTTGTGCTACTTTTCTATAAGGAGCTAATATATAAAGCATTCTTTTGTTATTTAGTAGAGATAGACTTTATACAGTGCTTTGGATAGAGCAGTTCCACAATATTTAATTCACCTTTCTAAAACTGGTTAATTGTTATTTCTAAGGTCCACAACAATGTACTTTTATTTCTGTTAATCACCATAGTACTTCCCTTTATATCAAGCATATACATTTTCTGCTATGGATACACTCTGTAAGTCCTTAAGCAGTACCTTCTTTGTTAGATTTGTTTAAATTTAGTTGAGTTTTCCCCCAAAGATTTGAATACATTTTTGTATCTGGGACATACTAAATTAACATATATTATTCTCATATCTGTGCAACAAGAAATACTATCAAATAATCCATAACCATTTTCCAAAATGATCAAGAAAATCATAGATGGTAATGTGATCCTCAGCCTTGAAGTAAATGTTGGTTTCTTCACAAACCAGTCACTTTATCTTCAATGTTAGACAATTCTGAAATTTCTCAGAATTTTCCTTTCCAGAAAGGAAAACAGTAAAAATTATAATCTGGATTCATTTTAACTCTCCTAAGTCTGCAAAAAATCCAAGCTTCTTCATTGTTCTAGAAGCTTCAAATGTTAGGACAACTACAGGAACATTGAGGAAAAGAGACTTTAAATTTTTCAAGAAATGTTCATATTTCAGGGTATGGAAACTTATGTCATTTAAAAGATTAAAAATTGCAACTCTGATATACAGTGAAGATTTCTCCCAAAGAAAGCTATGGCCAAGGGGAGGAAAACAACCCAAAAAGTTTCTTCTTGTACTTCAGATGTCTCTACCTCTTCTCTCTCCATTTAGGCTGCTATTTAAGGAAATTAACAAGCAATATTATGACATGTATTTTTCATCATTCTCTAGACATGAACGATGCAAAAGAGTGGTTAGAGGTAGTTCTGGATAGTTCCACTTCTCATTCTAGTACTACAAAGGAATTGAATTGTGTCTACTTGACAGCATGTATACAAGTGGAGTTATGTTTTGCTATTCCTTCCGAATTTTACTTATTTTATTTTAATAAAGTCCATCAGAGTTAGTCACAGAAACAGAGTAATAGGCAATAATTATAGCCTATTTTCTTCCATCCTTATTACTTATGGAATCATTGAAACTAAATACGTAAACAAAAAAACCTGTTTCATCCTTGTTCACCATTTGGAAAACAAATTCTGTGGCCATATTGCTGTATAGCTGTGAAACCAAACAGATGTGTTCTGTCAGAGCCTAACACTTGCACTGCAAATTTCACTTACCCTAAGCTTATTTTCAGGGTATAGAAGGAAAATTTGCTACATTTATGATAATTTGTTCCCAGAAGGGAAATGATTTTGAATGGAATTGAGTAGAAAAGTCTCCTTCAGGGACTGACAGAATATTGACAGCATTAGACATCAAAGTCAATCCCTATATAAGGAAAGGCATTTCTTGAACTGAGGAATGAAAGATAATGTGCCCAGTTTTGGTAAACATCCATTCCAACTTCTTTTCTAATGCAGACAAAGCTAAAAGTTACAGTTCCTATTGAGTCAATGTTAAATTTCTTGGGTAAGGTAATGTATTGTGGTTATGTAAAATGTTCTTGTTCTTAGGATATTAGTGTTGAATTATTTAAAGATGAAGTGTCATGATATCTGCACTTTACTTTCAACTACATTTGCAATACTAAGTCACAGTCATGCATGGAGGGAGACAGAAAGTAAAGTGTCTATGAGAGAAGGGAATAGAGAAAGAAAGCTATCTGGCAATAGTTGAACAGCTAATGAAATAGGTAAATATCAACCAGATATTCAAATATCATTTTGCAACTTTTCTGAAGCTATCTTTTCTTTCTGTGATATTGAGCATTTTTTCATATATTTATTTGCCATTTGCACTTGATCTGAGAACTGTCTATTCATTTCAGATGCCTACTTTTTGATTGGGTCTTTAAATTTGGGGGGTATGATTTTTTTAATTCTTTGCATGTTCTAGATATTAGTCCTTTGAGAGACTAATGGCTAGAATTTTTTCTGGCTCTGTGGGTTATCCGTTCACTTTGTTTGTGATTCCTTTTGTGGTGCAAAAGCTTTTTAATAGAATGAGATCCCAGTTATGGATTCTTTGTATTATTTGCCATCCAGTCTGGATTTTGTTCATGAAGTATTTTCCTACCCCTATGTCCTCAAGAGTTCCACTTATTCTCCCCAGTAGATTTAGTATTTCTGTTTTAATATTTAGATCTTTGATCCATTTTAATTTTAGTTTAGCGTATGATGAGAGATGTGACTAGTTTGAGTCTTCAGGATGTATAAAGCCACTTTTTCCAGCACCATTTATTAAAGAGGCTGTCCTTCTTGCAGTGAATGTGTTTTGCCCCTTTGTCAAAGATCAGGTGTCTGAGTGTGTTTGGGCTTGTTTCTGTACCAGTACAAATTCCCTATGATAAATGTGATCATTATGTATATCTACATTGTACCAATAAAACTAAAATTTGACATTTTAGAGAAAAACTGCTAGTTTTTTTAAAAAAGTGAATAGGCAAAAGAATATTTAATTTTATGTCTCCATCTATTCCATTTGTTCTCAGTTCTATTGAAAGTTCATGGACAGTAAGTCATCGTTATTTTTTTTAATCAGCCTTAGAAGGAAATACCTTTCAGTTTTTGGAGACTCTACCTTTTCTGCCTAATATTTCTTAAAAATAAGAATATAAAACAAATGTGATCTTTATCAAATTTCTAATTTTGTCTCTGTGATTAGTGAAAGTCAAAGGTCACTGCAAATAGCATAATTATTATGAAAAATAAGTAAAGCCTTTTTATAACAACAACAACAACACCTACCTATCTAGAATCTTTGGCCTGATTGAGTCAATGTTTTGGCAGATTTATTCCAACCTACCCTCTTCTTACATTAGGTTGTTTATTTGAGCTTGCTCTGTTTTTCTGATATGGGAAGTCACTGCTATAAATTTCCCTCATAGGACTGCTTTCATTATATCCCATAAGCTCCAATATGTTCATTGGCATTATTATTTAATTGTAGAAACTGTCTAATTTCTTCTTTAATTTCATCTGTGACCTCTTGGTTGTTCAGGAAGGTGTTATTTAATTTCAATGTGTTTATGAAGTTATTGTGGTATCTTTTGCCATTGATTTCCAATTTCAATGCACTATGGTCTGGCAATATGCATAGGATAATTTCAATTCCTTTGCATTTACTTAAGCATGTTTTATGAGTTAGTATGTGGTCTATTTTGGAGAATGTCCTATGTGCACCTGAGAAAAATGTATATTTTGGTGTTATGGTATGGAACACTCTGTACATATCTACTAAGTCCATCTGTAGGCCACATAGATTGCTTAGTTCTGATATTTCATTATTGATATTTTGTCTAGTTGATCTGTCTATCTGTGACACTGAAGTATTGAGGTCTCCTATTATAATTGTATTAGTGCTTATTTGATTTTTCATGTCTGTTATTATTTGTTTTATATAATTGAGTGGACCAGTAATTAGCACATATATATTTATGATTGTTATCACTTCTTCTTGGATTGTTTGCTTTACAAGGCTGTGTAGACCTTCTTTGTCTCTCTTAATCATTCTGGCTTGAAATCCACTTTGTCTAGAATAGCTACCCTGGCTTATTTTCTGGGTTCCTGTCACAGAAGAATTGATTTCCATCTTTTTGAGTTTCAGTCTATGAATTTTTTTGAATTAAATGTGTTTCTTGTATGCAGCATACTGTTGGATCTTGCTTCTTGATCCATTCTGCCAGTCTTTTTCTTTGGTCTGGTGAATTGAGACCATTAACATTAATGGTTATCACTGATATGTATTAACTTTTCTTTGTCAAGTTATCTTCCTGTTGTTGGCTTCCTTTTTTCCCTTCTGTTTAATTGCTAACCTTGCCTGGTGGATTCATTCTGTTGGGGTTCATGGAATTGTAGTCCTTGTTATCTCCCTCTAGAATATTGTTCAGAATATTTTGGCATGCTGGTTTTGTTATGAATTTCCTCAGGTGTTCTTTGTCATATAAGTATGCAGATTTATTTCTCTATCAAGATAGTTTTCTAGAGTAGTTCTCCAATCTGGGTTGGAGGTTGTTTTCGTTTAGGGCTTCAAGTACTTCACTCCAAGCTCTCCTTGACTTGACAGTTTGTACTGAGAGGTCTACTATGATTCTGATGGGCCTTCCTTTGTAAGTGATTTGTTTTCTTCTCCAAGAGCTTTTAATATTCTGTTCTTGTGTTGAATTTCTGGAACCTTGACTATTATATGCCTTGATGTAATTGTTTTTATCATGGCTAATTGAAGTTCTATATGTCTTATTTATCTGTACATGAAATTCTTTTTCTCTGCTTGAGAAGTTTTCTGCCACCACTGTGAATAGGTTTTCTATGTCGTTTGCTTGATCTCCTGTTTTTTCATTGATTAAGATCAATCTTATGTTGTCCTTCTTCACATCATCTAGCAGTGGTTGGATTGATTTTTTTTGTGGTCCCAAGCTATTTTTAAGAACTCTCTCTTTTCATGATTGCTAATCAGTCTTTTTTCCTATACCTGATATTCTGTCCTCTCATTGGCTCTTTTTGTTTATATACTTGCAATGGAATTTTTAATCTCCTAGATATCTGTTTAAATCTGTGTCATTGATTTCATTTCTTTCTTATGTTGGGCATTCATGATTTCCATCATTGTCCTAAGCACCTCTATTTTTTTTAATCCCATACTTATCTGAGACAACATTTCTGATTTGTTTTTTTTCTAGAGCCTCATTCATCTGCTTTTCTACTTCCACTGTTACCACTTCAGAAAATCCAGGCAGGTGGTTTTTGACTTGTTTCACCTCTTTGTCCCCTAGGTTTGTCTTTGGTGAGCTGGAAGTTTGGGGTTGTATATTACTTAAGTGTCCCCTCATTTCCTATTTTTTAAAACTTTAATTCCTGGATTGATGCTTGTATATTGCTTATGGTGAGTAGCTTTACTGCTAGTATTTAGAATCCTTAGGAAATGACTACTTTTCAGAGATATCTTCCAGGTATAACTGACTTTTGGGTTTTGAGTCTTTTAGCAGATCCTATTTATTCAATTTATTGGAGATGAGAAGATTCTGGGTACTTGGCCCAGCTGGTAGTTCTGTGGCACTGTCCTACAGAATTGTTTATGATCCTTAGGCAACCTCAGTCTTGGCATACCAGGAAGAACAACTGATTACAATAATTACGTCACCTTGGCTAAAGTAGTACAATCTACTATAACAGTAGCATCAAAGTCAGCCTAGAAAATGACAAACTTTAGTAACTATTAATTTACCACCTTTAACTGCATGAACTAGATTTCTGATTATATAACAAATTTTAAAACAAACCAGAAAATTGTATAAAGTAAATAAGCATGGTGATTTACCCTTATGGAGAAAATTTAAAAGGGATTGGGGGGGGGGATAGAGAAATAAAAGGGGAGGAAGAAATTAGAAGCAAGTCTAGAGGAAGATTATGCAAACTTTGTGAAACTGGTGAAGAAGATAGGAGAGGAAGAGAGAAGGAAGAAACAAGAAGAATAGAAAAGAACAACCACAACAAAAAACTAGAAATCATTTTCACACTCATATACAAACAACAATAATCAAGAAAAAAGAAAACAAAACAAAAAAAATTAAAAAGAATAAAAGAAAAATGTCCACTTCAAGGCACGTCTCTGCTATGACTTGTAGACAAAGTGGACAAAGTCCAGATCTATGTTGATTAATTCCAGCTGGCTAGTCATTGCTTTACAGCAGGGTAGTGGATAATCCCAGCAAGCCTGAACCTTTAGGTCTACTGAAGTTCAGGCTGGTTTCTGGCTGTGAGGCTGAAACCTGATTTGTTCAGTCTGTAACACTCTGTATGTCTCCTACCAGCTTAAACTTGGCTCCTTGGCCTTCTGCTGACTTGAACTCAGCAGTCTCAATCTGACACTGGGAGCTGATAGATGGAGCTGGCCCTTACTCTGAGTTCTGACCTCAGTTGAGCCCTCTCCAAGATGGCTGCAGGCCCTCTCCTGGGGGACATCTGACCCTGAATGACTCACCAGCCACTGCAGTTCAGTGAACCCACTGTTCCATTCCACTGGTGCATTTCTCTGTAGAGGCCTCTAGGGTTATACCTCTTGTTTCTTTACTCTGTGGAGTGTCCTGAATCTTTGTGATTGCCAGATCTCTGTGATTGGCAGGTCATGTCCAATTGCCCAGCCACCATCCCATGCCCTAATCTCCTTCACAGCTACATTTTCTCTCGAGTGCAAAATTTCCTGAGAACAAATTTACTAATGTTGGCACCTTTTCCAATCTGAATAGTCTGAGAACTTTGCAAGACACCAAGTCCTGTTTTTTTAAATTTAACAGTTCTTCCTCAATTTACCTCTTTCATCTTACATGTTACTATAAGCAAAAGAGAAAATACAGACCACGTTTTCAACACTTTGTTTAGAAATTTCCAAATTTATTTTTTGAAAGTTTTGCCTTTTGTATAATTGCATATCAGCCGACTTTTTACTAGTAGACTATAAGGATCCATTTTCTCCCAATTTCCAATAATGCACGCATTTTATTTCCATATGAACTCTTATTGGCGGAGTCTTTCATATTTTATTTCTAATAATTGTCTTTTCAGAGCAAATTCCATATCTTCTTAAATGATAGATATTTTCTCTACCATGTTCTTCATTCTTTTAAGCTCTCCCTAGCAAAATCGCTGAGATCCTATCTCATCAACACGATCTAGGCTTGTTCTATGATTCTCTTAAAATTGTTTCAGCCTCGGCTCATTGCCCAATTCCAAAGCCACTTCCACACTTTCAGGTATTTTGTTAAGCAGCTGCATTCCAGGTAACAAAATTTGTGTTAGTTCTCTATTGCTACTGTGATAAATCATCATAACTTTAGAGATATAAAACCACACAAATTTAGCATCTGAAAGTTTTGGAGGGAAAAAGTCCAAATGGCTCTCACTGAGTTAAAATTAAGGTGTCTACACAGCTGCATTCTTTATAGAAGTTCTAGGAGAAATTACCTTTTCCAGCTTCTGGAGCTTATCCATGTTCCACAGTTTATAGCCTGGAACTCTCTCCATCTTCAAAGCCAGCAAGAGCCAGAAAATCTTTTTCATACTAATCAGTATGATATTTTAAAAGGTATTTATGATTACAGTTGGCCTACTCAGGTAATCTATGACGGCATTCTTATTTTAGTATCTTTTTATTTTCATTTTTCCTTTTTAGTATTAGGAATTGAACTTAGGGCCTTGCACTTGCCAGGCAGATGCTGCACCACTGAGTCCATCCCTGGCCCAGCATTCTTATCTTAAAATGAGATGATTAGCAACTTGATTTCACCTACAACCTGCCCCCTGTCCTACAATAAAACATACAAATTCTATTAATTGGGACATGGACTGCTTTTGTGGAGTGAAGCGAAATATTCTGCCTGTTGTAGATAAGATATGAATATTAAAAATTAAATGCAATTACAAAAATTAATAAAATAAAGATACACATACAAAGTAAAGTATAACGACTGGACAAATCTTTGGATATAGTCTAGATTCAAAAACTAATAGTGAATATTATATACAAATTTATGGTAAAGTCTAGGAGAAAATGAACAGTTTCATATAACTGTTTGAAAGGTATATAAATTTTATATAACTATATGAAAGGTATTATGCAAAAAATTGCAAAGAAAATAGAAAAAGAGATTCACTAGAGTTGAGCCTATAGGGAAAAAAATCTTATCCTCAAAAATATATACCAGAAGGCCTACAAAGTCTAAACGAATGTTACAACAAAATTTCTTTAAAAATTCTCATTGTACAAAAGGACATGTGCCATGTGAGGTAGATTCTCCACCCTGGCTGTATCCACCCAGCATTTCCTGGCTAGTTCTACATTTTGTTTCCACTCAGTACAAACTCACAGAACTGATGAAATGATCGATCTGATCATGGATGAAGACAACACCCTGAGAGAAAATTTAAGCCAGAGAAAAACCCAAAACTGGTTGTAAAGTCCCAAAACTTCATGAGGTTTTATTCTGAGAGTGACTCCTTCATGGTGGGCTAGAGTTAGAGAAGAAATCCGACACAGCACCCATTGTATTGCTAGAGAGAATTTAATTAGGCACCATTTTGGAAAGGAGTTGAATGGATGGGACCGAGCCACAGAACAACTACACCACAGATTTGCTCTAGGATTTCCATTGTTATCATACCACAGTGACTGGGTGAGATAGCCACAAGAGACATCCACAGAGAGAGTGAGGGAAAGACAGGTCCATTGAGAAGTTCGAGCTCAGGCTAAGAAGAACACAACTCCCTGCACTCTGTGGTAGGAGGCCAGGCCCAGCAGTTGTGGTTTTCAGAGATGACAGAAGCAATCTAAAAATTCTGTCATTGGGTCCAACAATCTGCTTGAGTCTCTGCCCTACTGCCTATATCTAATGGAGACAAGTTGTCTGATTGCTCTCCTGTTTAAAAACATGAGTGGAGATGCTCCTTACCTTGAACAGTTGCCACATTCTGGGGATTATGGACAGAGGGGCCTTTAGAGCATGATAGGGGGCATTTCACAAAACCACAGGCTATAAAGCTGGGCAGAGAGGACCATGACTTGCTGTACAGTAAGTCCCTGATTTATAAACATTCTTATATAAGTGTACTGTATCAGATTCACAGGAGTACTGTATAAGACTCACTGAAGATTATGAATGAATCTGATTTCTGAATGTTCTGCTAGAATGGTACTCTCATTCGGAAGTCAGGGACTTACTGTATTCCAAGACTGCATGTCCTAGAAGGAAACCACTCATTTGGAAATACAGAGGAATTTTTTTAGACTTTCTTTCCTTCTTTTTCATTTGGAAGTTTTTCTTTTCTTTTTTTCTTTTTTCTATTTTTTGTTTTTGGCTTCTTATCTCTTTCTCTTGATTTTTTTCCTTATTATTTTTCTCTTTTTCTTTTAGTTCTGTTTTTTTTTCCTTCTTTCTTTTGCTTGTTGTTTTTTGTTGTTTTATCTAATAGTATTCATGTCTTTTTACTCCTTAACAGGATTCTCTATTTCAATTTTTCATCTTCTTACCTTTCATTGCATTATTTTTCAAATTTTACTTTTTTCATGCTTGGATTCACCATGCCTTCCATCTTGACTGGGATAACTGCTAAGTTTTATGAATCTTAACTCTTAAATTTCAGTTACTTAAACTTTGGTTACTATTACTGTTGAATACTGTTGAGTAAAGTTACTCAATTTAGTAGATATTTACTGTAGGTCATTATTTGGTTTGTCCTTGTGTTTATTCTATAATTATAGATCTTTTTGCTATAATTAAAGGAGGTACATTATTGGTTCTTAGGGTATGTCAATATCCAGTTTGTCTTTGACATTATTATTGTTCCTGGCAAAAGTAACATAACTGTTTCTATCAGTTGATTTTCTCTGTGTGCTAATATCTGGATCACCTTGATATCATTAATGATACTATGACCTATTCTTGGAAAACTGGGTACTAACATAAATACTGTACACTGCATCCTAATCTCCCAAATAAATAGAGAAACTGAGATTCTTCAGCAGAGATAAAGGCCAATAGCTGGCCATGTCCAGATTGCATATATAAAAGCAGACACTAACCAAAAAGGTCTCCATACCAGCACCAAAGTATACTATAATTAACCTACAGGCATCAGCATGCACACACACTCACACACACAAACACACACACACACACAGTAAATAGAAATGAGACAAGACAACAAAATCCCTCCAAAAACTCTGAACTCCCCCAAAACAATCCATAAAGAATGAATAGAGAGGAAATCAAAAGCCACAGAACCAAATTATTTAAAAGATTAACAGAGGAGATTAAAAAGAAAAGTATCGGTAAGGCACTTGGTGAATTCAAAGAAAATATAACTAAATAGGTAATCATTTTAATAAACAAAAAATCACTGAGTCTACAGAATATACTAATAAAAAAGCTACCTGAGATAAATGAAACAATGCAAAACTTAAATGTTTGACATTAAAATCCATGAAAAGTCACCAAAAAATCCAGATTAAAATTTCTATAGATCCTTCTTCCCTTCCTTATTTACAAAAGCTCTGTTTCAATTTGTTCCATTTGCTCTTTTTTAAAACATTTAAATCCAGTTTTTACTCTTTCATAGATTTTTAAATAATTTTGCACAACAATTTAACATAAAGATAATGAAATCTTAAAGATGAGGAGAAGATATATATGGCCTCTTCTATTCTTTCTTCAGGATGGAAGGAAATTTCCCAAGAGTACATTGAGTGAGATTTAACACTTGAAAAATACATATGAAACTTGTTTAACTGGCTGTACTTAGGACCAGGAACAGCACAATAAATATAGAACTGTATTATCTTTTTAAAAGATAGCTTGTAATTTTAACACATTCTTTCTACAGAAATACTATCAATTACCAATCTGAAATTATACAACATATAGGTGAAGGACACTTACAATGAGTATCTGAGCATAGTTTCTCTAGCATCTTCACATTCATACATCAACCTTCTTGGAATAAAAATGTACATCTCTAATTCAGGACAACAAAAAACAAACTTGGTCAATTAGTTTCTTCGTATCATTCATTATGAGCACAATTGTTGTTTGCTGGTAGGTTCAAGGTAGGAATAAAAAGTTTTTGAAATCTTTTTAACTTTCACTAGTTTTAGGTTGTCTAGGTAGGAAGGAGGTCTCACTGGAAGCAAACTGATTAAGCAGCACCATTAAGTCCACATCTCAACAAACCACTGTATAATTCTTACCTGTCAATATTATGAAAGCTTAAAAAAAGTTATATGGAAGAATATCTTTCCTGAGTAGCAGTCCACTGTAAAAACATGCAACCTAAAAGAATTTACATAAAACTATATCTGAATTCTCTACTGGCTGCATCTTTCTTTATATGAAAAAAAAGAAATGTATTACATAAAAATTTAAATAACATAGTGAAGCATAAAATACTTTTATTTATGCTATTATATTTGTGTATTTGAGATTGTTAGATATGTTCATGTACCCTTTCCTCTACCTAAAGATGAAGCAATGGTGCCAGCAATGTCTACCAGAAAGACTTGATAGGAAACTTGATTTTAGAGCTTCTCTACAGTGTGCCTAATTATTATTTTTAAACATATACTGAAAAGACAGGGTAAAATTATCTTTTTTTCACATTACCCAGATTCTGTTACCAATCAATGTAAGCATTAATTTCATCCCCATGAAACAAAATGAAAATTGTTATTCTCCTGTAGCCATGGACAGTCTAAAAAATTTTCTGAGTCAGTGAATGAAAAACCACATGAAAATAAAATTTTCTACAACTGGTAAACCAGTTGTTCAAAAATTCAACAAGCAAACAAACATGTTAACAAGCAATACATGTCAATACTCTGTAAAAACATCATGCCACTCTGGCCCTCAAAACTGTTACAGCCCAGCTGCTTCTTACAGTGCCAACAGCCTTAAACCACTAGTAAAGTATCTTCTCTGTGGTATTTTACTGTCCATCATACTGCTACATGCTTAGAACCTCAGGCTTATATGATGTTTGAGCAAAAGAAAGAGAATATGATGTAGACCAAGTTTTTGATTATTGTTTTAATTATATTTTTAAAAAGGATTTTCTAGTAATGTGGTGCACAATAGTCCTTGCTATTGATTTTTTCTTATTTTAAAAAATGATGTTAATCTAAATTTGACTATCTGGTCTCTTTTTTCCACCTTTTTAGAGGGTACTGATTTGTCTATTCTGCTGACTCCTCAAAAATGCCTGTTTTAAAACAGTATAGTTCCCAATTGTTTCCCATAAATATTCCTGATTTATATTGGAAAAGCAATGCATAATTGGAACATCAATCACTCACTTTTTAAAAAGTATTTCCTACAAAGCAGTTACTTAGCAAAATGCTAAGCTACACATGGCCTTACCACATAGATATTGAGTTTCACAAAGTATCTGTCAAAAGGTTTAGAAATCAGGCTTTCCATTCAAAATTCACTGCAAAGAGTATAGATGCAGTAGTCCTGTTTACAATTTAATGGAGATGAGGAAAGAGAAAACTCAAGATAAAGAGGGTTGTCATCTTCCACACACATTTACAGTAGTATAGCCATTGTTTATCATATTTACTATATTCACCACTTGAGGTAAAGGGTCAAGGAGGACCATCAAACACTCAGTGGCACCTCACCTGCCTGGCAAGCACAAGGTCCTGAGTTCAATCCCTGCTGAGACTGGAAGAGCAGAACCTGGCCACCGAACCTGAGGTCTCTCTTTTTTTAAAAAAGAGTTGAAAAAAGGGGAAGGGAATGGAAAAAAGAAGAATCAAGATACATTTTGTACAAATATAAATTCCCTATGATGAATGTGATTATTATGTGTATCAATAACATTAATTTAAAAGAGAAAAAAGAATTTTATAGAAAGTATTGACAGAAAAAGTGAAAAATGTGAAGATAGAGTATCAGAGCTGGAAAATAGAGCTCATGTTGGTAATCAATTACTGAAAGATACCTTAAAAACAAGAAGATAACATGAAAAATGGATCCAACACCTGCTATATGAGACAAAGAAGACAAAGATTAATTTGAATTAGTGAAAAATCAGAAAAATGATATAAATGGCATAAAAACACTGATGACACAAATAACAGCAGAACATTTTCCAAATATGGCTTATTACTCCAAATAGACATGATCAGAAAAGAACTTGTCCACAACATACCATATTCAAAACCTGGAAGTCCCATGCAGGAACTAAATCTTAAAATCTGTTAGAAAAAAGTAATGAATCAATTATGAAGGAAAACATTAAAATTATAGCAGACTTCTCACCACAAACCTTAAAATGTAGAAGAGCTTGAAATCAAGTGTTTTAAGCCACCCCTCAACAAAAACCAGTTTCCAACCCAGACTGATATATCTTGCACAACTATCTTTCAAACTGATAGGGAAAAAAGATATTTCTGTGATAAAGAGCACATAAGGAAATTCGTGGTCACTATATCAGCACACCAAAAAAAATCTCAAAGATATTCTAGAAAGAGACAGTGAAGCTAATAATGGAAAAATGTCTAGTAGAATGAATATATTAGGTAGGGTGAGCAAGTAAGTAGAAGGGAAAGAGAATCAGCAATAGGAAAATAATGCAAAGAGAGGATTAAACCAGCAACTTTCAGTAATACACTCAATGTGCAAGGTTTTAATTCCCCAAACAAAAGGCATAGATTGGCAGAATAAAGCAAGAACTAAAATCTAAAGTTATACTGAATACAAGAGACATATCTACTCCAGAAGAAATTCATAGACTAGATATCAAAGGATAGAAAACAATATGCCATGCTTTGTATCCAGAAAACAGAAGTATCAATCTTATTCTCAAAGTGGACTTCAAGCTAAAACTGATCAGAAAAAGCAAAGGAAGTCACCACATATTGGTTAAAGGAACAATTTAACAGGAAGAAATATGACATAAACATATATGCACTGAACAACCATGCACCCAACTTCAAAAAACAAATAGTACTGTACATTAAAGATCATAAACATGGGGGGGCTGGGGATTTAGCTCAGTGGTTTTGCCACCTGCTGCGCAAGCACAAGGACCCAAGTTTGATCCCCGGTACCAAAAAGAAAAAGAAAAAAAGAAGATCATAAACATGGAGACATGAGTACCTAACTATTACAAATAGACAAATCAACTAGGTAAAAAATTTCAACAAAGAAACATCAGAGATGAATCAAATTTTTGAACAAATGCACTTAATAGATATATATAAAATGTTTTACCTGACAACTACACAACACACATTCTTCTCAACAGCTCATGAAACTTGTTCCAAAATAGACTACATACTAACCAATAAAGCATGCTTAAGTAAATGCAAAATAATCAAAATTATATCATGTATATCATCAGTTCATAGTGCAATGAAATTAAAATTCAATGGAAAAAAAAGAAATTATCCAAACACATGGAAATTAAATCATGCAATTTGGAATAATCCATGGGTCACAGAAGACATCAAAGAAGAAATAAGACATTTACTAGAATGAAATGATAATGCCAGCATAACATACTATAACTTGTGGGGCACAAGGAAACTAGTTCCAAAAGGGAAGTTTATAGCTGTGAAAACCATCAGAAAAACAGACCAAGCCCAAAGCAATGACTTACGTATGTATCTCAAGGTCTTTGAAAAACAAGAACAATCTAAACTCAAACCTAGTATAAGGAAAGAAATTAAAAAGATCAGAGCAGAAACCAATGAAATGAAGACTAAGAATAATACAAAGAATCAATGAATTGAAGGGCTATTTCTTCCATAGAATAAACAAAGTAGTCAAACCTTTAAATAGTACTAGCAAAAAAGAAAGAAAAACTCAAATCATTGCAATTAGAAAGGAAAAATGGGAAATCACTACTGACACCATCAAAATTCAGAAGATTGAAATACTAGAACTCAACTAAACTCTTAAACAAATGGACTTACCAGATGTTTACAGAGTGTTCCACCCTACAAAATCAGAATACACATTCTATTCAGCTGCACATGGATCTTTCTCCAAAATAGACCATATACATGCTCATAGAATATGTTTAAGTAAATGCAAAGGAATTGAAGCTATCCCCTGTATATTATCAGATCATTGTGTGATGAAATTGGAAATCAATAGCAAAAGAAACCACCAGAACTTCATAAACACATGGAAATTGAGCAACACACTCCTGAATAACCAATGGGTCACAGAAGAAATTAAAGAAAAACCTAGACAGTTTCTACAATTAAATGCCCATGCCAAGACAACATATAGGAATTTAAGGGACACAACAGAAGCAGTCTTGAGAGGAAAATTCATAGCAGTGAATACTCATGTTAGGAAAACAGAGCAAGCTCAAATAAACAACCTGATGTTGAATCTCAAGCTTCTAGAAAAAGAAGAGAAAGACAAACCTAAAGGTTGCACAAGGGAGGAAATTATAAAGATCAGAGTAGAAATCAATGCAATGGAGACTAAGAGAATGATACAAAAAATCAGCAAAGCAAGAACTTGGTTCTTCAAAAGAATAAACAAAATTGACAAACCTTTAGCCAACCTTATCCAAAAAAAAAAAAAAAAAAAAAGGAAAGAAAAGGCCCAAATCTGTGAAATTAGGAATGAAAAGGGTGAAATTACAACAGACCCAGCAAAAATCCAGAGGATCATCAATACCTACTTTGAGAACCTATACGCCAATAAGATGGAAAACACAGAAGAAATGGACAGATTTCTAGTTACATATGAAAGTTGATACATATGAAGTTACCAAAGTTGAATGACTTTGAAGATCTAAAAATTCTAAACACTCCAATATGAATCAATGAAATTGGAAACATCATTAAAAACTTACCAACTAAGAAAAGCCCAGGTCCTGATGGCTTCACTGCTGAGTTCTACAAGACATTTAGAGAAGAACTATAGCCACTGCTATTTAAACTCTTCAATGAAATTGAAAAGGAAGCAATATTCCCAAATTCATTCCTGGAAGCAAGCATCACCTTCATCCCAAAAGCAAAGAAAGACCCAACCCAAGAAGAGAACTATAGGCCAGTCTCCCTAAGGAACATAGCTGCAAAAATCCTCTATAGGATACTGGAAACAGAATGCAGAAGATCATCAAGATCATATACCCTGACCAAGTGCGATTCATCCCAGGGATGCAGGGATGGTTCAACATATGCAAATCAATAAATGTAATACACTTTATTAATAGAGCCAAGGACAAAAACCATATGATCATCTCAGTAGATTCGGAAAAAGCATTTGACAAAATCCAACACACATTCATGATAAAAACCCTACAGAAAATTGGAATAGACAGTCTCTATCTCAACTGGATAAAGCCATGCATGAAAAACCAACAGCCAATATCATACTAAATGGTCAAAAACTGAAAACTTTCACTTTAAAATCATGAACAAGACAAGGACATCCACTATCACCACTCTTGTTCAATATAGTTTTGGAAACATTAGCCACAGCAATTAGACAAGAGAAAGAAATAAAAGGAATAAAGATAGGAAATAAAGAAGTCAAATTGTCATTATTTGCAGATGACATGATACTCTGTGTAGAAAACTCCAAGAACTCTACCAAAAGTCTTCTAGACTTAATAACCAAATTCAGTAAAGTAGCTGGATACATGGTCAACACACAAAAATCAATAGCCTGCCTGTACACAAACAACAGATTCACTGAGAGAGGAATTGGAGAAACAATTCATTTCAAAATAGCATCCAAAAAATGAAATACCTAGGAATTAATCTAACGAAAGAAATCAAAGACCTCTACTCTGAAAACTAGAGCACTCTGAAAAAAGAGATTGAAGAGGATATCAGAAAATGAAGACATCCCTTGCTTCAGGAGAGGAAGAACAAATATAGTGAAAATGGCCATAATTCCAAAACTGCTATATAGATTCAATGCAATCCCAAATGAAATTTCAACAGCATACTTCACAGAACTTGAGAAAACAATCCAAAAATTCATTTGGAACAAGAAGAGACCTAGAATAGCAAAAGCCATTCTAGGCAACAAAGACAAGGTAGAAGGTATCACAATCCCCAACTTGAAACTATACTACAAAGCTACTGTGATAAAAATTGCCTCTTACTGGCAAGGAAACAGACCTGAGGAATAGCTAAACAGATTAGAAAATGCAGACCTTTTCTTCCTATTTTATATTATCAATTATACATTTTGATCCTTATTTACATTTTTAGTTTCTCATACCAGAAAAACTATTAGGAATGTGAAATAGGAAGAAAAGGTCTAAAGGGGTAGGGAATGTGGGAGGGTGAGGGGAAAAGAAAGAAGGGAAAGGAAAAAATATGAGAAAAGGAAAAAATGGAAACAAAGTCTCTGTAAATAGGGAGGGATGGAGGGGACGAAGGGAGGGCAGGGGAACAGGGAAAAATAAGAACCAAGATACAGCATGTAAAGATACAAGTCCCCAATGATGAATGTAACTGTATTGTATACCTAAAATATACTAATAAACTTAATGGAAAAAAAAGAAGATGCAGAAACAACTCCAGACATACTCAGCTACCTCATCTTTGACAAACACTCTCACCGGAGGAAAGGTAGTTTCTTTGATAAATGGTGCTGGAAAACTTGAGTTTCAACTTGCCAAAGATTAAAACTAGACCTATATTTCTCACCATGCACTGCACTAGAATTGAAATGGATCAAAGATCTAAACAGAAACACTAAATTGGCTGGAAGAGAGGTTAGGTAGGACTCTTAAAGACATTGACCTAGGAAAAGATTTCATGAACAAAACCTCAGTTGCACATGAACTAGGACAAAGAATCACCAACTGGGATCTTATCTTATTAAAAAGCTTCTTCACAATAAGAGAAACCTCCAACAGAGTGAAGAGACAACCCACAATTGTGGAAAAAATTTTTACCAGCTGTTCTTATAAAAGTCTACATCTAGAATATATAAAGAACTTTTAAAAATCAGACATCCCAAATTTAAAGACCCACTCCAAAGATGGGCATCAGAAATGAACAGACATTTCTCAGACAAAGAAGGAAAAACAGCAAATAAACATATGAAAAAATGTTCAACATCACTGGTCATTGGAGAGATGCAAATGAAAACAATGCTGAGATTCCACCTCACTCCAGAAAGAATGGATGCTATCAAGAACCAACCAGTAACAAATGCTGGTGGGGCTGTGGGTAAAAAGGGACCCTTCTCCACTGTTGGTGGGAGTGTAGACTGGTACAAACACTGTGGAAATCAGTATGGAGATACCTCGAAAAACTATGATTAGAAATCCCATTCAACCTAGCTTTTCCCCTGCTGGGTATTTTCCCAAATGAATTAAAAAATCATACCGCAGTGATGTATGTGCATCCATATTTATAGTGGCACAGTTTGTAATAGCTAAAACTTGGAAACAGCCCAATTGCTCATCAAATGGAGACTGGATAAAGAAAATATGGATTTTTTAATATAAAGTGAAGTACTCAGCTACAAAGAATGAGAAACTAGAGACTAGCTAAATGGATGCACATTGAGGCCATACTCTTTAAGTGAAATAAATAGGACATATATGTGTAAATACTGAATAGTTTCTTTGGTGTAAGAAACTGAAAGTGTAAATAAGGATCAAAATGTATAATAGATAATGTGAAATAGGAAGAAAAGGTCCAAAGGGGAAAGAGAAGTTAGAGGGGTAGGGAAATGCAAAGAAGGGAAAGGGATAGATATGAGCAAAGGAAAAAATGGAAACAAAGTCTTTGTAAATAGGAAGGAGTGGAGGTGTTGAAGGGAGGGCAGGGGAATGGGGAAAAAATAAGACACAATATATATCATGTAAAGGTACAAATTCCCAATCATGAATGTCATCATATTGTATACCTAAAATGTACCAATAACTTAATGAATAAAAAAAAATTCCAAAGATTGTTAACAACTACTTTGCAAGCAAACCTGTACACAATAAATTGGAGAGTTCAGAAGAAGTGAATAGATTCCTAGATACATATGAATTATCAAAACTGAACTAAGAATATTTAAATACCCCGAATAATCCAATAACTGGCACTGAAATTGAAGCAACAATAAAAAACCTACTAAAAAAGGCTAAAGTCTTGAAGGATTCACTACTGAATTCTGTAAGTTCATGAGAGATTAATGTCAATAATCTTCAAATTATTTAGTGAGACTGAAAGGGAAGGAGTACTCCCAAAGCATTTCCTGGAACCTAGCATTACCCCAACTCACAAAATCACAAAATCATCTAACCACAAAGGAGAACTACAGGCTAATCTCTTTAATGAACATACATGCAAAAACTCTTAACAAGACACTGGCAAATGGAATGCAACAAATAATCAAAAACATCATATAACATGACTAAGTAGGCTTCATCCCAGGGATGCAAGGATGGTTCAACGTACACTAAGCAATAAATGTAATACAGCACATTAAAAGAAGCAAGAAGATTCTCATTCTTTATGGCTGGCAAGGGAATGGGGAAAAATAAAAATCAAGATATATCATATAAAGGTACAAATTCCCAATGATGAATATCATCATATTGTATAGTTAAAATGTACCTCAAAATTAATGAATTTAAAAAAAGAAGCAAGAAGAAAAATCACATGATCATCTCAATAGAAAAAGAAAGAGCCTTGAAAAAAATCCAACATGTATTCATAAGAAAAATGCTAAAGGAAATAGGTATAGAAGAAATTTATCTCAATCTGATAAAAGCCATTTATGACTAATCTACTGCCAACAGCATACAAAATGGAGAAAACCAGAAAGCTTTCCCTTGAAAATAAGGAACAATGTAAGGAAGTCCACTGCCACCTCTCCTTTTTCAAAGACTTAGTCTGAAACATTAGTTAGACCAATGAAGAATGAGAAAGAAATGAAAGAGACTGGTATAGGAAAGGAAAAATTTACATTATGATTATTTTCAGACAACATAATCATTTACATAGAAAATCCAAAAAATTCCACTAAAAGACTCCTAGAATTAATAGTCAAATTCAGCAAAAGAGCAGGATAAAAAATCAGGAAACAAAAATCAACACTGTTCCTGCACACCAATAATGAAGTCATTGAGAAAGGAATTAGTGAAATAATACCCTTCACAGTAGTATCAAGAAAAACTACTTAAAAACTTACCTAGCCAAGAAAGCAAAAGACTTCTGCAGTGAAAATTATATCACTGTGAAAAAGGAGATTGAAGAGAACATCAAAAAATAGGAAGATATCCCAGTTCTTGGATAGGAAAAAAAAAATCAAGTCAAAATGATCATACTTCCAAAACAAATATATAGATTTAATGTAATCACAAACAAACTAACAACCACATTCCTCATGAATCTAGAGAAAACAATCCTAAAATTCACATGGAACTGAAAGAGACACAGAATAGAAAACAAAACAAATCCTGGTAAGAAGAGCAAAGCAGGAGACATCACAGTCCCAGATTTGAAGTTAGAGATACATTGATAAACACAACATGATACTGGCAAAAATACAGACATGTGAATAAAAGAGACAGAATAGAAAAAACAGAAACAAACCCAGGGATATTCAGCTATTTAATCTTTGTCAAAAGGTCCAAAAACACACACTGGAGGAAAGATGGCCTCTTTAATAAATGCTGCTAGGAAAACTGGCTATTCAAATGCAGAAGATTGAATATAGAAGCATATATCTCACTATATGCTAAACCAAAATCAAAATGGATCAAAAATCTAAGTGTTAGAGCAGAAACACTAAGTCTGCTAGAAGATACAGTAGGTAAAACTCTTGGAGGCAAAAGAGGTTTAGGCAGCACTTTCTGAACAGAACCCCAGTGGCACAAGTAATGACACCAAAATCAACAAATGGGATCATATCAAATTGAAAAGCTTCTTCACTGCAAAGTAAACAAGAGTGAAGGGACAACCTATAGAATGGGAAAAATTGTTAGCTATTCCTAGGACAGAAAACTAACATCTAGAATATATAAAGAACTCAAAAATATTAGACCTTCAAATAAAATACCCAATTAAAAATGGGCAACTAAGGGCTGGGGATTTAGCTCAGTGGTTCCGCCACCTGCTGTGCAAGTGCAAGGGCCCAAGTTCAATCCCCGGTACCAAAAAATAAAAAAATAAAAAAAATAAAAATAAAAATGGGCAACTGAAATAAATAGACATTTCTCAGAAGAAGTACAAATGGTCAATAAATACATAAAAAAACATATTCAGCATTACTGGCCATTAAAGAAATGCAAATTAAAACAACTATGAAATTCCATGTTACTCCAGAAAGAATGGCTGTCATCAAGAAATTAAATAACAAATGCTAACAAGGCTGTGGGGAAAAAGGAACAATTCTACATTGTTGATGGGAATGTAAACTAGTACAACCACTGTAGAAACCAGTATAGAGATTCTGGAGAAAACTAAAATTAGAAATTGGATTTGACCCAGCTGTTTGCCTGTTAGACATTTCCCCAAAGAGTTAAAGATATCACATTACAGTGATATATGCATACCCATGCTTATAGCAGTACAATTCATAATAGCTACATCTTAGAAGCAGCCTATGCATCCATCAGCAGATGAATAGAGAAAGAAAATGTGGTGTCTACATTTGGTCCTCTACAATAGAATACTGCTACTACAATGGACACAAAGAAGGATAAACTTGAGTCATTTGTAGGAAAATGAATGTACCTTGAGACCATAGTATTATGTGAAATAAATCAGATACACAAGCTTCAATATTGTATAGTTGGGGCAGTGAAGCTCAGCCAGTCCCAGCACCCAGAAGGAAGCTCCCCCTCTTCCATGCCAGGCTCCTAGGGCCAAGAAGATGAGCCTGTTCCAGCACCCAGAGGGAAGCTCCCTGCCTCCATCCCAGGCTCCTAGGGCAGTGAAACTCAGCCGGTCCCAGAACTCGGAAGGAAGCTCCCCCGCTGCCATCCCAAGCTCCTAGGGCAGAGAAGATGAGCCACGTGGGCTCCAGAAGCACCCACCCCCGTGGAAATGAGAAGACACATAAACAAGCCTCAAAAACAGACTTCCAGATCACTTACAGCAACCCCAAAGGGAAACGAGATGGAACACTCTGATAATCAACCACCTGGACTCTCTCAACTGGCAACAAAAGAGGATCTGGGAAAAATGAAATCACAAATACTCAGATAACAGCAAAGATTTTGCTCATGGTGCAAGACATGATTAATAAATCTAGTGAGGACACAGATAAAAAAAATTGAGGATCTGAGGAACATAATAGAATCCCAACATAGGAAACAAATGGAATCCATAAAACAGATACAAACAGATTTCCAAGAGATTAAAAACTCCATTGAAAGTCTGCGCAGCAGCATGAACCAATGTGAGGATAGAATTTCACATATAGAAGATAAGATTTCAATTAGTGAGGAGGAAAAGAAAAATTGCTTGAAAATTGTAAGGGAACACAAGATATCAATCCAGCAGCTGCTAGACGATGCAAAGAAGAATAACGTAAGACTGATTGGAGTCAATGAAGAAAGAGGAGAGAGTGCAGATGACATAAAAAAACTCTTCACAGAAGTGATGGCAGGAAACTTCCCAAGTAGGGGAAAAGAACTTGACATACAGATAAGTGAGGCATATAGGACGCCAAATAGCCTTAATCAAAAAAAATCTACACATAGTCATATAATAGTTAGGATTCCAGAAATCCAGCAGAAGAATAAAATTCTAAAAGCAGTGAGAGAAAAAAAACAAATCACATACAAAGGAAAGCCCATCAGAATCACAGCAGACTTCTCAATGCAAACCCTCAAGGCAAGAAGAGCTTGGAGTGATGTATTTCAAGCCCTAAAGGAAAACAGCCTCCAACCCAGATTGATGTACCCTGCAAAACTATCTTTCAAAATCAATGGAGAAATAAGATACTTTCATGATAAAGGGCACCTCAGGAACTTCATGAATACCAAACTGGCACTCCAAAAATTTTAGACAATACCCTAGGAAAAGGCAATGAGGATCACAACCCCAGGAAACCCAGGAGAATGAATCCATTGGGTGTGACAAATTAAATGGAAAGGGGGAGAATCCAACAAACAGAAAAAGTCATGACAAGGCTTTTAAAACATTGAACTTCATCTCCCTAATGAGTGTATAATTCAATCTTATTATTGAACTGATTAGTATTTTTCTGATTCCAGAATTGCACACCATTCCTTGTGCTATACTGGCTATTTATCATCTTCTTATGTCTACTTTTTAATTGGGTTGTCTATTAATGAGCTCTAAGAATTCTTTATATATTCTGCTCATAGGTTATATACATTGTAAATATGGTCTGTTTAAGGACTACTTTTCATTTTAATGATGTCATTTAAAGTTCTAAATTTTGATGGAATCTCATTTATCAATTTTTTTCTTTTATACATCATGTTTTTTGTATCCTAGGTAGTTCTTGCCTACCCTGAATTCATAAATATTTTCCCTTGTAATTTCTTCTTAAAGTTTTATACTTTTAGGCTTTCTTATTTAGGTTCATAGATCCCTTCAAGTTATTTTCATGTATGGAAAAAAAGGTTTGAGGTTAATTTTTTATATACGGATACCAGGTGTTCTAGTGCCATTTGCTGAAGACACTGTCTCTTCCTCGGCTCTTGAATTGAGTTTATATTCTATAAAATGCGAATGTTAAATAATCTTTCAAAACTCAGTGGACCATATATGTGTGGTTCTATTTCTAGATTCTCTGTTTTATTCCAATGATCTATATGCCTTTCCTTACACCAACACTGCCTTGATTACTGTAGCTTTAGAAGAAGTCTTAAAATTGTGTGCTAAATGTCTTTCAACACTGTTTTTGTTTTTGTTTTTGGCTTTTCTGGGTCCTTTGTACTCCTACATAACTTTTAAATTTCAATATCCAGTTCTTCACTTATAGCAAGTATACACAGACCTGAATTTTTATATTTACCTTGTGTTTTCTAATCCTGCTAAATTCAAGTACAAGTTCTAGGGGCTCATAGAGATTTATTAGTATTTTCTCTGTAGATGATCATTTCATCTACATATAAAGATTTTGCTTCTGCCATGCTAATCCTATCCTAGTTGTGTCATTTTATTGCCAGACTATTTTGGTTTAGACCTATGTTTCAAAGTCTAATGGACAGATGAAGAGTAGGCATATATGCCCTTGTTCCCCACTTTAGGGAGAAAGCATTGTATCATCTCCATTCATAGAAGGAGTTTTTGTTGGAAGTATAGAGTACATGTCTTTAATCTGTTGAGAAGGTTCTGTTCTACTTCTAGTCTCCTGATAGCTTTTACCATGAACAGCTGTAGAATTTAGTCCAATACTCTTTCTCCAACTAGTGACAGGATCATATGGCTTTCTCCTTTTCTCTGTTCAAATGATGCCTTTTGGGGGTGGATCTTCCAATGCTGAAACAACACTTCCATCCCTATAATAAAACCACTTTCTACATCCTGATAGATCTGACTTCTAAGAGTTTGTTTTGTTAAACAAATTTCTATCTATGTTCATACTTTTTCTTCTATTATCTTTATCCAGTTTTAGGATTAGCACAATGTTGAGTTCCTAAAATGAAGGGAGAAATGTTCCTTCTGTTTTCTGCTTGAATTGTTGGATATAACTTATCAGTTAAAATGTTTATGAGCCTGCTGTTGTCATATAGGCAGGTTTTCAAGCTAGGAATATTCTTTCTTTAATAGGTGCTATTCAAATTTTATATTTCCTCCAGAGTTCATTTCATTACTTTGTCTTCTAAGTTACTTCTTAGAAGTTGTCAAATTTATTTCAAAAAAGATTTTTGTAATATGCTTTCTATATCCTTTTAAATTCTGTAAAATCTGTGGTAATGTCTCCTAGATCTTAATATTGTAATTTTAAAAATGTATAACTGATCTTGTATAACAGGAAGAAAAGGTCTAAAAGAGCAGGGAAATTGTGAGGAGTAGGGGAAGGGAAAAAACAGAAAGGAAAAAATATGAGAAGAAGAAAAAAATGGAAACAAAGTCTTTGCAAATAGGGAAGGGTGGAGGGGGTGAAGGGAGGGCAAGGGAAGGGGAAAAATAAGAACCAAGATACTCATGTAATGGTACAAGATCCCAATGATGAATGTAACTGTATTGTATACTGAAAATGTACCAATAAAGTTAATGGGGAAAAATTTTAAAAATATGTTGTATAGTCTTCCTTATATGAGAAATCTAAAATATAAATAAACACCAAAATAAAAGATAAATCATAGAAAGTAGGTAGATTGATCTTTTTGAAATGTATAGAGGATGGAGACAGTGGGGGGATGGGGATGAAAAACAGATGAATGTTTGCTATGTTCATGTGTCAACTCTCCACAAAAATTCAATCATTAGATAATGGAAACATGTAGTAATAAATTTAAAAACATGTGAGATCCATCCAGTCATTCCAAGGAATGATAGGAGAAATATAAGTGGGAGATATTGTCTTAGGCCACTTTGATTAGTGGTAGCTTATTTCTTAGTAATAGATGATCCAAACACTAACCTAAATAGATATAAAAATGATGGCATCTGTATACTTCCCTGAGTAAACAGTGGAGGCTGAGATTTGTTGAGAACAGGGCCAGTTTACATACAGCCATTTTGTTTCCTAAACAAATAATGTTTTCTTCACATTCTTTGGTCCCTATGTCTAAAAGTATGTGAACTTCTACAGGTGAAGACTTCTTGGGCTTCAATTGCATATGCTGGCCAAAAAGCATGTCCAGTTTTCAGGAACCTACTCCATTCTACCCTTCTCTTGTGCTAAAAGCCACCTTCAAAGCTTCTTAGAAAATATGGCTTCATCCATTTCTTTTGAATCACCAAATTACTTTCCATCTCATTTATTTCATGGATTTTATTTTCTTTTAGTTATTTTTTAAAGGATGAATCATTTTTGCCTACTGGATTTCTTTATACTGCTTCATGCCTTTCAAAATCAGTAGAATATTTCTTGAATAAAAAAATGACTCCTCAAAATGTATCTAATTTTTCAGAGTTAAATTTGCTTAAGAGACTTAAATCAAACTAATTGAGTGCTGTTTGGACAGTTAGGAGCAGGCGGAGTGAAATAGGGGAACTGTTTTGGGGAGGGAGGTAAAATTTCAAGACTATTTCCGTATAATGTTCTAAGAATTGTCAATCATATTTATTATATTTCCTGGGAGTCTTTTTCTGATGTTTTACATTGTCTTCCTAAACAATAAAGATACCCTGAGTTCTAGAACTCTAACATTTTAGTGCTCATGGTTTGAATCTACATTTTATACCGAGAAGAAGTGTGACTGGCAATCCTTTGCTTTCAACCAGTCTCGACGTGTGTTTCCGAGAACACAGTTACAAAGCAAGCAAAAAACTGTTTAATTCTTTTTCTTCATTTTAGCTTATAAATATTAAAAACCTGAGTAAAATATAACATAAAAAACAATCTCAAAGGCAAATATGAATAAATACTCATCTCTTTATACATGGAAAAAAGCACATAGATTTAAAGTAAAATGTGATAGCCCCCCTAAAAAATAGCAGGGTAAAATAACCTGATACAATTGTAGTTTTCTAAGAATAATTACTGAGAAAAATTGCATTAACATTAATAACACAGCTGTTGACACCTCATAAGACATAACAAGCTGCATTGTTGCACAGCAGCCAGAATAAGTAGGAGCTTAATACATGCTAGTCCTGGTAATAAATTAACATCATATTTTGAATATGCACAAAATTTGTCTGACCCCAGCAAAAACTTTTCCACTTTCCCCCATGGAATTTTTCTCGGTAATAAAATAAATGAAACCATTGTTTGACTTTCCTCACCTAGCATTGGTCAGTACTTGGTAAAATGCTGCGACATTAAAGCCTCTGATCCTTTGCGTCTTTGAGTAGCATCTGCATCACCCTGGAGCTTCTCAGAAAGGCACCATCTCAGGCTATATCCAGAACTGCTGAGTCTGAGTCTGGATTTTATTAGGGTGCTGCAGGAAGTTGGCTTACAGGTTGAAGTTTGAGATGCCCTGCTCTAGCCCCTCTCACTTGTTGGTTTTCTTTGATCTACTTCCCCACAGGGTATTCTTGCTGGATACATCATCCTTTGTTTAGGGCAAGCAGGCAAGTGGCTATTTTACAGGCAGAACAATATGTTCACAACCTATGCTTGCTGTTACTTTCTTCTTCTGACATTGTACCCGTCAGTGCCTTCCCCCAGTTGTCAAGCATGTTGGCCTGATTCAGGGCAAACCGAAAGATTTTCATCTCTCTGTGGTGTTTCATCCTCTTTTCACTAGAGCACAGAGAAAAGAGAAGTCAATGTTGGCTGCACCTGCTCTTCTTTGCCAACATCAGTCTCCCCTGCTGCCTTCAGATATAAGGGCAATTAACATCCTGGGTGAGTTGAAAGAAAGCCCCCAAGTATTTTCATCCATTTTCAAAATTGCCACAGACCTTTCCTACTTTTAACAGAGTCATATAGTAGCATTAAACAAGCACACTGCTATCCAGAAGTCTGAACCTATATTGCAGAAGAAATTATTGAATTTCTAGAGGAAAAGGCAATTGAAAATCTTCGGTCATTCATATATAAGAACATGTTTCCTGAGCTGTGCCTGACAAACTTGTGTTTGTCATTATATTATCATAATATTACTTAACATGTTATTATTTATTTTAATACCTTAGTAAATATTTTAGAGAAAAACATTTACATGTTTCTACTGTGGTGCATAATCTCCTATCAAAACAATCTCTCTACAAAAAATTGTTAACTTTGGAAAAATTCAAAAAATACCTACTGGAAGGATCTGAAGGGATCTGGACAAATCAGCAATCTGGGGCCTAAAATACTGGCAAATTTTGGTAGGGCAGTTGAAAAGTGAAGCAAAGACAGTACATGGAATGAGTTATTTGAGGGTTCTTTTGTTTGTTTAATTGTTTGTTTTCACATTTTCCCTGTTGCAGTAGAGGTTAAAACTCTGGTTTAAAAATAAATAAGTAAAATAAAAGTTAGTCATCTTCTTACCCAGAAGAATCAAAGAAAGAAGACTTTGGCAACAAGGATCAGAAAGTGATAGAGGAACTCCAGAATGGAGAGAGACAAAGAAGAAAATGACTGACTGACCCCAGAATCATGCTGGCAAGGGGAAGATTAAAAGCAACCAGGACATAAAGTCCAAATAACTGAACTCAGAAGCAAGTCATTGCCTGCTACAGGTGTGATGTTCTGTAGTTTGCATCTAACTGAACTAATTGTCTGGTAAGACAAAGATATTAACACTTCTGGAGTGATACTATAATCGCTCCAATTATAATATCCATAATCCAACATTTGTAATATATAGTATAATCCAAAAATTACTTGACATACCACGAGACAGGAAAATGTAATCCTCAAAACCAATGGCAATATATACATGCTAAATCTAGGAAGACACAAATGCTAGAACAATAGGACAAGAGCTCTGGGCCATTTTTTTTTTAACCATGAACAATGAAGTAAAGAAAAATGCATTTATGTTGGTGGAGAAGATAGAAAACCCAGTGGACAAGGAGCAAAAATTTTAATAGAAACTTTTGAGCTGAAAAATAAGTGCTCAGATTAAACAGAATGAGGTTTATGGCAGAATAGATATGCAGAAAAAAGAACTGATAATCTTGAAGATAGATTAGTACAGAGCATAAGGTGCAGAACAATGAAGGAAAATTCTGGGAAAACATGGGTCAACCTAAGAGGCAATTTGAGGCACACTGAGGGTGAGACTATAACGAGGATCCAAAATGAGGATGACCGCACAAGGAAATCCATAATTCTTCTCTCTCAATACGCATGCTCCCAAAATAGTATCTGAGGGGTCTGGTTTTGTAGATGTAAAAGAACAAGGAGGAAGATTTTACTTTTAGCCTTTAGCTAAGGAAATCATCCAGTAGGTACTCAGCTACTTGAAAAAAATTATTGATCATTAAACAATTAGAGTTTTTGCTCATTTTGTAGCCTACTAAAATGGATACACTGTTGAACATTCCACATTCAAAAGTTTTGTAGGTTGGTGGGTAATGGGGAATCCTGTGTTTATTTTAAAATAAATAAAATAAGTTCTTAACTTTTCTCATGTGTGGTTGTGGTACATCATATTAGAAGGGTTATATGTTTACTTTTGCAAATGAGTATTTCTTTTGCTAGCACCTTCCTTTGTGTGCTTTGATTTCTTCTGCCTGGAATGTACCACAACCATATGTAAGCTGTATTTTAGAGGGATGGATAAAACATTCGTGATTCTTTGGATAACTCCTAGATAACGTGTGCTTACAATCCTATGTAAAACTAAGTTTAGGGCCGGGGATTTAGCTCAGTGCTTTTTCCACCTGCTGCAGAAGCTCGAGGACCTGAGTTCGATTCCCTGGTACAAAACAAAAACAAAAAACAAAAAAAAACAACTAAGTTCATTACCTGTCTAGAAAATAATTTTATGACATTAAAAATCAAACTTGAAGTAAATAAGGTTTTTTTTGTTTGGGGGACTTTTTTTTTTTACAGTGATCAATATCATTCAGTTCAGAGAGATGGGATGAGAAATACGTCTTCTGGGTTTCAAACTTCTGTGCATTAGCACAGATGTGAATGTGTAAAGGTATTTTTAGTCTTATTACTTCTGTGTTTTAAGAGTTGTTTCTTTTTTAAATACTATAATTTGTGGGGGGCATTCACTCATACAGTTTTTATGTTTCGATTTAGGCCATATTTTTAAAGAAATACCTCATTATTGGACAGAGAACTTTTGAAAAAGACCCATGAAGATCAGAATCTTGGTACTCAGTATTTTGTGTAATACCTGAATGCTTGTCTTAGGTGCAGAAAGCCTTTTGTTTGGTCAAATGTATATATTAGCAGAGTTACAAGGAAATGATGGTCCCACATGAGACTGTAGCCTCTTGGTGTAGCAAGACTTGGTGTAGCATGAAAATTGCTTTGGTATATGCACAGTATCAGTCAGCTCACACGGATAATGAAACTTTCTTTTGAAAAAATCTTTAGTAAAAGCAGAATGTTAGTGATTACCTTGGTCAGGGCAGTTTTATTTCTAGATCCTAATGTTCCTAAAAATATGGAAGAATTTTTTCTGATCACTGTATCTTGGTATTAAAATGACTATTCAATGTTTTTAATCAATAAAAGCGAGTAGCACAGGAAGTTGATTGGTTATGATCATTTATGCTGTATCTTCCAGGTAAGAATTGTGATAAGAGGGAACAAGAATTTCTCCAAGTTATATATTGCCCTAATAATGCATCAATAAGAACTGACTTAAACCAGTTAAAGGTTAAAATTAATCAGACCCTTAGATGTTGGAATCTAGGATGATGTGACTGCTGTCCCATTACTGATGTTAGTCAGATAGGAGTTTGTAGATCCTCTTTCTTCTATTTATGTCTTCTGATGAAAAAAGCCTCCGGGAGTTATGGGACAATATCAGCAGCTTTTGCATATTAATAATTATGACAGAAGAAGAGGAGAGAAAAATAGGATAGTAAGAGATGCTTGAACATATGGCAAAAAAAAGACTAACTTCACAATTTGGTGAAAGACATACATTTACAGATTCAAAAAGGTTAGCAAACCCCACTTTTGATTAATAATAAGAATCTATATCAGGACATATCATTCAGGGATGAATAAAAGGTATCTGAAATGATTACACAAATGAATAAAAAAGCATGGACAACTATACAATATTTTAAAAGCATGAATAATTATAATGGACTAAAATACTTTACTTAAAGTACAGGGGATTTTTTAAAAGGTTTGGCAAGTTATAATGTTTTCAAATGAATTAAAACAATAGCATAATAGTTAAAATTATAATTCAAAGAGGTAGAAATAAAAATTTAATTAAAAAGCTAAAGTGTAGTTCTATTAAATATTCAGAAGTATCAAAGAAATAGAAAACAAGAGTAACAAACTGAAAATAACATAAATGAGTAATCTAAATTCAAATATAAAACTAATTTCATTAAATGTTAATAGACTAAATTTTGCAATTAAAAGAAAAAGTTTATCAGAATGGATACAAAAGCAAAACCCAACTCTATGCACAGAAAATGTTTAAGTAAATACATAAAAAAATACATGATGAAAACAGGAGCTAAAAGCAAAAATGACATATGCATAAATATTATATAGAACAGACTTCAAGACAGAATGTTATCAGGGATGAAGAGGTATATATTAAAAATAAAAGCGCCAATATATCTGAAAGATGTAGGAATTATAAATGCATATATGCCTCAAATGTTTCGAGTATACATGAGCATCAATTGAAAAAATTTTATAAGTAAACAGTTCATAATCAGAATAGAAAATTTTAGCACCTTTTCTCAGCAATTGATATAGAAAAATTGTATCTTATAGCAGTAAAAGTATAGAGGATTCAATCAACTGATAAATGGATTAACAAAATTTGTTATATTCATATAATAGAATTTTATTTGACCACGAAAAATGAATAAAGTATTGATGTGTGCTATAAAGTGGATGAATTTTGGTAGCAATCTAAATGAAAGCAGCTAGCCACAAAATACCACATACCAGTATTAAATAATTCAATTTACATGAGATATCTAGAAAAATAAATCTATAGAAATGGAAAGCCAATCACTGGTTATATAGGGTTAAGGAAAGTGTATGCATTGGGAATTCTGGCTAAATGTTAGTTTATTTTTGAAATGATGAAAATATTTCAAAATTGATAGAAGTGATAGTTTTACAGACTTGTGAATATACTAAGAGGCAGCAAATTGTACATTAGGAAAGTACAGTAAGTTCCTGACTTACAAATGAGTTCTGTTCCAGGAAAACATTTGTAAAGCTGATTCATTCATAATTCTGAGTCTTATACACCTTTGATACAAGTGTGTAACGTAAAGCAATAAAGACCAAATACACACACACACACACACACACACACACACACACACAAATGCTGTAAATAAAGTATTTTTACTTTCACAGTTACCTTAAAGTGATGGCACAGTATAGTACAACTGTTAATAAACTATGTTTGCTTTTACAATGATGCTACAGTACAGAACAACAACTGGCATATAGGGGACTGCATGGCGTGAACAGACAGGAAGAGAGTTACTAACCGGAAGAGGCTGGGGAGGTGGGAGTGGTAGGGCTGGAGGATCATCTGCAATATGATTTGAAGGGCAAGGTAGAATTTGGCTCACACCTAATGCTGATGACAGATTTTTTGTGGATTCAATTCTGTCTACCCTCTTAAAAAATATCCAGGGCCAGGGATTTAGCTCAGTGGTGCCTTCGCCTGCCTCGCAAGCGCAAGGTCCTGAGTTTGATCCCTGGTACAAAAAAAAAAAACAACACACACACAAAAAAAATCCAGTGATGTCTGAGTGTATGACAATGTCTGGCAGACACATGAGCTACTTCCTTGATTTATTCTCATCTACAAAGGTTCATAATGTGAGGTTCATTCATATTTGTGAAAGGTCACAACTCCAATGTTCATAAGTTGGGGACTTTATATAATTTATCTCAATAAATCTGATATATATATATATATATATATGTATATATAACCTAAAGGGTTTGAACATTATCAACTGCCTTGAGTTTGATATTTATAAAACACTGCATAACATTTTCACAAACATTTCTTCATATCACAGATAAATACTTAACATGTACTGTGTTAGAAACTATGACAAATTTAAGGAATACTTAGATCACTAAGATACACCACTGGTTATATGGAGCCAAAAGTACATAGCAATGATTATTAATGGGGCATTTTGGATAATGGTAGTGACGCCATTGTTTATTATGATGATTACAGAATGCCATTTGGCATTTAATGGGCAGAAGCCCAGGGTGCCAGACATTCTGCAGGTGGCAGGATACTTCCACACATGAAGAAATGTCCCAGGGTCCACATGATTTCACAATTTTCTAGCAGACATTCATTTGGTAAAATCCTTTTGAAGTTATTTGGGCACATGTATTAACCAATAAAAAGAATTTTCAAACAGTTTAATTTATAGTGAATTCTTTAAAACTGCAATTACCATGAAAGTCAAGGGATAATTATATTTTTTATTTTTTGTAACATACTGAAAGTTCTATGTAATTTTGTAAATAAATGTCACAGACAGCAATACTTTCTGTGATTCAAGTCACCAACAAAACACATTTGCATTGGCTTACACATGTAGCTGTCACATTCATAATGATTCTCGTTATAGGAAGAGGTATCTTAGTTGTCTTGATATATAATCATCCCCAAGTATTTACACATGGAAATTAGTAATCATTTCATTATAAATTATTTCTATTTAATTGCTCCACATATTATAGGCAGGCATTTTCAATCCAATTTTTCAAATTAAGAATCTAAGTGAATGTCATTCCAAGGTAATGAAAATGACATGGCATGATCAGTTGTTGAATGTAATGGAGTACTGACTCATTGATCTAGTGGGAAGCAAGTATACAAATGATCATAAAGAGATGAAAAATGTGCTAAAATTCAAAGAGAAGATGTAAAATGGTGTGTAGAGGGTATATTAGATTCCTGTTGCTGTTGTCACTAAGCACTGCAAAATTAGAGGCCTAAAACAGATATGCATTCTTGTAGTTCATGTACATTGTTGGAGTTCTGGAGACTAGAATTCTGAAATGGGTTTCACTGGGCCAAAATCAAGTGGTAGTTAAGTCCTCTGGAGTCTCTAGGAGAGAATTCCTATCCTGGACTTTTCCAATTTCTAGCAGTTGCTTGTATTTCTTGGCTGGTGTTCCCTCCCTCTATCTTCAAACTACATTGCTCCTATACTTGCTTCTGTTAATATTTGATCCTTCTTTCTGAAACCCACTCTCCTTGTGCCTCCCTTTTCCAAGGTACTCATGATTGCATTTAAAGCCACTTGGATGAATCAATTGGGATAATCTCTTCAGTTTAAGAATTTGTCTCTTAATTACATCAGCATAGTCATTTTTATCAGAAAGGTTAAGCAGCACAGATTCCAGGGAGGAGGACTTATACAAGGTCAGGACACTATTTCAGCCTTACATAGAAAGATATCTAAGAGCCTGCCCAAGTCATCTTGGGTAGATAAGAAGAGCCTCACATCCATCAGCAGTAGTTTTAATGTAAAGCCTAGTAAGCACTTATCATGTGAAAAGTTAATAGTAACAACAACAAAATGGTGGAGAGAATAGAAAGGTTTTTCCAGATGGAGGAAAGCTGAGGGAAATGTCTAGAGGGTCATGAGAAGGAATGCCACACTGAAGGGTGGAAACTCAATATTACTTCAACTTTGGGTAAAACGGACAGGAGAATGGATCATGCACAACCCTTTTTGAGATACAGAATTTAGTAGACTACTTTCCTGTAGACAATGATGAATTCTTGAGGAATTCTAAGCAAGACAATAATACCACCATGTTAGTAGGAGTCCTTGGGAGGAAGTTGGGTGATTGTAGAGTCACTGAGGCTGGACAGTAGTATAGGCTAGAGATCATGAGGACCTGAATAATACCCTCTAAAAATGTCTTTTTTTGTCTATTTCTATTTTCTGATGATAATCATCTTGTTTACCACCCTGTGTCCTTTAATCACACATGGACTTATATTTTAAACTGATTTTCTCCTTTTTAATATACCGAGGGTCACATCTTAAATTCAAGTCTGTAAGCCTTACAAAGGCTATTTTCCAAATTATTGTATTTTTGAGTGGCATTATTTTGCCTCTCAGAAAATTATCTAAAAGGATGAAATCTATATTACAATATTCCCATTAACAGTAATCCAAGGATTACAACACGGCTACATTTGACAAATTCTCCAGAAGCTTCTCTTTCTATTCATTTTGTGACAAAATTAAAATTAAAAACCAGAAATCTTATTCTTGGCAGAAAGAGCTTCCATTCATTCAACATGATATGAAAAAACACACTTCTGGGTCTGAGATGCAAATTTGCTCCCAGAGCCACTTTATCTGTAAAGTTGGAACAGTAGAAATGTCATGTATTCTCCCCAACTGGTCTAGAATATTGTTTTTGCTTAAATTCTTTTATTGGTACATTTTAGGTATACAATACATTTACATATATCATTGGGTGCTTGTACCTGTACATGATGTATCTTGGTTCTTATTTTTTCCCCATTACCTGTGCGCCCTTCATCCCCTCCACCCTTCCCTATTTACATGGACTTTGTTTCCATTTTTTTTTCTCCTCTCATAATTTTTCCTTTCCATTCTTCCCTTTTCCCATCTCGTCCCACCACCCCATCCCTTTGGACCTTTTCCTATTTCAAAATATCAATTATTAGCTATTAATCCTTTTAATCCTTATTTACACTCTCAGTTTCTCATACTAGAGAAACTATTTGGTATTTACACATGTGTGTCTTATTTATTTCACTTAAGAGTAATGCCTCAATATGCATCCATTTAGCTATAAATGACTCCCGTTTCTCATTCCTTATGGCTGAGTAGTACTCCATTTTATAAAAAAAACACATCTTCTTTATCTGTTCCAGTTGATGGGCACTTGGGCTGTTTCCAAGCTTTAGCTAGGACAAACTGTGCTGCTATAAATATGGGTACACATATATCTCTGTGGTATGATTCTTTTAATTCTTTTGGGAAAATACCCAGCAGGGGGATAGCTGGGTCAAATGGGACCTCCAGTCCTAGTTCTTTGAGGTATCTCCACACTTATTTCCACAGTGGTTGCACCATTCTGCACTCTCACCAACAAGGGAGAAGGGTTCCTTTCTTTTCACACCGCCGCCAGCATTTGTATTGGTTGATTTCTTGATAGCAGCCACTTTTTCTGGGGTGAGATGGAATCTCAGTGTTGTTTTCATCTGCATCTCTCCAATGACCAATGATGTTGAACATTTTTTTATATGTTTATTTGCTGTTTTTACTTCTTTTTCTGAGAAATGTCTGTTCATTTTGGATGCCCATTTTTGAATTGGGTCTTTGAATTTGGGGAGTCTGATTTTTTTCAGTTCTTTATAGATTCAAGATAGTAGCCCTTTGGCTGAGTTACAGCTTCTAAAAATATTTTCCCACAATGTAGGTTGTCTGTTAGCTCTGTTGGTGGTTTCTCTTGTAGTGCAGAAGCTTTTTAGTAAGATGAAATCCCAGTTGTTGATTCTTTCTGCTAGTTCCCATGCTGTTGAGGTTTTGTTCATAAAGTCTTTTCCTATGCCAATATCTTCAAGAGTTCTACCTAACTTATCTTCCAGCAAGTGTAGTGTTTCTGTCTTAATATTTAGATTTTTAATGCACTTTGATCTTAGTTTAGTGCATGGTGATAGATATGGGTCTGGTTTTAATCTCTGACAGGTTGAAATCCAGTTTTTCCAACACCATTTATTAAATAGGCTATCTTTCCCCCAATGAGGGTGGTTGGCTCCTTTGTCAAAGATGAGGTGGCTGAGTATGTCTGAAGTTGTTTCTGCATCTTTTAATCTATTCCACTGATCCTTGGGTCTGTTTCTTTGCCAGTACCATGCTGTTTTTATTACAGTAGCTTTGTAGTATAGCTTCAAGTTGGGGATTGTGATATCCCCAGCCATGTCTCTGTTGCCCAGAATTGCTTTGCTATTCTAGGTCTCTTTTGGTTCCAAATGAATTTTTGGATTGTTTTCTCTAGTTCTGTGAAGTATATTGTTGGAATTTTAATCGGCATTGCATTAAATCTATACAGTAGTTTTGGAAGTATGGCCATTTTCACTATATTGATTCTTCCTACCCAGGAACAAGGGATGTCTTTCCATTTTCTTATAACCTCCTTGATCTCCTTTTTCAGGGTGCTGTAGTTTTCAGGGTAGAGGTCTTTTGCTTCCTTTGTTAGGTTGATTCCCAGATATTTCTTTTTTTTTTTTTTTTTGGATGCTATTGTAAAAGGAATTGTTTCTCTAATTTATTTCTCAGTGAGTCTGCTATTTGTGAATAAGAAGGCTATTGTTTTTTGAGTGTTGACCTTATATCCATCTACTCTATTGAATCTGTCAATTAAGTCTAGAATTTTTTAGTAGTGTTTTGGGTTTTCTATGGAAAGTATCATATCATCAGCAAAGAATGGCAGTTTCACTTCTTCCTTTCCTATCTTTATTCCTTTTATTTCTTTCTCTTTTCTAATTGCTGTGGCTAATGTTTTCAGAACTAGATTGAACAGGAGTGGTGAGAATGGGCATCCTTGTCTTGTTCCTGATTTTAGCGTGAAAGTTTTCAGTTTTTGATCAGTTAGTATGATGTTGGCTGTTGGATTTTCATAGATAGCCTTATTCAGGTTGAGATAAAGGCCTTCTATTCCAATTTTCTGTAGTGTTCATGAATGGGTGTTGGATTTTGTCAGATGCCTTTTTTGTATCTATTGAGATGATCATATGGTTTTTGTCCTTGGCTCTGTTAATACAGTATATTACATTTATTGATTTACAAATGTTGAACTATCCTTGCATCCCTGGGATAAATCTGACTTGGTCAGGGTGTATGATCTTCTTGATGACCCTCTGTATTCTGTTTGCCAGTATCTTGTTGAGGATTTTTCCATCTATGTTCATTAGGGAGATTGGTCTGTAGTTCTCTTTTTGGATTGGGTCTTTCCTGGTTTTGGAATCAAAGTAACACTTGCTTCCAGGAATGAGTTTGGAAGCCTTGCTTCCCTTTCAATTTCCTTGATGAGTTTAAAGAGTAATGGTGAAAGTTCTTCTTTAAATGTCTTGTAGAATTCAGCAGTGAAGCCACCAGGACCTGGGCTTTTCTTTGTTGGTAAATTTTTTATTACATTTTCAATTTCACTAATTATAATTGAGGTGTTTAGAATTTCTATATCTTCTTCATTTAACTTTGACAATTCATATGTATCTAGGAATCTGTCCATTTCTTCTGTGTTTTCCATTTTATTAGAGTAGAGTTTCTCAAAGTAGATATTGATAATCCTCTGGATTTCTGCTAGTTCTGTTGTGACTTCCCCTTTTTCATTCTTAATTGCATGGATTTGAGCCTTTTCTTTCCTTTTTTTGATAAGTTTGGCTAAAGGTTTATCGATTTTATTTATTCTTTCAAAAAAACAACTCTTTGGTTCATTAATTTTTGTATCATTCTCTTAGTCTCCATTGCATTGATTTCTGCTCTGATCTTTATAATTTCCTCTCTTGTATGAGCTTTGTGTTTGTTATTCTCTTCTTTTTCTAGGAGCTTGAGGTTCTGCATTAGGTTATTTATCTGAGTTCTCTCTGTTTTCCTAATATGGGCATTCACTGTTATGAATGTCCCACATAGAACTGCTTTTATTGTGTCCCATAGATTCCTGTATGTTGTACTGGCATTGTCATTTACTTGCAGAAACTATCTAATTTCTTCTTTAATTTCCTCTCTGACCCATTGGTTGTTCAAGAGGGTTTTATTCAATTTCCAGGTGTGTGGGGGAGTTGTTTCTCATGTTAGTGATCTCCAATTTTATTGCACTATGGTCTGATCATATACAGGGGGTAACTTCACTTCTTTTACATTGACTTAGACATGTTCTATGAGCTAGCATGTGGTGTATTTTGGAGAATGACCCATGTGCACCTAAAAAGAATGTGTATTCTGATTTTGTGGGGTGGAACACTCCGTAAACATCTATTAAGTCCATTTGGTCAACAGCTTGGTTCAGTTCTTGAATTTCGTTGCTAACTTTTGGTCTGGATGGTCTGTCTATTTGTGATAGTGGGGTACTGAGGTCCCCACCACAATTGCATTCGTGCTTATTTCATTTTTTATGTCCATTAATATTTTTTGTATAGATGGGTGCATGCATATTTGGTGCATAGATGTTTAGGATTGTCATCTCTTCCTCTTGGATTGTTCCCTGGTCTAGAATTTTACCATCAGGCAATATTGGATCATGATTTAACATTCAAAACTGTTTCCCACTATCAGTGGAATGTAATTAATATAAACAAACAATATAGACTACTTCACAAGCTACTTTCTCCCTTCCTTCTTCACATCCATCCTCTCTCTCTCTCTCTCTCACTCTCTCTCTCTCTCTCTCTCTCTCTCTCTCTCTCTCTCTCTCTCTCTCTCTGGGGTACTGAACTCAGGACCTTGTGCTTGTGAGGCAGGCAGCAGTGCCACTGAGCTAAATCCATAGCCCTCACATCTATTCTCACATCCTTCCAGTCCTCACCTCTCCTTCTTCTTTCTTTTCCTCTCCTCTTCTGTCTTCTCTACTCCTTTCCATTTCTTTCCTTTCCTTCTCTCACTTTGTAAGCTTGTCCTTTAATTTATTCAAATCTGACTAATGTATTAAATACTTGTTATAAAAAAGCAGTTTGGGATTAGAAAGTTACTGTATCTTTAATGACTCTGTCATTATCTGCACTCATTTCACTCCATTCAATGAAATGCTGCCAGAAGACAACTGCAATACTATTGTCAAGCGGTTCTCAAAGTATAGTCACTGGAACAGAAGGAATACCTGGGAATGTGATAGACATGGAAGCTTGGGGCCCATTCCAGATATGCTAGCTGAGATGTTACAAGGTGAGGCATAGCCCTCTACAATGTAACATACCCTTTAGCTAATACTGATTGATAGATACTAAAGTTTGATAAGCCCTGTCATAAACTGCACAAGAAGTCTCATTTCACTATCTGCAAAATAATCATCATCATAATAAAAATGATTATAACTGCGTAGAACCTTTGCCTTGCTTAAAAGAAACAATGTTCTGAGAGTATCAATGAAAAGGATTGGAAAGTATAATAGATGCTAAACATATGTATTCTGACTATGATAATTGAGATAACTGTGCATCTACTGGGTGTAACCCATGAGATTGCATGTGGCAAGGGGCAAGAACATGAATCCAAAATACTTTTCCTTCAAGGCATCTTTGGTCTAAGCCAGGGTTGATGGAGTGAACAACATACAGAATAACAATACAATTTAGAAAATAAGTGCCCTGTTCAAGATGCAGATAAAGGGCTGATGTGGGAAAGATCAAGCCACAGTTGGGTAGGGGCAATATGTGAAGAATTTAAGGGATTGGTAGAACTTGGAACTATGACAATGAAAATTAGGGAATCTCAGATTTCTGAAATGGTGTGTGCAAAGCTACCTCATATGTAGTTTGAAGAATACAGCGCATAAACAGAATAAGTTAGCTGGTTAAATTGTAAGGGGCACACTTTGAAGGGATAAAAAATGAAATTGGAAAGTCAAATTTTCAGCCTTTGTGCAGGATACCAGGCTGAGGATTTTCAAATTTATTATTCAGTGGTGGGAATCCATTAACTGTTCCCGACAGACGAGTTTCCTACATTGGAGAGTTTCTAGGGATAAGCTTATGATATGCTTTAAAATAAATTTAAATAAAGAAATATGTAAGTAGGCTAGTTCTCTAGTGAAGAGACTCAGTGAATTTCTGCCATGTATTGTGACAGATACAGAGACACAGAGATTCAGGCACACGCAGCCTTCACGAGTAACCCATCCTGTGGTGAAGGCAGAATATTTAATGCTAAACCAGAAGTAAGGTAGCCCCAAAGAGGGATATTTATGTGACTATTGTAAGAGGGAGGGGAAGAAGAACTTCTCTAGAAATCTTCTAAATTAACACTGCTCTGCAAGATCATATTTTGATTACCTGATTGCAATGAAATGGAAATCACAAGGTAATAAAAATCAAAGTTGAATCACTTCTTAGTAGTTACAGTGATAAATTCAACATTCAGTGTTGAATTCATCTGGAAAACTGTTTAAAACATCCAGGGGCCTGAGGTTTTGGGGATCCATTACTAACTACTGGACTGGAAGGCCACAGAGTTAAAATGGGAATAAGCTTCAAAAGGATTTTCCTTTTCTGGCAACTGAGTCTTTAATTGGACAATCACAAAAATGTTGGATGGAGAAGACAGTGTCTTGATGAAAGCAGCAAGAAAGTATCATGACTTATAGTTTCATCTTCTTTTATCTTTGGGGAACTCTGATGACCAAGATTTGTCTGAAATTTTTTTAGAAATAAGATGGGCAGGAAGAGACAGAGAGAGAGACAGAGACAAAGACAGAAAAAGAGAGGGGAAGAGGGGGGAGGGAGAGAGGTCGTATAAATATGACATAAAAGCAAACAAGCAGAAGATGATAGCAGGGCACTTAAAACATGCAAATGTAGAGATTTTTGTTTTCACTTATGGATAATGAAATCTTTTAGTACATCTCCTCCTCTTTTTGTGAGAAAGGAAAATAGAGGTCACGAAGCCCTAAATACCCATGCAAAGATTTTCTTGAGGATCTATCTACCTAATCAGGAATTTTACTTTGAAGGAGAATACTTCAGGTCAGGTTGGTAACAAGTGGTTAGCTGATTACACATGAAATATGAAGATATAAAAACACTTTCAATATTTAATCTTCAAGTGCCATATTTTTGTTTACTAATGATATAGATTAGATACAGAAAATACAATTCATCAAGTTTAAAATGTTTAAGTATTAATAAATATTTATATATTTAAAAAATTTAACTCCTTGCTTAGGGGAAGAGAAAGTATGATATCTCCCATGAATCCACAAATTACAAGCTACCATGAATTCACAGGTGTGATGGAAATATGGAGTCAGTGTTTGATCTACTGATGTGCCCATCTCAGGGAGATCTGAATTTGGGTTCAGAACTTGAGTATTACCCACAGAGGGTTAAAAGTAAAGCCTGAATAAAGTAGGACTCAAGATCAGTTCTAAGATGAAAAATAAATCTGGGCTCTTTGAAGTGAGACACATTTAAAGAGTGAATCTCTAGGAGGGAGACAGTAAGTATGTATACCATTCAGTAAAGAAATAATCTTGCCCAAAGAATGGGTTGGCCCTTGTCTTTTGCTCCTGAGAGGTAATTCTTAAACTTTTTAAGTGTCTGTGTGATAAAAATGTGTATTTATGTGAGGTTCTTGGTCCCTGCCTGACAACGCATGCTACCATTGTGATTTATGGAGTGGGGAATAGAGGGGCTTGGGTCATACAGTTTCAGTCCAAACCCTAGAGAGGCTGAAGATTCAGGTCAGCCACAGATGCACTCCGGCATGTCTATGTGACTGACCCTCTGCAGAACCTCTGGGCACTAAGGCTTGGGTATTTTTCCCTAGTTGGTGATACTCTATGCATACTCCCACACATCCCTTCTGTGAGCATAAATACTGTGTGTTCGACTCCCCCTGGGAGAGGTCCCTGGAAAGTCAGGCCTGAAGGACTCTTGGATGCTGCCTTAAGTGTCTCTGGCCTTCCCTGGTTTTAATCTGGATTATTCTGCTGCATTAAACTGCAATCATAACAGCTTTTCTGAGTTCTGTGTGCCCTTCAAGCAAATTATTCAATCTGAAGGTGCTGTATAAGATCTTCCAAGTTGCAAAGTCTATTTTTGTCCTTATTTTGGTATGAACCAAGAAAAAAAGTCATCTTTTGAGAATTATTAACCCGACCAGAATTTATAATTACCTCATCTGAAAAATCCAAAAATCCCACAACATGGTTTAATTTTGACCTAAGTTGATGATTGACCTGAGGAGCCTAACATAGCCAAATAAAAATCATTTTTGGAGGGACAACCTTAAGACCCAATCTCAAAGAATTTCCAGAAATATGAGTACAAAGTATATGAATCCACAATAAAACAAATCAGTAGTCATAAAGGAAAAATATGAGGAAATAACCCGTCTTGAATGAAAACCAGAAACTACAATATATATAGCCTCAGGCTCTAAAAGATTGAAAATAGAGAATAATCAAATGTCTAATGTAAAATAAGTATACTTATTCAGTTAAAGACACTTTGATTATAGCTTTAAGTGACCTGAAGCAGAGGACTCAGTTAAGCTATATGTGTCTTCAGACTCCTGACCCACAAAACTGAAATAATAAATATGTATCATTTAAAGTTATTAAATTTGTGTTAAAACTGTTAACCAACTATATATACCAAGTATATATGCACATGTATATATATTTATGTACATGTGTGTGTGTGTATATATATATATATAATAGATCTCTAACTTTAATGTTGGAGTTCATTGCTATAATGTATATTTAAATTTTTGACATTCTTGTTTAAGATAATTTTAATGCAGAATATATAATTTCCAAACAGAGGCAAAAAATGGAAATTGAAGGGAGTATAATTAATCCAAATGAAAGTATATATTAAAACAAGTAAATAAATACACTCTAAATAAGGCAGGAAAATAAAACCAAATATATCAGTAATAAAAATAAATGTAGGTAGTATAAGCATTCTACTAAAAAGACAAAAATAATTTCAAGTATTTCATTTACAAATTTCTCAATACATAAGGAACCTCAAATCTTGAATATCAAAGTGATTAAAATAGCAATAGTTTATCTTTGTAAAACATAACCCCAAGGAAGTAGTTGTCGAATATATTAATGTCAAAAGAATTATTTATGATGCTGAAATTATTAAAAGATATACAAAGATTATAACATTGATAAAAAGTTTCAGTTCACAAGGAAGATAAAAAATTCCTAAACTAGTATGTACATAATAACATCATTTCAAAATATAAAAGGCAAGTGGCCAAATCACAAGGAAAAACTGACAAAAATACTGTTATAATTATTATTTTAATAGTCTCTCAGCAATTTATTTAATGAGTAACAAAAAAATCATTAAGAATAAGGGGGCCGAGGATTTAGCTCAGTGTTTTCGCTGCCTGCTCAGCACAGGCCCAAGAACCTGAGTTTGATCCCTGGTACCAGAAAAAAAAAAAAAAAAAGAATAAGAATGACTTTATCAGCTTGATTAAAGAGGTATAAACAGATTCCTGGCTCTCAAAGTGGGGGGAATACATTTATTTCAAGCACACAACACTTTTGTGCCAGAATTGACTTTCTGTAAATTTCACTAAATTCAAAGAATTAGTATTTTGAAGTTTGCATTCTCTGACCAAATTTTAAAAACAATGATGAGATAATTTTAAAATGTCAATATGATGAAATAATCTAAAATTTACTTCAAAATAATTTAGGGAAATATCGGCTAACCAATGATAAGTTTTGATATAAATGATAGTGTTATGTGTTTTGATTGTAATTATCTATTTTTTAGAAGTATTGTTCAAAATAATAAGTTACTAGAAATATAAAAACTGTATATTTCCTTGCCTATGTTTCCATTTCAAACATCCACTTTTGGCTTTGGAAGATTAGAAAAGGAAAAACTGATATTAACAGTAAAATAGAAAGAGTTCCCAAACTTGGATATTTTGTGGCTCATGTATTTATTGTTGCTTGGTAGTGATAAAATTATTTGGGAAATAAGTGATATAAACTACTTGGGAGAAAGAAGTCACAGGAAATATGCAGTTTATATTTTTTCCATTCAGTTTATTAGTACATTTTAGGTATAAAATAGAGCTACATTCATCATTGTGCCTTTACATGAGTATCTTGGTTCTTATTTTTTTCCCATTCCCCTGCCCTCCCTTCACCCCCTCCACTCTTCCCTATTTGCAAAGACTTTGTTTCCAATTTTTTTCCTTTTCTCATATTTTTTCTTTTCCCTTTCCTTTCCCCTACTCCTCTAGACCTTTTCCTCCTATTGCACAATATCAATTATACATATTTTAATTATAATATCAAAATTTAGAAGACATTACCACAAATTTTACAAAATTTAAAAAGATATAGAAAGCATATTGCAAAAATCTTTTTTGAAATAAATTTGACAACTTCTAAGAAGTACCTTGGAAGACAAATTAATGAAATTGACTCTGGAGGAAATATAAAATTGGACTACCACCTATTAAAAAGTATATTCCTAGCTTGATAACCTACCCATGTGACAACAACAAGCTCATATGCATTTTAACTGATGAATTATATCAAACATTAAAAGCAGAAAAAAGAAGGAACATTTCTCCCCTCATTTTTGGAAATCAACACTGTGCTAATACTAAAACTGGATAAAGACAATAGAAGAAAAAAGTATGAACATAGATAAAAATTTGTTTAACAAAACAAACTATTAGAAGTCAGATCTGGCAGGATGTAGAAAGTGGTTTTGTTATAGGGATGGCAGTGTTGGTTCAGCATTGGAAGATCCACCCCCAGAAGTCATCATTTTAACAGAGGAAAGGAAAAAGCCATATGATCCTGTCACTAGTTGGAGAAAAAGTACTGGACTAAATTCTACAGCTGTTCATGGTAAAAGCTATCAGGAGACTAGAAGTAGAACAGAATCTTCTCAACAGATAAGACATGTACTCCATACTTCCAGCAAAAATGCCTTATATGAATGGAAAAGATACAATGCTTTCTCCCTAAGGTGGGGAACAAGGGCAGATATACCTACTCTTCATCTGTTCATTAAACTATGAAACATAGGCCCAAATCAAAATAGTCTGGCAATAAAAAGAAACAATTAGCATAGAATTGGAAAGGTAGGAATAAAATCTTTATATGGAGATGAAATGATCATCTACAGAGAAAATACTAATAAATCTCTATGAGCCCCTAGAACTTGTATTTGAATTTAGCAGGATTAGAAAACCCAAGGTATATATAAAAATTCTGGTCTATGTATACTTGCTATAAATGAAGAATTGGATACTGAAACTTAAAAGTTATGTAGGAGTACAAAGGACCTAGAAAAGTAAAAAGAATAAAAGAAGAAAAAAAACAGTGTTGAAAGACATCTATTACCTAATTTTAAGACTTCCTCTAAACCTACAGTAATTAAGGCAGTGTTGGTGTAAGGAAAGACATATAGACCATTGGAATAAAACAGAGAATCTAGAAATAGAACCACACATATATGGTCCGCTGATTTTTTAAAGATTATTGAACATTAACATTTTATAGAACATAAACTCAACTCAAGAGCAGAGGAAAAGATAGTGTTTTCAGCAAGTGGTACCAGAACACCTGTTATCCGTATGTAAAATATTAACCTCAATCATTTATTTCCATACATAAAAATAACTTGAAAGGATCTATGAACCTAAATATGAACGACTAAAACTGTAAAACTTTAAGAAGAAGTTATAAGGAAAAATGTTCATGAATTTAGGGTAGGCAAGAATTTCCTAAGATACAAAGAATATGATGTATAAAAGAAAAAAATTGATAAATGAGATTCCATCAAAATTTAGAACTTTAAAAGACATCAAGAAAATGAAAAGTAGTCCTTAAACAGACCATATTTATAATACATATAACCCATAACCAGAATATATAAAGAACTCTTACAGCTCATTAATAGACAACCCAATTAAAAAGTAGACACAAGAAGATGATAAATAGCCAGTACAGCACAAGGAAAGGTGTGCAACACTAGAATCAGAAAAATACTAATCAGTACAATAACAAGATAGTATTTTACACTCATTAGGGAGATGAAGTTGAAAGTTTTAAAAGATCAAATGTCAGCTTAGATGTGAACCAGTTAGAAATTTCTAGTACTGCTAATGTGAATGTAAAATGATAAAACCATTTTGGAAAACAATATAGAAATTTCTTGTATTACTGTTAAGAACCAACAGTTCTATTCTTCAGTTTTTACTTAAGAGGAATGAAAACACGTGTTCATAATAGATTTGTACATACAAGTTGACTATCTTTTATGTGAAATTCTTGGGATCAGAAGTGTTTCAGATTTTGGATTGAAATCTACTTGATCTGCAAAGAGGGTAGCTACTCCTGATTTTTTTCAGGTTCCTGTCACATGGAGTACTGTTTTCCACCCTTTAACTTTCAGTCTGAGTTTCTTTTTAAATTAAGTGTGTTTCTTGTATGCAAAATATTGCTGGGTTTTGCTTCTTGACCCATTCTGCCATTCTATTTCTTTTGATTGGTGAATTGAGACCATTAATACTTATTGACTTATAATTGTCATGACTTTTTCTTTTTGTTGGATTCTCCTCCTTCGTGTTTAATTTCTTGTTGCACCTGATGGATTCATTCTTCTGGGCTTCCTGGGGTTGTGATCCTCATTGTCTTTTCCTAGGATATTCTCTAAAATTTTTTGGAGTGCTGGTTTGGTATTCATGAAGTTCCTAAGGTGCTCTTTGTCATGAAAGTATCTTATTTCTCCATCAATTTTGAAAGATAGTTTTGCAGGGTACATCAATCTGAGTTGAAGCCTGTTTTCCTTTAGGGCTTGCAATACTTCACTCCAAACTCTCTTGCCTTGAGGGTTTGCATTGAGAAGTCTGCTGTGATTCTGATGGGCTTTCCTTTGTATGTGATTTGTTTCTTTTCCATAATGGCTGTAGAATTTTGTTCTTCTGTTGGGTTTCTGGAATCTTAACTATTATATGCCCATGTGTACATTTTTTTTTATCAAGACTAGTTGAAATCCTATATGCCTCAGTTATCTATATGTCAAGTTCTTTTCCCTTGCTTGGGATGTTTTCTGCCATCACTTCTGTGAACAGTTTTTTTTATGTCCTCTGCATTCTCTCCTGTTTCTTCATTGACTCCGATCAGTCTTACGTTATTCTTCTTTCCATTGTCTAGCAGCTGCTGGATTGATTTCTCAGGATCGCTTACTATTTTAAAGCAATTTTTCTTTTCCTCCTCACTAATTGCAATCTTATCTTCTATATCTGAAATTCTGTCCTCACATTGGCTCATTCTGCTGTGTAGACTTTCAGTGGAGTTTTTCATGTCCTGGAAATCTATTTGCATCTGTTTTATGGATTCCATTTGTTTCCTATGTTGGGATTCCATCATGTTCCTCAGCTCCTCCCTAGATTTATTAATCATGTCTTGCACTAGGAGCACAATTTCTCCTGTTATCTGAGAAATTATTTCTGGTTTCATTTTTTCCAGATCCCCTTTTGTTGCCAGTTCAGTGGGTCCAAGTGGTTGAGTATCAGAGTGTTCCATCTCATTTCCCTTTGGGGTTGCTGTAGGTGATCTGGAAGTCTGGTTTTGAGACTTATTTATGTGTTTTCTCATTTTGACTTGGTGGGTGGGGGGTGCTGTTGGCCCCTACGTGGATTACCTCTTCTGAGCTGGGAGAGGTGGGACAGGGACCAGGAGCAGCAGTAGGGATGGTGGCCCGGAAGCTCCTTCCTCTGGGCCGGGAGCGGTGGGACAGAAGGCATCCCAAAAGCCCTTTCCTCTGGGCCTGGAGCAATGGGAGGTATGATGGCCAGGAAGTCCCTTCCTCTGGACCAGGAGCAGTGGGATGGCGGCTCAGAAGCCCCTACCTCTGGGAAGCCAGATGGCAGCCTGGCAGCCCCTTCCTCTGGGCTGGGAGTGGCAGGAGGGATGGTGGGCCAGAAGCCCCTTCCTCTGGGCTGGGTGCAGTGGGACAGAAGGCATCCCAAAAAGCAGAAACTTTTGTTCTTTTGTTCTGACAAGGTAACTCTAGGTGGGCACATGAACTACCTACCTCAAGAAACCAAATATTTGATTAGAGGGTTAGAGCTTCATCCCATCATCCCCACCAGAGATCTTACAGGTGGAGAGAAAGGTTGAAGGGTAAATTGATCACCAATAGCCTATGATGTAATAAATCATGTCTCTTTTATCAAATATGTGTGAAGACCCTAAAAGACAGAATTTGAAGAGCTTCTTAGTTGCTGAACACATGGAAGTGCCTGCAGAATGGCACACATGGAAAGGGCATGAATATATCCCTTTCCACATACCTTGCCCTACCTATACATCTCTTCCATTTGACTACTCATTTGTATTCTTTGTAATGTCCTATAAGTGGTAAATGTAAGTGTTTCCTTGAGTTCTGTAAGGCACCCTATCAAAGAGATAAAACTTGAAGAGGAGGTAATGGGAACCCCAATTTATAGCAAATTAATTAGAAGTATAGATGACAACCTGCTACTGGGAATAGGTGCTGAAGTTGGGGAAATCTTGTGAGACTGAGCCTTTAAAGAGTGGGATCTGACTTTAACTCCAGTATGTATTATCAGAATTAGATTTAATTCTGTGACACCCAGTGATCTGCTAGAGACATGCTTGGTGTGGAGGAATCTCCACCCATAGCTAGTCACAGAAATGTTATAGGTTGAGTATGAGAGTAAAGAAAATAGTTTGCTGAAGACACACAGTCAATTTTTATTATTCATGAATTCCATATTTGTATATTTGCCTACTCTTGAAAAAATTTTTGTAGCCCAAAAACCATTACTCACAGCATTGTCATGGTAATTCGTAGATATGAACAGAGTGACAAAACTTCGAATTGTCCAATACACTTTATTTCCAACTAAAGTTGGATAATATGATGTTTATCTTTCTTGTTTCACATCTGGTACTTTTATTTTTATTTTTTTTATTTTTTGCTACTGGGGATCTAAATCAAGACCTTGTGTTGGCAAGGCAGATGCAGCGCCACTGAGATAAATCCCTGGCCCATGCTTGGTACTCTCAATAGATGCTTTTTTCAGTCTACTTAGTGCCAACATTTTCACATTTGCATATATTAAGTGAAGTGTCTTCATATAGAATCATACCTAAAATAAGGTTATGTACTGATTAGTTGATTAAAAAAAAAAGAAGTAGTTTTAGGCTCCCCTCTATTTCCAGGTCTTGACCAGGGTATAGTTCTAGGTATAGTCATCATAGTCATTAGTGTCTTCTAAAGCTCCTTCTCCCTCCACCTTCCTGAAATAGGGTAGGCTTGTGCTTTCTGAGCCCTGGTAGTTGATTTACACAATTGGAAAGAATCATTTCCAGAAATATTCATCAATTGCTTATGGAAATCTTCTGGAGCTTCTTTCCTTCTGCCACAGTAACTTCCAATGTTTAAGATGGCACTTAGTCTGAGAGCCTGTGTCCTGGAGTCATGATGTTATTATTCGGTTCTGAAATATCCCCCCAAATCTCACATTTTTAATACTGTACTTGGTCCTGGTAGTGTTCAGATGTGGCTTCTTTGGAAGATGATTCGATAATCAGGGTTCTGACTTCAGGAATGAACTAATCTGTTTATGGATCTATAGTTTCATTGTCTATTAGGATTTGTAGAAAATTTAGAGAGGTGGCCTGCTTGGAGGAAGTATGTCCCTGGGGAGAGAGGTGCCCTTGAAGGGTTTATTTTGTCCCCATTCACTTCCTCTTTCTTTCTTTCTTTTTTGGTATTGGGGATTTAACTATGGACCTTGCCCTTGTGAGGCAGGTGTGGTGCCACTGAGCTAAATCCCCAGCTACTTCCTCTTCCTTGATCACAACCAGAAGATGAACCGTTGTGCTCCACTACACACTTGCCCTCGTGGTGCTCTGCCAAAGCAATACGACTAAGTGATCATGGACTGAAACTTCTAAAACCATAAGCCAAAATAAACCTTCCCTCCCTAAGTTTATTTTCTTAGGCTTTTGTCACAAGGACAGACACCTGACTAACACAAATGATGGTATGGAGTGTAGCGATTGGTTAACCTACAATGGGTACATAGTATGAGGAGAAATAGACTTTTGTTCTTTTAAGCCACTGAGGTTTGGGGATTTGTTCATATACGAAAACTTAGCCTCTTCTAGTTGATAGAGTGCATTAAGTCAACATTTCAATAAAGACAACTATGCTATAAGGAGAGTCCAAAGTAAAATAAAAATAAAACTTTTATAATAAATTCAGGTAACTTTAGCCAGAGTAATTTTTACTTTTTGCTAGCTTCTCTAGAAGTTTAAGTTATTTTCTTATTTTATGATGCATCTGAATCACCTAGAAATCTTGTTAGAAATTTAGATACCTGTCTGCAACCCCAGGTATTGTGATTCAATTCTGAAATGGACCACATTAGTACCCTCCATCATTAAGATGCTAATGCAGGTGATCCAGGGGCCCTGCTTAAGAAATACAAGTTTGGTGATTTTGGCAATTATAAAGTATTTATAGTAAGGTCCTTTTATAAAGACTTACCTTACTACAACTCCGAATGCCTTGTGGCTGATGCTGTACACCCCTTTATGCTCATACTGATATATTTTCCAGTCTTTCACTGTAAAGATAAAACACACTGATGTGATTTCTGTCATTCACTATTGGCAGTCTGTGCTATTTATATGTGGCATAAAGATGGCTTCAATGATAACTGATATGAGATGCAACAAATGCAGTTACAGTCCCTACAGCCACTTAGCAAGACTGTTAAAGGAGAGGTAAAGAACAATCCCTTAACCAATTGAAGTGACAGCAGGGTGAGCTTTGGATAATCAGGATGTAATTATATAATCTGGAACTGAACCAGGAAGTGAAGGCCAACAAAGAGGAAAAAGGCAAAAAACAGACAGAAAAGAAGGGTCTGCATGAAATACACAGCCAGTTATTTTTGTGTTTCTCCTAAAGTCATACCTTTATCCTCCCCCAAATAGACTGCCTATAATTTAGCACTTACTGGGAAGATTTGGTACCAAAACTCCTGAAAACAGACAACATGGCTCATAAAAAGTAGGACCGCCCAAACTACTATACAAAGTAGGACCACCAAAACACACTTCGGAAGAAATATTTCTTTCTTTTTCTTAATTTTTTTTCTTTTTACCCTTTGTTTTATGTTTTACTGTGTCTGAGACAGCCTAATTCTTCAAAACTAATTTAGAGAAAATAATGACATCCCATGTCCCTTGCCAAGTCCATTCTGTGGGAAAAGTTTTTCCTTTATTAGAGAGAGTTTGTCTTGATTTAGAGGTCCTGGTGACACTTGGTTATCATCTTTTCTGTGTCTGACAGTGGTTCAATAAGCAAGAACCTACAGTCTGAAAAAAATAGGGATAGAGTTGTTCCAAAAAATGTTATATCTGAAAACATCATCTTCTGATTAGAGGAAATATATTTTGAAAGCACCAAATTAAGATGAGTCACCAGAGATCCCTTGCCTGTCCCTCAACACTACACAAAAGTATGTTTCTGTTATATTGTGTACGTAAGTGAACCACATTTTTTTTTGCACTGGAAAGTACTTACTTGATTATTTCTGTTTCTCCACATTTAGATCACAGACCCATTGAAGACAAGAGTAGTTTTCACGTTCACTGTTGGGTCCTGCTCCAAATAAGACTATGGAAAGCAAAGAATTAGAACAATAAAAGCAATCATTGAAAAATAATCACTGCAACCTATGGGAAAAATAAAATAGTCACCTACACAAATACGTATGTTCAGGCTTTAATTAAGGACAGGAAGTGAAATACAGCTGGTCCTCAAGAAAGAATGGAATTGAATGTCAAGAATTGATATGAAGACTGGGGACAGCTCAGTGGAAGACTGTTTGCCTGGTATGCGCAAGGTCCAGGGTTAAATCCCCAGTGCCCGCTCCACACACATACACAAGAATTGAGATCACATTTTTCATATTTCTGTGGCCCCCGGCCCCTCTCATTTTCTACTCTGAGGATCAGATCCACTTTCTCATTCTTGACTACATTGTATTGGTTATTCATACCACAAACATCCAGCTTACCTTAATTCAAGAATACCTACTAAATATGATATTAAATTATTATCATTGATTTGAAACTACTGGTAGAACAAGGATGATTTGTTCAAATCCTTTCTGTTCATGCAGAGCCCTATCATTAGTTTGTCCTTGGTTGTTCCATTTGGATTAGTTATAATGGTGCAGTACGTTTTTCACCCCTTTCTTCCTTAAAATAGACTTCCATTAGTTTGGAGATTGAGTGGAGTTAAGCGTAGATGTAGATCCAACTCAGTAGTGCGCTGGAGAAAGTTCCCCCTGATGAGTGGGCGTCAATTGTGCCATCTCCCCAGCCCTGCTTCAGTGAAGGCTGATAGTTTCAAATCAGCCATGATGGAAGTGTTTTATCACAGAAATAGGCCAGTGCTACAAATACAGCTGACTTGCTTTTCCCTAGAGAGTAGATTATTAAACACTTACCAACGTACTACTGTCCCAGGCCTAGATTCATGACTGGTTTAAGCCAATAATGGAAATCCCAAGTTTCATTTATCAAGAATTAGATAAGCAGTGGGCCTGTGACTTATATACCCTTGGGACAAGGGGATTTCTGGAATTTTAAAATCTGGCTTCTTGAGTCTGGGTTTGTAGTTCAGTTGTAGAACACTTGCCTAGCATGCACAATGTCTTGGTTTCAATACCTAGTATAGAAAAACAAAAAAAATAATATGTTTTTTGATGACAATGTTGATTCAGTTCACCAAATGTGGAACATCTCTGCCTTAGAGAATCAATGAAAGAACTTCATATTTAAGGCATCTTTAATTGAATAGTCTATAACTTACAGCCAGATTCCGATTCAAATGATGGATAATAGATGGATGGAATAACTTATCAAAGTGTGCACCATGGAAAATATATTTAAGACAATTACATGTATGCACAGGTATGTGACACATGTCACTCTGGATTTTCATATCTCTCTTTAGCTTTGTAATATAAACATTTCTATTTTTTAAATCATGGATGAATAGATAATTTCTATTTGATAAAAATTATGCATGTTAGCCTTTTACATATCCATGTACATTTCAGAATCTTCTCAATGAAAGACACACTGCACTCTCTTGAGAATTCAACAGCCACTGGAAAATATTCTAACTTTTAAATAAAAGATGTGAGACTTATGAAATCATTAAATTTGTGTACTATCAATTTAAATAGTATGGGTAATTTATACATATATGTGCATGTGTGCACATTCACACTTATTGAGGATAATAGTGCTGCTTATTTTATTTTGTATTCAATATACAAGATAATGTGATTATAATGAAAAAGCTTGAAATACAATAAACGTATAGTTCTTCACTCCAAGAGTTTCCAAATGATGTCAAGAGAAGAGAAAAAGTATTACACTGTATATTTGAGCATGAAATCTGTGATAGTATGAATTCTGTTGCTGCCAGAAAATAGTGTAGACTGGGTAATTCATAAATGAAAGAGGTTTATTTGGGCTCATAGTTGTGGAAGCCCAGGAACATCGCTCCACTTTCTGCCTACCTTCTGATAAGGACCTTAGGAGAGATGAGGGAACATAAGCACATGTGAAATAAGAAGACCATGTGTGTGCTGTAAAGAGAGGGAGGTATTAGGCTCTTCATAACAACTCGGTTTTGTAATAACCAGTCCAGTCCCTTCAGCGTGAGATAATCATTAATTCTTCTTAACCCAATCACCTCTTGAAGGCTTCACACCTCTCAATACTGTTACACTGAAAACCAAGCATCAACATGAACTTGGGGTGGGGGGCATTGACAAACCAGGTTCAAACTGCATCAGATGCTGGATAAAGGGCATCTAATGAAAGAAAGTATATCAGAGCCTGACCACCTTATTCTTTGGGAAGGCGGATTAAGGTGAAAGGCTTCTTTAACAATACTCATCTTTTCAGTCCCCAATTACCCTTCTGAGGACTACCTATATGCCTAACAATACCAAAATGTTGTTCCAGATGTTGCTTCTTTCAGTTTCTATTTAACCTGCAATAATACCTGCTTCTATTATACATTTCCTTGTGTATTTCAATCAAAATGTCACTTAGTCGTTGTTCCTAAGAGTGCACTTAATATTTTCATTAAAACCAATAAAATCAAGAAATGACAAGGGTGCAGGTGGGTGCAGGCAATTAAATTGCTCCTCTAGGTATTGTTAAATAGCAGTTGGGGAAAGAAAGAAGCCCCATTGAACACCTGTCCCTTCTTTGAATGACAGCTAGCAGAAATCCACTTAGCTGGCTATTGTCTGCTTATTTTCCTGACAGATAATGTGAAGAAGCAGGCAGTGATGGGGCCAGTAATTCAGAATTAATTTTCCCTTCACAAGAGCGCTGTGGACACTGAGTGCAGTAATGGTGCCTGATCAGGATTCAGAGGGGTAAACAAGACAATTTGAAATGATAGGCAGGAGATAAAAGCCCTTTAAGAGACTGTTCCTCTCACCAGCCTGACCTGTGGTTTTTGCTGGCACTTTTTATTATTATTATTATTTTAATGTGCCCAAATGAAAGTCTGAAGAGTTAATCATTAAAGCACTTGCCAAGTGCATTTGTGTGTGTATATATGTGTGCATGTGTACATTGAAAGAGAAGACAAATGAAAGAAGACTCTAAATGTCGCTCTCCATTTTTTCCCACCATGTTAAAAATGTTAGTAGCTGCAAAAGACAGCTGTTAAGCCACACATCGAGATTGTTTATGAAGCTTCCTCCTGTGAGCGTCTACCTCAATTGAGACAATTACCACATTTCCTTTAATGAATGGAGACCTTTTGCTAACCCAACATTACTGCTGATTTCATTCTGATAGGAAACACCCACCCTAACACACGCAATAAAAATGTGTTCCCACAAGACCAAGTTAAAATTCTCTCTTGCTCTTATTCCTTCTGTCTCCTTCTCCGCCCCGCCCTCCCCTTCTTTCTTCTTTTCTTTTTCTTTTTTCTTCTTTCTTTTCTAAGTTCCTATTCCTAAATGGTAGCCACCCCAGCCATTTCACAGACCAGCTGAATCAAGACTCTCTGCGGATGAATTAAAGAGGAGAATTAGATACAACTGTTCTCTGGACAGGCTTCAAGACCCCATTGGCAGACAGGTCTTGTGAATTATCTCTCAGGCGCTGACGCAAACCACTCAGAATAAATCAGGATTGGAGATTGATTTCCACACAATTGGTTTATTACTCAGGTAAAATTTATTGACCTGTTATAGAAAGAAAAATAATATGATCAAAAGAGGACAGGCTCTGCTAAAATAGCAAACATAAAACCTCCCATAAATCCTCTCATTTCTAATATTTGATATTTAGCAGTGAATATGTTCTTGAGGAAATTCATCTGTGTGTATTTTATGTGATCTGGGAGAAAACTTACAGAACCCAGGCATCCAAAGACCATCAGTTAGCCTATAAAATACAATCTTATTGGTATGGTAATGTTAATCCCCAGACCTCAAATCAGGATACATATTTTCACAAGGTATTTTTAACTTAATATTCTTGTCCATGAAAACACTAAATCAGCATAAGATCACTGAAAGTTATGTCAACCCAGAATACTTGAGTTACAGACTTTCTTTCTTTCCATATGACTCACTTCTACTCATCTCATGAACCTCTAAACATCATTTTCATAAACATCTTTTATTATTCATCTAGTCAGCATTTAGTAATTACTATTTACATGGGCCTGTGTTGCTGTTCTACTACTTTTATATACATCAAATCACCCAATTTCTTTTTTACAAAGCCAAACTCTATTCCTGTGTGCATCCAAGGAAAACGAGTGGATTCTTCAATGATGCATAACGTAAAATCCTCTTCTCTACTATGATCCTTGGGGAGACATCCATGGGGCTGGACAATAGGTGCTAAATAAATACAGATATTCTTAATTACCCTAGAATTTCTAGTTGGCAATTGCAACTTTGTTACCTAGTCCCCACCGGTTATGCACTGATCCCTTCTCCCATATCAAAAGGGACTTTGATTAGTGTTTGAAATATATAATCTTATGTGAGTGTTTAGGTGTCTTATTTCATCTGGCTATCTCTAGGTCCTTAAAAACGTATATAGGTAAGCACTATCTATTTTTTTAAACTCCAAATTGCAAAGGTTTTGCAGATCAACTAACGTGGTAATATAACCATACACTTAATGAAATTCATAGTTATAAGTAATGATCAAAATATACAGTGAAGGTTTAAATTTTTAAAAATATTTCTTAAAAGACACATTACCATTAATCCCTTCAAAAAAACTCCTCACTTTGAACACATTTTTCCCATAATTCTTGCTACTGGAAGTGGTCTGGAATCCTTTTTCATGAGTGCCTTTATGAGGTGTGAGCAGAAATGCAGTGAATGCTATTGCCCCATGTCATCCAACAAAAAGGCAGGCTTGTAAAAACATGGTGTGTCCTCAACCACTTTATTCACAGGATCTGACACCATGAGACTATTGGCTCTTCCCCAAAATCAAAATTACCATATAAAGTAAATGTTTTGAATCAATTCAGGGCATCAGAGCAGCCACAACAGTGTAACTGAAAACACAAAAGGAAACTTCTAGAGCTGCCCCAGAAAGTGGCGAGCATGATGGGGTAATTCTGTTTGAAGAGGGAGAACTTTAAGGGGGAGTAAAAGCAGTGTATCTTTTACTATAATAAATTTTATTGTATTTAAATGTTCACTGTATTTTTATCGCATCTCATATTTCTAGCAATTGACAATAAAACAGCAGATGCCTGATAGTGGACAATCTAGTAAATGTTGAGATACTGTTTGCAATTAGACATAAGATGATTTGACATTGGAAAGAATGGGAAGGTGGCTCCATGAGGCAGTGACCATCAAGCCTGACAAATATTCAGGAAATTATTATCAAAATGATTGTGTACATGGATAGATAATCTTATGTGTTATCAAACTGTGAGGATATAAATATGCTATAGCAATACTACACAGTTGGTGGAGCATAACACAGAACTGTCATCCAAACCAGAAATTATATACCCATGCCCAGTGGACAAACATCACTCATCACTGACTTAGTACGATAAAAACACTCATTCTGTCTGCTGACTTACAAAAGATATCACAGAAGTGCAATGAATCAAAATGTCTCTAAATAATCATGGTTACTTGTGATATAACTTTCATAATTGTCATGTTACTTTCATACCCACTTTAAGAATCTTGAAGGTATATGTAAATGAAATGTTTCACACTAAAATTAAAAAGTGTAGAATATGGCATATCTTAAAAGGCAGTATGTATTTCTTCTTGTATTTCTAAGTCAGTTAAAAACATAGGTTCAAGAAAATTCCTAATAAATTCAAAAAAAGAAATTGGTAATTTTTACATAAAATTTACAGCAATGTGGGTTTGTTTTTATGTAACATTTTCTGCTACTGATTGTGTTTATAAAATCATGTTTCAAATGTAGAATTTAAAAGTATTTATTATCATAAATCTGGGGAATTTCTACTGTCCAGAGTTCCATTTTAAGACATCACATACAGTAAAATACTCAAATGATTAAGCATATTTTGAGGGGAATTGTTGAAACAAAAATTATGTATTTTATGTCAGTGCTTAATAATTAAATAATTTCACAACTTTTAATAAAAATGATAACAAAAAATCATAAACTTTTAAAGTACATTCTTCTGTGCATCAAAATACATTTTGTTAAAGAAGAAACAACAGAATATAAAATTAGAAAAGTAGTTCACCATCATATGGAGATTAACCTCACCTTTAATTTTACCTTTTTTTTATAACTCTTGCAAGAACATTGAGTTTTCATGGACAGAATCAAAACCTTATTCTATGTTAAAATAGTTTCAGGTTTCTTAATAAAAAGTAGTATCTGTGAATATTTAAACCTGTTGATCACAATAACTGCTTTTATTTCTGAGGCTGTACATCTGTCTCAAAGCAAATTATCTTAAAATATCATGTGTTCATTCTATTTACTGAAGATGGGAAATAGAAAATAGCAGAATCTTGGTTAAACTGCATTACTTCAAGTGTAGTTGCAGAAAAAATGTCAAACTTGTTTATTTAAGCTTCTATGATTATTGAGGTATCTGAGGGTTTCTGCCTTAGTCCATTGGGGGTATTATTTCACCACATCAGAGACTAATCATATATAAACAACAAAAATGTATTTCTCACGTTTCTGGAGGTTGAAAAGGCTAAGATCCAGACAAATTTTGTTTTGGTGAGGGCCTGCTTTGTCCTAAAATGCACCTTCTTTCTATGTCCTCATATGGCCAAAAGGGTATGACTCTCCTTGGGGCCTTTTTTGTAAGAACAGCAATCTCAGTCATGAGACTCTGCCCTGGCGACCTAATGTCCCAAAGGCCCCCACTCTCTAATACCGCACTTTAGGGTTAAGATGGCAACATAAGAATTTTTGATAAGGTGCAAATAATCAAACCATAGAATTTCATCCCCTTCCTCATAATTCATGTTCTTCTCACAGGCAAAATATACATTCATTCCATCCTGCTAGCCTCTAAACTCTTACCTCATTTTAGAATAAACTCAAAAGTCTAAAGTCTCATTAAATATCATCTAAATCAAATATGGGTGAAACTCAAAATATAACTCATTCTGAGGTAAATTGCTCTCCTGGTATGAACTATGAAACAAAGGAAAAGTCATCAGTTATTAAATGGTTTCTAGAACCCTGCTCTAATTCATAGGCATCTGCAGAGGACTAAGCCCCCAATTCCCATGTTTCCTTCATGGAGTTAGCAAGCTGTACAGGAAAATCAAAGTTGACCCCACCATTGGTTCATGAAAGCTGTCCACAAACATGCCAGGAGGCCAACAGAAAACAGTCCGACACATGGCCATGGACTGTGCTTTCCCTTGAACTCCTTAGCTGAATTCTCAGTCATGACCATGGCACTTTGAATACCATCTTCTCCTCAAAAACTTCCCATCCACCTTTCCAGTCTCATTTCTCATGATCTCGAGGATAGTCTTTTCCACTTGATCTTTTCTGAATCAAGTATCTTTCTGACCAATATTTTTTCTTCTTATGGGCTAGGATAGGATTATCTAAATCTACCAATTTAATAAAACATTCTATCAACAAGATATAACATACAAATTAATTAAACACAGAAGATTTTACTGTAAAGGGCATTTCCAAAATACACATAGGTCAACAACTTCCCCATATTTAATGAAATAAACTGCTGCTAGTTTTATGGCCAGTTTTATTTTTTTTATTGGGGGGGTACCAGGGATCGAACTCGGGACCTTGTGCTTGCGAGGCAGGCACTGGAACCACGGGGCTAAATCCCCGGCCCTTATGGCCAGTTTTATGTCAAGCCTGGATTTTCTCCTTTACCTAGAGATGAAGTCTTTCATTTAAAAGCTCCAACTAATGTCACTTAATGTCACTTAATGTCATAGTTGCTGTTGTTTCAGTCTCATATGTGGGTGTTTAACCAGGGATGCTACTCAGATAGGCAAAGGTATCTGAAAGAAAAACAAAATTAAATAGTATAATAATGATGTGTAAATTACATATAATAATTATTATGTTAAAAGCAGAAGAAAAGGAATTGGAACAACATAGGTAGTAATAAAAAGACTAATTGCTTATCTCTTATAGTACAATATAAAGAAGAATTATAATTTCATAAATCAAAGAATAGAGTTAAATGTATCCTACTCTTGAAAAATGTTTTAACTTCCAGATTAACTAAAATGAACTATAACTAAGATGATTACAGTTTAGGGATTGAAGTGGGCATGAGAGTGGGGAAGTTGGATAGGAGATAATTTAGATTACATTTTATACCCTTCTGTACTATCAGGGCACTGTTTCAAAGAAAAAACATGTGTTTTATCATTTCCCAAAAATTAAACTAAGAAATGTATTCATTGCATCCTAACTTTATACCACCTGATAATAAGGCTGCACCCACTTGTCAAGTTTCATGCTGATTTTATTGCAGACCTGAAATCTGACATTGAATTTGCCTCCATTCTCACGTGTAGGCGTTCACCAAGTTTGTCATTGTCCATGCCAGGAGAGGAATCGAACACCTCTATCACTTCTTCTTTGGTATATTTCCCTAACTGGCTTCCATGAGAACAGAGGAGAAGGCACAGGCCATTTCAGGAGCTATAGTGTAGTGGAAGAACATGGACCACAGATTCAGAAGTCTAGAATTCAAGGTCTGGGTCCATTATGTAGTACCCACTTGGCTACTTAAATTTCTCCTAGCTTTATTTTCTTTTGTGTAAGGGAGAAATGATACCACTCAAAATTTCCAAGGGAATTATTCAAGATAATAAATAGGACTGCATTTTTCTATTGTAAGTAATGAGACAATATTAACTGCTAACATCTCACATGTAATTTGTTTTCTATATAACCTGCCTTAGGGCAAGCACTGGGCTGTTTAGTGGCTACTCTGATCTCTTCCTTTTCCAGAATCAGCCTACCATGCACTTTCTCAGCTCAAACATAGTGCCATTCTTTTAATTTCCAGCATAACATAAGAAAAATAACCGCTTTTCTTAGGGATCCCAGTTCACCTATGTCGCAGAGAGAAAACTTCTTTATCTTGTTACATTTTCAATCTAAATGATTTACATTGACCTAGGTAAAACATTGCTAGGGGGGCTTAAAAGGTTAATTTCTTCCTCCTCATAAAAAGAGGTGAATACTGCTTTGAATTATTGACTAGGGATGGCTTTTAAGGGTCATCTAAACAGTAAGTTGTCAATCGTAGCCTTCTTGTCTCAGACTAAGTGCAGCTGCCCCTTAAAGGTGGTTAAGTGGAAGTTATTGATGACAGCTCAAGTGAGATTGGACATTGGGCTTTAATTATACTTTGAAAGGCAAAGAATATGGAAAATAAAGGCTAATTCAATTGAACAGTTGATCACTAAGCAATAATCACAAGAAAAAAATGTATTTCTATTTCACCCTAGTGCTACCCATGTGAAGATTGATATCAGGAATGAGATTTATATGTTGTTCTTAAAATATTTTACGTGGAGTAAAAGGCAAATATTTTAGTCAACCTATTTGAAAATGTATTTGGCCTGGGATTTACTTCAAATGTAAGAGATTGGGACTAAAGAAATGCCCGTATTACTTCAACACTTTTGAGGAAATGAATCTAGAATTCCTAGACAGCAGCCTCTACATTATAAACCATCAGGGTGTGAAGCAGGGAGGCACTGCTAATCAAAAGCACATATTTTAGAAATGCAGTACCTGAAATTACAATTACTAAACACATTAAAATTAAATTAAAATGTACTTAACACAGTGACATTTATGCAAAATTCTCTGACAGCTCTGTCTTTGTATTTTATTCATTGATGAATATAGGTTGTGTGTTTCCAGTTTCTACCATGATCTAAGCAAATGGAGCTACTTATGTCAAATGTAGAAGGATTGCCTTAAAATGTTCACAAAATTCAAGAAACTGCAAGAATGCTACAAATTTACCAAGGTAAACCATATGATATTGTTGATATTCAAACACTTTTTACCTATAAATATGGTAGTGTGATATGATTTGACTTAACCAAAAACAGACAAAATATGAACAAGATTCCTCTCAGTTTTGAATAATGAGTTGTTAGTCATGACTTCCATAAGCATTGTTCAGGGAAGCACTTTCTAGTTGAAGAAACTCAGCGGCATTTATCTTTGGCTGTTAGAGATGACTGCTATAAAGCAGAGTTAACTCGTGTGACAGTTTCCTTCCTGCTGAAGCAATTTTAAACAAAAAAAGGCAGTAACACTAACAAAGTTTAGCAGTATTTATCTTTCCAAATATAGATTAATTTTTCCTCTCTATACTTTGCCATGTTTTCCAAATTTCCATGGTGGACAGGTATTTTTAAATCAGTAATATGCTGTTTTTAAAAAAAATTAGGAGTTGAATTTTAAATATTCCGTTAAACTCTGGAGAGAGCAAATTTTATAATAGGCATATTCCTTCACACAAAATACCTATAAATAATTCTGAAAAATTACTTCTTTATTACCTTCTCCCTCCCCTGATTTCTTTTCCTGTTGACAAGTAGTTGGGGTAGTCCACACTTCCAGTTTTACTTGAGCTGATTTGTGACACTTATTAGTCAACCAATTTAAGAGCCCAATGTGCTTTGGTGGTCTAATGCCACCTCTGGTCACATATTAGCCTCATTTTGGCTTAAATGCTCCCTTTAAATGGGAAACCCTTTCCAGCTGGCAAGGGAATAGCACTCACTTTAAATTGGATATTATTTTGAATTACAGTCAACTCTGTAATTCAGTGTGATGTGGCTGCTAAAAAGCCAAGGATCTTAGACTGCATTAATAAAAGTGTAATTTCTGGCTTATGGGAAGTAATCATCTTTCTATATTCTGATCAAACCACATCTGGAGCATTATGTTCAATTACAGGTCAACATTTTAAGGACCATGGCAAATTAGAATATGACCTGAAGAGGAAAATTGGGATAGGGAAGGGTCTGAGAGCTGCTGCCACTTTTGAGGCTCAGGCAACAGAAAGAGAATGAGGTGGTAATGTTGCACCATAGCTGTCCTCAAATGGTTGAGCCAGTTGAATAGAAACTGGAGAATTTCCTATTGTTTGGAAGGAATATGAATATGGCTTTTAATGGAGAAGGTATTAAAATGGAATATTTTAAATCTCCCTTTTGGCTAAAACCACAAAAGGCTGGGAAAAACACCATTAAGTAGCAAGTATTTTCATATATCAAAGTGGGGTTCCTGACCATTTGAACTAGCTTGAAAGGAGGTGGCCCTGTATACTTGAACAGGTGAATACTACAGTGTCAGAGAGTGGACCTGTCTGAGAGACAGAGAATTGTTGGCATTTGCCCTCCATGACCGGAAGCAAGAGAAGTGTCTCAGCATGGTTCAGGAAGCAGAATGAGGCAGGTGGAAGCACTTGGAGACCCTGATTTGTGCCTTTGGCATATTCAAAGCACAGAGCCAGATGTGGAGACCAGAGCCGGACCCACACCAGCAAATCACACAAGTAGATGACTGTGGTTGGCTAGCCACTCCAACCTCTGACCATAGAGCTAGGGGAGGAGCTGCACTGGGAAGGGCCTATACCTGACCTTCCATGTTGCTGTGTATAGGTGTTTGGCTGAGGTGCCCAACAGATGCTGAAATCTACCCTTTCTGATGCACCAGGGTACAACTATATCCATCTGCTTAAAAGGATGCATTTGTCTTTGCACAGAGGTGCTGGCAATTTGCTAAGCCAAGAGCTCCGCAGTCTCCTTCCATAAGAGTCACTTTTCTCTAAATTGCAGAAAAGCAGTCTCTAGGACAGAGTAGCCCTGGGAGAAAGATATCAATATTTCCCATGGACAAGATTGGAGCCTTGAAGAAGAAAAAGTCAGCTGAGAATTATCATAGAGAATTTTTGCAAGAGAGCCACCTAGAAAGGTGATCATCAAGAAAGGACCTGAGTTGGTTGAATCATCAGCTATCTCAGGAGCTGTGATGCCCAATCAGAAGAAAAACCACCTGTGCTTAGCTATGTTCAGGTAAGAAATCCCCAGTAACATAAAGTCTCTAAATTTGTAAAAGCTCAACATAAGAGAAAAACATCAGCTTACATATTTTCCAAACACAGAATCATCAATATTATACCATCCTAGTACCTGTCAGGTTAAGATCTTTCTTGTATCAGTTACCTTCTCTTTCCACCTGACTCTGTTCCAAAGACTTCAGGTGGAAGAAAGTAAAGAAGCATAAGTTGGAGAAATAAAGAGAAAGCAGACCATGTCTTTTTCCTCAGAATCTTAGAGCTAGTGGCAACCAACAAGCTGGGAGATTGGAACTTCATTAATTTCAGATATTCAACTATGGTTGAAGAATAGATGAAGTTAGAGCTGGGGATATATCAGTAGTAGAGGACTTGCCTAGCATGCACAGAGGCCCCAGGTTGTATCTCCAGCACTGGAAAGAAAATAAATAGTTAATGTAATTATGGAAAATGAGACATTTTGTCACTAATAACCAAAGCATGCTTTTATTTCTAACACACACACACACACACACACACTCACTCACACACACAGTTGCCTAAAATGCCTTCCAAGTACCATAGAAAAAACTGTTTCAGCAGTACAGACTGGAAGAGATGGTGTTAGAGGGGAGAATAAAAGCATTTTCCTTATACCTGTGGAATTTTACCCAAGTATACACACATACACACTTGTGTAGAAAGCATAGATTTCACAACAAAATAAGAAATTATCAATGGTACATGCTTGTCACAAAATGATCAGCCTAAAAATTTTGGCTCCATGCCTTTCCATGGAGCATGAGAAGACAAAACCAGGCATAGCAGTTCTCTGGGATTGGTTTCATCTCTGTTTCTATGACTCTGTGAGAGTCTGTATTAATGGAAGGGTGTCAGGAAAGAGATAACCTAAAAAAACACTTTGAATCTCCAGATAAATGATAGTGAATGTTTTTGTATCAAATTCTTTTACTGGTACATTGTAGGTATACAACACAATTACATTTCTCATTGGGAATTGTACCTTTACATGATGCATCTTGGTTCTTATTTTTTCCCCATTCCTAGCCCTCCCTTTACCCCCTCCACCCTTCCCTATTTACAAAGACTTTATTTCCATTTCTCATCATTTTTTCCTTTCCTTTCTTTCCTTTCCTCTGCCCCTCCCACTACCCCTACCCCTTTGGACCTTTTCTTCCTATTTTACATTATCAGTTATTCATTCTAATAATTGGTACATTTTAGCTATACAATATAATGACATTCATCATTGGAAATTTGCACCTTTACATAGTCTCTCTTGGTTCTTATTTTTCACCCTTGCCCAGCCCTCCCTTCAACCCCTCCAGTCCTCCCTATTTACAAAGATTTTGTTCCTATTTTTCCATTTTCTCATATTAATCCCATTCCCTTCTATATATTTTTGAAAACAAAAAGATGTTCCAAATGTTGGGCCCACTCTGCTTCTCCAGAAACCATTAAGATACAGATCTACTCCCTTTAGATTACATTGTGGTTATTCAGTGTAGGGTAAGAGACCCAAGTCACAATGCATGATCAAACTTCTATTTGAAATGGCACCCTAACTTGTGGCAATTTAATGAATTAAATTCTATCCATATTTAAAAATAATTACTCCGACTGCTGTGCTGGTTAAAGTGATTTCAGAAATTGGTTGAGTCTAGAAGGTATAATTTCCTAGGAATGTATAACCAAACAGAAAGCCACAGGGGTCAGGTCCATTTGCTGCCAAACTCTTCATTCAAGCTTTAAATTCACCTGATCAGATTCATTTCTAGGACTGATCTTTGGGAGACAACAGCCATCTAACCCAGAGGCCCAAAACAGGAGTGTCTAAATTACTTTTCTCATTGTTAAGACAAAATAACTGACACTGAAAGTTAAAGGAGGAAAGGTTTATTTGACTCACAGTTTGTAGAAGTTTCAATCCATAGTTGGCTGGCTCCAAGGCAGGGTGACACATGGCCGACAAGCATTGCAGAGGATAAACAGTTCATGGAGGGCAGAAGGTGGGAAGGCAGCAAAGCAGCAAAGTAATGAGGAAGCATGCCACAACCAGGGACCATCTTTCTGTCCTTTATATCTTATCCAGGATACCCTGTTTAGGGCAGGTAAATTGATGCCCCTAATCCTAGCATTGCACCATAAATCAATCCCAGCATCAAATCCTTGATCCCAGCAACACACCCTATATCCTGCCACCTCTGAAAAGCCCTACATATGACCACATAAGGCTTTGGTGGGACATCTAGATAAAAGCCATAATAAGGAGGAAGGGGTAAAAGATTTTTATAAATTTTGTGTGATGTGCAAAGAGGAAGCTTATAATGCACAGGAATAGAGACAGACATGGATGATTTGACTCTGATAAACAATGCCCTCTCCCCAAATTGAACACAAGCATCCAAACATGTTTATGTCTGATCTACCATAATCCTGCCAGGAAGTAGAGTTGTCAGTTTCATTAGGATGTCAGAGAATTTGACCTGGACCTCAAAACAAATTAGGGCATGATGAACTAGGAATTCATTCATTCAATTTCATTTATTCAATGCATATTCACTGTCCTCTTATTCTTTGGAAAGTGCTGTGGTAGTTAGTCTGGATAAATTCATAAGCAAAACAGACACAAAAATTATATTACAGAGCTAAAAGTGCAGCTAAGAACACAGCATCAAAGAACTGCAAGTGTGATGAGGTTAACAAAGAAAATAAGGGAGTCATAAAATCAACATAGTGTTAAAATTTGTAAACTGAGGTTCACTCCAGTGCCACATACATATTTTTGATATTATTAAGACAAGTTTAGGAAAGCATTATACATGTAGTAAGATACCTAAAGAATAAAGACAGCACACTGTCCAATCCCCAGAAACTTTTATTGCTACAAATGCTCATCCAACTTTGCACAGAAGTCAGTAAAGACAGAGGAGCAAGGACCTCTTCCCTGTGTTGTGTTTATAGTAGTCAATCTGGGCTGTTCTAAGAAAACACCATAGGCTGGATAGCTTAAAGAGCAGACATTTGTGTCCTCACATTTCTGGAGGTTGAGGGGCCAAGATTAAGAAGAGCAGCATGGTTAGCTTCTTGCAATGGCTTGCAGATGCCACCATCCCACTGTGTTCTCACACAGTGGAGAAAATGCTCCCATTTTCTGTTACCTCTTTTCTTCTAAGGTTACCAGTCCTATCAGATTGGTGCCCCATCCTTATGACCTCAGTTAACTTTTATCACCTCCTTATAGGCCTTACCTCCAAAGTCTCACTGCATATTATTGCTTCAGTGCAAAAATCTGAAAGGGACACAATTCAATCCATATCATGATTTAGAAGAAGAGCAAAAATACTCAACCTAGGCTTTTCTGAAAATGAAATCAGATAAGCAAACATTAATCAAAACCAAAACAAACAAGTGCCTTTTCCTTACCTTGAGAGAGAGTAAGACTAGGAAGCTGCTCTGGTAATGAATTTGTGACAGCAAAAATAGCAGCCTTGGAAAGGTAGAAGGTAGATTATTAGAGACAAGGAAAGGTAGCAGGGGAAGAGGAGAGAAACTGGAAAGTTGGGTAAGAGGGGTGAAAATAATCAAAGTGTATTATACGCATGCACCAATATTCCCCAACAAAACCCATTATTCTAATACAATGTTTAAAAATAGAAGCTTTGAACATGAGTGTCAATGTTTGTTCAACTGCTCCAGCTTTTATTAATCATGTTGTCTCTTTGATGAGGTCAGGAAATTCAAGGAGTAGCTGGGCATGGTATCTCTTTGGCAACTCTTTTTCTGGGCCATCCTCGAGGAAATTTACCAATCTCGTTGCAAAGGCCTGGGCTACATGGCCTGCCCCTACCTCCTGCATTATAACAGTGAGTATTACAGACATCCTGTTTGTTGATAAAAGTAGAAGCAGAATATATCTCCTTTGAAAGATGAACACTGTGTGACAGAGTACTACATTTCCCCACGAGGTTAGAGTTGTTAATGAGAATTGTAAACTAGGAAATAGGCACAATTAGCAGGAAGATGTCTTGTCAGCCTCTCTATTATTCCTACAAAGCAGTGCTCTCCAACCTTTTTGGCTCCAGGGAAATTTTCTGGAAGACAATTTTTCTACAGATGGGGGAATGAGATAGATTCAGGATTAGAGTATCATAAGGGTGTGTAAGCTAGATCCCTTGCATGTGCAGTTCACAGTAGGGTTTGAGCTCCTCTGAGAATCTACTGCAGCAGCTGATCTGACACCAGGTGGAGTGCAGGTGGTCATGGGAGTGGTGAGATGATGCTTGGCTGGCTGGTTGGCCCACTGTTGCTGACCTCTTGCTGCACAGCCATATTCCTAACAAGCCACACAATGGACAGCTTCCAGTCTGTGGCTTTGGGTTTGGGGATCCTGCTATAAAGACAACCTGAGTATTTCTATAACTGGCCAGAGCTCCGTGCACTAAGCTGGCAATGTACAAAGCAACCAAAAGACTAAGAAAAACTGAAAGCCTGCAATATTGATTGATCTGCACGGAAACAATGCAGCATTTAAAGGTCAAATAAAGAATTTGTCAAGCATATTCTTTAAAAGGTTTCCTTTGAAAATAAATTACACAAATAATATTAGTACAACAAGCAAGAGCGAAAAAGAAATGTTACTACAATGTCACAATTTATAACAATTCAGTGTCTCTTCTCCTTGTCCATTTCTACATGGAAATGTCATATACCCTGGAGCAGAAAAAAGGAACAAATTTAGGCACTGGCAAAGAAAAGGCATTCAATGCACTTTAAAATAATGCAATAAAGAATTATGACACAGAAAGCACAGAGCTAAAGGGATATTGGAACTACAGTAGCTTACTGGAATTGTGTAGAATACTGACTTCAAGTTCTTTTAAACCTCGAGAAATTACTACCAGAAAAGTCACTCTGTCCTCAGTCCCTATAGTGCTTGTGATAAGGCATACGTACCCACTGGAGTACCAGCTAGTCAGCCATATATCCCATCATGCACCTGCTTACTCAGAAGGACCTCACCAGGCTTCAATTAACTGATGTTCCACAATAACACCAAATGGTGATAAGAGAAACAACAACAGCATTAATTGTGATTATCTTTGCATGGTTTTGTTTTTTCCTCCATAGACTTATTACCAACAAGCATTATTCTCTGGACTAGATTAACATATTTGAAAATTGGGTAGGTACCTTAAATATTGACACCCAAGAAGATAAAAGAATTTCCTAGGGTGGAAGTTATGGAGGCAGGAATGAGGACAATAAAAACATATAAACCCGGGGTGGGGCTATAAGGAACAACAAAACATTCCCAAGCTCTCTGCCCATACAATGTTGCTTGACATTTTAACAATTAATAGTTTTATATGTATATCATTGGAAGATTCAAACAATGTAGGAAACTAGAAATGAGAATTAAATGTCTCCTTTACTCTTCTTCACTGCAAGTGCATTTAAACAAGAAAAATGGGGAAATCTGGTTGACACCAGGCTGAAATTAAATGTGCAAGAAATTCATTAGTGGAAGGACATGTGAAAGAGAATAGACTGAGACTCGGGAGAAACTGGATGAGCTGTCCATACATGGCATAGTTCTGACCCTAACAGAAAGAGAGAGAAGAGACGGGCAAAGGGTTCTTAAGCTACTGTACAATTTTTAGGAAATTATGGCAAGACCACTGAGGAGTTCCAAACCCAAAGTTACTCATCCAAGTAGCCCCTGTCTCTGAAGAAGAGCCTGCCTCAATATCTGTGAAGAAGGGATGATGGCTCATGTCTATAATCCCAGTGCTTTGGGAGGCTAAGGCAGGAGGATTAAAAGTTCAAGCCCAGCCTGGGAAGTCTACTTGGCAAGATCCTGTTTTTAAAAGGTTAACATCTAGGGATATGGTTCAGTGTAAAGGCACTGTGTTCAACCCCCCCCCCCCGCAAAAACAAAGAAAAAGAAGGTATCCAGGTCGTACTCAGTCCTTGTTACCAACAGCCAGAGGGTAGCAGGGCCCGTCCTCCTACCAGGCAACACAGAATGTAGACCTCAGCACTTGGGGCATGCAATCTATCGCCCTATCTGCAGCCATGGTCTGAGGAGGGCCTTTGTCCTGGCCACTCTCTCAGCTGCTCTTTGCAATTGCAATGGGTACAATCTACCCATTAAATTTTATAAATTTAACGTCATTCAGGGGCTGAGGATTTAGCTCAGTGGTTTCACTGCCTGCCTTGCAAGCACAAGGCCCAAGTTCAATCCCCGGTACCAAAAAAAAAATTTTAACTTCATTTAATCATCAGTTTTATTTATCCATGAAAATGATCTCAAACTACACATAGTTGAGTGCCTTGGTAATTTAACTTAATATATCTTGATCTTTTCCCAATGGTTTCAAGTAGAACTGGCTATCCTTATTAGCATTGGCACAGCATTGTTTCCTATATCACATGGCCACTTTTTTTTTTGCAGTACTGAGCATTGAACCCTGAGCCTTCACACTGAACAACATCTTCAGCCCTTTTATTTTTTATTTTCCATTTTGAGACAAGGTCTTGCTATGTTGCTAAGTTGTCCAGGCTGGGTTCAAACAAGCTATCCTCCCTGCCTCAGCCTCTCAGACTGCTGAGATTATGATCATGTACCACCGTGCCCAGGTAATTTTAAAATAATCACTTATTAATAAAACTTCCTTTTAAACTAGACTTTGCTATTACAAAACTGGTATAATGAAATAAAAATCCTGAAATTCCACAGGGATAATTTACAATTATATTGACAGGGCATAATGATGAGGTTTAGAGTGCCTTGATATGGTTCTTGCAGACTCTGGGACAAACTTTAGCAGGGCAAAGCTTTATCAGAGAGCTGGTTTGGGAAGAAAAAGAAGTTGAGCTAAGAAACGGCCTCTGATATTATGGGGAAATGTAAGCTTGTGTGGTTCTTCACAGTTGCTTCACACTGGAGCGAGAGAACCTTCACATGCCCAGCTGACTGGGTACTGGGTATGAGGGGCCCTGTGAAAAGGCTGTGGCCTTGAACTAGACAACTCTCCAACTGAGGAATTCCCTAAGTAGGCTGACACCTAGAAGCTGTCGTCAGCTCTCCCAGCACCTGGAGAAATGCCCTTCTCCACTGAAGGGTATCCTGGGTAGCACATTACAGCTTCCATCACACCAGGTTTCAGAACATAAATGAATTTATTTTGAGATGGAGTCTTAGAAATTTAGGTGTTGCTAAATTGCCTAGCCTGGGCTTGAACTGGTTGTCCTCCTGCCTCAGCCTCCCAGACTGCTGGGATCACAGTCATGCACCACCACCCCTGACTATATATGTGAATTCATTTGATATCTGTTGCTCAATTTTCCTCCAGAAAATTCCCACTCTAGAAGTGTTACAGTACTTTTAGTTTTGGTGGTATAATAGATTAAAATTTGAATATCATTGCCATCCTGATTTAAAACATTTTAAAAATTATTGATAAAATTGAGGTTCTTTTTGTTTTTTGTTGTTTTGTTTTGTTTTTGTTTGGTACCAGGGATCGAACTTGGGACCTTGCGCTTGTGAGGCAGACGCCAGAACCATTGAGCTAAATCCCCTGCCCTTGTTTTTGCTTTTTGATACAGGCTCTTGTTATATAGTTCAGACTGGCCTTAACTCACAATGTAGCCCAGGCTGGCCTCAAACTCATGGTAATCCTCCCAAGTGCTGGGATTATAGGCATGAGCCACCATGCCTGGCTCAAACTTCTTCATTTTATCCACTTACTTTTCCTCTTTCCTGGAAATGGTCAATTCAGAACATTTCTATAGGATTGTTAAGAATTTTTTCTAATTGGTTTGTAAAAACTCTATGTAAAACAAAGAAAATTGAGTCACACTGAAAACACCGAATCAGCCCGCTACAGACAGGCAGGTCTGCGGACACAGTCCTGAGGTCACCAGTCCCACTGAAAACACCAAATTGCCTGCCCACTGAACCTCCCCCCCAACACTCCTTTGGCCTCTTCTCTGTACAGACCCCTGGTTCCAAACTACAAAGACGCAGAGGACAAAGGACCACCAGACCACTGTACTGGAGCTAATCAAGTTCTCAGCATTTAAAGAATTCCTGTCCAGAGGTAGGGGCTTCTGAGCCTCCATCCCACTGCTCCTGGTCCAGAGGAAGGGGCTGCCCGGCCACCATCCCTCCTGCCACTCCCAGCCCAGAGAACAGGGCTTTTGGGCCACCAAAAGTCCCGCTCCTCCTGGTCCAGAGGAAGGGGCTTCCAGGCCACCATCCCTACTGCTGCTCCCAGCCCCTAGCACACCTCTCCCAGCTCAGAGGAGGTAATATGTGCAGACGCCAACAGCACCCCCCCCCTGTCGAAATGAGAAAACACATAAATAAGTCTCAAAACCAGACTTCCAGATCACCTACAGCAACCGCAAAGGAAAATGAGATGGAACACTCTGATACTCGACCATCTGGACCCACTGAACTGGCAATAAAAGGGGATCTGGAAAAATGAAATCAAAAATAATTTCTCAGATAACAGGAAAAATTGTGCTCCTAGTGCAAGACATGACTAATAAATCTAGAGAGGAGCTGAGGAACATGATGGAATCCAATCATAGGAAACAAATGGAATCCATAAAACAGATGCAAATAGATTTCCAGGAGATGAAAAACTCCATTGAAAGTCTACACAGCAGAATGAGCCAATGTGAGGACAGAATTTCAGATATAGAAGATAAGATAGCAATTAATGACCAAGAAAAGAAAAATTGCTTCAAAATAATAAGGGAACATGAGAAATCAATCCAGCAGCTGCTAGACGATGCAAAGAAGAATAACATAGGACCAATTGGAGTCAATGAAGGAAGAGGAGAGAGTGAAAATGACATAAAAAAAACTCTTCACAGAAGTAATGGCAGAAAACTTCCCAAGTAGGGGAAAAGAACTTGACATACAGATAAGTGAGGCATATAGGACTCCAAATAGCCTTGATCAAAAAAAATCTACACATAGACATATAATTGTTAAGATTCCAGAAACTCAAAAAGAAGAACAAAGTTCTACAAACAGTGAGAGAAAAGAAACAAATTACATACAAATGAAAGCTCATCAGAATCACAGCAGATTTCTCAACACAAACCATCAAGGCAAGAAGAGCTTGGAGTGACATATTCCAAGCCCTAAAAGAAAACAGCCTCCAACCCAGATTGGTGTACCCTGCAAAACTATCTTTCAAAACTGATGGAGAAAAAAGATACTTTCATGAAAAAGAGCACCTTAGGAATTTCGTGAATACCAAACCAGCACTCCAAAGAATTTTATACAACATCCTAGGATCAGACATTAAGGATCACAACCCCAGGAAGCAAAGCAGAATGAACCCATGTGGCATGATGAGAAATAAATGTAAAGGGGGAGAACCCAACAAAAAGAAAGAGTCATGGCAAGGGTAAGTCAATATGTTTCAGTTATAACCATCAACGTTAATGGTCTCAATTCACCAATCAAAAGAAAGAGACTGGCAGAATGGGTCAAGAAGTAAAATCCAACAATATGCTGCATACAGGAAACACACTTAATTCAAAAGGAAACTAATAGACTGAAAGTTAAAGGGTGGAAAACAATACTCCATGCGACAGGAATCCAAAAAAAAGCAGGAGTAGCTATCCTCTTTGCAGATCAAGTAGATTTTAAACCAACACTCATTAAGAGAGATGAAGAAGGACACTATATCCTTGTAAAGGGAACAATCCAAGAGGAAGAGATGACAATCATAAATATCTATGCACCAAACACTAGTGTACCCAACTATATAAAACAAATACTAACAGACATGAAAAGTCATATATGCACTAATACAATTGTAGTGGGGGACCTCAACACCCCACTGCCACAAAGAGATAGATCAACTAGACTAAAAATAAATAATGAAATACTAGAACTCAATTGAACTCTTGAACAAATGAACTGAACATATGTTTACAGAGTCTTCCACCCCACAAAATCAGAATACACATTCTTCTTAGCTGCACATGGGCCATTCTCCAAAATAGACCACATACTCACACATAGAACATGTTTAAGTAAGTGCAAAGAAATTGAAGTTATCCCCTGTATATTACCAGACCATAGTGCGATAAAATTGGAGATCCATAGTAAAAGAAACTCAAAAAATTTCATAAACACGTGGAAATTGAACAACACCCTTCTGAATAACCAGTGGGTCACAGAGGAAATTAAAGAAGAAATCAGACAGTTGTTTCAATTAAATGACCATGACAACACAACATATCGGAATCTATGGGACACAATGAAAGCAGTCTTATGAGGGAAATTCATAGCAGTGAATATGCATGTTAGGAAAACAGAATGAGCCCAATTAAACAACCTGATGCTGAACCTCAGGCTTCTAAGAAAAGAAGAGCAGGACAACCCAAAAGCTCATACAAGGGAGGAAATTATAAAGATCAGAGGAGAAATCAATGCAATGGAGACTAAGAGAATGATACAAAAAAATCAATGAAGCCAAGAGTTGGTTCTTCAAAAGAATCAACGAAATTGACAAAGCCTTAGCCAACCTTATCAGAAAAAGGAAAGAAAGGGCCCAAATCCATGCAATTAGGAATGAAAAGGGTGAAATTACAACAGACCCTGAAGAAATCCATAGGATCATCAATACCTACTTCCAGAACCTATGTGCCAGTAAGATGGAAAACACAGAAGAAATGGACAGATTCCTAGATACATATGAATTACCAAAGTTGAATGAAGAAGACCTAAAAATTCTAAACAACCCAATATCAACCAATGAAATTGAAAACATAATTAAAAACTTAACAACTAAGAAAAGCCTGGGCCCTGATGGCTTCACTCCTGAATTCTACAAGACATTTAGAGAGGAACTGCTGCCACTACTGTTTAAACTCTTCAATGAAATTGAAAGTTAAGCAATACTTCCAAATTCATTCCTGGAAGCAAGCATCACCTTGATCTCCAAAGCAGAGAAAGACCCAACCGAAAAGGAGAATTATAGGCCGATCTCACTAATGAACATAGATCTAGAAATCCTTAATAAGATACTGGCAAATAGAATGCAGAAGATCATCAAGAAGATCATACACCCTGATCAAATGGGATTCATCCCAGAGATGCAGGGATGGTTCAACATATGCAAATTAATCAATGTCATACACTACATCAATTGAGCCAAGGACAAAAACTATATGATTATCTCCATAGATGCAGAAAGAGCATTTGACAAAATCCAACATGCATTTATGATAAAAACTCTACAAAAAATTGCAATAGATGGTCTCTACCTCAAACTGATAAAAGCCATCTATGAAAAACCAACAGCCAATATCATACTAAATGGTCAAACACTGAAATCCTTCACCCTAAAATCAGGAACAAGACAAGGATGTCCACTATCACCACTCTTTTACAATATAGTTTTGGAAACATTAGCCATGGTGATTAGACAAGAGAAAGAAATAAAAGGAATAAAGATAGGAAATGAAGAAGTCCAATTGTCATTATTTGCAGATGACGCGATACTCTATATAGAAGACCCCCAGAACTCCACCAAAAGTCTTCTAGACTTAATAACCAAATTCAGTCAAGTAGCTGGTTCAAGGTCAACACACAAAAATCAATAGCTTTCATCTACACAAATGACAGACTCACTGAGAGAGAAATAGGGCAAATAATTCCTTTCACAATAGCATCCAAAAAGCTGAAATACCTAGGAATCAACCTAATGAAAGAAATCAAAGACCTCTTCTCTGAAAACTGTGGCACTCTGAAAAGAGAGATTGAAGATGATATCAGAACATGGACAGACATCCCCTGCTCCTGGGTAGGAAGGATTAATATAGTGAAAATGCCCATACTTCCAAAACTGCTATATAGATTTAATGAAATTCCAATTGAGATTCCAGAAGCATACTTCATGGACCTTGAGAAAACAATCCAAAATTTCATTTGGAATAAGAAGAGACCCAGAATAGCAAAAGCAATTCTAGGTAAGAGAGACATGGCAGGGGGTATCACAATCCCCAACCCACAACTATACTACAAAGCTACTGTGATAAAAACAGCATGGTACTGGCATAAAAAAAGACCTGAAGACCAGTGGAATAGATTAGAAGATGCAGAAACAACGGCAGACACACTCAGCCATCTCACCTTTGAGAAAGGAGCCAAGCACTCTCACTGGAGGAAAGATAGCCTCTTTAATAAATGGTCCTGGAAAAATTGGGTTTCTACTTGTCAAAGATTAAAACTAGACCTGTATCTCTCACCATGCACTAAACTAAAATTGAAATGCATTAAAGATCTAAATATTAAAATAGAAATACTGAACAGGCTGGAGCAGAGGTTAGGTAGAACTCTTGAAGACATTGGTGTAGGAAAAGATTTTATTAACAAAACCTCAGTTTCTCATGAAATAGAACAAACAATCAATAAGTGGGATCTCTTCTTATTAAAAAGCTTCTCCACAGCAAGAGAAACCACCAGCAGTGTGAAGAGACAACCCACAATGTGGGAAAAAATCTTCACCTGCTCTTCCTCAGACAAAGGTCCACTATCTCGAATCTATAAAGAACTTAAAAAGATCAGACCTCCCAAATTTAAAGACCCAATCTGAAAATGGGCATCTGAAATGAACAGACATTTCTGAGATAAGGAAGTAGAAATAGCAAATAAATACATGAAAAAAGGTTTAATATCACTGGTCATTTGAGAGTTGCAAATGAAAACAACGCTGATATTCCACCTCCCTCCAGAAAGAATGGCTGTTATCATGAAATCAACCAATAACAAATGCTGGTGGGGCTCTGGGGAAAGAGGAACCCTGCTCCACTGCTGGTGGAAATGTAGACTGGTGCAAGCACTGTGGAAATCAGTATGGAGATACCTCAAAGAACTAGGACTGGAAGTTCCATTTGACCCCACTATTCCACTGCTGGGGATCTTCCCCAAAGAATTAAAAGAATCATAGCACTGTGATATATGTGCACCCATGTTCACAGCAGCACAGTTTGTAATAGCTAAAAGTTGGAAACAGCCCAAATGCCCATCAACTGGAGACTGGATAAAGAAAATGTGGCTTTTTTATAAAATGGAGTACTACTCAGCCATAAAAAATGAGAAATTAGAGACATTTATAGGTAAGTGGATGCACATTGAGGCGATACTCTTAAGTGAAATAAATAGGACACACATCTATAAATACCAAATAGTTTCTCTGGTGTGAGAAACTGAAAGTGTAAATAAGGACTAAAATGTATAATAGATAATGTGGAATAGGAAGAAAAGGGGCAAAGGGGAAGGAAGTGGGAGGGCTAGAGGAAAGAATAGAAGGGAATGGGATTAATATGAGAAAATGGAAAAATAGGAACAAAAGCTTTGTAAATAGGGAGGGCTGGAGGGGTTGAAGGGAGGGCTGGGCAAGGGTGAAAAATAAGAACCAAGAGAGACTATGTAAAGGTGCAAATTTCCAATGATGAATGTCATTATATTTTATATCTAAAATGTACCTATGATTAGAATGAATAATCGATAATGCAAAATAGGAAGAAAAGGTCCAAAGGGGTAGGGGTAGTGGGAGGGTCAGGGGAAAGAAAAGAAGGGAAAGGAAAAATGATGAGAAGTGGAAAAAATGGAAATAAAGTCTTTGTAAATACAGAAGGGTGGAGGGGGTGAAGGAAGGTCTAGGAATGGGGAAAAAATAGGAACCAAGATGCATCATGTAAAGGTACAATTCCCAGTGAGAAATGTAATTATGTTGTATACCTACAATGTACCAATAAAAGAATTTTAAAAAAAAAGAAAGTTGACTTTGCAATCCTAAATGTTGCAAATGTATTTGCTAGCTTATTCATAGTCTTTTTTATTTTACCATGGTACCGAGTTCGATCTGGTACCAAATAATAATAATAATAATAATAATAATAATAATAATAATATTTTACCATGGTACATATAGCAAGTGCATCTTTTCTGGAAAAATTTTCCAATTTCATGTCTTCCCCCTCTGCAAGTTAATAATTATACTCACCCAATTTTTTTTTACCTGGTAATCTCCTATTTCTTTCAACTCTCAAACTTCTGTTATTGTATATAAACCATATAGAAAATAGATGAGACCTAAATGTACTGTTTAAGGATTGTGAAGTTAATGTCCTACAAGGCTACATATAGATCATTCAGAGCATTGCTTGCACCCCAGGAGCTCTATATTTCCCTCTCTAATCTTGGCCTCTTCCTTCTCTTTAAAAGCAACCAGCACTTGGATTTTATGATAATTTTCCACTTCCATATTTAACAAGTACTATGAAACAAACAAAGCCACATGAAATTCTTTTTCCATGTCCTTCTCCCACCCTCCCAAACCACCTGCTCCTCATCTGACCTTTCCCATCTCTGCAAGTTACACACCATTATAGCTCCTCATCACCAATGGCTCCTTCATACTGCATCAGATCCTTCCCCTGCACTCTGTCACTGCCTCAAGGACACAGCCAAAACAGTACATTTCCATAGCTGACTCCCTCACCTGAGTCACCATCATCTTTTCCCAAGAGAACTTCAAAAGCTTCCTGACTGGTCTCCCAGGTTCATCTGCCTCACTGTTATACATTCTCATAATGTGTTGTGCTAGGGATGTTAATGGAAATTGATGGTGGGAACTTCAGAATTTGTGATTGTGGGGACCCTTGTGGCATTACTCTCTTTAGAGGAAAAGCACATGCTCACCCTCTCACCGGGTAGTAGCTTCCACCATGATGATCTAGCAAGAAAGGCTTTGCCAGATGCTAAAAGGATGTTAGAGCCGTGTTCTTAGACTTCTCAGCCTCTGGAGCCATAAACTTCTTTTCTTTATAAATTACCTACTTTTATATTTTTTGTTATAGCAACAGAAAATGGACTAAGACAAGCTTATAATTGCTTAATGGGGAGGGCTTCAATTGTAGCATTTGCCAATTTGTATAGTATAAATACTTCCACCATGGGAATTTCAAGAGTACTGCGTTAAAGAAAGGACATGCAAAGTTCTTGAAAATTTAGACTCTTGAAGCCTGTGAGACCAGCTTCAGCCTACCACAGTCCATTCTCCAAATTGTTCCCAGAGGAATCTTTGCAAAATGGGAACCTATCACACCATTCCCCAGCTCCAACACCACCAGCCCTCTTTGGTCTCTTCATTATGCTTAGGATAAGGATTTACCAATTTTCATTTCTACCTACAAACTTTCCTTCCATGTCATGATCTTTATTAAATAAAACCTGGAATAGAGCCAAATTATAGTTAAAAATTATTCTTCCATACATATGTATTCTCTTTAGATTAATTTTAAAGTTAAAATCATATTTATATTTTTTTTAGTTCTACTTCTATTTAAACTGGCTCTAATCCTCTCTAAGCAAATATTTTTACCAAAATTTTTGTCTTCCTAAATTCTCCATGTTGATTTCTCACTTAATCAATTGTTTTTCATCCATACATTATTATTTCACAAAACATTCATAGGTGGTATGTGGTATCTATCCTACCTGCCTGCCCTCCTCTACCCTCATCCACATCTAAGACTCTCTTTCTCTTTTACACATAAATAGCTACTTGGCAGGTACAAAATCACAGGATTGGTAGGCAGGCAACTATTATTGCTACAGAAAGCAAGAATATATTCTGGAAGTCTTGTAGAATGTATTTTTTTTGCAGTAGAAAATAATCATCCACTTTTCTAGATGGTATGAATTATAGATCTTGGCTTTTCAATTTTAAGAGTAGATGGTATGTAATTGATAGGTGATCCCCTTGTTGTCTTTTAAGATAGCAGCTGTGCTACAGGGGCTGCCAATATGTTGTTGGTCCAACTCCACAGATATAGTTTTAGGCGGACAGACTGATTGGAGTAGATTGACTCACTTTTAGTTGGAGTAGTTTCGCGATTTTTTTTTTCTTTTTTCCCCCTGTGTTTTTAAGAGTGTTCATTTAGAATTTTAGAGACATTACACCAATGATTGCTAACCTGGTACTATTTTTCTAGACACAATTTTAACCATCTTTGAAAGTTAGCTGTCTAGAAGAGTATCTAAATCTTCACACTCAACCCCAAAACTTGCAAAAGATAAGAAAGCAGGTAGAGTCCTACACCTGAGCCATTGGGAAAGTGTCCACTCATCAGGTGAGGGAGAAAACTAGGAGAGTTTATTGGTCAATTAAACTTTGAATCTTTGTGTTGAAGTCAAAAGTCATCAGCTAGAAAGGGCAAATGCAACTTTTCATACCAAAGGGGATAATACATGTTTATGGGAGACTGCAGTGGAATCTAAATTTAAGTTAAGATCAGGTTAAAAACAAGCAAGTTCCAAGTAGTCTGGGATAATCACCACAGAACTAGTCCAGCATCCTCATCTTACCTTCGTTAGTCAGTGGATGAATGATGAATAGTATTTTCAGGTATGAAGTTAGAACATAACCAACCTATGGTATTTCAATGTCTTAGCTGAGGTTTTCAAAAGGCAGACCCTAAGATGAGGGTATCTGTGCAAGTGATTCATTTAAAAAGTGATCCCAAGAGATACCAATGGAGATATGGGACAACAGGGCAGGGAGAGAAGCCAAAATAATATAATTTCCAAGCCCACTCTCATCTGCAGTAAGATATGAGCATAAAATTCCACCATAGACATTGTCCTGCCTTGAGGTAGGGAGCTGGACTTTCAAACCCCAGCCCACGCTTGAAGGGATGTAACCCCTAAACACCTCCAGCTCTATCTGGGGAAAGTCAGTCCAGTGGCACACATGCATGTTTGGATGATTTCAGGTATACGTACCTGTAAGTGAGCAGTCAGGGTTTGGGGGCGTAGAGAAACAGGCAAAGGAATCTGTGGGGCTCTCAGTGGCACCCCAGAGCACCCACTCTGCTTCCTGAATGTTGACAGCTGTTGGATAAACAGTGGATGACCAATCAGAAAAGTTTCAGGACTTCAAGAAATATTCACTGTGGACAAGAGGACATAGGCAAGGTTTGGACATATTTTTTAAAAATAGTAAAAAGGATCTGGATGTGATTGTACATGCCTATAATCCCAACACTCAGGGTGACTGAGGCAGGAGGATCACCTGTATGAGCCCAGCCTGGGCCACTTAGTGAGGACTTGTCTCAAAATTTTAAAAAGGTCTGGGAATATAGGTCAGTGCAAAGGCCCTGAGTACAATCCACAGTACCAAAAATCCCATAAAAATCAAATAAAAAGATAAGTAAATGATAGAAAAATGAAGCACAAACATAAACCTTATCTTCCTCAAAATTATATCAAGTTACAAATAAAATGTACTTCTCTCCTAAGTCAAAAATCTATCTTTGATTCCTATAATATATGTAAAATAATATTAACAGTCTCATAAAGAGGAAGGGGATTTCTCAGGCCAAATCTAGTTCCTCTGTGAGATTTCTCTTCTTTGTTTCCATGCATGTTTTTTAGTATACCCAAAGTATTTACTACATTGAAAAATGATAGATTGTTTTTCTCTACATTGGCATTGGCATCATGAAATACTTATGTGTTAGAGTAGACAATTCTACCCATTCATCTGTTCACTTGTTTCATCCATTCAATGACAAACTGGATCTTATGTCCACACTATAGAAAGGGACGAGAAGTGCAAGATGAACAAGGCTTGCTCCTCTCTGAAGTGGCTAAAAGGGACACACCTGCCACAATATTTTCTATGGCAGGAAAAATTTTGCAATAACATCAACATGTTTAATTTGTGGTTTTATTCAAAACATTTTGTTAAGCATATACCAAGATTATTTTACATACAATGAGGAATATAAAAATAAGAGATTCATTGACATGGCTCTTCAGGTTTCTGTAATTTATTTGGAAGTCTAGGGTTTATAGGTAAGAGAATTATTCTCAGCTCAATCTCTAATTGATGAGATGGCAATAAAAGGAAATGGAGTGGTGGGGTTGGTATTAACTGTATATTACGTGCTGTATCATACAAGAAAACTTTACATGTGTTTGATCATTTCATATTAGCCTATGAATTATATCATTTTATCCTGATTTACCAAATAAAGGAACAATGGCTGACTTTTCAGCCATTAAGTCATTTGCCCAAGTTGGCAATGTAAGAGGCTAAAACTGACTTCAAACTAGAGTGCTTGATCAAAAACTCATGATCTTTTAATACATATGCTAAACATTGGAGATTATTTGAAAATTTTCTACCCTCTCCTAGTATAACTTTGGTTTTAAGATCTCTCTAGAACTAATTGGGCTGAAGCTTCTGAATAGAACAATGAAAAGAAAATGTATGGAAAGGAATTTATAAGTGATTTAATTATGGAATTGTAGTTGAACTGAAAGGCTGGGAGAAAGAAAGATATCGCTACACAAATAGTAGTTCAGGGTTAAGGAAAGATCATATCAGCCCTTTCTCTAGTACATGTACACTCTGAATGAACATCCAAATGGTTGAGCACTTGAAACTCAACCAAAACCCTGAACTTTCAGGAGTTCAACCACTACTAATGATTAGTCAGGGTAATAAATATAAGGTCTAGGTTATCATGCCCCCACTATGTGGGAAAAAAATCAATACTACCAGCTTCATATTAAATGAAAGCCCTCTGCCTCTCAAACACAGCCTAAGGGCAAATGTGTTTATGAACTAGAAGTATCATGAACTCAGTGTTGGTCAAGGGGTCATCAAACTCAAGATATTCCTGAAATGCTACATTATTTATCACTTTCTACCAAGTATATTCTTCCTAGATCATAAAGAAAAGTATATCAGCAACAAACAACCTAGTAACACTTTATGTAGGAATAGCTCACAACTATGTGTCCTTCCATTTTAGACTGCTTAGTTGTTGTATTTTACATAGGCACAATTTGAATTGATCTGACTTTATTGAGCACGTAATATGTGCTTAACTCTGTTCTAGGCACTAGGAGACCCACCATGATGTATTCCCATTAGAAAGCTATAATAGTTGGGAAGATCCATGCAAATAACAAATCTTCTGGATTTTTCTGAGGCAAGTCTAATTTCAAGCATATTATCCCATTTCTGAAAACTATGTCCTCATTTTTGGTTCAGGATATATAGGAGCACAGAAGTGTGTGTGTGTGTGTGTGTGTGTGTGTGTGTGTGTGTGTGTGATGTATATGTGTGCATAAGACAAAAAACTAAAGATTAAAGCTGCACAGTGTGTTAAGTGACAAATGGCCCTGCCTTTTAAACACTTCTTGCATCCCTCCTTTTTTTTCTCTATCTCCATTACCACAATTCAGCCCTGACCATCACCCATTGTTTAACCTGGGTTGCATAATGATTACTTTTCTTTACTCCCCACTGTTATAAAAGTTCAAAATGTGTTTTCTACCAGGCAAAAAGATCTCCCAAGGATGACAGTTTTTGCTGAAAAGACTTTTTATGCCTATAGTATAAAGTTTGAACTTTACAATGTATTTTATAAATCCGTTCAAGAGCTCTGCCACTGCCTACCTCCTTAGTTTTTCCTGGTGTCCACACAGCCTTTCTGAGCCCTTCAGCTCTTTCATCACCACTCTGTCTGTCACTTCTTAGTACCTGTAGTTCCATCCGACTGGAACTGTGACCCCCATCTCTCTTCACCTCAACACACATTTTTAGATAACAGACATTTTCTATATATATCTAATTCATTGGGTATTATTTTGATTGTCACTTAGTTCAGGAGATCATCTGTTTTCTATGCTACATTAAACTACCTGCAGTGCACTTCCATAATGCCTGCCCTTTTGCTATCAAAACAATCAGCATAATTTGCTTTTTATCATTTGTTAATATGATGTTTTCTCTCTGTGAAGGTAAGAATCATATCTCTTATTCAACATTGTAAAACCAGCAGAATGCAGGAAACATTTAGGAAAGCATTCACTGAATCTTAATAAGTATAGAAGATTGAAAATATTAAATGACTAGTACACTGTCTAAATCTTGGGTGCACCATAGGCGAAACCAATACATGACACCAATACAGACTCCAATACATGACCATAAAGAGTAATAACTGCATCCTTTAATGTGGTTGGGCAAGATATTACATAAAACAGTGTGTTTTTGGTATAAGAAAATTGCATAGGTACCTGGAAAATATGAACCCTTTTCCCCCAGGTAATTGATGGTTTCTATGAGGGGAATAGTTTGAATGAATCAGTGATTAATGTGTGGGCTCTAAGTACAGAGGTGTTGCCTGGAGAAAGGCAGAGTCCGTGACCATATGAGAAAATACTCAGTGTAAAATGCACTTCCAGGAAAAGGCCCAAGCATCTTTTCCCTGTCTTTTGTTCATCAGCACCTTACCAATTGTAACACACCTGTAACACCATCCACTCAGCTCATCACTCACTAATAAGCACAGAATATCTAGCCAAGCCCTTGACTACTCAGCTTTATGAATTTAAAAATGTTTGTTGTACCGAATCTGTGCTGGTATTAGAGCAGCTAATACATTTTGCTGATGACTTAGTTTTCTCCGGGAGTCCCATTGACTATTGACTATGAGGTCAGCATGGCTGGACGTGGAATAGAAATGAGAAAAGGACAGACATCAGCATTCGATATAAGAATCTCCCCTTAACTACTCTGTTATATCTTGATAGGGGAAAATATGCATGAATTTATTTTTTACATGAGGAACAGAAATGGACTCAAGATATCAAGTGTTTCTAAGGGTTGCATAAAGGGCTCATTATTGAATTATAAAGCTTATGTGATTATAAAAATCTATACAACTTTAAGCCTTTAAATGCAAACAGAGAAAACAGTACTTCTCTCAGTATTCATACAGTATGTCTATTTGCAGATGCTAAAGTGAATTTGACATCATGGTAAGTAGTTCAAACAATCTATATTGCTGGGAGCTTTTTCTCACAAGAGATTGATTTTCTAGCAACATCAGCAGCAAGCCCAGCAACACCTTCTTTTTTTGTTTACCATCCTAGAGGCCTGGGATCTTGTATCTCCTACTGGCTGATGATATTAAACAAACTTTCCATTAACTGGAAAAGTTAATGAATTACTTTGGTCTTCACTATGAAATGACTTGAGATTTATCTTGCTAGATAACTTCTTAGAAAAGGAGAATAATGGAGATAACTATATTGTATTATTCATAAAAGTCCTCTTAGGAACACAGTATAGCCCCAACAAAATTTTGAGTAGAGGGACTTCAGTACTGGGAACCAGTTGCCAAAGAGCTAGAAGGATCAAGACGAAGGTCTTATGATGAAACAAGAAAGAGAACAGCAATTAGATGCCTGTTACCATCCTTTGGGCTGTGGAGAAAAAAGGAGGGAATGTGGGTACCAGAGCTGATGAACTGAGGCCACTCATTTGGCACAAGGGCCATAGCAAGAACCACCCAGTGAAACCTGAAACTGTGAAAGAAATGGCAGCCACTACAGTAGGACCAGAGAAAGAGAGGCAAATATGCCTTGGCTTCTCCTTTCCTCCTTTCTCCGTCTGCCAATAGCCGATCTCAGATGGACGTCAGTTGACCGTGGAACTTGAGGAGTCAAGTGAGCATGGCTTAGTCTCTTGGAATAGCGAGCAGAGTGAGGAAATGATGGGGAATGGATCTGTAAGCAAGTAAACAGGTGATCTGCACATCATAGAAAAGAATATATGAGAAGACAGAGTCATGTTGTGAATTCAAAGGCAGGCCCGAGGTAAGATATGGTCTGTGACTGAGGGGCACAGACCAGTAAGTCCAAATGAATGCTTGAAGTCTTTGAGTGGTTCACTGAGACTGTGGGATGGTTCTGGACAAGAAATGAGGATAATGCCCTTAATGAGAAAGACAAAGAGAAAGAAAGACAAAGGCTTGCTGAAAGTAGGAGAAAAAACTCTCACCAAACAGCCATGTGCTCCAAAAGTAATTGCAATACACTAAAAAATAAGTGTGTCTTGACAGGAAGAACTTCATATTTTAGCCAGATCTGATCCTCCTTGGTATCTCAGCAAAAGAGCAAAAGAAAGTACCTCTAACTTCTACAATCACACCACGGGACAGTACTCAGTTTATACCTGCAAGCACAATCCCTCAAAGTTTATCCTTTAATTGTGGACTTGGAACTGGATGGTATTTTTGTTGTTTATATTAGTATAAATATAAGAAAATGTGTTTTTTTCCCTGGATGTTGGTTTAATATGCTTTATATCCAATTGTGCCATTATGACTTTTGTTTTGAAAAAATATTTTTTTTTAATTTTTTTATGTCAATTCACTAACTCTTTTTTGGTACATAATACATATACAATATAATGACATTCATCATTGGAAATTTGCACCTTTACATAGTCTCTCTTGGTTCTTATTTTTCACCCTTGCCCTGCCCTCCCTTCAACCCATCCAACCTTCTCTGTTTACAAAGACTTTGTTTCCATTTTTTCATTTTCTCATATTAATCCCATTCCCTTCTTTCCTTTCCCCTACTCCTCCCACTTCCCCTTCCCCTTTGCCCCTTTTATTCCTATTTCACATTATCTATTATACCTTTTAGTCCTTATTTACACTTTCAGTTTCTCACACTAGAGAAACTATTCGGTATTTCCACATGTGTGTCCTATTTATTTCACTTAAGAGTATTGCCTCAGTGTGCACGCATTTAGCTATAAATGTCTCTGATTTCTCATTTCTTATAGCTGAGTAGTATTCCATTCCATTAAACAAAAAACACATTTTCTTTATCCAGTCTCCAGTTGATGGGCAGTTGGGCTGCTTCCAAATTTTAGCTATTACAAATTCTGCTGCTATGAACATGGGTGCACACATATCACTGTGGTATGATTTTTTTAATTATTTGGGCAAGATACTCAACAGGGGAATACCTGGGTCAAATGGGACTTCCAGTCCTAGTTCTTTGAGGTATCTCCATACTGATTTCCACAGTGGTTGCACCAGTCTGCACTCCTACCAGCAGTGGAACAGGGATCCTCTTTCCCCACAGCCCCGCCAGCATTTGTTATTGGTTAATTTCATGATAGCAGCCATTCTTTCTGGAGTGAGGTGGAATCTCAGCATTGTTTTCATTTGCATCTCTGGAAAGAAAAGTGATGTTGAACATTTTTTCATATGATTATTTGCTATTTCTCCTTCTTTGTCTGAGAAATGTCTGTTCATTTCAGATGCCTGTTTTCAGATTGGGTCTTTAAATTTGGGAGGTCTGATCTTTTTAAGTTCTTTAGAGATTCGAGATAGTGGACCTTTGTCTGAGGAACATCAGGTGAAGATTTTTTCCCACATTGTGGGTTGTCTCTTCACACTGTTGGTGGTTTCTCTTGCTGTGCAGAAGCTTCTTAATAAGAAGAGATCCCACTTGTTGATTGTACTAGTTCACGGGCAATTGAGGTTGTGTTCATAAAATCTTTTCCTACACTAATGTCTTCAAGAGTTCTACCTAACCTCTGTTTCAGCTGGTTCAGCGTTTCTGTTTTAATATTTAGATCTTTAATCTATTTCAACTTTAGTTTAGTGCATGGCAAGAGATATAGGTCTAGTTTTAATCTTTGGCAAGTTGAAACCCAATTTTTGCAGCACCATTTATTAAAGAGGCTATCTTTCCTCCAGTGAGGGTGTTTGGCTCCTTTATGGAAGATGAGATGGCTGAGTGTGTCTGGCATTGTTTCTGCATTTTCTAATCTGTTCCACTGGTCCTCAGGTTTGTTTCTTTGCCAGTACCTTGCTGTTTTTATCAAATTAGCTTTGTAGTATATTGAAGGTTGGGGATTGTGATACCCCCTGCCATGTCTCTGTTACCTAGAATTGCTTTTGCTATTCTAGATCTCTTCATGTTCCAAATGAATTTTTGGATTGATTTCCTCAAGGTCTGAGAAGTATGCTGCTGGGATTTCAATTGGGATTGCATTGAATCTACGTACCAGTTTTGGAAGTATGGCCATTTTCAATATGTTGATCCTTCCAACCCAGGAGCAGGGGATGTCTGTCCATTTTCTGTTATCATCTTCAATCTCTCTTTTCAGAGTGCTATAATTTTCAGAGAAGAGGCCTTTGATTTCTTTTGTTAGGTTGATTCCTAAGTATTTCAGTTTTTTGGCTGCTATTGTGAAAGGAATTATTTGCCCTATTTCTCTCTCAGTGAGCCTGTTGTTCGTGTAGAGGAAAGCTATTGATTTTTGTGTGTTGACCTTGTATCCAGCTACTTTACTGAATTTGATTATTAACTCTAGAAGACTTTTGGTGGTGTTCTTGGGGTCTTCTATATACAGTATCATGTCATCTGCAAATAATGATAGTGTGACTTCTTTATTTCCTATCTTTATTCTTTTCATTGCTTTATCTTGTCGAATTGCCATGGCTAATGTTTCCAAAAATTTTTTTTCTCATTAAGTTTATTGGTACATTTTAGGTATAAAATACAATTACATTCATCATTGGGATCTTGTACCATTATATGAGTATCTTGGTTCTTATTTTTTTTCCCCTTCCCTTGCCCTCCCTTCACCCCTTGCACCCTTCCCTATTTCCAAAGAGTAGTTTCTATTTTTTTCCTTTTCTCACATATTTTCTTTTCTCTTCTTTCCTTTCCCCTACCCCTCCCACTTCCCCTGCTCTTTTAGACCTTTTCTTCCTGTTACACAATATCAATTATACATATTTTGAATTACAATATCAAGATCTAGGAGACAGTACCACAGATTTTACAGAATTTAAAAGGATATAGAAAGCATATTACAAAAATCTTTTTTGAAATAAATTTGACAACTTCTAAAGTACCTTGGAAGACAAATTAATGAAACTAACTCTGGAGGAAATATGAAATTTGAATAGCACCTATTAAAGAAAGTATATTCCTAGCTTGAAAACCTACCTATATGATAACAGTAGGCTCGTATACATTTTAACTGACAAATTATATCAAACAATTAAAGCAGAAAAAAGAAGAAACACTTCTCCCCTCATTTAGGAACTCAACATTGTGCTAATCCTGAAACTGGATAAAGATAATAGAAGAAAAATGTATGAACATAGATAGAAATTTGTTTAACAAAACAAACTATTAGAAGTCAGATCTGGCAGGATGTAGAAAGTGGTTTTATTATAGGGATGGCAGTGTTGTTTCAGCGTTGGAAGATCCACCCCCAAAAGGTATCATTTGAACAGAGGAAAGGAAAAACCGTATGATCCTGTCACTAGTTGGAGAAAAAGTATTGGACTAAATTCTACAGCTGTTCATGGTAAAAGCTATCAGGAGACTAGAAGTAGAACAGAACCTTCTCAACAGATTAAAGACATGTACTCCATACTTCCAGTGAGAACACCTTATATGAATGGAGAAGATACAATGCTTTCTCCTTAAGGTGGGGAACTAGGGCAGATATGCTTACTCTTTATCTGTCCATTAAACTTTGAAACCTAGTCCCCACCAAAATAGTCTGGCAATAAAATGACACAACTAAGATAGGACTGGCACGGCAGAAGCAAAATCTTTATATGTAGATGAAATGATCATCTACAGAGAAAATACTAAGAAATCTCTAGGAGCCCCTAGAACTTGTATTTGAATTTAGCAGGATTAGAAAACACAAGGTATATATAAAAAATCAGGTCTGTGTATACTTGCTATAAATGAAGAATTGGATATTGAAATTTAAAAGTTATAAAAGACCTGAGTTCAATCCCCGGTACCAAAAAAAATAAAATAAATGAATAAATAAAGAAATGAATAAAAGTGATGTAGGAGTGCAAAGGACCTAGAAAAGTTTTAAAAAAACAGAAAAAAAAAACAGTGTTGGAAGATGTTTAGTACCTAATTTTAAGACTTCTTCTAAAGCTACAGTAATCAAGGCAGTGTTGGTGTAAGGAAAGACATATAGATCATTGGAATAAAACAGAGAATCTAGAAATAGAACTACACATATATGGTCCACTGAGTTTTGAAAGATTATTTAACATTAGCATTTTATAGAATATAAACTCAATTCAAGAGCCAAGGCAGAGATAGTGTTTTCAGCAAACTGCACTAGAACACCTGGTATCCGTACATAAAAAATTAACCTCAACCCTTTATTTCCGTTCATGAAAATAACTTGAAGGGATCTATGAACCTAAATATGAAAGCCTAAAAGTATAAAACTTTAAGAAGAAATTATAAGGAAAAAGGTTTGTGAATTCAGGGTAGGCAAGAACTACCTAGGATACAAAAAACATGATGTATAAAAGAAAAAAATTGATAAATGAGATTCTATCAAAATTTAGAACTTTAAATGACATCATTAAAATGAAAAGTAGTCCTTAAACAGACCATATTTACAATACATATAACCTATGACCAGAATATATAAAGAATCCTTAGATCACATTAACAGACAACTCAATTAAAAAGTAGACATAAGAAGATGATAAATAGCCAGTATAGCACAAGGAAAGGTGTGCAACTCTAGAATCAGAAAAATACTAATCAGTTCAATAACAAGACTGAATTATACACTCATTAGGGAGATGAACTCAAAAGTTTTAAAAGGCTTGTCATGACCTTTTCTTTTTGTTGGATTCTCCCCCTTTCCATTTAATTTGTCACATCCAATGGATTCATTCTGCTGGCTTTCCTGGGGTTGTGATCCTCATTGTCTTTTCCTAGGGTATTGACTAAAATTTTTTGGAGTACCAGTTTGGTATTCATGAAGTTCCTGAGGTGCTCTTTATCATGAAAGTATCTTATTTCTCCATCAATTTTGAAAGATAGCTTTGCAAGGTACATCAATCTGGGTTGGAGGCTGGTTTCCTTTAGGGCTTGAAATGCATCACTCTAAGCTTTTCTTGCCTTGAGGCCTTGCATTGAGAAGTCTGCTGCGATTCTGATGGGCTTTCCTTTGTATGTGATTTGTTTCTTTTCTCTCACTGCTTGTAGAATTTTGTTCTTCTGTTGGATTTCTGGAATCCTAACTATTTATATGCCTATGTGTAGATTTTTTTTGATCAAGGCTAGCTGGACTCCTGTATGCCTCACTTATCTGTATGTCAAGTTCTTTTCCCCTCCTTAGGAAGTTTTCTGCCATCACTTCTGTGAACAGTTTTTTTATGTCATCTGCACTCTCTCCTCTTTCTTCATTGACTCCAGTCAGTCTTATGTTATTCTTCTTTGCATTGTCTACCAGCTACTGGACTGATTTCTCATGTTCCTTTACAATTTTAAAGCAATTTTTCTTTTCCTGGTCACTAATTGCAATCTTTTCTTCTATATCTGACATTCTATCCTCACATTGGTTCATTCTGCTGCACAGACTTTCGATGGCGTTTTTAATCTCCTGGAAATCTATTTGCAGCTGTTTTATGGATTCCAGTTGTTTCCTATGTTGAGATTCCATTATGTTCCTCAGATCTTCTATTTTTTTATCTGTGTTCTCACTAGATTTATTAATCATGTCTTGCACCATGAGCACAATCTTTGCTGTTATCTGAATAATTATTTCTGATTTCATTTTTCCCAGATCCTCTTTTGTTGCCAGTTCAGAGAGTCCAGGTGGTTGAGTATCAGAGTGTTCCATCTTGTTTCCCTTTGGGGTTGCTGTAGGTGATCCAGAAGTCTGTTTTTGAGGCTTGTTTACCTGTCTTCTCATTTCCATGGGGGGGGTGCTTCTGGCACCCACGCAGCTCACCTTCTCTGCCCAAGGAGCTTGGGATGGTGGCGGGGAAGCTTCCTTCCGGGTGCTGGGACCGGCTCACCTTCTCTGGTTGGGATGGTGGCAGGGAGCTTCCTTCCAGGTGCTGGGACAGGCTCAGCCTTTCCGAAATTATATTGAACAAGAGTGGTGACAGTGAACATCCTTGTCCTGTTCCTGATTTTAGTGTGAAGGATTTCAGTTTTTGACCATTTTTTATGATACTGGCTGTTGGTTTTTCATAGATGGCTTTTATCAGATTGAGGTAGAAACCATTTATTCAAATTTTTGTAGGGTTTTTTTTTTAACATAAATGCATGTTGGAGTTTGTCAAATGCTTTTTCTGTGACTATGGAGATAATCATATAGTTTTTGTCCTTGGCTCTATTGATATAGTGTATTACATTGATTGATTTGCATATGTTGACCTATCCCTGCATCCCTGGGATGAATCCCACTTGGTCAGGATATATGATCTTCTTGATGATCTTCTGCATTCTATTTGCCAGTATCTTATTAAGGATTTTTGCATCTATGTTCATTAGTGAGATTGACATATAGTTCTCTTTTTCCATTGGGTCTTTCTCTGTTTTGGGGATCTCGGTGATGCTTGCTTCCAGAAATGAATTCAGGAGTATTGCTTTCCTTTTAATTGAAAGGTTTAAACCATAGTGGCAGTAGTTCCTCTCTAAATGTCTTGTAGAATTCAGCAGTGAAACCATCACGACCTGGGCTTGTCTTAGTTGGTGAGTTTTTAATTACATTTTTAATTTCATTGGTTGATATTGGGTTGTTTAGAATTTTTAAGTCTTCCTTGTCCAAGTTTGGTCATTCATACATATCTAGGAATTTGTCCATTTCTTCTGTGTTTTTCATCTTATTGGTGTATAGGCTCTGGAAGTAGGTATTGATGATCCTCTGGATTTCTGCTGGGTCTGTTATAATTTCACCCTTTTCATTCTTAACTGCATGTATTTGGCCCTTTTCTTTCCTTTTTCTGATAAGATTGGCTAAGGGTTTGTCAATTTTGTTTATTCTTTCTAAGAACCAACTCTTGGCTTCATTGTTTTTTTTGTATCATTTTCTTAGTCTCCATTGCATTGGTTTCTCCTCTGATCTTTACAATTTCCTCCCTTGTATGAGCTTTGGGCTTGTCCTGCTCTTCTTTTTCTAGAAGCCTGAGGTTCATCATCAGATTGTTTAATTAGGCTCATTCTGTTTTCCTAATATGAGTATTCACTGGTATGAATTTCCCGCATAAGACTGCTTTCATTGTGTCCCATAGATTCTGATATGTTGTATTGTCATTGTCATTTAATTGAAGGAGCTGTCTGATTTCTTTTTTAATTTCCTTGTGACCCATTAGTTATTCAGAAGTGTGCTGTTCAATTTCCATGTGTTTATGAAATTTTTGCAGTTTCTTTCATATTGATCCCCAATTTCATCACATTATAGTCTGATAATATACAGGGGATAAGTTCCATTCCTTTGCACTTATTTAAACATGTTCTATGAGCAAGTATGTGGTCTATTTTAGAGAACGACCTGTGTAGAGCTGAAAAGAATGTGTATTCTGATTTTGTGGGGTAGAACTGAAGGAGAAGTTCAGGTCTGGCTGGGTCAAGTATGCCACACTCTGGTCTCTTGAGCATGCTCAGAGACAAAAAACAGAGTTGAGCAAGCTCACTCCAGTGTGTAGAAACTAGATCAAGTCGACCATACCTCCTCACTCTTTGGGTCATGACTCCTTCGCCTGGCCCAGAAGATCCCCCTATAGGTTTAAAATAAATTTAACTATGTTCTCCGTTGTGTATAATTATATCCCTTTCCATCCAATTAAATTATGCCAAGGCTAAAGCTGTTATAACCCCGCCTATGTAATCGCCCTTTTATTTCACTATATAAGGTTGTGTAGTTCCTCAATAAAGTGGAAGCATTCCTGAAACCTCCCCAGGAGCCAGCTGGTGACTCTGCGCCTTACCCTCCCTGTCCGGGCTCCCAAACCTAGGTCTGCGAGTGGGCTTGCAGATGACAACATGGAACACTCTGTAAACATCTGTTAAGTTCATTTGTTCAAGAGTTCAATTGAGTTCTAGTATTTCATTACTTATGTTTTGTCTAGTTGATCTATCTATTTGTAACAGTGGTGTATTGAAGTCTCCCACTACTATTGTATTAATGCATATATTACTTTTCATGACCATTAGTATTTGTTTTATATAGTTTTGCCCACTAGTGTTTGGTGCATAAATATTTACGACTGTCATCTCTTCCTGCTGGATTGTCCCCTTTACAAAGATATAGTCTCCTTCTTTGTCTCTCTTAATCAGTGTTGGTTTGAAATCCACTTGATCTGCAAAGAGGATAGCTACTCCTGCTTTTTGGGGGGTTCCTGTCACATGGAGTATTGTATTCCACTCTTTAACTTTCAGCCTATGAGTTTCTTTTTGAATTGTGTTTCTTTTATGCAGCATATTTTTGGATCTTGCTTCTTGACCCATTCTGCCAGTCTATTTCTTTTGATTGATGAATTAAGACCATTAAAATTGATGGTTGTAACTGATACATATTGACTTATCATTGCCATGACTTTTTCTTTTTGTTGGATTCTCCCCCACTGTGTTTAATTTCTTGTCATGCCTGATGGATTCATTCTGCTGGGCTTCCTGGGGTTGTGATCCTTGTTGTCTTTTCCTAGGATATTGTCTAAAATTTTTTGGAGTGCTGGTTTGGTATTCATGAAGTTTCTAAGGTGCTCTTTGTCATGAAAGTATCTTATTTCTCCATCAATTTTGAAAGACATTTTTGCAGGTTACATCAATCTGGGTTGGAGGCTGTTTTCCTTTAGGGTTTGAAATACGTCACTCCAAGCTCTTCTTGCTTAACTGTTTGTATTGTGAAGTCTGCTGTGATTCTGATGGGCTTTCCTTTGTATGTGATTTGTTTCTTTCCTCTAACTGCTTGTAGAATTTTGTTCTTCTGTTGAGTTTCTGGAATCTTAACAATTATATGCCCATGTGTAGATTTTTTTGATCAGGGCTAGTTGGAGTCCTGTATGCCTCCCTTATCTGTATGTCAAGTTCTTTTCCCCTGCTTGGGAAGTTTTCTGCCATCACTTCTGTGAACAGGGTTTTTTTTAATGTCCTCTGCACTCTCTCCTGTTTCTTCATTGATTCCAATCAGTCTTATGTTATTCTTTTGCATCATCTAGCAGCTATTGGATTGATTTCTCATGGTTCCCTTACAATTTTGAAGCAATTTTTCTTTTCCTTGTTACTAATTGCAATTTTATCTTCTTTGTCCGAAATTCTGTCCTCACATTGGCTCATTCTGCTGTGGAGACTTTCAACGGAGTTTTTAATCACTTGGAAATCTATTTGCACCTGTTTTATTGATTCCATTTGTTTTCTATGTTAGAATTCCATCATGTTCCTCAGCTCCTCTCTAGATTTTTTAATCATGTCTTGCACTATGAGCACAGTCTCTGCTGTTATCTGTAAAATTATTTCTGGTTTCATTTTTTCCAGATCCTTTTTTGTTGCCAGTTCAGGAAGTCAAGGTGTCTGAGTATCAGAGTGCTCCATCTCATTTCCCTTTGGGGTTGCTGTAGGTGATCTGGAAGTCTGGTTTTCAGACTTGTTTATGTGTCTTCTCATTTCAACGAGGGAGGGATACTGTTGGTGCCTTCATAGCTCACCTCCTCTGTGCTGGGATTGGTGGAATGGTGCCCCAGAAGCCCCTTCCTCTGCCCTGGGAGCAGTGGAATGGCAGCCTGCTCTGTAATAAATTTTAAGGATAGAAATGAGATAATTTTAGAGTCACAGGATTTCAGTTGTTAAGACTAGGTTCTTCTACAGATCCTAGTAGGAAATTGTAGCTCACTAACTGACAAAATATAAAATTTTTGATAACTATAACAATATTATATTCATCCACCAAATTCTTATTCTTCATTTTAACTTTGCAATATAAAGTGCAAAAATATATTCAAAAGAAAATTTAATTTTTTTCTTGAAGACTTGCTTTTTTTCATAACCTCAGAAACTTCAAACAATTTACTGTCAAAGTGTGAAGAACTTTGTTGGAAGCTGCTCTCTCACGGAAAGCTGCTTCTGGCTTTTATGATGGCTCTGAATACAGTAAAGATAATATAAAAGGAAGAGAAAATTTTAAAAAAAGAAAGGGACAGGGTTTAAGAATTTAAATAACAAGCTCAATGATCTTTTTTGGTATCCTCAGGTTTGGAGCAATCATAAATTAAAACTGATTATTTTCATAAACATTAACCTGCACAAAGAAATGCACATATCAGACACAGGTGTCTTCATGATGGTGGTGGTTTCTAGAGCTGTGGTTCTCAACATCTTTTAGGGGTGAATGTTACCAATCCACTGAATGACTCCTTCTCATGATAGCAAAGTCAAAATGTTTTGCAACTTGCCTGGGAATAAAATTAGGTGAAAGCGTTCACATATGAACAGGTAAAATTACCACACATTGTTAGCAGTATCCTACTCTGTAGAGGAATGTAATTTATTTGCTTTGTTCCTAAGAAATCTGATCATCTGAGACTTTACAGTTTGGATATTTCAAAGTATTTAAAACTTTTTTCTTTCCCTTTATTTATCTTTTCTCTCTTTCTTCCTTTATTTCCTAACTTTCCTATTTTTCTTTTTATTTTACCTGTTCTAAAATACATGTAAAGTGGATTTATAAATATATAATTATATATTCTATATTATTTCAATATTAATATGTTGTTTTAAAGTACATTTAGTATTAAATGAGAAATTAGAGTGAGAGAGAAGTTATAAAACTAATATGTGAAATATGAACTGTATATTGCAAAACACTATTTTTTTGCTAAAAGGTGGTCATGAATTTGGCTCTGGATTTTCTAGACATCTGTACAAAGAAGAAATCAAATCCAGTTTCAAATAAGCAGAAAAATGCAAAATGCAAAAAGAAATTTCTCTCATTGATTCTTATAAGAAAGTTGTGAAGTTGTATAATGGACATATTGTTTTTACAATAACTGGAGTAACAAGTATCATGGAATTGTTTGTGATAACATTCCTCAATCTAGTCCATTGGCATGATATCAAAGACTATTCTCACAAGAGCAATTCTGTGCAGATATTTAACTTATTAGGAATGTTAGTTTTGATTTCAAATAAGAACAAACATTCTACACTTGATCTTAGCCAAAAGGCTGAGAAGCGATAAGAACAAACATTCTAGATCTAGATCAGTAAATGATTCTAGAAGTCATTCTATAAAATGAATATTGAAAGGTAAGAAAATAAAAGATGGCTGATTAGTGGAGATATGATAGATTCTTTCTTTACTTGTCAAATATACTGTAAATTCTCAAAATTTGAATGTTTCATAATTTCATACCAGGAATTCCAATGCTCTTGTGGACTGTTTATTTTTGAAGAGATATAATCACACAATTTGCAACTAAACTCTTGATCTTTTCACTGGTTTTAAGCAGATTTACATGGCTCACATCAGTTTTAGAGGGTCATTGTTACTTCTTGAGTATGTCAGTATTCAGTAGGAACTATCATATATATGATGGTATATTATCAATTTCTCATCTAATAGAATGAATTCTGTGAACCAAATGATAACCAAAATAAGTAGACAAATACCAAGATGTAAGGGACACTCCCCTCATTTTCACTCTGTTAACATGAAATTGTTTCATTTCCATATATTAATATTTTTAAAAATCATGTCACTTTGCTATATATAAAATTTGACATATTGGTTAAGAAAGCAAATAGCATTTTTAAATTACTTTTATTGTTACATTTAAGGTATACGATATAATGACATTCATCATTGGAAATTTGCACCTTTACATAATCCCTCTTGGTTCTTATTTTTTCCCCATTCCCCTGCCCTCCCTTCAACCCCTCCATCCCTCCCTATTTACAAAGACTTTGTCTCCATTTTTTCATTCTCTCATATTAATTCCATTCCCTTCTTTCCTTTCTCCCACCCCTCCCACTTCCCCTTCCCCTTTGCCCCTTTTCTTCCTACTTCACGTTATCTATTATACCTTTTAGTTCTTATTTACACTTTCAGTTTCTCACACTAGAGAAATTATTCAGTATTTCCACATGTGTGTCCTATTTATTTCACTTGAGTATCACCTCAATGTGCATCCATTTAGCTATAAATGTCTCTAATTTCTCATTTCTTATGGCTGAGTAGTATTCCATTTTATTAAAAAACTACATTTTTTTTTTGTACCAAGGATTGAACTTGGAACCTTCCGAGGCAGGCAGCAGAACCACTGAGCTAAATCCCCAGCCTGAAAACTACATTTTCTTTATCCAGTCTCCAGTTCATGGGCAATTGGGCCACTTCCAAGTTTAAGATATTACAAATTGTGCAGCTATGAACATGGGTGCACATATATCACTGTGGTATGATTATTTTAATTCTTTGGGGAAGATCCCCAGCAGGGGAATAGTGGGGTCAAATGGGACTTCCAGTCCTAGTTCTTTCAGGTATCTCCATACTGATTTCCGCAATGGTTGCACCAGTCTACACTCCCACCAGCAGTGGAGCAGTATTCCTCTTTCCCCAAAGTCCTGCCAGCATTTGTTATTGGTTGATTTCATGATAGCAGCCACTCTTTCTAGAGTGAAGTGGAATCTCAGTGTTATTTTCATTTGCATCTCTTGAATGAACAGTGATGTTGAACACTTTTGCATATGTTTATTTGCTGTTTCTACTTCTTTGAGAAATGTTTGTTCATTTCAGATGCCCATTTTTGGATTGGGTCTTTAAATACAGGAGGTCAGATTTTTTTTAAGTTCTTTATAGATTCAACATAGTAGACCTTTGTCTGAGAAACAGCAGGTGAAAATTTTTTCCTACATTATGGGTTGTCACTTCACACTGTTGGTGGTTTCTCTTGCTGTGCAGAAGCTTTGCAATAAGAAGTGATCTCACTTGTTGATTGTGCTAGTTTATGGGCAACTGAGGTTTTGTTCATAAAATCTTTTCCTATACCAATGTCATCAAGAGTTCTGCCTAACCTCTGCTCCAGCCAGTTCAGCATTTCTGTTTTAATATTTAGTTCTTTAATCCATTTAGATTTTAGTTTAGTGCATGGTGAGAGATACAGGTCTAGTTTTAATCTTTGGCAAGTTGAAACCCAATTTTTCCAGCACCATTTATTGAAGAGGCTATCTTTCCTCCAGTGAGGGTGTTTAGCCCTTTTGTCAAAGATGAGGTGGCTGAGTGTGTCTGGAGTAGTTTCTGCATCTTCTAATCTGTTCCACTGTTCCTCAGGCCTGTTTCTTTGCCAGTACTATGTTTTTTTCACAGTAGCTTTGTAGTATAGTTTCAAGTTGGGTATTGTGATACCCCCTGCCATATCTCTGTTGCCTAGAATTGCTTTTGCTATTCTAGGTCTCTTCTTGTTCCAAATGAATTTTTGGATTGTTTTCTCAAGGTCTGTGAAGTATGATGCTGGGATTTCATTTGGGATTGCATTGAATCTACATAGCAGTTTTGGAAGTATGGCCATTTTCACTATGTTGATTCTTCCTACCCAGGAGCAAGGGACGTCTTTCCATTTTCTGATATCGTCTTCAATCTCTCTTTTCAGATTTCAATAGTTTTCAGAGATGAGGTCTTTGGTTTCTTTTGTTAGGTTGATTCCTAGGTATTTCAGTAAGAAAGTAAATAGTATTAACTGGACAAAAATAATATTTTCAAACTATTATGTAGCACATGTAATATGTTAAAGTACAATATATATATTAACTGTTTTAATTCTCATCACAGTCTACAAGGCAAATATAAGGATAATAATAATAATAATGTTCATTTAGGAGGTAGAGAAATTGAGCCACAGAGGAATAAGTAAATTGCCTGTAACAGGTAAGAATAAAAGTTGTATCCACCAAGGAACATCTAATTCCTCACTGTGCTCATGACTTTTGTTGTTATTTTTATAGCAAAATTCTTCACAATATTTTTGTCTAATAACAGTACTATATTTAACTGTGGCAAAAAATGACACAGGGAACTATAAAATCTTCAGACTGATTTCAATAAATATTTAAGATAACATAACCAAATTAGCATTCTTATTCTCATAATGTTATCCTCGAGATATTTTTCCAAAATAATTAATCCACAGCTAGGTTATTCTTTAAAATCTACTTACTTTATCTATAGATTATTCTCTTAACCAAAAAACATTTGATACAACTATCCATCAGTGCCATTTATTGAACTTATTTTCAAATAAGGATGGCTGTTTCTAAAAATTTCATCTACCTTCAGAAAAGTAAAAAATGTCAATCATCAGTACTACTCAAAATAATGTTGATTTCATTCATCAGATACTTAGCATTGGGGACATGATAAAGATCATGTAAGGTCCCAGGGACACCAAGATTAATAATAAATGATTTTTGTAGTACCATAAATTAAGGAATAGAATAAGAGTAGCAAGAAAGATTTCCAGACAAGAATGGCCAGAGCTGATTTTTGAATGATGCATAGGAAAGGTGCAAGGAATCCAGTTTACTTATTACACTTGCAAGAGGATAGAGACAAAAGGACTTGATGTTGTCAGGGAAACCTAAAGAGTTAGTGCGTAAAAGAGGAAGTCCTAAGATAAAATAATGATACAGAAGTAGAGGTCGGCCAGATCACAGAAAGCTTCACATTAAAAGTTGCAGCTTTTGTTACAGTTTGGGTCTCAAATGTCCCTCAAGGCCCATGTGTTGAATACTTGAAGACAGTAGAAACTTCAGGAGGTGGTACCTAGATAAAAGAAATTAAATCATCAGGGGCATGCTTTTGAGGGGGACTAGCACAGCTTTGGAGCATAAGAGAGAGTGAAATGCTATCCAAAAGTTGTAGGCAGAGGAATGACATAAAGAGGCTTACATTCTTAGAGAATTCTGCTAATAAGTTGGAAAAATAAGATGGTGAAGGCACAAAACTGGAAAAAGGAAGATGTGTTCGGAGACTATTGAGGAAATCCAGCAAGAAGTCATGAGGGTGATTCTCAATGCACTTCAAAGAGAGCTACAGACTGCCCTGAGAAAAGACAGTTCTGACGCAAGTGCCCAGCCTCGCTGACGAGGACTCTCAAGCATCTGGAGCTCATTTAGAAGTATGTTCAGGCATTTTTGCATGCATGGCAAGGAGGTTTTCCCAACAATAGTCCTTGAATAGAAAAGTTGCTCTTTGGAATGTGCATGATACTCATCACAAGAGAGATCACTTTCTCTAAGCCCTTCAAGAAAGAAGCTACTTCTCCCTGAAAATCCCTTTAGGAGCTCTTCTGTCTCTTAAGAAGATTTGTAGAGCCCCCAAGGTTGGCAGAGGGGGATGTTCTCTTGTATCTTCGTCCAGAATTCTGTTGAGTGGCACCTAAGATCTACCCTAGTGCAATGACAAGAATCAAATTAAATTGACTTCCACAGGACCATTCCAGTCGACCTGCAGCAGAAACCTAAATTGCAAGTTAACACAGTGCTGAGAGCTGGGCTTCCCAGAGCTGGAGCTCTTGTAGCAGCTTGGGAGACTCATTAACATTCACATCTCTCCCAGCCTCATTATCTCACCCAGATGTTTCTGTGACTGCCCCTTTAAAGCATCTCTGTCTATATTTTATTTACATTTGTTCAGCAATATTGATGCTTAATGAATAAATGCACTAAACTGTCAGTACTGGAGACTAATTAAATCTGTGTATGAGCCTGAGAAGCTGATTGAAAAATTTGCAAGTAACTAAACTGGGTTTAAATAAACACTTTAGTGTAGTGCTTTAATTACACTTTAGTTTGTAATGTAATTTTTGGCTGTTTAAACTATGATTTAGGCTGAGCTAATTACAAATGATTTTCTACTCTGTAATTAATAATAACAAAATTGTAATTAGACAGCTGCTCTGCATCAGGGCAACAGTTTGTGTGTGCTGGCTCACAATGATGGCCTGGCGGCAAAGGCAAAGAGAAGTGCTTGGGGGTGAGAGCAGCCTGCATCTCTCCTAGGTTCAGTTTTAGAGGACAAGACACATAACCCAGATGTACTTGACCATCTGGGGTGATGCTGCGCAAGGGGCTCTATTGTTTGTTATAGACTAAGTGACACCAGCAGACATTCTCAGTCCTGATACTTTACTTTTGAAACTGTACTGATGATCTCAGATCTCCTTTTCAATTTCTAACTATAGCTTCCAACTAACTCACCTTTCCTTTGTGTTAGAAATTAAATCAAATGAAATTAGAGTGTCAATGAATAACCCATCGTCAGCCTATTGTATCTTAAATTTTTTGGTTATATTTACTTCAAAATGAATTACCCCAAACTTTCAGTAATAAAGCAATGATCATTTCATCATGGCCCACAATTCTCTGGATCAAGAACCTGGATTTGGCCCCAAGTTGCCTGTACTTAATGATATGCAGAGGATTCGTTGAGAAGACTAGAATGGCCATTGTGGCAAGGGTTGAAATCACCTAAAAGCACCTACACATGACCTCTCAATGTGGCCAGTGCTTCCTAAAAGCAAGGCAGGGTGGTACAGTCTGCATGGTAGTGAAAATAAACTAGAATCTGCATGGCCTGGCCTTAAAAGTTCCAGAGCATCACTTCCACCATGTTCTGTTGTTTTAAGTGGTCATAATCCCATCCAGACTCACAGACTCTACAACATGATGGATAACAGACTGAATGTGCCCGCCCCACACACACACCAATTCATACACTAGGTCCTATGCCCAATATGATGGCATTGCTAGGAGGAAACTTTGGAAAATGATCAGGTCATAGGGATGAAGCCCTCATGAATGGGATTAATGCTGCCACTGAAGAGACCCCAGAGAGGTCTTTTGCCTCTTCTACCATGTGAGGACACAAAGAGAAGATGGCTGCCAATGAATCAGGAAGTGGCACGTTTCCAGATACCTCATCTGCCAGAAGCTTAATCCTGGACTTCCCAGCCTCCAAAACTTTCAGAAATAAATTACAGTTATCTGTAAGTCACCTACTCTATGATAGTTTGTTAGAGCAGTCCAAATGCACTGATACAAGGTCACATTGACAAAAATCATATGGGAAAGGAGATGCTACAGTCACCTTTGGAAAATGTCACCTACCACAAATTTGCAGAGTTTATAGTTTATGAAGATTATTTGTTAAATAACCAGATATGGGCAGGTCAGTAATACTACCTCAATATTACAAACTGAGACCTGTGAAAGACCAATAATTAGACCTTCTGAAATGAGCACAGGCGAAGTAAGCACTAAAATCCAACCCTCTCTACTTCCAGCTGCTACTCTAATTATACATTTGTCTTGTCTAATGCATTTCTGCTTCCCTACCCCATTTCCTTGTTAAATGTTCCATTTTTATCCTCTGTGACCCTTCTCGTGTGTGGTACCTCATGATCCTACTACACTCATAAGCATGAGCTGCTTGTACAGATGTCACTTGTGATGAAAATTACTTTGGCATAAGATCCTTGGTAAATTCATTCTAGGAGTTGGGGTGTCATGATAGCCTTACATGTAAAATAAACTAAAACAAACCTTCTAAATCTTTCTGCCTAGGTTCCTGTCTCACCACACACACACCAAGAACTCCCATAGATGAGAGCTGAAGATCTTCAAAGAGAGGATAAGGTTTGTCATAGGTAATGGACTTGAGCGAATGAAGGTTATAGAGGAAACCCACCTCTTGCCTAATAGGTCACAAAAGTAAAATACATAAAACTGTGAATAATTGAAGACCATATATATATATATATATATATATATATATATATATAATATGTATATGTATATATATACATATATGTGTATATATATACACATATATACACATATATATATATATATATACTGAAATGTGTGGGGGAAATGGCCATATAATTTCAAGGAGAGAGAGCCCAATAAGGAGAAAGAAATGGGCATGTTTCATGGAGAAATTAGATGAGATTTTATCTTATTCTGCTTTAATTGAATATAAGAAACTATATAGGAAAGTATTATCCATAAGAAAAGCACCAGCATGAATGAGAAAAAGAGAAAGGAGATGTGGCATGTATGGATAAATGTTCTAACATGTTTATAATGACAAACTGGAAGCAGCCCAAATTTTTGATCATAGCAGATTGTCCAAATAAATTATTTAATCTATTTAATACTATATTCCCTAGGCAGTGACAAGATAAATTTATTGGTAAGGGAAGATGTCCACACTGTATTATTATTCTGAAAAGCAGGGTATAAGACATCTACAGTGTGATTTCATGATGTAAAATAAATACAAAATTAATATAATTATAATATTAGCGTATATAGCAAATGTCCATAAATCTATACATATATATTTTCCTAGATTATAGATTAAGGATTAAGCCTCAGGCCTTTATGAAGTGTTTTTTCAATTAGCATTTATTATTTTTATAATAAAGGAAAGATATCAAAAGGTAATTGTGAAGTTTAACTTCATGTGTCAGTTATTACTTCTCGGCCTTTTGGCTAAGATCAAGTGTAGTATCCTCATGTGTCAATTGGAATGGGCCATGCAATTCTCAGATTAAGCATTGTTTCTGAGCTGTCTGTGAGAGTATGCTTTTTAAGCACATTACTTATACAAACTGTGGGTTTCATTTTGGCAAATTCATATATGCACATAACAAACTTTGGTCCTCCACCCTGAGTTATTCCTCTCCTCCTTCACTCACCAAACCACTCCTCTACCCAAACCCTTGCTCTTTTCCAATAGTCTCCCTTCTCTTTTTCCTTCTCTCTCTCCTTCTCTCCCTTTCTCTCCTCCTCTCCTTTCCTCCATCCCTCCATGCTAGAATCCTCATATAAGAGGAAACATGCGATATTTGATTTTCTGAGTTTGGCTTATTTCACTTAACATGATGGTCTCCAATTCCATCAATTTTCTTGCAAACAGGATGATTTTATTCCTCTTTATGGCTGAATAATATTCCTTTGGGTATACATACCATATTTGCTTTATCCATTCATCTCTTAATGGGCATCTAGACCACTTCCATAGGGTTAGCTATGATGGATTGCCCTGCAATCCATACTGTTATATAGTATCTCTATAGTAGTCTGCCTTTAATTCTTTTGGGAGTATACCAAGGATTGATATACCTGGATCAAATTGTAGCTCTCTTTTTAGTTTTTTGAGGAATCTGAGAGGCTGTTTTTCAGATGAGATTGCATTTGATTTAGTGAGGTCAGTGAGTCAAGCTGTTCTCCCCAAGTGAGTGATAACCATTCAATATGTTGAGGCCATAAGTAACAAAAGGCAGAGGAAGAAGAAATTTATCCCAGACCTATTTCCCTCTGCCTCACTGCTTGAGCTAGAATGTCTCATCCCATCTTGTACTGCTTTGTGTGTGGAAATTCATATCTTTGTTTTTCCTGATTCTTCAGCACAGAGATGAGGAATGTAGTTACACCATCAGCTTGCCTGGATCTCCAGATTTGCAAATAATGGGATGTTTCAGCCTCTATAGCTGCGTGTGTCAATTTCTGGAGGATATATATTTCTAATGGCTTTGCTTCACAGGAAAACTGTAATATGATGTTCTTTTTCTGTGGTACTGGGGATTGATCTTATTTTAAAGGCAGTTTTAATTAAAGTAATTAGAATGGGCGACTTTTGTAGGGCACTATTTGAAGAGTGGATGAAAAGGAATTTGAGACAGTACGCACAGCCTCTTCATTTGAGTGGTTTGGCATAAAAGAAAATAAAGATAGGGACCATACCACCCTTAACTGAAGAATTCCATTTCACGGTTTAAGGAGAACCGTGTATGCCTGAAGAAAATATACTGGATGAAAGCAGCACAGAAGACAATAGCAAGATGGGGCCTTGTACTGAATCAAGAAGGGATACAACTGAGGGTGTATGTAAAGTGCGGGGTTTGAGGAAAAGAAATGTTTGATTTCTCTGAACTGAGAGGGTTGAATGAGAGATGAGATATGGAGGGTTTAGGGACAAAGGTAACCGCGGAAAGATGCTCTAGTAGTTAATTTCCCACAGCAGTAATATGAGCGGGCCTCTGCCTAGAAAGGAAGGTCTAGCGATACAGTAAGTCTGTGAGAATGCATTTCTCCAAGAAAATTGTTTGCATTAGAATATGGATTTGGTTGCTGTCATGAAACCCTAAATGCACAGGATAGACATTTATTTCTTTCACGAAAGAGCCTGAGTGTTTAGATGGTTGGCAGCTCAATCATTCTGAGGAACCAGGCTCACACTATCTCATTGCTCTACCCTCTTACTATGCCACTCTCATGTTCCATACAATTCAAGATGGTTCTCCACCACATCCACTTTTCAATCAGCAGAAATAGAAATTGGAGTAGGAAAACAAAACCCTATTCTTCTTTAAAGAATTTTCATCAATCACTCTTGCTCATATTGTACTGGCCAAAACTTACTGTTATAACCACACCTTGGCATGAAGAAAACTGGACACCAGTGTAAATAAAAAATGTAATCCAATGAAAGAAGAAGGGGGCATACCTTGAGAGACAACAGGACTTCATCCTAACAGCAAGGAAGGCATTCTACATCAATATGCACTTACCGATGACCTTGGCCTCTTGTCTGTCTTTTATTTGCAGAATTGATTGTAATTTAAAATAAAAGAAACTAATTTCATCCAACTTTTTATTCTAGCCTATGTTTGAGTCTAGACTGGTCTTGATAATAAAGTCAACTCAGGGTTTATTTTACCTTTTCTTGTTTTAACTTGCCTTAACGTGTAAACCTAGCACTAGGAACTGCATGCTTAGTGTTTAATAAATACTGAAATTGTTGATATTGAAATAAGCTGGCAAAAATAGAAAGGATAAAGATATACTTATATGTGACCTGGAAGTCAACAACTTTAATACAATAAGATGTTAACTACTAAAATAATAACTAACATTATTGTCATTCTTATTATTTTGACTATGATTTAAGAACGTAAGATGCCATCATTTTGAACAAACTGGTCAAAGTTGACCTTCTACATGATATTGATATGTCAGGCCAAGATAAACAATCTGCTTATAACAAGAATCTGGTTCTCACAGTAAATAAGCTTTTATAAAAAGCCATCAATATTTTATCCAAGTCATTTCTATAAGAGGTAGGTGTTCGTCATCTCATTATATCTAAATAATGGTGGCTAACACTCTCTTTGTAAGAACAATACATCCACAGAAGAGATGTCTGACCTTTTTAGCAAAAGTACATTTTAGAATTATGCATGATTTTATCAAGAGTGCTTAGAACTCACAAGGGTACAAAACAATTAAAACTAGTTCAACTATTACAAAATATTAAATGTTACAACATTTTATGAATTTACCCCGTGGTAACTTCAGTCCTCACTCTTAGGGCTCACTTAGTCCCTCCTGAGGCTTTTTCAATCCCATATCAAGCATGATCTTATTCCCAAAACAACATGAAAACTGCTTTTATAAGAGTTTATGTATCTATCACTAAATCCAGTCAGATTAATTAATCCTCAACTATAAAATTTTATGAAATTTTAATGGCTCTTGATACCCTTACTCATTCCTTCCTTTATGTAATTCATCTCTCAACTTCATTACATAAACTTTTTCTGATTTTTCTTCCCTCTCACTTGTGTCTGCTTTCCAAGCCCATTTACCAATTCTTTCGCCTCAGTCAGTTATTTTCAATATCATTAATGCAGCCATAAATAACCAACCAATTTACCTCTTTCACCAAGTATTTCTCTAATGTCTAATTTTTTGCAAGCAATACCATATTGGACTTTTACTTGAATTTCTAATAAACATAATATCAATCCAAAATATATTCTTGTTTTCCTCCTGCTTTGAATTTGCCTGGGATGGTCACAGTTTTAGTATTAAATTCCTTGAGTTTTGGAGTGGTTTGGGAAACCTCTCAGTCCCAGCGAAATGGGACAATTTATGGCTCTCCAGTGTTTTCCCAACTGAACTGAGTCTACTTTCTCTTAGGAGCTGCACTGCATCATTTCTCATATCAGTCATGGGTTTAAATAGGGTTTTGTGAGTTTTAATCATCATTTTGCTCTAGATTTCAAACAACCAACTCCTGTAGATTGCAAACAACCAGTTTCCAGTTTAACAATAAAATCACCATTTGCTTGGAAAGAAATTTAACTGTCAGTACAGAAGCCAATGCAGACTATAACATATTTTCAATAATTGTCCAAGTGAAAATGAACATGAGCCAGGCATGGTGGCACATGCCTACAGTTCCAGCATTTAAGAGGCTGAGGCAAAAAGATTGCCACAAATTTGAGGCTGTCCTGGGCTACGTAGTGAGTTCAAGGCCAACTTGAACTTCACAGTGAAACCCTGTCTCAATAACCAAATAAATAAAATTAAATAAATAGATAGATACATAGATAATAATAAATATTATTTAATCATTTTTACCAGTAAGAAGTGCTTTTTGTTTTGAAGAAAACTAAGGGAAAAAAAGCAGTAAATTCCTTAATTTTACAACGAAAAATCAAATTTATTATTTTATTTTTGGCAGTTAAATAACAAGTGCAAAACACATGGATACCTTATTTTCAGATTGTAATGTAAAATAAAAATAATGAAAATGAGATGATAATAAAGATTTCTGCTGATAATATTTCTGAATTATTTATATCCAATATATATTTACAAAGCATTTTCTTTATCACAACTACATGTTTTAAAAAATTACTACACATGATAATATATTTTATATATCACACCAAATTATTAATTTTAAAAAGATAATAGGATTTTATTTTTAAAATTTACTAAAAGTAAATGTCTTCATAGCCATGGCTAGACACTGCTTTTATAAGTAATAGTCTATTTTATTCCTACTGTAACAATATTTTATTTTCATTTTGTTCTTATTGACACATGACAATTACATAAATTTATTAGGTGTAATGTGAAGTTTTGATACATGTATAGATTACATAGCAACCAAATTGGGATATCTAGATATCTATAGCTTCATACATTTATCCCTTTATGTGAAAACATTCAAAATCTCTTGTAGCTATTCTGATATATTCATATCCTAAAATATTCAATACAATATGGTTAACCACAGTCAATGTACTGTATTCTCCTTAACCATTTGCTGGTTTACAATTCTTAACATTTTCTTGCTTTCACTTTTATGAGGAAAGAGTGCACAACAAACACTTGATTAAAAGTGCCACCTCAAAATATCAAACAAATCACACATGGTCAAGCCCACCTTTCACTTAAATAATCAAAAAGAAGAATCAAGTCATTCTGATGACATGATCAGTATGGCCTTTGCTTAGTGGATTATATTTGTAGCCAGTGGATAATTCTTTCATTTTGATTCCACCTTATCCCAGATGGCCCCAGTTATTGCTTCTGGGTAATGACCCAGTTTGCTCTTATTTAGAAAAAAACTTGCTCCTAAACAATTCACAATGATGCATTTTTGACCTCTGAGAAGCCACAAAGGACATAAAGAACATCTGCATTATCATACAGAGTAAAATGGGTCTGAGTAAAATTAGGTTCCAGCTGAGAAGAAAGCTTCCTGAGGGCATTTCGGGCCTCAGAGTCATTGACTAGTAATGGTTCATTGGAAAATGTAATTGGTTTCATCCTTCATTCTCTCATTTGTCATCCATAAAGAAAAAATTGGGAAATCATGTTTGACCACCAGGTAGACCTTTTTATACAACTTTGATTCTGTTCTGTTACTTAGTTAATCCATCAATTTTAAATTGTCCTCTTGAGATCTGTTTTCATTCCTTCATCGTTACTGGGTATGTATTTTTAGGCTGCTCTCTTTCTCAAATTTTAAACAGCAAAGACCAAAACTAGCAATTGTAAAAATTGTTTTCACTGTGCACTGGTGAGAAATGCCCTCTAGTGTAGAATACACAATGAAGGAAGTGCTTGACTATTGTTTTTATTGTGAGGAAATCTTAACTGAGAAAGGCAGATTACACAAAAACGTGATTGTTCAATTTATATTGAAATTTATTATGTGTTCTTTCTTAAAGCAGACAACCCACACAAAACTTTAAATAAAGTTGAAAGCAGGAAGCATCCTCTGGATTGGGACAGCTGACATGTTTCAGGCGTGAAAAGCATAGACGTGGTACACGAGTGAATAGAACTAACATTAGCTGGAGAGAATGGAGCACTCACACTGCTGGTATTGGGAGGCAGAGTGACAACAAACACATATCCGGAAGATCTATATGCAGCTGGAAGGCCATGGGCTTCCAAAGAGAAGCTCTATTGCCAATCCTTTCAATCTTAATGTCACTTGTAGAGTTTTGTGTCTTTCTTGTTGCCTTGGCAAGAATCAAATCTATGTCCTTCCCCATCTCTTTTCATTCTGCACCACTGTTTCAAATCAAATGCAGTGGAATCTTCTAAGAAAGCAATCAGTTAATAACCAGATGTTATTACAAAATTATGAATCTTTTTGGTAAAGGTGATTATAACTAATTTTCTTCTCACTTTTTTGTTCAGTAAGAGACTGTCTTTTCATCCCTAGATTATAAAGGAGTAATTTAAGTACAAATCTCCTACTTCTCTGGGATGAAGTATGGCTAATTACCACAAAACAAATCAAAATTATGAGCAGGATGAAGATATTTCCCTCCAATTCTGATCAAGTTCATTTCTCTTCCTCTTATAACCTCATAATTCCAACTCAAAGTATCTGTTTCCAAAGAAGGTCGTGTTTTAAAATATGACTTCGAACCCATAGATTTTATACAGCTGTCCCATTCTGGGCAATGCAGCTAGAAAAATCCAGGTATTATTGCTGTTGTCATTAAATCATGCTACCGGCTTAAGGCAACATTATGTCCAATTGCAGTCACCTAACCAGGAGTATTTGCATTATCTGAGAACTTATTAGAAATGAAAATTTTGGCCCTACTCTGGAACTACCAACTTATAAAATCAGGGTGAGGCCCCAAGAGCTGTGTTTTAATAAGCCTTCCAAGTGATTGTGACAATTTGGAAACTACCATTTTTAAGAGATGACCCTTCAATATTTGACTTAGGTACTGTTGATAACAGTTGTAGAATTAACAAAGACCACCCAAATAGGAAAATGGGTATTCAGAGCATATAATGGCAAGGGAGTTAGCTACCATCAATTACATTTGAAGAAACCCACTGAAAGCAGGAGAGTGGGAAAGCTTCACAGTTTAAAAACAGTGCAGGAAGTCTTTAAAATGCTGTTATTAGAGGTCATCAGCAAGGAGAAACTGGAGGTGGGCTCACTCGTTAGTGAAGTCAGACTATGCGATTGATTTCAGAAATATATATGGCTCTCTTGCTTGATCTTGATTGGAAGCCAGGTCAAAAATAGAGCAGCTGGCAATCATCGATCAAGTACTGATTGTTCTGGACCAACTGTGGTACAGGGGTAGATTGGCTCACTGGATTGGATCCCACAGAAAGCTCTGTGGGTCAGAGCCCTATTTTAAAATATGATCTGGCCATTGTTTGCTGGGATTTTTAGTCACACAGTCCTTCTTTAGGACATTATGTTGCATGAGAGAGTTTGAATAACTTGGGGAAAACTAAAGGTCTAGCTCTTCATTGCTTAAACATGGTGCTGTTGTCTCCATGGTTCACTGTATCATGGAGTCTTAAACTTTTGCTGCTGTGGCACCATGGCAAGCATCCAACAAGAAAGCAACTGTACAGATTCGCTTATGAATGAACAAACAAGCATTATGACCAAGGCAGAAGAACAAGAAAGCTAAGGGTATAGCTCAGTGGTAGAATGTTTACCTAGCATACATGAGTCCCTGGATTCAATATGCAGCACTGAAAAACAAACAAGCAAGCAAACAGTAATAATAATAAATTCAAAAATGTTTGGAACAAGGAATCCCAGCTGCCCAACTCAGGCCAAAAAGCACAATCCCTTATGCCATGAAACTCAATCTTGGCCAAGTAGCTTTAACCTTAAGATAATCTATCAATAGCTTGCTCTGAAATCTCCTTCACTGGTCAAAAAAGCAAGAAATATTAGCAATGGTGCAGACACTAAAATGACTAGCTAAAAAGAATTCTAAAGCAATGAAACTGCCCATCACCACACATGCCCATAGATGGATTTTTGTTTCACAAAGGCAGATATCACGAATAACTTCTGCCAGAGTTAGTGATGAGTTTCTTACTGTCTTTCCTATTGGCATGATTTTCACCATTGGGAACACTGCTCTGATTGCTTCCATAAACAGTGAAGCAACAGTGCTTCTAAGATCTCAACTCACATATATATTAAATACAATGGAGAAAGCAAAGACATATTCTGAGCAGATACAACTTGATTTTGAATATTAGAGTCCTCTGAGATCACAAGGAACAATCCCTCTTCTGTATGTTTGACTTCACATTACCATTTGCAAAGCAAATATCTCCCTATTTAAATTATAGGGGTGGTTACATTTAAGGGATAGGGGATAGGTATAACTGGTGTGTTATCATAAATACCTAGAATCTATGTGCTGTGTTCACTCCCAATAAATTGAGCAGTGCCTATATCTGGCAGGAACGAATAAAGTTGAATATCTGTATTTATAATTAATTCATTTAAGAGTAAGGCAGGATACTGAGTTCCTCTTTATTTCCTTAGAGCACTGTCTTGTATCTAAGGTTAGAGATATTTCTTTGTCTTGATTTATCTTTTATAAGATAGAACACTCTTTTGCATAGAATATAACTTCTGTTTAAAATACCTGCAAATGTCCTTGACAATAGGTGATTCACTGAGAAATATATGATCAGTTGTTTGATGCTCAAAGTCATAAGCTTGTTTTGAGTATGGTCTACTTATTGTTCAAAATATTCTACCAAGTGTTACACCTATAGCTGAGGTAGAGAAGGTATTACTATTCTGATTTTGCCTTTTCTCCAGTTGCATGATGTACTTATGGTTCAATTGGTTTTTATTTAAAATGTTTTAATTATAGTTTTTAAAGAGAGATTTCTTTACTTTTGGTGTTGTTTTAACCCTTGGCTTTATTTCAGAAAAATACAACCTTTGTGTATCAGAATGTGGTGAAATAACGTATCTTTAATTTTTCTGCATCCCAAATGCACATGAGACCTGCTAATAACTGCTGTCTACTCTAAAAACTTCAGTAGGACACTGATACGTGAGCAAAATTCACCTGAAAATGTTAATTATGTCTAAAGATTTTTCCTTATAATGTCACCAATTGTATGTAGTTTTCTTGTATTAAATGGACATTGTAATTTGTTTCTATATAATAATGTTTCTCTCCTTGAGTCTCATCAATATTCCAGATGGCAAGAAGATGAGTTGTTCCACACTGTCGTAGCTTTATAATCAGCTTACTATAAAGCTCCTCAACTCTAGTCAGAACCTGGGAGGAGATGCTGTGTTTAAGTCCCAAGATTTCATTTTTTAAAAATCAGGTATACAGTGATGCATGTCTGTACTCCCAGCACTCTGGGAGGGGAGGCAGAAGAATCTCAAGTTTGATCTCAGCCTGGAAAACTTAGCAAGATTCTGTCTCAAAATAAAAAGGGTGGGAGATTTGGCTCAGTGGTTCCACTGCCTGCCTTGCAAGTACAAGGTTCCAAGTTCGATCCCTAGTACTAAAAATATAAAAATAAAAATGGCTGGGATTGTAGTTCAATATGAAAGTCCACCTTTTAATCCCAAATTAGGCATAATCAGACCTCATGTATGAATTTTTTATTTTGTTTAGTTTATTGTAAGAAGTCCTTAATGAAAAACACTGGTTTGAAAAAAATAAGGTAACAAACCTAACGTCTACTGCAACTTTAGTTTCATTCATTAACCAATTAATTCATTAATTGAATAATAAGTATTAGTCAAAATGCTATTATTTACAAAAGACTTTACCAAAAATGTGGAAAATATAAACCAAAATAAAATGATCCTTCTCTCCAACATTTTACTATACATTTCTTCTAGCATGACTAAAATCTCATTTTTCCATATAATGAATTCCTAAATACATTTAAATATATGAAATAAATTTCCGTTTTAATATATTTATGCCACCATTCCCTGATCATTTGTGCATTAACTTATTCAACAAATATTAAGTACCTGGACAAAACAAATGCTTATATGCTGAGTACACAGCCGTAAATTCTCTGAACAAAAGTAACAAGGGTAACAGAAGTCAAAGTGACCGAGAGACTGGGACTCCTACAGCCAAAGTAGTCAAGCTTCATCGGATTAAGTAAAGTTTAGGCAGATACGTAAATAGTGACGTGGAGCTAGACCTATCTTTACCTGGGAGAAAAATGAGCCAAGCAGAAAAAGTAGCAACTACAGAAACCCTAAAGTGAAAATGAGCATAGTTCAAAAATGTTCAAAACATGGGTATAGTAGTTTCATACCTGACTGTGTATGCTCTGGCCTTTAAAGATGAGAGTCTTCAGAAATTATTTAAGATTCCTATTCTTGTTATTCATTAAGTTTATTGGTACATTTTAGGAATACATTATGATCACATTCATCATTGGAAATTTGTACCTGTACATGATATATCTTGTTTCTTGTTTTTTCTTATTCCCCTTCCCTCCCTTCCCCACCTCCCTATTTACAAAGGCTTATTTGGGGGAGTTTTTTTCTTCTTTTCTCATTTATTTCTTTCCCTCCTTCCCTTTACCCCACCCCCCTTCCTAGTTCCTCTTGCTCTTTGAACCTTTTCTTCCTATTTTATAATGTCAATCGTATATTTCGGTCCTCATTTACACTTTCAGATTCTCACACCAGAGAAATAATTTAGTATTTACACATATGTGTCCTATTTATTTCACTTAAGAGGATGTTCTCAAGGTCCATTAGCTATAAATTTCTCTAGTTTATCATTCTTTGTGGCCAAGTAGTACTCCATTTTATAAAAAAGAAAAAACACATCTTCTTTATCCAGTCACCAGTTGATGAGGATTTGGGTTGTTTCCAAGATTTAGCTATTACAAACTCTGCTGCTATAAATATGGGTGTGCATATATTGCTGTGGTATATGCTTTAAATTATTTTGGAAGATACCCAGCATGGAAAGTGCTGGGTCAAATGGAGCCTCTAATCCTAGTTTTTTGAGGAATCTCCACACTGATTTCCACAGTGGCTGCACCAGTCAACACTCCCACCACCAGTGGAGAAGGGTTCCTTTTTACCCACAGCCCCACCAGCATTTGTTCTTGGCTGATTTCTTGATAGCAGCCATTCTTTCTGCAGTGAGGTGGAATCCCAACATTGTTTTCATTTGCACTTCTCAAATGACCAGTGCTGTTGAACATTTTTTCATATGTTTATTTGGTGCTTCTACTCTTCATCTGAGAAATGCCTATTCATTTCAGATGCCCACTTTTGGACTGGGTCTTTAAATTTGGGGGGGTCTGATTTTTTAAAGTTCTTTATATATTCTAGGTAGTGGTCCTTTGTCTGAAGAACAGCTGGTAAATTTTTTTTCCCACATTGTGGGTTGTCTCTTCACTCTGTTGCTGTGAAGAAGCTTTTTAATGAGATGAGATCCCAGTTGTTGATTCTTTGTGCTAGTTCCCATGTGACTGAGGTTTTGTTCATAGTCTTTTCCTATGCCAATGTCTTCAAGAGTTCTACCTAAACTATCTTCCAGCAGGTTTAGTGTTTGTTTTAATATTAAGATCTTTGATCCATTTTCACTTTAGTTTAGTGGATGGTGAACGATATGAGTCTGTTTTAATCTTTGGCAAGTTAAAACCTACTTTTTCAAGCACCATTTATTAAAGAGGTTATGTTTCTTCCAGTGAGGGTGTTTGGCTCTTTTGTCAAAGATGAGGTGGCTGAGTATGTCTTCATCTTCCACTCTGTTCCATTGATCCTCAGGTCTGTTTCATTGCCAGTACCATGCTGTTTTTCCCACAGTAGCTTTGTAGTATAGTTTCAAGTTGGGGATTGTGTTGCTCCTGCCTTGTCTTTGTTGCCTAGGTTTGCTTTTGCTATTTTAGGTCTCTTCTGGTTCCAAATGAATTTTTGGATTGTAGTTTTACAACTGACTATATATACTCTAGCCTTTAAAGACAAGAGTCTTCTCAAATTATTTAAGATTTCTAAAGCATAAATACTCCATCTGTATTAGGAAGCTCTTACCATTTATTATCAAACTTGACAACTGAAATATAGAAAAGACAAAATTATAATCAGAAGAGAAAAAGGTAAATAAAATTTCTGCATATTTCAATTGTTATATTTGCCAAACTACTTTCATCTGTATCTGTACACTCTGATTTCTCACTGTTATTATGAATAGGCTGTCTCTGCTCCCAACACAAATTATCCCACTTATGTGCTAATTAGACCCAGACCTCTTGCTGATTCAAGAATTTGGTAACAGCAGCTTTCCCCTTCGCTTGAAAAGAATTAGTATCCCACTTTATCATAGATTATTCCAGTCTGCATTTAAAAATACTCTCCTTTTTTTAAAAAAAATAAATCTCTTACATGTAGTCTTCTTTAATTCATCTCCTAGTTTTATTCCCCTCTGCAGAAAAACTTTTTAAGGTGTGTGTGTGTCTGTGTGTGTGTGTACATGCATGTGTTCCTTACCTCCAATTCCTCCCCTCTATTCTGTCTTTACAGCATTCTAATCAGGATTCAGTTATTCCACTTCACCAAAAGTTCTCCTCTCCAGAATGTGAATAGTCCCTGCCATTGCCATGTCCAATGTCCAATTCTCTGTCCTCAGTTTATTTGACTTATGGGTGGTATTTCACATGGTCAAACTCTCTTTTGATTTGGGGGACACATTTTATTTGGGCTCCAGGACAGCACTGTCTCTGGATTCAAATCTAATTGTAACAGCCCCCCCACAGTTCCTTGCTGTTTTCAACATATTTCACCGCCTTCTAAAATTTGAAGCATTCTTGCATCAGTTTTTATTTTCTTTCCTTTCACAATTTTAATGTTATCTACACTCCAACTGCTACCCATTTGTATCTTCTGCCCACCGATCTAACATATGGTAAATTCAACTCCATCTGAATGGCATGGGTGTCTCTAACAACATATTCAGATCCAGATCTTGCTTCTCCCCAGTTCGAGCCTCGTCCTCTGCAGTCTTCCCCATCTCAGTATAAAAGGCAACTGCATCCTTATAACTGAAAATGTGAGTTGGAAGGAGGGGAGAAAGAGCGGAGGGGAAGGAGACATAAAAAAGAATTGATGTTGTTACGTACATGTACTAACTTCCATGATGAATGCATTCATTATATGCTGCAAATGTGTACTAATAAAAATTAACACTTGAAAGAAAAAGAAAATTTGGTTTTTGAAAGATGTTTGCTAACTGAGTAGTGGTAATTTATAGGCTGAAAATGTCATGCTGCATTGTTTCTTTTGATATTTGGAATCTAATTGAATTATTTAATTAGTTTTGATAATTTTTAGGGTTGGTAATCATTGTCTTCACATAATTCACATATTAATTTTATTTCTCCTTTTCAATATCAAAACCCTTTTTTTTGCTTTCCAAGTTAGTAAAATGAAACTTTCAGAATAATTTTAAATGATAGTGTCTTGTCGGACTTTTTACCTATTAAAAGGAATACTTCTGGTGTTTCATTTTAAAATGTTACATGGTGTGACAATTTAAGATAAATAATCTTTTTAATATTGAGGAAGTGCTTGATTCTAGTTTTCCCAGATTTTTATTAGGAATGGCTGAATTTTATTAAAGGGCTTTTTAAAGTCAGGATCATATGTTCTTTTACTTTAATTTATTAATGGGTTGAATTTTAATAATTGAATTAAGTCCTTCTTAATCACTGTATATTTTTCTTAAATCAACATGCCTATATAGACCTCAGGTGTTTTCATGCATATGGGCTGATTGGCCTATGGGTTTTTTTCACCTGTCTTTGTCTGATGTACATAAGATTACATCAGCTTTACAAATGGAATTCAGAATCATGCCATCACTTTCTACACAATAGAATTAAGTCTTTTTATTTTGTGTGGCAGGGAGCTAATCTCACCTATAAATCATACAGGCTATGGTATTTTTTGAGTTATTTATTGCTAACTTTTTCACTTAATGGCCTATTCCTCTTATCCACCTCTCCATGACACGGTTTGTTTTACTTTATATTTTTCTTACCTTTTTCCATTTTCATCAAAATTGTTGAGTTTGTAAATAGAAGCTTTAAATAATATCTTCTCACAAATATTTTTATGTATTTCCTACACATGGCTTTTTCTTAAGTTTAATATATTTTTGTTTTTGTACTTTTTCCCTCTGGTAAACTTTCCATGCACTTGAGCATTTTTATTAATTTTTGAATTATTTATCAAACTTGTTTTATTTCCTAAATCATTAACTTCTATTTTCAGTTCTATTAATTCATTCTTTATGCTTTTCAATCTTTTGATGTTTTTAGTGTCTTTTGTTTCTGCTTCATGCATTGGAATATTTTATTTTTTCCTGATACATAATAAAAGGATTCCAGTGTATGGATTTCACTCTGAGTAAATCTAAGATTGAAGTAGTATTAATTGTTTTTTAAAATACCGTACAATTATAATTTGATGTGATTTTTTATAAAGATTATTTTGGAGGTAATATTTGTTTATAAATGGTTGATTTTTGTTGTATTTATTTTTATTTGTAATTTCCAAAAGTAAGCCATACAGTATATATAATAATTGTTAATCCATTTATGTCACTATATAATATATATGCATGCATGTATATATATGTATGTGTTTGTGTATGCGTTTGCTCATTTAAAAAAATGAGAAAACCACTAAAGGGTTACAATTATAGACAAAACCAAGCACATTTTTAGTAAAGAAAGTCATTCTAATGTTCATGTAAAGAAGCAGTTCAAAGGGGCAAGAAGCCTTATCAAGATTACATATAGTAATCCAGGCATTTCATACTAGCCTGACATAAAGGACATTAGATATAAAGAAGTATGGATACATTTATATTTTAGAAGAGAGGTCACCAGGATTAGTGGCTGATTGAATATGGCTGATGAAGGGGAGGAAGTACTAAAAGATGACCCTGGGCATACTGTCTTGAGCAAGAAGGTCATTGATCTTGTTATTTACTAAGATAAAGCAAAAGAGGGAGGAATAAGCATGGAAGAAAGAGGTAGTTGAGACAAGTGGAGTTTCCAGCACATATAAGTTGAGGTCTTAGGTAGCAGTAGAAAACATGGGTTCGAATAAAGAAAGAGAGGAAAGGTCCATAGAAATGGAGATTTGAGGGTTGTTATGGCTAATAGTCAATGAATAAGTGAGATTTTTCCAGAAATAATTTGTAGGCTGAAAGAATAATCTAAAATAGAACCTTTAGTCGTTGAAAAGTATCTTCTTTCTCCTTGATTGAAAAGAAAAACATAACATAAATATACAAATATCATATAATTTTGTTCACTATATTTTAAAATGGAGTAATTTTATCCATACCTCTCTTTAACTTAATTCTTTTCCAATCCATATCTTGTAATAATCCTTCAAAATCAACTGGTCTGGCTAAATTTCATTATTTTCAGTATCTCCATTATATTCCACAAGGCAGAAAGCAATAAATTATTGAACAGTTTATTGTCTGTTTCCCATTTAGTGTAAAGAAAAAATACTCTAATCATTACCTTTGGAAATAAATCCTTAAATATTAGAAGTTGGCTCTGGTGTTCTAGCAATATGACATGGTGGAACTTTAATTCTAGCCTTTTTCTATCAGCTCTCTGCGAGTTTTAGAAAATACCAACTCCTTCCCTTGTGTTATCAGAGTGCTAGGAGCCAAATTTTATAATTGTGCTTCTTCTCAGATGTGGAAGTTGAGTGACATGAGCCTGTCATTCTGCATTCAAGGTGAGGAAAACAGTAGTAGTTTAGCCATCTTCCAGCTTGACAAAAGACTCCATTAATTCAAATTTTCAGGCTGACCAATATGGATTGCATTATGTACTTGGCTGTGATCAGTTTCCACAGACTTTTCAGGAAACCATCTTCTTTTGGGGGTGGATGGTGGGCAAAGAATCAGTCCTACATAAAAATACCCTTAACCCTTAATATGCTTGGCTCATTTTCTTCTAATTTCTACACCCCACCCTACCTTCCTCTTCCTGTATCTCTCTTCCCATTCTCTCTAAATCAATTTGAAAACCTACACATTGTTGATAGATAAAAAATTCAACTATATTGGGAAATAGTTTGCCCAGTTCTTAAAAATTAAATATATACTTCCACATGAGGAGTCACCATTTCTGATCTTTACCTTTCCTCTCTTTCTTTACTCAGACCTGTGTTTTCTACTCTCTACCTAACAGCCCAAAGATTCCACTTGTAGATATTGCCCCAAGAGAAAGGAAAACAAATGCCCACAGCAGATATGGAAGTACAAATCACTTTAATCATGGTAGCACAAAACCAGAATCAATCCAAATCTCAATCAGGTAGTGAATAGACAGACTAAATAGGTTATATCCATAGAATTGAAAGCTACTCAACCTTAAAGAGAAATGAGCTAGTGATACACATGACAAAACAGATGAACTTCAAATTTATGCTAAATTTTAAAAGTCAGACATAAAAAGCTATATAATATATTGCATACTTACACACAATTATGGAAATAGCAAAATACTAGAGACTGAAAACAGATCCTTGGCTGTCTGTTGTCTAGAATGGGAGCAGGAGTTGCTTGTAAAAGGGAAATATTTGCCTTGGCTTCTATAACAATATCTGTCTGTGGCTGCTACAACAAATTACCATAAACTCAGTGGCTTAAAACAAACACAGAGAAACATTTTCTTGCATTTACAAAAGCCAGAAGAATAAAACAAGTCTTACAATGCTAAAATCACATGAGGTCATGCTCCTTTGGAGACTCTAGTGACAAGGTCATGCTCCTTTGGAGACTCTAGTGACAACTGTCTTCTTGCCTTTTCCAGTTTCTCAAGCTACATCCCTTGCATTCTTTGGCTTTTGGCCCCTTCCACCATCTTCAAAGCCAGTCAGATAGAATTTCTCTCTGTCTGGTTGTGCTTCTCCCTGTTTCTATCACATAGTCTTCATCTTATTTGTCTATCAAATCTCTATCTCCCTCTTAGAAGTACACATTATTGCATTTGTTTCTACTTGATGTGTTCAGTCTAATCCAGGGTTCCTGTTTTTCTTCTACCTTGAAAAAGGAGAACTCATAATGGTCAGCATCATTTGGCCCCAAAGTAACAGAACTCACTTCTCCTCATTCCACTGATAAGAACTAGCCACATGCCCATATCTAAAGGCAGGGAGTGCTGGGAATTGTAGTCCTTGGATAGAAAGCTGATTCCAGGATATCTCTACAATACATAGTAGAACCGCCCCAGTATCAAATCTGAAACCAAAGAGAATCACAAGGAAGAAGCAATGTCAAAGAGACCCATATGAGGAAATACAGAATTGTTTCAACAGCACTTGCCAATTAGTCCACAAAAGCTCTTGGATCCTTTGGTCATGTTCTTTTTCTCCATTGCACTCTGTAAATACATTGACCCAAGAGTTGTGAAGAAGGGATTTTTACAAGGGTCTAAAAGCTCCCTATCTTAACTTCATCCGGTTTGTACCACATGATGGCTCACCATTCACTTACAAGCGATCATGTATTTCTAAGTTTATGAGCAAAGGAGATCAGAAAATATATTCATAGTATGTATTTTTATTATTTTATTAAAAAAGAAATTTTTACAATATTCATCATTTTCTAATCCTCAGTTCATCATGAACTCATAGCAAAAACTAGAAAAAAAAAATTTTCTAAATTTTACTATCAGGATCTGACTTCCCTATTCAGAGAATAAGCAAAAGATTGACCATTCGGCCCTATAAAGAGAAATCACAGTACTTAATATGAAATGGAAGAACAGCTATATTCAAAGCCTTTGTCCACTCATCTTTATTCTATTCTATGAAAACATGAATTTATTGGTACGAAAGAGAGAAGTATAATAAAAATAAAGATTCTATAATTGTTGTTTTATTTCAGATTACAAGTTACAAAATGGATTCTCATTGCATACAATTGCTCTAGTTTTGATATATGGTAATCCTGCTCAGTTTGGGAACAAGCACAAATCTAACCAATCACATACTGATACTCTTTCAAAAATTCCAACATTAGATAAAATTTCCAAGCAGAAGATGAGTCAAACAATTCTGTAGCAGATCCTGAGAGGGATCAAACTTCCAGAAATGAGCAGAATGGAGAAACCATCTTTTATTTCCATTCTAGCCATCACGGGCAGCTTCATCACTCATCCAAATATGTAGTGAAATTTTTCATGAAATATATCATCGCATAAAATGAATTCAGTCCACTTTTTGTCTTCAAATATATACCTTAGCTTTGAGAAGTAGCTTCTTCTAACTATAAGTGTATGCTACTCGTTCATAACACATTTTTATGAAAACTGCAGATGGACATTTTGAAAGTTTATGACTTGAAGTTTATGAAAATACATCTCAGTTCATCTCAACACACTCTGCAAACTAGATACTAATAACGAATTCAGCATTTATTGGGTCACTGTTCATTGATCCTGCATGGAAGACCGTTTAAAGTGCACCTAGGCCCAGCGAACATCTCTCTTACTGTACTCTTCATGAATGCTGAATGGTGCTCTTCAGAGTTGTGTGATGCATCAACCTTGAACTTAGGATAAGAACTGAGAATATTGTTTAGATGGACCAATAAAGAAAGGCTTTCTTCCTTTGCTGCTGATAGTTAATTTACTCATGTGGCATCTATGATGTAGCCATTGAGCATGCAGTCAAGACATTTGTGTTCAAACCATGGCGTGACCATAAACTATGATTACAACTCAGACTCTGTGATCATTTTATTTAATTTTTACCTAAGAGGAATAATGACTTCCACATTCACTGTTGTGAGACTTGGAACAGATTAAAGGTGTAAGACTAAAATCATTGAACTTTAAATCATCTTTAGATTATTTATAATACCTAATATAATGTTATTTAATATTTAAGTAGTTGTTATGCTGTATTCTTTAGGGAATAATAAGGAAGAATGTTTGTACATGTTCTGGGCAGGTGCATTTTTTTCTGAATATTTTCCATCTGTGGTTGGTTGAATGTGAGGTTGCAGAACCTGGGATGCATAGGGTTGACTATAGGTAAATAAGCTTGTGAGAAGTAACCTATTGGTTCTGAAGAGTATCTGTACTTCATACGCTGAAGATTTATCATATTTTAAATATCAGTGTGCCAACACTGAGCTACTTACTTTTAACTTTTTCCATTCTATCTACCAAAGCATGTAACAAAAATCTCACTGTTCTCTTAATGTATATACCTTTTGCCTTTCCTGATTGGAAGCTGTTTTCAATTCTTGATCACATCTTTTTCATATCTGTACAGTTTCAATTTCCAACACAATCCATTGTGCATAGTAAGTGCTCAATAAATGTTGGCTGAACTGGGGAGTGACAAGGGAGCAAAGTACATAAGATGTTGGTGATGAAATATGTAAATATGAGACATTCTATACTTAAAAGAACTTGGCTAAAACAATCTAGAGAGTTTTAGTAATTCAGTTGGGGCAGTACCTATGAGAGAGTTGTACACATAGAATCAAATTGCAAAAGCAAGTGGCAGCAGCAGCCTAGCAGGAAACAGTGATCCTTGCTCTCTTGATTCTGAGCAAATAAGTTTGGAGAAATTGTTAAAAATGTAGAATTGACAAGAGAATGGGGAATCCCCTTGATATGTGATCCCTACTTAGTCTGTATTCAAGATCACAAGAAAGTGAACAGATATTAGCCAAAGCAGATGTGAAAACACATATAATTGGATAAGAACTAAAGGGATTTGGTTGCCTGTTTGTAATGTATATTTGCTTGAAGAGGAAAAACAAAAAACACTTTCAAATTTAATCCAACAAAATTGAGGTATATTTGATTCATTTACTCATTTTTTGTGCTACTTTTCTCCAGTAAAACTTACCAAAACTTTGAGATGAGGAGTTTGACCAAAGCTGCCACCATTTCTGCGTCTCAGCAGTCCAAAGTAATCCTTCTTTGCCATAACAGTGGGCAACAAAAGACATAAGTGGAGATTTCTTATTTATAACAAAGAGTGCTACCATACTAAGATCAGAGTTTAAAATATCGAGAACTTGAAATTCAGAAGACAGAGGGTCACAAAAGTCTGTGAGGCCCAAGTATGAGTGTTTTATTTTCAAGACTTCATGTAATTCTACAAATACATAACTAATGTTTGTAGAGATAAAATAGACTTTCCTATGATCTGATAATGGTGATGTGGCAACTAAATCACCAGCCACTCTCTACCAGATCCCGTGAACAAGGTGGATGAGGACATTTGACATATATTTTGAACATCCCTTGTGCATTCTCCATGGAGCTACACTTTCCAGTTTTCTACTTTGCTACACCTGAAATAGACCATGGTGAGGACTAAGTATACTTTATAACCTGTTTTCTGCCTGCAGGATGCTGAGAGCTCATATCATTTTTAGACTCTGATGTTCTAAGACAGTTTTTTTTTTTTACCAAACTACAGTATTAAAAGCTTAGTAGACACCTCATCTGTTTGATGGCAGTCAGCTCATGAGCCAAAGGCCATACCCATAGACTTTCTTTTTCTAAACAGACTTCTTGATGTTCTGTATTTCTTCTTTATTTTAACCACTTACTTCTAGGCTTAGTGATTAATACCTTGGACTCAGTAAACTTCTGCAGGAGACCTGCACTTCCAGTCTTTTCTTCCTCTTGCTTTTTTTTTCCCAGTTGACATCCTTTGTGGATCATCATTTAACCCATCTGGAGGTTTTAACAGTAAATGGGTTGGCTATGCTCTTGATTTGAACATTGCTGTCAATTTTAATTGACTTTTGTACCTTAATTTCTAAACCTTATATTTTACAACTTGTATACTCTTCATATTCTCAAATTTGTGAATATTCTCTAATTCCTTTCATTTCTGTTTGCAAATTAGTTAAGTCTTTCCTGAAATCATCTCTTTATATAATGTTTTGAAATGTAGCCAACATTTATCAGCATAGACTGCTAATATTTAATTTTGCAACGTCTTTCCCTAGGACCATATATTCATTAGTTACTTCAACTATTTTCCATATTATCAAAGGTTTTGCCAAATAACTTCTCATTAGAAAATAGAATAACATCCTCTCAAATACTGGTAATAGGCTTTCTGTATACATCTAGTCTCTAGAATGATGTCACATATTTGTCTTTGAGGTACCACCTTAAATATGCATTGGCTTAACCCAACATGGTTTGGCTGGGTGAGGTGGCACAGCCAGTAATCTCAGCCACTTAGGAAGTTCAGGCAGCAGAACCATAAGATCAAGGCCAGCCTGGGCAAATTAGTGAGTGTTTCAAATAAAAAATCAAGTTAAAAGGGGGCTAGGGATGCAGCTAGGTGGTAGAGAGCTTGCTTAGCATGTGCAAGGCCCTGGGTTCAATCTTCAGTTCCTCAAACAGAAACTAAAACAAAAACAAACCAGTATGATTTATTTCCCCCTTCACATGTTATGATCATTCCAGATCAACCAGGGACTAGCCTTTTGTGGTCTTCATGAAGGACAATAGAGTAGCTACTGGTTAGTCAGTTGCTGTCATAAAGTAAAATGGGTTTCACACAGCAAGAATTAGATTCTGCAATCTGAAAGTGAGTTATGTTCATATTTTTCACAACATATTGGCCAATATTAGTCACATAGTTAACACCTGCAGAAGGGTCATGGAATGCAGTTCTATCACTGGTTGAGCAGCACTGCTCAATATCACACCCATTCATGGTCTAGTCTCCACACTAGAGCTAGAGTGAGCTGTTTATAACAGTCTCTGTTCAAAACTCTGCAGTGGCTTCCAGTGCCACTCAGCAAGTGTCAGTGTTCGGAAATTGACCCCCAAGCCTCTTGTCAGCTTCCTGTCTCACTTTCATACTACTGTTACTCTGCTCCAGCTACACTGAGCTCCTTGTTAGATTTTCTTTGTGCCAAGATTTCAAATGACTGAGACTTCGTGCTTGCTGTTTCCTTTGCCCAGCAAGTTCCCTTAGATATTTACACGGCTCCCTGCTTTACTATTGCCACACATCGCCTTCTCAGAGAAGACTTCCCTGGAAAAGTATAAAAAGACAAAGCTCAACCACTGCAATTCTCTAACCTCACTGTTGTGCTTCCTTCTTCATTATAGCACTGAGTACTGCTTGACCTAATCTGTGTGAATTGATTGTCTGTATTCTCCCAGAAAATATAAGGTTCTTGCTTTGCTTGCTCTCAGATCTTAGAAGTCTGGTACCTAATAGATGTGCAATAAATATGTCAAACTGGATCAATGACGGGTTCAAGAAGCTGGTTTTAGGGCAGCAAAGCACCGATGAGGACGCAATATATATATTAGCAGAATCGAAGAAGAAAAGGATAAAAAGGTAGTTTACAATTCAAGTATTTTTTCTTTTTATGAAAAAATAAAAGAAAATGCTATAATCAGATAGTAAGAGAATAGCAACAGTTACTACACCCTGTATTATTACCTTCAAAGTAGTTGCTCAATGCAATACATAAACCAAAAAGATTCTTAGAAAAAAGAAACATACAGATAACACAAACTTGCCTTTCAGTGAACTAAGATAAACTATTATTATAAATAAAACAAATTAGCATATATTGAAATATTTTTTAAATAATGGAATATGTAATTAGGGAAAATGTTTGAACTCCTCCCTACTTTCTATTTATCACTTATATTTTGTTCTCTATCTCTATCTCTCTGTCTCTATCTCTGTATGTCTCTCTCTCATATGTATATATTTTTCCCAAATAAGAGAGATCACCTGATATTTGATTTTATGTGTCTGACTTGTTTCACTTAACATTTTATTCTCAAGTTGCATCCATCTGCCTACGAATGCTTCAAGTTTATCTTTCTTTATGACAGTGTAGTACTCTATTGTGTGTAAATCCCACCTTTTCCTTATCCATTCATCCACTGATAGACATACAAACATTCCTTGTAAAATGACCCGCCTGTTTAATGACTTTAATGTTTCAGATTTACATCTGAGGTACACTGTTCAGGCTTATGACCTACTGCTCAGACTCGTGGCCTGCATTAGGACTTATGAAGCAGGATTGTGAGCAACAGTGCAGCCTTATGGTGGTTTCTTCTATAGTACAATACTATAATCTTTACTAATTGTACTGTACAGTACAGTACTGCAGTTTCATGTTCTATGCTATATTACTGTATGAAAGAGTATGCAAATAAAAGCAGTCATCAAATTGGAGTTTCCTTTGACCATTTCTTTGTTCTGAATATTGTAGTGTACATTCTATATACAATTCCTCATTTTGAAACCAATTAACTTAATGACCTAATCATAGGAAAACAGCTTGGCGGTTAAACTAGGAATGCCTGTATATGCTGTTTCCAAGATCTACCATCAGTATGCATGTATCTCTCTAATATCATTTTAATCTTTGGGAAAGATACCTAGGAGAGGGACAGCTGAGTCAAATAGAATTTTTACTTTTAGTTCTGTGATGAATCTCCACCCTGATTTCCATGTTAGTTGTACGAGTTTACATTCTCACCAACAATGTAGTAGATTCCTTTTCCCCCACATGCTCACCAGAATTTCCTATTATTAGATGTTTTGATGATAACCATTCTTTTTGCAGTAAGATGATATCTCAGCATAGTTTTAATTTGCATTTCTCTGAGCGCCGGTGATGACGAGCATTTTTTTAATGTATTTATTGGCTCTTTGTACTTCCTCTTTTGAGTAGTATCTATTCATTTTGGTTGCCCGTTTTTTGATTGAGTCTTTTATTTTGAGAACCCCAATTGTTTTAGTTCTTTATGAATTCTAGATGTTAGTTCTTTGTTTTAGTAATAGCTGGCAAAAATATTTTCCCATTCTGTAAACTTTCTTCACTCTCTTGGTTGTTTTCCTTTCTGTGTTGCAGTTTTAAATTTCATATGATCCCATTTTTTGATTCTCAGTACTATTTCTTGTGCCACTGGGGTTCTGTTCAGATAGTACTTGCCTATGCCTATATCTTCAAGAGCTGTAGTAACTTTTTCTTCCAGAAAATTGTTTCTGTTTTAACATTTAGAGCTTTGATCCATTTTGATTTTAGTTTAGTACATGATGAGATATATTGGTCTAGACTTAATCTTCTGCACATGGATATCCAATTTTCTCAGAACCATTTATTAAAGATGATATCTTTCCTTCAATTTATGTTTTTGGTTCCTTTGTCAAAGGTCAAAGAGCTACATGTTCTTGGGGTTGCTTCTGCTTCTGCCAATGTATTCCATTGATCTCCATGCTTGTTTTTGTATCAATACCACACTGTTTTAATTACCATAGCTTTATAATATAACTTCAAGTCTGGATTGCTCTGCTTCTATTACCCAGGATTGCTTTTGCTACTCTGGGTCTCTTCTGATTCCATGTATATTTTAGGATGGTTTTCTCTAGCTCTGTAAGAAATGATGTTGGTATTTCAATTGGGATTGCATTAAATTTGTATATCAGTTTTGGAGGTATAACCATTTTGATTATGTTGCTTCCGCCTATCTAGGAATAAAGGATATTTTTCCATTTTCTGATGTCCCCCTTAATTGCCTTTTTCAGTCTGATATAATTTTCATTGTAGAGGTCTTTCTATTCATAAGTTAGGTTAATACCTAAATTTTTACTTTTTGATGCTATTTGTGAATGGAATTAATTTTCTAATTATTTTTTCAGTGAGTTCATTATTAATGTATAGGAATGCTATTTCCTTTCACTTTTTATTTCTAATTGTGTTAATTAGTATCTTTTGTTTACATTTTAGTAAGATTGGCTAAGGTTTTGTCTATTTTATTTGCTCTTTCAAAGAACCAGCTCTTCTAATCATTGATTCTCTGTATTAATTTTTTAATCTCCATTTCATTAATTTCTACTCTGATCTTTAGAATTTCCTGCATTGTACAAGATTGGGGTTTGAATTGTTCTTGTTTTTCTAAGACTTTGTGATGCATTATTAGGTTAATTATTTGGGCTCTTTCTATTTTTCTATAAACTTCCCTCATACAACTGCTTTCATTGTGTCCCATAAGTTCTAGTATGTTGTTATCATTTAATTCTAGGAACTATTCTCTGTTACCCATTGATTATTCTAGAGTGTATTAATTTCCATGTGTTTACATAGTTTCTCTGGTTTATTTTGCTTTCTAGCTTCATTGCACTGTGGTCTGATAATACGTGTGGTAAATTTTCAATTCTTTTTCATTTGTTTAGGCACAGTTTATTCACTAGTATGTGGTCTATTTTAGAGAAAGTACCATGTGTGGCCAAAAGGAATGAGTATTTTGTTGTTGAGTGGATCACTGTGTATATATCTATTATGTCCATTTGTTCAAAGATTTGGTTCAACTTTGATATTTCTTTGTTGATTGTTTGGCTTAGTTGATCTGTTTCTTTTTGATAGTGACCTATTGAGATCCCTCACTATAATTGTATTGATATTTATATAGTCTTTTATGTCCATTACAGTTTGTTTTATGAAGTTGGGTGCACCATGGTTTTGTGCATGTACATTTGTAATTGTTATCATTTCCTGATGAATAGGTACATTAACCAATATGTAATGTCCTCCTTTGCTTTTTTTGATCACTTCGCCATGAAATCCAATTTGCCTGAAAACAGGATAGCTACTCCTGCTTGCTTTCAGGTTTCTGTTGCATAGAATATTGCTTTCCATCCTTTGATTCTTAGTCTATGAATTTCTTTTTGTGTTAAATGTATTTCTTATATATAGCATACTGTTGGATTTTGTTTCTTGATCCACTCTGCTAATTTGTGTCTTTTAATTGTTGAGTTGAGTCCATTTTCATTGATAGTTATAACTAAAAGGTACTGAGTTATTCCTGTCATTGCATTAATTTTCTTTTGCTATTTTTCTTTCTTTCCCTTCTACTTAATTGCTACTCCTACCTGATACATTTATTTTATTGAACCTTTTGTCATTGTTAGCTTCATTGTCTTCTAGGACACCCTTGAGATTTTTTCAGAGTGTTGATTTGGTAGCCATTAATTTCTTTAGGTTTTCTTTATCAAAGAAGGGTCATTTTTCCATCAATTTTGAAAAATAATTTTGCAGAATATAACAGTCTAAGTTGAAAGTCATTTTCTTCAAGAGCTTGAAATGCTTCTTTTCATGTTCTCCTTGCCATTAACGTTTGTGATGAGAAATCTGTTGTAATTTTAATAGGTTTTCCTTTATAGGTGATTCATTGCTTTTCTCTAGCAGCCTTTAAGATTCTGTTCTTGTGTTGTATTTCTGATTTTTAAATTATTATGTGGTGTGGAGTGAGGTTTTTTTTTCTTATCATGACTGATTTAGGTTCTGTATGCTTCCCTTATCTGTTTGCTAAAATTGTTTTCCATGTTTAGAAAGTTTTCTGCTGCTGATACTGTACTTTTGTAAACAAGTATTGCCCTGTTTGCTGTCCTCTGATTTTTTGCTAATTCAAATTATTATTATTCTCCTTTGAGTTTTCCAGTAGTTATTGGGTCCAATTTTCATATTCCTCTGTTGTTTTTAAGCCATCTCTCATTAATGGATCATTGATGACAACCTTGTCCTCTAGGTCTGATATTCTGCCTTCACATTGGTCGCTTCTTCTATCCATACTTTCAATCATATTTCTAATCTTCTGGATCTCAGTTTAGAAATTTCTTATGGACTCCCATTCTTTTCTATGCTGCAAAGTCATGTTTTGCACTACTTCTTTAGCTCTAACAACTGTTTACAATTGTCCTTTCTAAACTTGCTGCTCATTTGTTACATTATGGTCAGTTTATGGTTACATTATGGTCAGTAATATCTTCTTCAAATTCACCAAGCACTTTAGAGAACTGTTTCACCTTCATTGATACCCTTTCAGACCTAGCTGCTATGTATCTTATGATTTTCTCCATGTCAATGCCCCCATACCAATTGGGGGGGGCGGAGTTTTGGGAGGCATTTTGTTGCCTTATCTCTTCAGGTCTCTAGGAGAATTTTGTTTGTTTATTTGTGCTGGAGTTTGCAAATTCTTTGGCACAGTGCCCCATTCTTCAGAGTGAGCCACAGTTTTGTTTATGACACCCCCCCACACACACACACACAGAGGCAATCCAAGTATTGGCATAGAGAGAAAACCAGTTGCCAGCCACTACTATGTTACCTTGGCTAGAGCAGTAAATTCGGTGACAATGATGTCAAGTGGCAACTGCATTTTGACAAGCCCTAGGAACCACTCATAAGCAGCCCTTTATCAAAACAAACAGGACTCTGACTTTAGGGAAGTTATTTAGATCCCCCTTATATTGACCAATCCAGAGCACTGATTTCTCCTAGTTGTTGGCACTAGTGCCAGGCCTCAAATATATCACTAGACCATATGACTTCTTCTTTAGGCCCACCCCCTTTGATGATTACTCCCACCAAACCAGGCTTTCCACAACAGAATGTAGACCCCATGATCTTCCTCATCTGAGCCTAGGCTTGCCAGGGCATCCTGGCATCCCTACTCAGCTCTCAGCCTCTCCAAGCTTGTCTCACAAGGATGTTTCTCATCCAGTATCTGTGGAAGGGTATGACTTCAGCCCTGAAGCAAAATTCTCCTCCTGTGCATTGGTCCCTTCTTTTGATCAGGTTTATTGGTTGTCAACTCTGTTGCCCTGTGCTGTGAAGAACCCAAGGACCAGAGGCAAGGTACATGGTTTCTGGGTCCTCCTGGGTTCAGCATGGGCCAAGGAGCCATTGGCTTTGAATGAGGGCAGGGTGTATGCTTCCTGGGTCCTCATGGTGCTCAGCAGGTGACAGCATCTTCTGAGGGCAGGACAAGCCAAGTTTTTCTTTAACTCTACTGAAACATTTTCAGGTATGTAAGACAACCAATATTTAAAAGAATACAGGGCCAGGGATTTAGCTCAGTGGTTTCCCCACCTGCCTTGCAAGCTCAAGGTCCCAATTCGATCTCTGATACCAACAAAAACAAAAACAAAAGAATACAGCACATGAAGTAAAATATTGGGTATACATTTCTTCATTCTTCTCTCCATTTTCTTCCTGTGACTCCAACTTCTTCTGATTTTAAAAGATATTATGCTTATAATATTAACAGTAAAAAAGTTTGGCTCAGGAAAATACAGATATCCCTAAATTGGAAGCTAAGGAGAAAGTCTATAAACACATAGAATAGAAGGTGAAACAGAATCAGGAAATGCTTTTTCAGCAAAGACCTATCGTCTTACTTCCAATGTGTAATACAGAGAAAGCTAGATGAAAAAGTCATCAATCTCCTTGACTTACCAGATGGTATTTTCCCAGGTAAACAAAATAGAAAACTAGGGCATACAGCACTGTACTGAATTGTCTAGAGTTCCAGAAATTATGAACAACAGAAGCTGTCGACTAGTAGAGTTTCTGAGCCATAGTTGGTTGGTTGGTTTGCTTGTTTGTTTAGCTGGCTGGTTGTTTTTCCTTATGGTATAGTGCCCATATACTGGGTCTTGTTCTAAGTTCACCTGGAAGCAGAATCAGATTTGTCCTTGCAGTTGGCACAGCAACATGAATTTGAACTTGCATTCTAGAAAACCAACATCAAACCCGCAAATTACTAATAAAAATATTTAACATAATTATAAATGCCAAATACAAAATTTTATGTAGGACTTTGAAAAATGTTTTAAATCTTGTTTGTTCCAAAGAGAGTAAAAATACCTGCAATTGTATTTATTGCTCATCTACATTCTTGTTGTTGACAACAGGTGAATTTCTTCTCTTTTTTCTTCAGTACCAGGAATCAAACCCAGGACCTTTCACTTCCTACAAAGCTGTGGTGCCGTGCTGCTGAGCTACATCCTCAGCCCCACAATAGAGCGAATTTCTTCTGAGGCCAAAACTGACTATAAATAGTTTCCCTCATAAGGACTTAGGCATAGCCTGCCCAGAGTTTCCTGAGCAGTTTTGACTTGCAAACCCCAGGCACATGACCTTTGCAAAGCACACATTTTCAAAATTATTTCTAATTTTGTCTCGAATCTAAAAAGATTCAAATTTATGTCAGAAAATTCATTTTGTAAATTGGTAAAAATTATATTATATATTATTTAATATTATCAACAATATATCATAAAGACTCCAAAATAGCATAACATGCATTCTTCTCAAGTATACATGGAATGTTAGAAAAGAATAACCAAAGTTTAATCTGGAAGACAAGCCTTAATATATTGTGTATAAAATGATTAAACTTATAGAAATTAAGATTACAGTGAAAATAAATTAGAATTTAATAAAAGAAGGACTGGACAATTCACATATATGTAAAAATTAAGTAATTAACTCTTAAGTAGTCAATCAGTAGAGAAAAACTATCACAGGAGTAATTAGAGAGCATTTTGAGATGAAAGAAAAGCACAAGATCCCAAAACTTGTGAATACACCTATGGCAGTGTAGAGAGATTTGGGGTTAATGATGAAGAAAGTCATGAATATACCTAATTGTAGCTAACTGGTCCCTGAATGTGGACATGGACAATCTCCATTAAAAACTTCTCTGTTTTAATATAGAACTTTAATGATTGAGATACTTCCTACCTTTATCTCCTAACCATTTGCAAACATTTGATCTACTCCAACAAAGCCACTTTGAAGAAAAAGAATTTGAGGCCTAGAAATAAAGATACTATCCACTGCCACACAGATGAGTAGTGATAGCCAGTATGCAGCCAGGATCTCACTGTCCATTGCATCCAACCATGCTTGAACCAGCCACATTTCACATATGCACCAGTGTCAACTCAAGACATTTGGGGTACTGTTAATACAGCAAGATAACTTTCATTAAATATAATATTTATGTCCATGCCATAACCACAAACTACGCCATGAAAGAATTCAAATCAAATATAAATTGTATTTAGCATTTTAAAGTTGTTAAGTCAAAATACATTTTGTTCCTATAGGATAAAATCATTTTCTTTATTTCAGAAATTGCTTTCCATCAGTTTAGTCTTTTATGATGAATACTTGATAAATTCATGTTTTTATGTAGTGGTACAGATAAAAAGTGTTCTGAAATTTGTCCAACTGCTTTTATGTGAGGTTATTTTTTTGAGTTGATTATTCAGTATCAGCCTGCATAAGGATTGATGGATAAAAATTTGCCTCTTTTTATTAGCAACTAGGGCAATTGTGTCTTTAGCTGGAACAGGAAAAAGCAATCCTAAACTTCATCTAGCCCCTTATTCTTTTGTGTGGGTTACAGATGCTAGTGCATACCGTACTAAGATTTGTCCCTTTTCTTCAAGGCAGGTTCTAAGTACTTGTGAAAATGCTGCATCTCATTCAAATTAAGAAGAAATTCTTTTTTCATGTGCATATACAAAACTTTGTGGAGGTTGGTATCTATCTACTCTAATTTATCTAGAATATCCATCAAAAGGTTTATGCATTCAGAGATTGTGCTTTGGAAAGGTCATTGGATCATGGAGATGCTATGCTCAACAATGGAATAATGCTCTGAAGAGTTCAGATCTGAATGTACTATTAGGAGGTAGGATCTATTTTAAAGAGACAGGTTACTGAAGGTATGATGTGGAAGGTTATATCCTCTCTCCTCTTTGGCTCCTCCCTTCACTTTCTGCTGCCTAGCCAACATAACATGAGCAGATTTCCTCTGCCAGACCCTTACATCATGCACAACCTGCCTTGAAGCCAATACACTATGGACTGAGTACTCTGAAAATGTATACCAAAATAAATACTTCTTCTCCTTTAAGATGTGATGTTGAGTATTTTGTTCCAGTGATGAGAACATGACTAAGACAGACTTTGGTACCAGAGAAGTGGCTTTGCTGCTCTGACTACACCTCACCATGTGGTTCCAGAGCCTTTGGGAGTGGTTTGTGGAAAGAGTTTGGAAAAGTTTGGGGATGCCAGCTAAAGAGGCTCTATAAATGCTATGAGCTGAGCTTGATGGGAGATTCTGGTCAGAGCTCAGAAGATAAGAATGCTGATAAAATGCAGACAATAAAGACTAAGATCAGTAAGTTCAGTAGGGAATAAGGAATCCATTGGCATTTGGATTCAAGACCATATGTGTTTTACACTAGCAAAAACAACTTGTCTATATTTTGCCCATGACCTAAGACATTGCAGGAGACTGAGATTAAGGGTAGCAGCCTAATTAATGTGGCAGAGGAAATTTCAAAGCAGCCCAAGTTTTAGGCTGTGGCATGGGTATTGCTGGCTGCTTGACAGTAAAAATAAGGAGCAAACGAAAAGTGAAAATTTGCAGTTTAATCAGAATGGGAGTACCTAGAAAATTTGGGTCATGAAAAGCATGGCTGCTGAGAAGATTAGCATTAAAAAGAAACCAAGTACTTTTCATCATGACAATAGGAAAAATGGCTTGAGGGCATCTCAAGAATCCATAAGACCCCCCCCTTCACATCTTTCTTAGATTGAAAAATGCAAAACATAAAGCTTTTATTTTATAAAAAATACCCTTGTCTCCCCTCTCAAAAAGGATCACTTAGGGAATTGATTCCTCAGGATTCATTTCAGAGTGATCAGCCATACAGGGTACTTAAAGTCCTCTGCAGCCATGATTCAAGGGGTTCTGGCCACTGCTTTAGCTGGCAGCAGATGCCAGCATGGTCCATGTGGTGCTGGCTTTATGGAGATGCAGAATGTAAGGATTGTGGGGTCAGGAAGGCTTTCACTCAGATTTCAGAAGAAGACCTGGGAGGCCAGACAGTGTTTCTCTGAGAGGATACTGAATGATGCTGTGAGAGACAAGCTGAAAGTGCAGTGGAGACATGAGGAAGTTGAAGAAGAACAGAACATGGAATGTCTGCTGAGGAAGGCTGCAGAAAGCAAATGGAATCACCCTAGGGAAGTGTCTATGTGGTACAGCAAAGTAGTAGATGTGGGGCCAACCAGGGCCTTTGCAGATCATGTTTCACCACACACTGTCCTGGATGCTGGGGATAGAACTGCAAGATTTAATGTTTGCCCTTTGTGTTTTGTGTTTTGCTCTAGCTTTGTTTCCATTCCTTTCAATCTCCTTATTCCTCCCTTTTGGATAGAGAATGTTTACTCTGTGGCATTATATGTTGGAAGTATTTAACTTTCTTTCTTTTTAACTTTTGTAGGGGCTCACAGCTAAGAATTTGCCATGAATCTCAGAGGAAATATTGGATTTGGATGCTTCAGCAATACTGTTACAGTTTTTATATAGATGTACCTCCAAAGCCTCAAGTGCTCATATGTAGGGCTTTTCAGAGCTAGCTGGATCTAGGGTTTGTAATACTGGAATTAAGAGTGTGTGGTACTAAATTTATTCACAGATCATTTTAGCATAATTATTGATGTAGATGATAGGAAGACCTACCCTGGGTGTGGGTGACACCACCCAAAAGGGTTGTAGCCTGGATAGGATAAAAGGGAAAGGGAGGCTTGCTCTTGCTTCCTGCCTGCCTTACCATGGATTGTTTTCCTCTACCATGCCCTCCTGCAGTGCCACCCTGCTGTAGATACAGCTTATTATGGACTGAAACCTCTACAGACTGTGAATTGAAATAAACCTTTCTGCCTTTAACTTGTCTCAGCAATTTAAAAAGTAACTAAGACAAATACTCAAACTATTAAGACTTTTGTGACTCTTAGTGATAGACTAAATTCATTTTGCATGATGAGAAGGACAAGAGGCTTTTGGAGGCCAGGGTGGGATATTATATTTTAGATTTAGAATATCCTCTGAAAGGCTCATGTGTTCAGACCCTGGGATTTTGTCAGGTGACTGGTTTGTGGGAGCACTACTGAAAAACTCAGACCTGAATGTGCCATTGGGATGGGGCATCTAGTCAGAAGAGTTTGGTGACTGAGAGAACAACTTAGAAGGGCTTATCTCTCTCCTCATGTCCTCCCTTCAGTCTCTGTTTCCTGGCCACCATGACATGAGCCGCTTTTTTCCACCAGACCCTTATACCATCCCCTTCCAGCCAACAATGGACTGAACCCTCTAAAAACCATGAGCCAAAATAAATTCTTCCTTCTTTAAGTTGTTGGTGTTGGGTATTTTGTCCCAGTGATGAGAAAGTAACTAAGGTACAGTCCTTCCAAGACAAACTACCGTGATTATCCTATTGTTACTTTCTGTGCAAAGCCACACATGCATCCTCACCTGAATATTTGAATGGTCAAAAAAGTGTTGATTTTTACTTCTAAGCAAGAAAGATAAACTGCTAGACCAATTTCCTTCCCATAGTAAACAATTAGAAAATTGAATAAAATGTGCTAAATGACTGTTTTCAAGACAATGAACATAAGTATTTCAGGATAGCAATGCCTGAGAAGAGGAAAACAAGTTTTAAGATTGTACCACCTTACTACCTACAGAGCAGTATTTCAAGCCACAGCACAAAGAAAAGAATTCAAAGGAGTTTAGCAATTTTTCTGAGTTGAGTAAACAGAGATGACTACAACTTTAAGACAGAATCTCAGAAAGGAGAAAAACTGGAAGAGAGATGAGGGAAACAGGAAAAGGCAGGGAGAAGGAGAGGTGATGGACAAAGAACGAACTCCCTTCAAAAATTTAGACCACTGATCTATGAATAGGTAATAGAAACTACCTAATCCTACACTATGAACAATTGGAAGCACTAAAAGAAGAATTTCCAGAGTTCATATAGAGTTCCAAGAATAGTTCATTATTTTAATCAGATAAAGGCCTTGTGATATGTGAAGCATTGATAGAATCCTTAACAAAGACCCACACACAAACACTTTGTAGTGCAGAGAAAAGCCCAAAACCAGGTTTGGTAACATACAAGCTTAAAAACAGTTTTCAAAGGATCTAACTGATTCCAATTAATTTAGTTACATACTAAAATAAAATCCAGTACTCTTTGAAGGACTACAATAAAATCCATCAACTAATGTAAAATTTACAATATACAAAAGTCAATTTTATTTCTCCTACTGGCAACAAATAATTTGAAATTGAAATAAGCAAAACACTCATAAATTAAACACTTCCATAACATCAAAAATATTAAATATTTGAGGATATAGTTAGAAAAATATATTTGGACCACATTTACTAAAATCTATACAACATTGCTAAGAGAAATTAAAGAAAACTGAAATAAATAGAGAAATATAACACATTCTTATATGAAGAGCTCCAGTTACGCTGTCAGTGCTCCTCAGATTGAACTAAAGTTTCATGCAATTCCAAAGTCTCGGCTGGACTTGTAGATTTTGTCATCAGGATTCTAAAATTTATGCAGAAATGCAAAGAGCCAAAAACAACCAAAATAATTTGAAAAGGAAGAATAAAATCAGAGGCCTTACACTATTTGCTTCTAAAACTTACTTTAAAGTATAATAGTCAAGAGCGTGTAGTTTTGATATTATGAAAGATGTGTATAGCAATGGAACAGAATAGAGTCAGAGAATAGGTCTACACATATATGCATCAGTATTCAACAATAGTGTCAAAGTAATACAGTGGAAAAAAGACAATTTTTAACAAGTGATGTTGGAACAATGAGTCACAATATTCAGAAAAACAATAGATAGTTATCTTACACAGTGTAAAAAAATAATTTAAAATAAATTGTCAAAACTATAAAGCCTGTAGAAGAAAAGATGGATAAAATCATTAAAATTTTGGGCAACTCAACAATTTCTTAGGTAGGATCACAAGCGCTTAAAAGATAAAATGGCCTTCAACAAAACTGAAACTTAGTTTTCTGAAAGATTTTTAAGAAATTTAAAAGTCAAGCACTCAACTGGGAGAAAATATTTTCTATATGTCTATGTGTGTGTGTACATATATACATACACATGAAAAAGTACAAATATAGTTTTTAAAGACTTCTTAAACATAATAGTAATAAGATCAGCTATACAGTTAAAAATGGGCAAAGATTGGAGGCACTGCTGATAGATATTTTGCCAAAAACATTTATTTTGAAAACTTTTCATAAAGCTAACATCTCATACAGTAGCATATGATGCAGCATGCCCACTCTTGGTATTTACCAAAGAGAAATGAAAAATGTATGTTCACACAGAAGACTGTACGTAATTGTTTATGGTAGCATTTTTCATAATAGTGAAATATTTGAAATAACTCACACATCAATTGATGAATAGATAAACAAATTGTGGTATGTGCTTACAATAGAATACTGTTCAGTAATTAAAAGGAAAAACATGGATATAGACAATAATATGCAACTAAGTTAAAGAAGCCAAATTAAAGCTAAATATTGTATGCTATAATTTATATAAAATCATAGTATTGGGGCTCAGAATGTGTTATGCCAAAGTATCATACCTTGGCATGCTGAGTATGTTGGACTGAAGAACATTAGAAAGAAAGCCCTCACAGGCAAGGTGTTTTTGACTTTCTATCACCCTCTGGTCTCTTCTCTATCTTCCTCAAGACAGGTTCTGGAAACTACAACTCCTCTGTCCCAAAGCAAACTATGAAAACTAAAAAAGGTTAATTTCTTCCTCCTCTCCGAAGACCCTTATTCTAGAAAAAACCTTCCTCAACCCCAGAGGAAGGCGTGCTACAAGAGGTGCAGAGGAGTCAACAGGAAGGCCTTGCTAGGTATCCCCCTTTGCTGCTCCCTTGAGATTTTACCATATTTCTACATGAATAGCTCTTCTTCATCAAACCCAAGTATATAAATACTTTCCCCTGGGTCTTTGACACTTCATTTCTGAGTATTCCTTTGTCACATAAAAATTGTATTAAATAAATGTGCTATGATTTTGTTAGCCTGTCTTTTATTATTAGAAGTATGGATATGGTCTTGTACCTTGATGGTGAGGGCAGAAAGGTATCATTAATTACCACTGCTATATAGAAAAGGCAAAATTATCCAGGCAAGCATGTCTAGAGCTATGGGTGGGAATGGGAGATTAGTTACAAATTTGTATGTATACAAATAGGGACTTTACAGGGATTGAAACACTCTGTAATAGTGGTGGGTGATTACATAAATAAGGGTATTTGTTAAAATTAATCGAATTGTACACTTAAAATTGGTGAATTTTATTATTGTACATTACATTCAATACAGAACATCCAGTGAGGTTTGGAGCAAGGTGGGTAAAAGGAAACATAATATCTGTGTTAAGAAATGGATTTTTTTAAGAAAATTTATAATTTAAGGGTTCTCAAGATTAAGGCACAATGTCTCTGATCTTGTCAGAACTCCAGAACAGATACCTCTTGCTGTTCAGGAGATCTGTGTGGTTTTTTTGGTACCAGAGATAGAACTCAGGTCCTTGTACTTGTGAGGCAGGTGATGGAACAACTGAGCTAAATCCCTGGCCTGAGATCTGTGTTCTAACAGGAAGTTTCTGTCCCCTCTTACTCTTCTTATTGGGCAGATATGAAAATACACTCAAATCAGTGAGGAAGCAGTAGAATATCTGGGTTAGGGGAGGGCAAGGTTTAGATGAGATCACTGGTAAGACCATCTGTCTGACATGAAGAAAATTTGGGGTCCAAAGTGAGTTGCTTCCATTCTGCTAGGTGTAAAAATCTTTCTGTTCTATTGAAGACAAACACAGATGTAACTCTTCTTATTGAGAAAGGGGGCAATGATCTAACATGCAACCCAGTATGAACTTCCAGTCATTATAATACTGTTTGTTGACATAGGGCCTCTCACCCTTACCTAGGTTTTAGGTAAAATAAGAAGGCAAAAAATTTAGGTCACTAGGAAGACCAATTATGGCTCTGGTTTTTTCTAAAGACTGTGTGGGAAAGTATAGCTTAGGAAGAGAACATATGGGTTTCCTAACACTAAGCTCCTGTGTTAGACTTCTCCACCTTGTCAGTAGCAACTCTGGACCTAGGAAGACTCTCTACAGAGGTCTACACATCACTGAAAAGTGGAGAAGGATCTATGGGCAGAACCAATCATAAAAAATACAAAAGGAGAGCTGAGCCAACCATGTGCATCTCCCCCCAATTTACCAATTTGAAAAATGATTGTACCTTCTTTGGGGCAGAGTAAATAAAAGCACAAGGTCATGAGAGTTATGTGGGTCAACTCATTCACATGAATGGTGATCTTAGGAGTGAAAAATAAGGCTCCTGTGCCAAAAGTAGTCACTTCATTTTTACTTTTTATTAAATTATCCTACCCCACAGGAGCACATTTGCTAGACAGACTTCATATGCCTAAATCTGTATATAACATTTACATTCAGCCAAGTTTGGATTCTACACAGATGACATGTTTCTCAATAGGCAGTTCACCCAGGCTGTGGTACACATGCCTGGATGCTCAGGTCATTTTACTATAGGGGTCCTAATCAGGAATTCGTGTCCCCAACGACAGCATCCTTGCTCCTTATCACCATAACCTTGGTGTCTGAGGCCATTTCTCTTTGAAGATGTAACCAAAACAGGAATATAACCAAAGCAGTTATATGGTGCAATCTTCAGGGTGCCAGAACAAAGATGCAGGCTAATGAGCTAGAGCTCAGAAGAATAAGAAATTTCTAGATATCTTCACTGCAGACAATGGAAGTAAATAACAAAGCAAGGACATATACATACTGCAGATATATAAAAGTATAATGTATAGGAATTTGATAATAAGTGACTCAATTTTAAGTTAGCAAGTATAGCTCTAGGACTATCTTTTTTTCCAAAAGTAATACTCTTAAATCTGTTCCATATTTTATTACTTCAACTCTCAGTTTCTGATCATTTGGTAATTGTCTCTCAAGCTGCCTATAAGTTTTGGGATGATTTCCTAGGATATAAAATCACTTGGTTTATTTTCCTGAAACACAAAACATTCTTTTTCACTTTCCTACCCCTTGATGATTAGTAAAATAAGATTAGTCAAATGGCTCTATGAATCCCCATGATAATGACTTTTGCATGGTAGTGTCATTTTCTTGAAGCAATTGGCTAAGTCTCAACTCTAAATTGGTAAAAAAAAAAAATCTTCAATTAAATATTTGATACTAAAAGAGGATGCCATCTACTCTTCTAGTATAGGTGATCATAGATAAGGTTTATGTTGTTATCAACGAAGCAGTGTTTGTTTTTATCTTTATTTGACTTATTTGGGTAACTATTACAAAAATGATTCACAACATGGGGGAAAAGGTCATATATAGGATTATTCAATGAATAAGACCATTAAGACTTATTTTAAAACACTCTTTCAATATAAAAACTTCATTTTGACTGAGAAAACCACATCATATTCTGCAACTTTTTTAAATGGTGGGGGTTGCCTCTTGGCTGTACAGCTACTTGGATCCATACTACAGAGGCACAGGGGAGCATAAAGTCCATTGTCCTGAGCTGCAGAAGTGAACAACAGAGAGAGGGCTACTTTTGGGATCCCTAATGAAAATTGAAGCCCACTGGAAAAGTGAAGAGAATCTCTGCAATACAGGCACACCAGACCACCATGCTTGGTAAGTTGGAGAGATCATCACCACCCATTGGAACCTGGACTATCTTCAGGGGAAAGGCACCTGGAACTTGCAGTAGAACCTTGCAGAGTTCAACCCTGCAGGAGGACAGGGAGCTCAACTTGGGACATGCAGCCAGAAATCTGCCTGAATCTCACAGGTCTGTGACTGGCTTACTGAGACTCATTGACTTATAACTGCACACTGCTGCCCACATTGTCTATTGTGACAGCAGAGACATACCTGAAGGAGGCCCTTCATTTTTATCTTTTATTTGTTATTTTAAAAATTATCACTATTTTTTGCTCTTATTTTTAATTATTTTCTTCTTTGCTACTCTTTTAAAATTTTTATTTTTCTTTTTTCTTTTTTTCTCTTTTCTTTCACTCTCTCTCTCTGCCTTGCTCCCTTCTTGTCCCACATTATTCTTCATCTCCCTTTGTGTTCCTGTTCTGCCCCTAATTCATATTTCTTATTTATATTTCTTTTTTTCTCTTTCCTTCTATTGCCTGTGCCTTCTGGCCTCACTGCTAACCATCCACTATCCTTCTACTTACCTATTCCTCCCTCCCCAACTCCTTCTAACTCCCCATCCTGAAGGGTAAAGTTGCTCTATTGAAGAGTTTATTCACTATAAACATATGTTGGGTTGGTTTTTGATTTTGATTTAATTCACAGAGTTAAAGGTGATAGATTAATAACTACCACAAATTGTCATTTTCTAAGAGGTACTTGATGCTTTTGTGTTGCTGATTGTATCAATTGGGCTAAGGTGATGTGATTGATGTAACCAGTTGTCCTTCCTGGTATAATGAAAATGAGACAGCCTCAGAGCCATTAGAGATTCAAAACCTAAAGACCAGCTATATCTGGAAGACACCTCTGAGAAGCAGCCATTCCATAAGTGTTCTAAATAAAACAACAAAGATACTTACAATTAGCAATTTCAAAATATCAACCCAGGAAATAAACCAAGGACAGTACCAAAAACAAAACTGAGAAGGCATTTAAGTAAGGCACAAACTCGGATTTCCACTCCACAAAAGGCAAATTCTGGGGGAAACGAGGTGGAAAAGTCTGATAATCAACCACCTGGACACCCTGAACTAATAGCGCAGGAAGCAACAAAACAGATCAATGAGGCTCTAGAAAAATTCAAAACAGAAATAATTTCCCAGATAACTACAGAGATGGTGAGCAGAATGAAAGACATTAGAAGCTCTAGAACAGAAACAGATAAATTTGTAAATAGGGTGGGATGGGGGCGTTGAAGGGAGGGCTGGGCAAGGGTGAAAAATAAGAACCAAGAGAGACTATGTAAAGGTGCAAATTTCCAATGATGAATGTCATTATATTGTGTACCTAAAATGTACCAATGATTAGAATGAATAATTGATAATGCAAAATAGGAAGAAAAGGTCCAAAGGGGTAGGGGTAGTGGGAGGGGCAGGGGAAAGGAAAGAAGGGAAAGAAAAAATGATGAGAAATGGAAAAAATGGAAATAAAGTCTTTGTAAATAGGGAAGGGTGGAGGGGGTGAAGGGAGGGCCAGGAATGGGGAAAAAATAAGAACCAAGATGCATTATGTAAAGGTACAATTCCCAATGAGAAATGCAATTGTGTTGTATACAACAATGTACCTATAAAATAATTTAATAAAGTGAAAAAAAAGAAGCAAAATCCAGCAATATGCTGTATGCAAGGAACACACCTAACTCTAAAAGAAACTCATAGACTGAAAGTAAAAGGATGGAAAACAGTTCTCCACACCACAGTAACCCAGAAAAAAACCAGGGGTAGCAATCTTATTTGCAGACAAAGTAGATTTCAAACCAAAACTAATTAAGAGAGACAAAGATGGTCACTATATCCTTGTGAAGGGAACAATCCAAAAGGAAGAGATGACAATCATAAATATATATGCACCAAATATGAATGCCCCAACTATACAAAACAAATATTAATGGATATGAAAAATCAAATAAGTACTAATACAGCTGTAGTGGGGGACTTCATTACCCCACCATCAAATATAGACAGATCATCTAGACAAAAAATTAATAACAAAATTCTAGAACTGAACCAAGCTATTGAACAAATGGACTCAATAGATGTTTATAGAGAGTTCCACCCCACAAAATCAGAATACACATTTTTTTGGCTACACACAGGTTATTCTCCAAAATAGACCACATGCTATCTCATAGGATATGTCTAAGTAAATGTAAAAGAATTGAAGTTACCTCCTGTGTATTATCAGACCATAGTGCAATAAAATTGGAGATCAATAACATAAACCACAAAACTCCCACAAATACATGGAAATTAAACAACACACTCCTGAACAACCAATGGGTCACAGAGGAAATTAAATAAGAAATTAGACAGTTTCTACAAGTAAATGATCATGCCAGTACAACATACAGAAATCTATGGGACACAATGAAAGCAGTTTTACATGGGAAATTCATAGCAATGAATGCCCATATTAGGAAAACAGAGAGAACTCAGATAAATAATCTAATGCAGAACCTCAAACTCCTAGAGAAAGGAGAGCATAACAAACCCAAAGCTCTAAAGAGAGGAAATTATAAAGACCACAGCAAAAATCAATGCAATGCAGACTAAAAGAATGATACAAAAAATTAATGAATCAAAGAGTTGGTTTTTTGAAAGAATAAATAACATTGATAAACCTTTAGCCAAACTTATCAAAAAAAGGAAAGAAAAAGCTCAAACCCATGCAATTAAAAATGAAAAAGGGGGGCCGGGGATTTAGCTCAGTGGTTTCACCACCTGCTGCACAAGCGCAAGGACCTGAGTTCAATCCCCAGTACCGAAAAAAAAAAAAGAATGAAAAAGGTGAAGTCACAACAGAACCAGCAGAAATCCAGAGGATCATCAATACCCACTTCAAGAACCTGTACTCTAATGAAATGGAAAACACAGAAGAAATGGACAGATTCCTAGATATATAAAAGTTGCCAAACATAAATGAAGAATATATAGAAATTCTAAACACTTCAATTACAATGAGTGAAATCAAAAACGTAATAAAAAATTTACCAACAAAGAAAAGCCCAGGTCCTGATGGCTTCCATGCCAAATTCTACAAGACATTTAAAGAAAAACTTTAAATGCCATTACTCTTTAAACTCATCAAAGAAATTGAAAGAGAAGGAAGGCTTCCAAATTCATTCCTGGACACAAGAGTTACTTTGATTTCAAAACCAGGGCAAGACCCAAGCCAAAAAGAGAACATTAGGGCCAATCTCGCTAATGAAAATAGATTTAAAAAACCTCAACAAGATACTGGCAAACAGAATACAGAGGGTCATCAAGATCATATACCCTGACTAAGGTGGATTTATCCCAGGGTGGCAAGGATGGATCAACATTTGTAAATCAATAAATGTAATTCACTATACTAATAGAGTCAAGGACAAAAACCGTATGATCATCTCAATAGATGCAGAAAAGGCATTTGACAAAATCCAACACCCATTCATGCCAAAAATGCTACAGAAGGGCCTCCAGGCTGCCATCAATCCCGCAGTTCTGGGCTCAGAGGAAGGGGCTTCCTGGTTGCCATCTATCCCACCTCTCCTGGCCTAGAGGAAGGGGCTTCCTGGCTGCCATCAGTCCTGCCACTCCTGGCCCAGAGAAAGGGGTTTCCTGGCCGCTGTCAGTCCCACCACACCTGGCCTAGAGGAAGGGTCTTCTGAGCTGCTGTCTCACCGCTCCTAGCTCAGAGGAAGGGGCTTCTGGGCCACTGTCCATCCCACTGCTACCAGCCCAGAGGTAGGACCTTCTGGGCTGCCAGGCATCCCAACAATCCCAGCCCAGAGGAAGGGGTTCTGAGCTATTGTCCCTCTGTTCCCAGCTCAGAGGAGGTAAGCCCCATGGTAGCCAAAATCACCCCCACCCCCAGGGTCAAAATGAGAATAAACAAGTCTCAAAATGAGACTTCCAGATCACCTACAGCAGTCCCAAAGGGAAATGACACGGAACACTGTGATACCCAACAACCTAGACTCCCTGAACTGGCAAAAAAAGGGGACCTGGAAAAAATGAAATCAGAAATAATTTCTGACATAGCAGAGATTGTGCTCGTAGTGCAAGACATGATTAATAAACCTGGAGAGTAGCTGAGGAACATGATGGAATCACAATATAGGAAACAAATGGAATCCATAAAACAAATGCAAATAGATTGCCAGGAGATCAAAAAGTCCATTGAAAGTCTACACAGAAGAATGAGCCAATGTGAGGACAGAATTTCAGATATAGAAGACAAGATTGTAATTAGTGACAAGGAAACGAAAAATTGCTTCAAAATTGTAAGGAACCATGAGAAATCAATCCAGCAGCTGCTAGACAATGCAAAGAAGAATAACATAAGTCTGATTGGAGTCAATGAAGAAATAGGAGAGACTGCAGATGAAATTAAAAAACTGTTCATGCAATGAAGTGGAGAAAATTTCTGAAGCAGGGGGAAAGAACTTGACATACAGATAAGTGAGGCATATAGGACCCAAACAAGCTTTGATCAAAAAGAAACTACACATAGGCATATAATTGTTAAGATTCCAGAAACTCAACAAAAGAACAAAGTTCTACAAGCAGTAAAACAAATCATGTACAAAGGAAAGCCCTTCAGAATCACAGCAGACTTCTCAATGCAAACCCTCAAGGTAAGAAGAGCTTGGAATGACATATTCCAAGCCCTAAGGCAAAACAGCCTCCAACCCAGATTGATGTACCCTGCAAAACTATCTCTCAAAATTGATGGAGAAAGAAGATGCTTTCATGACAAAAAGCACCTTAGGAACTTCATGAATACCAAACCAGCACTCCAAAAAATTTTAGAAAATATCTGAGGAAAAGACAATGATGATCACAACACCAGGAAGCACAGCAAAATGAACCCATCAGGAGTGACAATAAATTAAAAGCAAAGGGGGAGAATCCAACAAAAAGAAAAAGTTATGACAATGATAAGTCAATACAGACCAGTTATAACCCTCAACATTAGTGGTCTCAATTCACCAATCAAAAGAAATAGACTGGCAGAATGGGTCAAGAAGCAAAATCCAACAATATGCTGCATACAAGAAACACACTTCATTCAAAAAGAAACTCATAGACTGAGAGTTAAAGGGTAGAGAACAATACTCCATGTGACAGCAACCTGAAAAAAAGCAGGAGTAGCTATCCTGTTTGCAGATCAAGTAGCTTTCAAACCAACACTGATTAAGAGAGACAAAGAAGGACACTACATCCTTGTAAAGGGAAGAATCCAAGAGGAAGAGATGACAATCGTAAATATCTATGCACCAAACACTAGTGTGCCCAAGTATACAAAACAAATACTAACAGACATGAAAAGACATATATACACTAAAACAATTTTAGTGGGGGACCTCAATACCCTGCTGTCATGAATAGATAGATCAATTAAACAAAAAGTAAGTAATGAAATACTAGAGCTCAATCGAACTCTTGAACAAATAAACTTAACAGATATTTACAGAGTGTGCCAACCCACATAATCAGAATACACATACTTTTCAGGGGCACGTGGGTCGTTCTCAAAAATAGACCACATACTCACTCATAGAACATGATTAAATAAGTGCAAAGGAATTGACGTTATCCCCTGTATTTTATCAGACCATGATGTGATGAAATTGGAGATCCATAGCAAAAGAAACTGGAAAAATTTCATAAACATGTGAAAATTGAACAACACACTTCTGAATAACCAATGGGTCACAGAGGAAATTAAAGAAATCAGACAGTTCCTTCAAATAAATGACAATGACAATACAACCTATTGGAATCTATGGGACACAATGAAAGCAGGCTTACAAGGGAAATTCATAGCAGTGAATACACATGTTAGGAAAACAGAATGAGCCCAATTAAACAACCTGATGCTGAACCTCAAGCTTCTAGAAAAAGAAGAGCAGGACAAACCCAAAGCTCATACAAGGGAGGAAATTATAAAGATCAGAGGAGAAATCAATGCAATGGAGACTAAGAGAACGATACCAAAAAATCAATGAAGCCAAGAGTTGGGTCTTCGAAAGAATCAACAAAATTGACAAACCCTTAGCCAACCTTATCAGAAAAAGGAAAGAAAAGGCCCAAATCCATGCAATTAGGAATGAAAAGGGTGAAATGAAAACAGACCCAGCAGAAATCCAGAGGATCATCAATACCTACTTCCAGAACCTATACGCCAATAAGATGGACAACACAGAAGAAATGGACAGATTCCTAGATACATATGAATTACCAAAGAAGAACGAAGGAGACCTAAAAATTCTAAACAACCTAATATCAACAAACAAAATTGAAAAACGTAATTAAAAACTTACCACTAAGAAAAGCCCAGGTCCTGATGGCTTCACTGCTGAATTCTACAACATATTTAGAGAAAAATTATTGTCACTACTCTTTAAATTCTTCAATAAAATTGAAAGCGAAACAATGTTCCCAAATTCTTTCTTGGAAGCAAGCATCAACTTGATCCCCAAAGCACAGAAAGACCCAACTGTAAAAGAAAACTATAGGGCAATCTAACTAATGAACATAGATGCAAAAATCCTTAATAAGATAATGGCAAACAGAATGCAGAAGATCATCAAGAAGATCATACACCCTGATCAAGTGGGATTCATCCCAGAGATGCAGGGATGGTTCAACATATGCAAATCAATCAATGTCATATACTATATCAATAGAGCCAATGACAAAAACCATATGATTATCTCCATAGACACAGAAAAAACATTTGACAAAATCCAAATGCATTCATGATAAAAACCATAAAAAAATTGGAATAGATGGTCTCTACCTCAAACTGATAGAAGCCATCTATGAAAAACCAACAGCCAGTATCATACTAAATGGTCAAAAACTGAAATCCTTCACACTAAAATGAGGAACAAGACAAAGATATTCACTATCTCCACTCTTTTTCAAGATAGTTTTGGAAACATTAGCCGCGGCAATTAGATAAGAGAAAAAATAAAAGGAATAAAGATTTGAAATAAGTCAAATTGTCATTATTTGCAGATGACATGATATTCTATATAGAAGATCCCTAGAACTCCGCCAAAAGTCTTCTAGACTTAAAAAGCAAATTCAACAGAGTAGCTGGTTACAAGGTCAGCACACAAAAATCAATAGCTTTCCTCTACACAAATGACAGACTCACTGAGAAATAGGGCAAATAATTCCTTTCACAATAGCATCCAAAAAGCTGAAATACCTAGGAATCAACCTAACAAAAGAAATTAAAGACCTATTCTCTGAAAACTATAGCACCCTGAAAAGAGAGATTGAAGACGATATCAGAAGACAGACAGACATCCCTTGCTCCTGGGTAGGAAAGATCAATAAAGTGAAAATGGCCATACTTCCAATGCTGCTCTATAGATTCATAGCAATCCCAATTGAAAAACCAGCAGCAAACTTCTCGGACCTTGAGAAAACAGTCCAAAAATTCATTTGGAACAAGAAGAGACCCAGAATAGCAAAAGCAATTCCAGGTAACAGAGACATGGCAGGGGGTATCACAATCCCCAACCTGCAACTCTACTACAAAGCTACTGTGATAAAAACAGCATGGTACTGGCAAAGAAACAGACCTGAGGACCAGTGGAACAGATGAGAAGATTAGGAAACAACTCCAGACACACTCAGCCATCTTATTTTCAATAAAGGAGCCAAACACCCTCACTGGAGGAAAGATAGCCTCTTTAATAAATGGTGCTGGAGAAATTGGGTTTCAACTTGCCAAAGATTAAAACTAGACCTGTATCTTGCACCATGCACTAAACTAAAATCAAAATGGATTAAAGATCTAAATATTAAAATAGAAACTCTGAACCAGTTGGAACAGAGGTTAGGTAGAACCCTTGAAGACATTGGTGTAGGAAAAGATTTTATGAACAAAACTTCAGTTGCCCATGAACTAGCACAAACAATCAACAAGTGGGATCTATTCTTATTAAAAGGCGTCTGCACAACAAGAGAAACCACCAGCAGTATGAAGAGACAACCCACAATGTGGGAAAATATCTTCACCTGCTCTTCCTCAGACAAAGGTCTACTATCTTGAATCTATAAAGAACTTAAAAGGATCAGACCTCCCAAATTTAAAGACCCAATCCAAAAATGGGCATCTGAAATGAACAGACATTTCTCACACAAAGAAGTAGAAATAGCAAATAAATACATGAAAAAATGTTCAACATCACTGGTCATTGGAGAGATGCAAATGAAAACAATGCTGAGATTCCACCTCACTCCAGAAAGAATGGCTGCTATCATGAAATCAACCAATAACAAATGCTGGCGGGGCTGTGGGGAAAGAGGAACCCTGCTCCACTGCTGGTGGGAGTGTAGACTGGTGCAAGCACTGTGGAAATCAGTATGGAGATACCTCAAAGAACTAGGACTGGAAGTCCCATTTGACCCCGCTATCCCGATTGCTTTTTTAAATTAATAAATGTTTTCCTAAGTAAAAAATCCCTTTGGAAAAACCTTTTTTACAAAAATTTTCTCTGAAATCATTCCAGCTTACTTCATCATTTTACTCATTTCTCCAGAGTGTGTGCATGTAAATTAGATGTGTATTTTTCTAGAATTTTTCTGTAATTTGGGGAATAACCATCCCAATTTTTCTGATTCCTTGGGCATTGCTGTGGTCTGCAGGAAAAAAAAATATGTGTATATATATTGTATATATATGTGTATATATATATATATAGAGAGAGAGAGAGAGAGAGAGAGAGAGAGAGAGAGATTTAAGTGTGTACCCCATAGGTTTATGTGCCATGGATTTGATCTCCAGTAAGACAGGACAGTGTTACAGAGGTAAAACCTTTAAGAGAGACCTCATGAGAGGTTGTTAGGTCATGGGGCCACTTGTCATCAGAAGAGATTAATGCTGTTTCAGCAGAGTGGATCAGCTCCTGAGATGATGTGTTGTTCTAAAGTGAATTCAGTATTTTAGTTCCCTCTCTTTCTTTTTATGTCATCACATGATCTTCTGCATGCATTCTCATCGTCATGATACCTCCTGCCATGAAGCCCTTGCTAGATACAAGCAGATGCCAACAAGATGATCCTGAATTTCCAAAACGGTGAGCTAAGTAAATGTTTCTTTACAAGGTGTCCAGCCTCGGGCTCTATGTTATAGCAGTACAAAATAGGATAACACAGGGATCTAGCACAATAACTTGCTAGTTTAATTCTGTTCAGTTAAAGCTGTCCCAACAGCTAATCAACAGGGTTGTGTTGGATTCAGGCCAGGTCAATAAGATGAAAACCTTAGAGTTATCCTGGAGCTCTCTCTAAGTGAGTCAGTAGGAAACCTGGAGCTGAGCCTCTTTTGGAGAGACTATTTGAGAATGAAGCCAAGATCACCAAGGGAAAGAAGAATAGGGAGATGAACAAAGCAGCATTTCAATTACTTATATTTGAAGTTCTACCTGAACTTAGATTTGTTCTCTCAGCCTCTCGGTTACATGAACTAGTTTAACCTCATTTTTGTTTAAGTCAGATCAAGTAGCATTTCAGCCAATTTCCTCCCAAAGCTTCCTAATTAATGCATTAAATATGCTGATACATATGTCTAGATAGATAGACAGATGGAACTTTTGACTTCTGTTACAAAGAGATATATTCATAGTATTTCTTCACTTGTAACATTGTATATTGCTTTATAATTATTGGTTCAAACTTGCCACCCTTTTATATTTTATTGTGTTTGATATTTCCCCCTCAGAATCAGTCTTTTTACATGCTATGCTCCTGTCTCACTTCTCACAAATTTCATTTTTATGTGTATGCATATCAATGTATACTATTTATCAACAATTTGTATTTATTTGCATAAGTAGCATTAAGCTGTACAGCTTTTCAGCTTATTGTTAAAATGGTTTGATCTATTCATACCATTTTATATACAAGTTTATTTCTTTTGAGCTCTGAATAATAAGCCCTTATATGAAGAATTTACACTTTGTTTTCTCATTTATTTATTTCTAGCTTATTTGAAACCTTTGTTATTCCAGTGTTATAATTAACATTCTCTAACATTTTTCCTTCTGTGCTATGCAAAGTATTTTCTTAAGAACACATTTATCCTTTTAATTTCTGGGTTTTATAATGTGTATATATTGTTTCTCTCAATACTGCCAAATTATTTTCCAAACACAGCAGCACAGCACCACTTTACCTTCCACAGATGTACATGAAGTTTCCCTCTTCTCCATGGCCTCTCAACTCACAAGTTAGTCACATATTATTCATTAGAATAATTTGCATTGCTGGGGCTTTGTTTTCTGGTGGGCTGGCTGTAGCTATGATTATGTTTTGCACCCTCAGGAAGTAGTTTTGCTTAACCACTCCCAGGCCATGACTGACAGCCTGACTTATTTCTTATTTAATTCCACTTGAAATTTGCCATTATCTTTACAAGGAAAAGAAGAACAACTATAGAAATGGTACAATTTCCTGTAATAGCATTTCCTAAAAATCTGTATATTGGGGGTGGGGAAAGATCTTCATACTTCCTAACCTCTAACAGCATTTTTCTCTAGATGATCTTTTATGATTTGTCATTTTTATTGAGTGATTTCCTCACACTTCATTTCCTTCATTGTACATAATGCTATTTGACCATGCATAACACAAATTCCCCTACCAAAAGAAAAATAGAAGTATCAGGAAAAAATTAATTTTACTTTTCCAGCAATCACTTTGCAACTTCCTATGCTGCAGACATGTATAAGCATCCCAATATCCTCAGCCTGTGTGGGGTCTGGGGCATGTTTTGTCTTTATGCTGGAAATAAGACAAAGCAAATAGCCCATCTTGTTAAACATTCGTCCAAATTCTACTCTATGTATGATGGGCTTCCTACTCCCACTACATAAAGTGCCAATTGAATCCAGCCCTGTCATAGAGACTATTGCAAAATATGAACAATGCTAAATACCTTAAGGTGAATCGATTTCCACTGAAAGTATTTTAATCTCCCTTTAGGTCAAGAAATAGCAATTTTCTGAGCTTCATGGTAACCTGAGAATTAATTCTAAGAGGCAGATGTGTACTGCATACCTCATTTGTTGAAATTTATTGCAAATGCCTTTTTGCAGGACTATTTCAGGAATCCTTTTTCTTTCTTCAGGCTAAGGTGTTGTTCTTAGGCAATGGAGTGGTGACTCTTTGGGGGTATTCTTTCATATTAATGATTGTTAATGTGTTACTTTCTTTGATAACAAAATTAGGTTAAATTTCAAAGGCAACATAAAATGGGGGCCTGTTTTACATTTCTGAAAACAGGAAAGCACTGGATGAACTTTAAAATGTACAAGCTGAGACTCTGAGAGGTTAATGATTTTAGCAAGAATTCATAGCTGGGGTTAAGATATTTCTAGACCTGGGCACAGAGAATAATCGTGACATGGAGCAGAAAGCACTTGAAAGAGAATAAAGTGATACATGCATATGATGAAATATGGTGGTTTCTTCCACACTACCTATATCCCATAGGAATAGTATCTCTGAGGGCATGGGCACTCGTGTATGTGACAGCAACAGGATGATAATTCTTATTGTCACTAACAGTGAGTGCTTCTGTAAGAGATATCATTACTATTCTAGAAATTTTACTCTTATTTAATTGCTCCCAAAACCCTGTTAATTATTTCTAGTAAACCTATTTTAATGAGAAACTCATAGAATTTAAGGAAGTAACACAGGATTACGCCACAACTAACCAAACTCAGTGTATGATCAAAGCTGAGCACAAGCAGCAATAGACTAAAAAACTGTACTTTCCTTACATAACACCCTAAATCGTCCCACATATAAAACCCCATTCCTCTGCATACACACACACACACACACACACACACACACACACACTTTTGTGGATAGAGAAGTAGCTGCCTAAATACAGACAGTGAAAGTCATTGTTCCCGGCAATACAGTGTAGCCATTCTAGGAGTTTTGCTCTTTTATTCAGAGCCAATTCTTTCTACACTCAAAGAGATAAGGGATAAGGTAAACCACTGAGAGTACTGAACATCATTCAGATTTTGTCTTCTTTACCTGTGCTAGAAATGGGAAGGCAACCCATATATTTTTCTTATTTCATTCTTCATTAAATAATATTAAATCACCATTTCAGAATCAAGATAGGGTTCACAACATGGGATAATTATCTTGGTTTATTTATTAGCAGGGGACTAAAATACCTTTACTAACATGAGCCTGTTTTTCTAGTAATGAAACACCCAGTAAAAAGTGTGATTTAGCTCATGAATTAGTGTTGGTACTGTAAAATCAGTCAATCTTCTGACCTCTCTCAATACTTGGATAGCTTTTCTTCTCTCTAGCACATTGTGTCACTTTCTTTTTCTTTTCTTGCCTCTGAATACTGATATATTTACTGATCAGTAATACAATTCTTCTTTTCTAGGTCAAGGAGGATTTTATGCTGACATATAGGTTGAAAGAAGGAATGTGAACTATAATTTATTTAGAAAGATAACTCAAACTTTCATATTTCATTGGTTTTTCCACTTATTTAGCAAAATTTGAAACAGCGTACTAAGAAAGTTGTAGGGGCAAAGAGATACAAGATATGACTGAATTTTGTTGTTGACTGTATTTTTCTTCCTTCATTTACTTATTCAAGAATAATTTGTTCCTGATCCATAAGGAGGAATCCATCAGAATAAAAGTTATGGGTTGAACCTGGGAAAACAGAATGTCATATGGAGTGAACAAAGGACAATGAGATATTTAGTCATCAAAGCAACTGGGATGATAAAGCACTGGAGGTCCAAATAGATAATGGCTATCTGTATATGGCAGATGGCAGTGACATACTCTCATTTGCACAGAATAAAAAACAAAGCCCTGCTCTCAGTGCAGGCTTCCTAAGACATGAAAGCATGGCTCACTCTAATCAGCACAAAAGAAATTGAAAGTCTCTGAAATGATGCTCCTATCACACATGTAAATCTAGCCCTAATGCAATTTCTAAGCTCTCAAAGTGAATAATTAGTACTGTTAGCATTAAATTTGGCTAAAGCTAAGCACTGACACAAAGATGGGCACTTGGTTATGGTAGCATTTAATGAAAAATAGCCATTTCCACCTTCTGAGATCCTGATAGAAAGTAAGATGTTGCTTCAAGTTGGTAGCTTAGATTCCAGAATGTCTAGGACAGTGATGGTGAAACTTTTGTAGATGAGTGCCCAAACTGCAACCCAAATCCCATGTATTTATTGCAAAGTGCCAACACTTCAATTAGTCCTGAATACTAAGGTTTTAGTTTAGAAAAAACAACTCATATACTGAATCTATTGTCTTAAAGAAAAACAAATAACATGTGTGCCATAGGTTTGCCATCACTTGTCTAGGATCAACTCTTTGTCCCACCTTCTATTAATCATCTCATCTTAACAAACTTATTTTGCCATATGTCTTATTTGAAAATCATTTCATAGAATTGCTGAGAGGACTGAAGTTATCAACACATAAAAAACAGAATAGCTAGAATTTTTAAATCAATATGCAATAAATATTAGCAATCTGTATAATTATTAGGCAATAAAGAAATAGTGACTTAAGATATTTCTAAAATTTCTGAAAATAACATGGATCAGGTATTTTTCAGTAAGAATAATGAGATGAAAATCACAAACTCTTTCTTCCCAAACATCTAAGTCAACTATGACCACAACCAAACCTCCCTTGTAGCAGCCACAGAGGGGGGCTCACTTAATTCCATACATTTTAAAGAAAAAACAAGAACTGTAAAACATAATGGCATGTCTCTTAATAGCCCCCCATCTCCTTCCCACCAGCAAGAAGCCATTCTTGAAGAAAAGAATATGATCCAGGAAATCTCACCCATATACCAAATTGGGTGAGAGGTAAAATTAGCAATAACCATACATTTTTATCATTTAATTCTGAGGACTATGAAATAAATTGCTGAAGGAGGAAAGCCTTGAAAGTGGGAGCTGAATTAACAGGATGATTCTTGCTATTAGGAATGAAGACTCTAGGTCAACAGTCTTCAACTTTTTTCATACTCAGGACTGGTTTTATGGAAGATGATGTTTTCCATGGACCAGAAGTAGGGTATGGTTTGGGAATGACTTGAGAACATTCAATTTATTGTGTACTTTATTTCTATTATTGTTATATTAAGCAATACAGAGAGCCAGATGTTGGAATCCAAACATACTCTTCAGAATTCTCAAAACCAGACTTCCAGATCACCTACAGCAACCCCAAAGGAAAATGATCTGATACTCAACCACCTGGACCCACTGAATTGGAAACAAAAGAGGATCTAGAAAAAATGAAATCAGAAATGATTTCTCAGATATCAACAGAGATTGGGTCCATAGTACAAGACATGATCAACAAATCTAGAGAGGACACAGATAAAAGAAAATAGAGGCACTGAGGAACATGATGGAATCCCAACATAGGAAAGAAATGGAATCTGATGCAAACAAATATCCAGGAGATTAAAAACTCCACTGAAAGTTTATGCAGCAGAATCAGCCGATGTGAGGACAGAATTTCAGATATAGAAGATAAAATTGCAATTATTGACCAGAAAAACAAACATTTCTTTAAAATAGTAAGGATCCATGAGAGATCAATCCAGCAGCTGCTAGATGATGCAGAGAAGGATAACATAAGACTGATCAGAGTCAATGAAGAAACAGGAGAAAGTGCAGATGGCACACACAAAAAAAACTGTTCACAAAAGTGATGGCAGAAAACTTCCCAAAGAGGGAAAAAGAACGTGACATACAGATAAGTGAGGCATATAGGACTCCAACTAGCCTTGATCAAAAAAATCTATGCATAGGCATATAATAGTTAGGATTCCAGAAAACCAACAGAAAAAATTTCTATAAGCAGTTGGAGAAAATGAACACATTAGGAAAACAGAACAAGCCTAATTAAACAACTTGTTGCTGAACCTCAAGCTTCTAGAAAAAGAAGAGCAGGACAAAGACAGAGCTCATACAAAGGAGGAAATTATAAAGATCAGAGCAGAAATCAATGGAATGGAGACTAAGAGAACAATATGAAAAAGTCAATGAAGTCAAGAGTTGGTTCTTTGAAAGAATACACAAAATTGACAAACCCTTAGCCAACTTTATCAAAAAACAAAAGGAAAGAAAAAGCCCAAATCCATACAATTAGAAAGGAAAAGGCTGAAATTACAAAGGACCCAGCAGAAATCCAGAGGATCATCAATATCTATTTCAAGTAAGGTGGAAAACACAGAAGAAATGGACAGATTCCTAGATAAGTATAAATCACCAAAGTTGAGTGAAGAAGACCTAAAAATTTGAAACAACCCAGTATTAATCAATGAAATTGAAAATGTAATTTAAAACTTTCCAAATAAGAAAATCCCAGGTCTGATGGCTTCACCACAGAATTCTACAAGACATTTAGAGAGAAACTACTGCCACTACTGTTTAAACTCTTCAATGAAATTGAAAGGACAGCAATACTTCCAAACTCATTCCTGGAAGCTAGCATCACTTTGATCCCCAAAGCAGAGAAATACCCAACTGAAAAAGAGGCCAATCTCACTAATGAACATAGATGCAAAAATCCATAATAAGATACTGGCAAATAGAACATAGAAGATCATACACCCTGACCAACTGGGATTCATCCCAGGGATGCAGGGATGGTTCAACATACACAAATCAATACATGTCGTTCACTATATCCATACAGCCAAGTACAAAAACTATATAATCATCTCAACAGATGCAGAAAAAGCATTCAACAAAATCCAACATGCATTTATAATAAAAACCCTACAAAAAATTGGAATAGATGGTCTCTACCTCAATCTGATAAAAGCCATCTGTGAAAAACCAACAGCCAATATCATACTAAATGGTCAAAAACTGAAACCCTTCACTCTAAAATCAGGAACAAGACAAGGACATCCACCATCACCACTCCTGTTCAATATAGTCTTGGAAACATTAGCCACAGCAATTAGACAAGAGAAAGAAATCAAAGGAAGAAAGATAGGAAATGAAGAAGTCAAATTGTCATTATTCACAGATGACATGATATTTGATATAGAAGACCCCAAGAACTCCACCAAAAGTCTTCTAGACTTAATAACCAAATTCAGTCAAGTAGCTGGTTACAAGGTCAACACACAAAAATCAATAGCTTTCCTCTACACCAATGACAGACTCACTGAGAGAGAAATAGGGCAAACACTTCCTTTCACATTAGCATCCACGAAACTGAAATACCTAGGAATCAACTGAACAGGAGAAATCAAAGACCTCTTCTCTGAAAACTATAGCACTCTGGAGAGAGAGATTGAAGATGATATCAGAAAATGGAAAGACTTCCCTTGATCCTGGGTAAGAAGGATCAACATAGTGAAAATGGCCATACTTCCAAAACTGCTATATAGATTCAATGCAATCCCAATTGAAATCTCAGCAGCATACTTCATAGACCTAGAGAAAATAATCCAAAAATTCATTTGGAACATGAAGAGATCTAAAATAATAAAAGCAATGGTAGGCAACAGAGACATGGCAGGGGCTATCACAATCTCCAACTTGAAACTATACTACAAAGCTACTGTGATAAAAGACAGCATGGTACTGGCAAAGAAACAGACCTGAGGACCAGTGGAACAGATTAGAAGATGCAGAAACAACTCCAGACACACTTTGACAAAGGAGCCAACCACCCTCACTGAAGGAAAGATAGCCTCTTTAATAAATGGTGCTTGAAAAATTGGGTTTCAACTTGCCAAAGATTAAAACTAGACCTATATCTCTCACAATGCACTGAATTAAAATCAAAATGGATTAAAGATCTAAATATTAAAACAGAAATGCTGAACCAGCTGGAAGAGAGGTTAGGTAGAACTCTTGAAGATATTGGTGTAAGAAAAGATTTTATGAACAAAATCTCAGTTGCACGAGAACTAGCGCAAACAACAAGTGTGATCTCTTCTTATTAAAAAACTTCTGCACATCAAGAGAAACCACCAACAGTGTGAAGAGACAACCCACAATGTGGGAAAAAATTTCCACCAGCTGTTCGTCAGACAAAGATCTACTATCTAGAACCTAAAAAGAAAATTAAAAAGTCAGACCTCCCAAATTTAAAGACCCAATCCAAAAATGGGCATCTGAAATGAACAGACATTTCTCAGACAAAGAAGCAGAAATAGCAAATAAACATATGAAAAAACGTTCAACATCACTGGTCATTGGAGAGATGCAAATGAAAATGATGCTGAGATTCCACCTCACCCCAGAATGAATGGCTTCAATCATGAAATCAACCAAATAGAAATGCTGGTGGGGCTGTGGAAAAGAGGAACCCTGCTCCACTGCTGGTGGGAGTGTAGACTGGTGCAAGCACTGTGGAAATCAGTATGGAGATACCTCAAAGAACTAGGACTGGAAGTCCCATTTGACCCAGTATTCCCCTGCTGGGGATCTTCCCCAAAGAATTAAAGGAATCATACCACAGTGATATATGTGCACCCATGTTCATAGCAGCACAATTTGTAATAGCTAAAACTTGAAAGTGGCTCAATTTCCCATCAGCTGGAGACTGGATAAAGAATATGTGGGGTTTTTTTAATAAAACAGAGTACTACTCAGCCATAAAAAATGAAAAATTAGAGACATTTATAGCTAAATGTATGCACTTTGAGGTGATACACTTAAGTGAAATAAATAGGACACACATATTTAAATACCGAATAGTTTCTCTAGTGTGAGAAACTGAAAGTATAGATAAGGACTAAAAGGTATAATAGATAATGTGAAATAGGAAGCTAAGGGGAAAAAGGGAAGGAGAAGTGGGAGGGGTCGGGGGAAATGAAAGAAGGGAGCGGAATTAATATAAGATAATGAAAAAACAGAATCAAAGTCTTTGTAAATAGGGAGGGATGGAGGGGTTGAAGAGAGGGCAGGGGAATGGGGAAAAATAAGAACCAAGAGAGATTATGTAAAGGTGCAAATTTCCAATGATGAATGTCATCATATTGTATACTCAAAATGTACCAATAAAATTAATTTTAAAAAAAGAGACCCTGCTCAGCTCAGTCCTCTTCTTTGCCTTGGAAGCAGACAGACGTGTCAAAATTATGGCTTCCTCACTTCCTGCCTGTAGCACTTTGTACCAGTTATTCAACATGTTGGAACCCACTGTAACACACGGACCCATAGTTTCTACCTCATAAGACTACTAAAAGGAGGGAACAGGAAGACGTGTTGTGTTGTGCTGAGCCTACTCCAACTTCCCACTGAATACTTCCTCCAGCCTGATGTGTACGACTTTCCACTGAGTCCAGCCAAGTACTCACCTCATCCTTGGTGAAGATGAAACTTGAGATTAGCAGATTTTCAGGAGTTTACATTTCTTTTTTTTTTCTCTTTTTTTTTTTTTTTGCTTAAATTCTTTTATTGGTACATTTTAGGTGTACAATACATTTACATTTATCACTGGGTGCTTGTACCTGTACATGATAAATCTTGGTTCTTCTTTTTTCCCCATTACCTGTGCGCCCTTCATCCCCTCCACCCTTCCCTATTTACATAGACTTTGTTTCCATTTTTTTTTTCTCCTCTCATAATTTTTCCTTTCCATTCTTTCCTTTCCCCATCTCCCCCCACCACCCCTACCCCTTTGGACCTTTTCCTATTTCAAAGTATCAATTATTATTTATTAATCCTTTTAATCCTTATTTACACTCTCAGTTTCTCACACTAGGGAAACTATTCGGTATTTACACATGTGTGTGTCCTATTTATTTCATTTAAGAGTATGGCCTAAATATGCATCCATTTAGCTATAAATGACTCTAGTTTCTTGTTCTTTATGGCTGAGTAGTAAGGAGTTTGCATTTCTAAAGTATTTAGAGGGGGTCATTTTTATTAGACAAAGCTACAGTATATCATTAGAACTATCATTATTATTAAAATAGCATTAAAATCTACCAATTAATTAGCACTTTTATTATCCTACTTAATCTTTTCAACAGCTCTATAGTAGGTGTTTTCATTGTTGAAATTACCGCCAAATTTTAGCAGTTTCCAACAGCAACTAGCTAGACCTACCTCATGAATGTGTGGGTACAGAATCCTGATGAAACTCAGCAGTACAATTCTGCTCCATTTGCCATCAGCTACAGTCACATGGGGTATGCAGCTTGTAGGTAGGCTTATTCGGGGCATACAAATGGCTTTGTTTGCTGTCTGTGTCCAGAAATTGGCGCAATGCCTCTTCTGACGTCTTCTTTCAAATTATCACAGAACCCATTTAGAATCAAGGGCAGAGGATATAGGCTCCATCTCTTAATGGGAGGATTGTTAAAGAATTTGAAGTCTTGTTTAACTAGAGGTAGGAACTATTATTCTCATTGTGTAACTAAAATCCAAGATTCATAGTAGTAGGTGACTGACTCAACCAAGATCATACATACAGACTAATTCTGATTCTAAAATGTACAGATATCTCGTCCTTCAGTCCTTCATGCCTACTCTCAAGGCTTAATTACTTATTTGCAGTCCTTAATTCTCTCTCTCTCACACACACACACACACACACACACACACACACAAGCAGAGTTGGAAATGAACGCATGTTCAAGCAGTTCTGTTACCTTCCTGGAGGGCGCTGTGGGAATTGTAATGGCAATCAGTTTCCCGCTGCAGTTGGAAAGTTGGTTAATGTATTGGCACTAATACAGTGTCTCTTCCCATCACAGCAGAATTGGCTGTTACTGTTATAGTTGGATTATGGCCACTTCTCCCTCCTTTGTAAATTTAAGTCTGTGATGTTCTCGTCAAGGGAAATGATGATGGAGTTACAGCAGGCTGGTGATTAAATTTGCTCCGCAACAATCCGTAAACAACCTACACATTCCATTTGTTGGCTTTGATTTGGCCCCCACCTTGTACAAAGGGCTGACTTTTGAGTATTGAAAAAAGGGGTTGGAGTGTGAGCAGGGGGTAGAGTGAGAGAAAAACCTATAAGAGATCCATATTGGTCTCTGAAGTTCAAATGAGAAGTGATAAACAGACAGGGTCTTCAGAAATCTCAAGAAAAGAATTTAGACCGATCGCTGTTTTCCTTGCCCCTTTTCACTGTCTACTGTAAATCTCCTCCTCTTCTGCTCACTCTACCAGTGGCAAGTGGCTGGGACAGGGTCTGACTGCAGGGTCTGACTGCAGGGTCTGACTGCAGAATCTGGTCCCTGCTCTCCCTCATAGAAGGTGATTTTGGCAGAGGAGAAGAGGATTTGGGATACTTTTATTCCTAGATAACAATATTTCATGAATCTTCTGAGTCTTCAACTTTTATTTCCTCTTTGTGCAGAGTCCCATTGTCTGTTCAAATTATATTTATATAAATATGCATTTGTACTCTGGCTTTAAATGCTGCCAAACGGTTACCTGGTGATGAGACACAGAAAGAACTAATGAGAACTTTCCTGATGACAGCGGGAATGGATGTCAACCAAAATGCACTGACAGAGAATTTCTACCAATTAGCGTGGGTTTGATTATTTTTGTAAAATAATAATTGCAAAAAGAAAAAAAAGAACATGAGGACTTAATGACAACCTCCACACACAATCTCAAACTGTGTTGGTCTTTTAAGCTATGTTGTATTTTGTGACTCTACTTTGTTCAAAGATAACAAATGGATTGGAATACTTTCTTCTTTTTTCAAAATAGCTTTTTGAGTTACAATGTTTTTGTTCCACATCATAAAATTCACCTGTTTTAGCTAAACAACAAATTTTAATAAATGTACAAAGTTGTATAACTATCACCACAATCTAATTATCACCCCAAAGTAGACCTGGTGTCCACTTGCAGTCACTCTGGGTTCATAATCACCAGCTTCAGAGAAAAACTAATCTACTTTCTGTCTGCCAGATTGGACACTCTGGACATTTTATACAAAGAGGATCAGGAAGGATAGTAAATAAAGATTAAATTTAAGTGGGATAAATGTGATCTCTTGTGTTTAATTTTTCACTTAACCTAACGATTTTTTTAAGCCAAACAATGTTATAGCATGCACCAACATTTCATCCTTTTTAATTGCCAATAGTGTTCCTCTTTACAGATAAACCACATCTTGTTTACCGATTAGTAGCTGATGGACCTTTGGATTGTGGCTACTTTTTAGCCAATCTGAAGAGTGTTGCTATGAACATTCATGGACAATTCACTATGTACATGTACTTTTATTTCTCCGGAATGAACACCAAAGAATTGAATTGCTGGATGGTAGAAAATAATTATTTTTAACATTTTAAGAAACTGCCAGGGTATTTTCCAATGTGGCAGGGTCATTTTACATTCTGAGCAACAATAGATAAAGGTTCATGCTTCCCTCCATCCTTACAAATAATTGTTATTGTCTGTTTTAATATAGCTATTCTGTTGTCTGTGAAGTGGTATTCCAAATAAATACTTCTCAGATTACTACCATTAACAAAAAAAGAATAGTTTTCATATTTTAGTAAGACATTTATCTCTTGTCTAGGCACTTAGAAACTCTAAGTGGAATTTTACAAAGTTTGGGAATTATTTCTCATATCTTGGCAGATAGAGGCAATCACCTCACAGCTATGTTTACTGATACACTGGGGTTCTATTTCTAGTGTTACTGGAATATAGTAAACTAATTACCTCTGTCCATCCTTGGAACTAGTTCATGTATAGGAGAGACGTTTCAGTAAATATACTTGTCTCCCACCACTTCCTACTCAATATGCCCATGACCCGTTGTTTTATTTTCTCATACTTTATGAAACTCTGACTGTAGAAAGATTTCCATTTCAGGTTACCAATTGTCATTTAGAAACCACATGAGCAGGATAAAAAAAAAATACTATAAGGTCAAACCCACATTAGTGGCCCAATAAATAAGAAGCATCATCATCATACTAGGAAATCATTAATTAGAAAATTAATTAGGAAAGTCAGATAATTTTGACTGGTAAAAGCAGAGCAGAAGGATTCAAGGATCCCCAAGGCTTAAATTTCATCAACTGACTTCACGTTCCCGGGTGGAAACAAAAGCTCATTTGTGGTCAACATTCAGCAAGATAACTAACAGTATAGTAGTGACACATTGGGAATGCTTAGCCACATAAATGTTTCTACACATCATGTGAGTTTCAGGAGATTAAATGTCCCAACATGCCTGGAATTCAGGGTTTTCCACAACATGGGACTTAAAGTAATAAATCCAAGACAATCTCAGAAAAAGTGGGGTGGTAGGTCATCCTATTTGTCATCAAACAGGGAGCTCTGTGAGGAAGGTACGGAAGACTTTTGGTAGAAAGGTGTATCAATGTGACAATTGGGATATCTGACGTTTAGGGCTTTTGGATTTTATTTTTTCATTCTCTTAGTAATGACCTCTGACTTAAAAGGTGAACTGACCTCTCTGACCTGAGAGTTAGGAAATAAGAAATCTTAAAGACCTTTTTCAGCTCTGATTAGCCATCTAAAAAGTCAGAGATCCATATAAGAATAAATGGAACTGCTTTCTTCTGTAGATCTATGATCCCTAGACAGTAGGGAAAAATAATTAAATATAGGAATGCAACATTCAAATTGAGAATTTTGTCTCTCTGGATACTTTAAAGATATTGGTTCATAACTTAATTTTATGTTGTGTCTCAGAGTCATTTGTACCTCTTAGAACTCTACAAGAATGAATAACATCATGCTATTAAAATAACAAATATGACATTTTTCTAATTCTGAGGTTTTTTTAAAGAACCCAAATTCTAATCCTTGAGAGGCTGAAGTTTTTCTTATGGGACTCAACACAAGACCCAGCTCTAACTTCAGAATTTATCACAGTATTTTATCGTAGAACCTTAATAAAATTTTATTTATTTATTTATTTATAGTTCTTTTATTGGTACATTTTAGGTATACAATTCGTTTACATGTATCATTGGGTGCTTGTACCTGTACATGATGAATCTTGGTTCTTATTTTTTCCCCATTACCTGTGCGCCCTTCACCCCCTCCGCCCTTCCCTATTTACATAGATTTCATTTCCGTTTTTTTTTCTTTTCTCATAGTTTTTCCTTTCCCTTTTTTCCTTTCCCCTTCAGTGGTTCTGCCGCCTGCCTCACAAGCACAAGGTCACAAGTTCGATCCCCGGCACCAAAAAAAAAAAAATTAAATTTTTTGAATTTAAATCAATCAAATTTTTCTTGTCTGTTTGAAGAGGATAACAATTGACACTGGCTTTCTAAGTATTAAACAGAAAAATGCACGTGAAAATATTTTATAAATTATAGTAATGAAATACATAAATACTCCATTAATGTGTCTTATGAAACAAGAGAAAATACATCAAGTTTATAGATAATGAGCTACATAATCACTCAAGACTCTATGACCTATATGAGCAGAGTGGAGCTGAATGTTCATTCTCTTACAAAGCACAACAATCTCTTGGAGTTTATATACATCTTTGTTTAAATTTATATAAGTGCAAAAATAAGATTTTAAAAACTCATATAGCTTAATACCATCTAAACACCAAAATATAAAGTACAAAATGCAATTAATTCCCAACAAAACCACCTGAAGTAAAATCTAGCACAGGTGTACTATCCTACACGTACACCCACACACCCCTACTTTCACCACCATGAGCAGCACCCCACCAAGGAATTACTCACTGAAAACTTGATCAAACTAGAAAATCAACTCATAAGACAGGTTCTGTACTTTTTTAAAGCAAATGGGATTTATGTCACTATGAACCCAGGATTTCTCAGCCTGGCATTGTTGGCATCTTGGTTGTATAGTTCCTTGTTGGAGGAGGTTGCCTGTGCACTGTAGAATGTTTTACAGCTTTCTTGGCCTTTACCACTAGGTGCCAGTAATAACCATTTTCAATCCCCTGTTGTTGTGACAACCAGTATAAACAAAATTCTTCAGACCTTACCTAGAGTCCCCTGGAGGCAAGGGTGATGCAAAAGCACCTCTGTTTAAAATGACTGATCTAACCTAAGAATGTAGGAAGTAGCTGGGAGAATTACAATAAGCAAGACACTGAATTAGTTCTGTAACAATTCCATTGTAACCATCTTGTAATAGTTTACACATTTACCTGCAACTATTATTCATCATATAAGGTCATTTTTCCTGTTGAACAAAACAGATCCCTGTTCCTTGGAAGTAAAGTTGTTTCCTTGACCCTTATTCTCTCTTTAGTTCAAATGAAGCTTTCTTTACTAAAGTCACATTTGGAAAGGCATCCATCTGTAATAAGCAGTCAGGCCTTTTGTTAGTGTTTGCTATTTCAAAAGGTTCAGCTTGTTAAATCTTAAAAAACCTCTCTGATATTAAAACTTCCCATGTTGTGTACTTTGTTCATTTTCATGAAGTTTCTACTGACAAAGTAACATTCCCTCCAATAAAGAAAAAACATGTATTTTTTATTTTCACTATTTTTGATAAAGTACATCATGAGAAAGCAAGGGAAAGACATTTCAAAAGCTTTTCAAAGAAAGATTAGGAGAAAGAAATTTTCCTGAAATATCATAAAGACTTGTAGCCATTTCTCCTCCAAACAATTTCTCCTTTATCTGCATAACAGGTCAATAGTCACCTACATTGAGAAAGAGATGGATAAAATTACTGAGAAAAATTACTAAATATAAATGCTACTTAAATTATTATAGCTTCATAAACTCAAAACCCTAAGCTTCTAAAATTCAATATGGCCAAAACTAAATTGATAATTCGTCCCCCAAAACACTTTCCTGAGTTACCTCTCGGTGAAGGCACCCTCCTTTCTTCTCATCCGAGCTTGGAACCTCTGGACTGATATATTCTTTCTCAGACCTATCCTCTTTCCATCCCACCTCCATGACCTTAGTCCAGGCCTCATATTTAGTCTATAGAGTATTTTTTAAAACAGTTTCCTGCTGTGGGTTGAATTGTGTCCTCTAAAGAGTCCCCAGAACTTTAGCATGTGGCTGTATTTGGAGATAAAGCCATTAAAGAGATAATTAAAGTAAAGGAGGCCAATAAGGTCAGACCTAGTCCAATCTGACTTTTGCCCCACACAACTTTGGCTCGAGCCTTCCTCCATTCCGTTTGCCTTCCACATCTCAGCAATAGTCAGTGGATATTTTCTGTTTAAATTCCACACTCACTCAATAGCTTACATCAAGACACTTAAGACCATTCCAAGGCTCCTAAATTCTAGGAGCAGTGATGTCAAATACGTTGAATCTTCCACATAAACATCAGCGCATTGATAGAAGTGCCAAAATACCCATGTTCAGAAGGATTCAGAGACCACAACTGGATTTGGAAAAAAAACAAGGCCTTAACAATGACATATGAGTGTAGATGAAAGGTGTGACTACACACAGGCCTCTATTACAGCCTCCAACAAAGAGACTGAAATGCTACCTTGGCTTGGCACACCACCTTCCACCATTAGGAGTTGTGAATCTCTTCTACTCTTCTGAAGGCATCAGCTCTCATACATCCATTCTCACCATACTCATGGATCTCTAGAATGTTATGTGGAATCCATGCTTCCATACAGGGGCCTCTGTTTCACTTCCTGCTGGGAATACCATTTCCATTTTGTTCACCTTTTAGCTATCTACTTCTATTTCTAAGCCCAACCTATGATGTTTTTAATAAAAAATTTTTGAACCTTTCCCAGTATGGAAAGCCATTCTTAAAATTTTTGTCTAATAGTCTTACATCTATCCCAGCAGTTCACTGTACTTTGTTTTTGCATGACTATCTCTACCACTAGAGAGTGAGCTCCTTAGGATATCATGTTTTAGTCATCTTTGTCTCTACATTCTCATGTGCTCACTTAATGTGTATAAATACACCAAATGAAAGAAGGCATGAATAAATGAACATAAACATTTAGACAAAATTATTGCCACAAAATCAGAAGAGTTTTCACACTTATGGGAATTAAAAAGCACCAGGTTAATGAGTGAGTTTAATCCATAGTTAGGATAAGGGAAATATCAAAGTTAGGAATTCCATCCTTGGGCCAGATATATTCAGACAAACTTTCATTCTTTGGTCATAGTGAAATACAAATTTCACAACATCAAGAAAAAGTGACCAATCAAAGTGGCCTTTATTAGCCATTTTTTACATCTTTCTGACAAGCAAAATTTTCCTCTAACATCCAAGGAAACCAGGAATCCTACCTAAGCTGACTCAGCTCACTTGACCCTGGATATGAGCAAGAGAGAGGGGCTGATGTCAAGATGACCTGGCTGGGTATAATAAGTGTCTGCTTCAAGGGACAGAGGGTGTTCAGAAAGTTTTTTTATTACCTCTCCTAGGGCATGAACCATAGCATGCAGCCACAATATTATTATCTCATTTGGGGATCTGGCAAAAAAGAATCTATGAAAACGAGAATGTTCATAGAAATTTCCTAAACATGACACATTATTATCACTTGTTCCATTATGTCTAAATTAGGTTCTTGGGAAGAGGCCCAAATATCTTGGAGAACTTGCTTAATACTCAGCTTGTTATTTTCATATTCTTAAGAAAGATGAAGAGACACATTATTATATGTTACCATTGAAAGGCTTCCTGGACAAGGAAATCCTCTAATTTCTTCAAGTTTATTCTCCTATATACATACTGAACATAGCTATATAAGGTAACAGAAAAAAGGTTTTGTTACAGAACTATGGTCTCCATTGCCTTACCTCCTCTCTTTTTCATTTGAGCTGAATAGTAGCTTTATATAGGCATTGGTCTCGAAGAGAATATCCCTAGAAACTAAGTTAATCCCCAAATATAGTTCGTAAATCACAACAGATAAAATCTAAGAAGTACATGTTTCAGATGGGCAAAAGCTGATGGAGAGAAAAGGGAAAGTAGTGACTTCTCAAAATTTCCAAAGTTGACTTTAAAGATCAATAACCAAGCTTGGACAATGGAAAAGAGAGTTTACACCAAAACCATAGCTAAGAGAAGATTGCATGATGAATGAAGTAATTATTTCCTCACCCAAAAAGGAAAAGAAGTCATCACTATTATCCATACGGTTTAGCTTGCCATAGTTTCCGTTATCCAGGGTCAACCACTGTCCCAATATATTACGGTAAATGGAAAATTTCAGAAATAAATCATTCATGGGCTTTAAATAATCTTTATTACACTATCATCTATTTTATTGTTAGTTATTGCTGTTCATCTCTAACTGTGCCTAATTTATGAATTAAACTTTACAAGTATGTATGTTTAGGAAAGAGCACAGTCTCGATAGAGTTCAGTACTATACAGAGTTGCAGGCATCCCCTGGTGGTCTTGGAATGCATCCTCCATGAACAAGGGTGGACTATGGCCAGTGTTCAAACAGCAGACAAAGAATACAAAGATGTATAGATGGGTGTAAACAGGCTGAAGCCACCTACCAACTTCATATCACAGCTCTTCTAGACCCATCAGGAGAAGGTGGCAAAGATGTCCAGTGTGGGGTTGGGAGGATCCTAAAGCAACGGACTGAATGCTGGGCTTGGTAGAGCTTATCCCATGCAGCCTCCATGCCTCTGAGATGTGCTCAGGGCTGGGAGAAACCTAGTATATAGGGAATTAAGGAAGCAATCACAAACCCCTGGGACATTTAGAGATACACAGAACACTAGCTGGGAATCTCTAAGCCTCCTGGGTTTGAAAAAAATTGCAGAGTGTGTGAGCCTCAAAACTGAAGGCCACAGTCAGTGTCCAGGCAGATCAAGCCATCCTGCCTTGACAGATGCTGGGTTTAGAGACAGCCTAAGAAACAACCAGACATGTTTCCTTTGAAGCTGAAGTCTAGAGGCAAGTTTTCAGTTTAACTGAATATTTACATACAAGAGTCAGCACTCTAAACCCATGCTATCAGAGCTTGTACAAAGGGAAGAGATATTTTCTCAAAAACAGTGTTTGTGTGGACTGAAGTGCAAATATAGAATGGCATAAAAAATCTGGGTTGATATTAGAAAATTTAATCAACTGTAATATAAAAAACTACATGGGCCGGAGATTTAGCTCAGTGGTTCCGCTGCCTGCCTCACAAGCACACGGTCCCGAGTTCAATCCCGGTACAAAAAAAAAACCTGTACATATATGGACAATAAGAGGAGTATCATGGTCTGGGCAATTTTCACCAGACATATCCGAATAGCCCCCTAGAATTAGCCTCAACAAAAGCCACTGAAAGGAAGCCGGGGCAGGGGGGCATAGTGTTCTTTTGGTGAAAGACTTCCTGACTCAGCAGAGACCTTAGTTTTGCTGCTACTGTGCCTGTCCACACAAATTCATTATTGGGGCTAAAAGTAACCTCTAAACCCAACCAAGGACCATCCCTGTGCTCAATACACTGAAGTCAAGATAAACGAGGAAATGTTTATCCAGTGTCCTGGAGGACCTCCGAAATTTCCAGTAGCTATGCACCCAGCACAATAACTATTAAAAAAAAAAGGAAAACAAAGGTAGTAAAGATGTAAAGTAAATGGAACTCCCATTTTCTATTACATGAGAGAAAGTAAAAAACACTTCAGATATTTACCTATATTTAACTCAAAATGAATTTATCCAAACTCAGAGACCCAGAAATTTCACTCCTCTGTATGTATCCAACATAAACACATATGCATGTTTCTTCAAATGATCCTTAGAAAAATGATCAAATGGTCAAAATAGCATGACTTGCAGTAGCCATAACCAACCCAAATTCCCATCAGGAATAGATAACCTATATAATCACATAATGGAAAAATACACAAGGAAGATGAATGAAATACAATAATTATGGGTGAATCCTATAAGCATGATGTTGGGTGTGAGATGCTGGATTCGAAGGAATATACATAGGATGATTATTCTGTATTTGCAAAGTGAACAGAGGGAAAAATGAATCTGGAATGTAGGAGAGTGATCACTCTTGGCAGAGTGAAGCCCAGAAAGAGGTATAAGAGAGTAGCATGCATGAGTTCTTGACCTCGGGGCTTTTACACAGGTGTGTGTTCAGCTTGCAAAAATTCAGTGAGCTGTAAATTCATGGCATGCATGCTTTTACGTTGATGTTACACACCACCTCACATCGTATAGTACCTTTCATTACATCAATATATATTATGTTGCAGTGAAAAATTTATAAAAATTAAAACTCCAAAACTCAAATATAAATCAATGTAAGAACTCAGATCTATTCCCATTATTTATTAATGCAGAAACTGAGTTCACTTTTTCCTGAGATTTCCACAGCTTCCAACTAAAACTGTCAAAGTTCTCTGCAGCCAACTGCATGAATATACAAAGGTTCTTGGAAGCAAAAATAGTAAGAAATGTCAGAATATTCACATTGAGCTTCCTATCTTCCCCTTTCACTAACTAAAAAGAACTTTGAGAACCCCAAAGTGAAATATCCCCCTTTCTATCTTACAAGCTCTAAAATCACAATCTTAAAAAGCATCATTTCAGAGAAAGACAGGCGGAGCAGCAGGTGCCATTTCTAATTCCTCACGGCTACCTTCTGCAGAGAATGCTGACGGATAAAAGCAGTGATGAGAGCATTCTTCCTACAATTTCATATTCATGGAATTTGTTGTTACTTAACTTTCACAAATCATTAGGCTGAAGTACCTCTCCATTTTCCCCCAAATAGTGTCATTTGACCTGGTATCCAGCTTAATACAGCCTCTGCTTTTGAATAGATTTCCTCACAAGAGGCAATCTCTAATAGGGTCATGTCGAGAGGCAGCCCTACTGCATGCTACCTATTGCAGGTTAGCATGATGAGGGTAATTTCAGATGGCATTCAATCAAAAAATCTGAAAGTTTTATTAGTGAGGTTGGGGGCTTTCTTGTATTCAGATCAGGCTCATTGCAGCTTGGCTCAGACATTTTTGACTAAGAATTCACAGGATGAAAAATTTTAAGCTGTGCACATACTCGATAGCCCACATTGCCTTACAGACCAAAGAGTTGGTTTTGGTTTTAGAATATTGAATGCAAATTCCTTTTCTTCATCCATGTATCAGATGAATCACCTGCCATTTAATCACCAGTATGGGTGATCTTAAATGTATGAGATAAATTATATGTCTTGGTGGAATAATAGTACCCCAACATTGCTATATATATATATATATATATATATATATACATATGCATATACATGATATATATATATATATATATATACCCATGTTATTTACTGGATAACCCCTTTTTCTCCTTAGAATAAAAGTGACGGTAAAAGTAAAGAGTTATAGAAAAAAATTTGAGGCTTGGGATAGAATTGGTTGCCTTTTTCCAGTTTTTTGGCAGTTAAAAATATCTTGGAGTAGAATTAAGGCTTGCTTTGAAAATATGCTTAAATAAGCCATACTGCTATGGCTGAGATGAGGAGCAATGAAGGCACATATATGTAATCTCTGAATGTAATCATGCTGGGCCAAGTGACAGTTACCATGTTTCGATGGATTCCTCAGCATGAGTGGTTGACACAAAAACAAAAATGATATAAAATCAGAAATATGTTGGCTGTTGGTTTGTCATAGGTGGCTTTTATTAGGTTGAGATAAAGACTATTCCAATTTTCTGCAAAATTTTTTATCATGAATGGGTGTTGGACTTTGTCAAATGCTTTTTCTGAATCAATTGAGATGATCATATGGCTATTGTCCTTGACTCTGTTAATGTATTACATTTACTGATTTGTGTGTGTTGAACTATCCCTACATCCCTGGGATGAGTCTCACTTGGTCTGGATGTATGATCTTCTTGATGATCTGCTGCATTTTGTTTGCCAGTGTCTTATTGAGGAATTTTCCACCTATGTTCATTAGGGAGATTGGCCTATACTTCTCTTTTTTGGTTGGATCCTTCTCTGATTTTGAAATAAATGTAATGCCAATGCTGGCTGGTCTGTGGGGAAAAAGGAACCCATCTCCGCTGTTGGTGGAAGTGTAGACTGATACAAGCACTGTGGAAATCAGTGTGGAGATTTCTCAAAAATCTAAAACTACAGGTTGCATTTGACCTAGCTATTCCCCTTCTTAGTATCTTCCCAAAAGAATTAAAAGCATCACACCACAGCAATATTTGCACAATCCTGTTTATAGCAGCACAGTTTGTAATAGCTAAAGCTTGGAAACAACCCAAATGCCCATCAACTGGAGAATGGATAAAGAAGATTTGGTGGGTTTTTTTATATATATAGTGGAGTACTACTCAGCCATAAAGATAAACTTGAGACATTTATAGCTAAATGGATGTACTTTGAGACCATACTCTTAAGTGAAATAAATCAGACACACATATGTAAATATCATATTGTTTCTCTGGTGTGAGAAACTATAAGTGTAAATGAGGACCAAAATGTATAATAGATACTGTGAAACAGGAAGAAAATTTTCAAAGTGGAAGGGGAACTAGGCAGGGAGGTGAGGGAAATGAAGGAAAGGAAAGAAAAAAATTAGAAAAGAAGGAAAAATGGAAACAAAACTTTTGTAAATAAGAAGCAGTGGAGGGATTGAAAGGAGGGAAGGGGAATAGGAAAAAAATAAGAACCAAGATATATCAGGTACAGGTACAAGTTTCCTATGATGAATGTGATCATTATGTATAACTAAAATGTACCAATAAGGGCTGAGGATTTATCTCAGTGGTTTCATCACCTGCCTTGCAAGTGCAAGGACTCGAGTTCAGTCCCCGGTACCAAAACAAAATAAATTAAATTAAATTAAATGCAAAAATAAATTTAATTAATAAAAATCATAATTATGTCATTATTCTAGGAATAGCCATTTTGCAGATCAGAGTCCTCACAGGAGTGTGAGTTGTTATGAAATACATGATGTGAGACCATTAAGGTGTCAGGTTTAGTCTCCTTATATCTTTACCATTCAGATGACTTTACACTGAACCAGGTTGATATGATAACAGTTTATAATAGAAATGACAGTGGCTTCAACAATCCCATTACCTATACTTAGTTCTTACTGCAGTTTATGTGCTCTCCAAATATTCTACTAAGCTTTTATTTTCCCTTTTCATGAAAGAATCCATATAAAGCTAAAATATTCCTTATGGCAACTTTGGACTTTAGTTTTCAGACATTCAAAAGTATTTGTTAAAACAAGTACTAGCTATTTATATTATAAAAACATCAAATAGAATTGTTAAAAGATTAATAACTGGAAGAAGAATAGCAGAGACTTTTTCCTATTTCTAAAAACTAACAGAACACTTTCCATATTTCTTTCATATTAATAGGTAATTTATTTTATAGTTATAAATAATTATAATGTTTCACATAATATTCCAAAAAATGTTTAAAGGCACTTCTAGACTATACAATAATAAAAAGCTCAACTCTGAAATTTCAACAATGGTCTCTAAATTTTGCTGGTTTTATCATACACTGGAAGGAAGACTTACTTTTTAATGAGCCTTTCAATCATCAATTACCATGCATTGATACAAAATATATCCATTGACCTCTTCTAGTTGAAATTCAGTGAGTGAATTGAAACACAAGGAGACATTTGAACAAAGAAACTAGATGGCCTTCTCTCTATTAGCACTTGCTCATTTTCTTTCTTTCCTTGTAGAAGAATAATGCAGGACCAGGAATTTGCTACTTTTCCTTCCTGGTGAATTTATATTCCTGACTTCTGAGCACACACTGTTCTGGAAAACCTTGTTTTGCTAACCCTAATTCCTTCCTTCTTCCTAATCTACCTTTCTTACAAAGCCCAAATTCACACACAAAATTTTTTTTAAACGATGAGGCTCAAGAGGGAATGGATAAGAGAACAGGAAGCCAGGGTATAGGGTCAGTATTAAGAGATCCCCGCCCAGAAGTTTTTGAGTTCTGGGAAAATCTTTCTTTAGGTTTGAGAAAAAAATTACACCTAATTATTCAACTAGGTCTTGAATTAATGGCAAAGGAGGATATGTCCTTAAACAACTAGACCAAGACAGCAGCTCATCTTCCAGCTTGTGTTTTATAATTGAAAATTACTATTAGTATCACTTGATTTACCTTACTGTTCATAACCAACATTGTGATAAAGCTCAGATTTGAACAGTTAATGAAAATAATTAGAGAATGACTTCAGTGTCTTTAAAGTTGCTTGCACTCTATTAAGCAAGTAGTGATACTGTGAGATGTAGGGATTCTGCCACTGTTGTTCATTTGATAGGTCATGCTTCCATTTTATTTTACTTTTTATGCAGAACATTTTGACTTTCAGAGAAGAGATTTTTACAAATGCTATTAAAAATGCTTTGTAAGGAGAATTTATTTGGAGCTGCCAAACCAAAAGTTTGGCTTAGAGAGTCAGTTAAGGAGCCTTAAAAAAATTAAAGTATGTTGTCAACTCTCCATAGCAATGACTTCTGAATGGAACTCACTTAATAAGATGAGTTGTAAAATAATTAAGCCAGTTGTATAACAGAAATAAAATTTTTCAAGGTCAAAATATCATTTTATCAAAATGATGTGTCATGAGTTAAGTAATTCTAAGTTCAAATCTTTTTTAAATTTTTGTTAATGTATAACTTTATTGTCATACACATATACAAAAATTAAAATTATTCAAAGAAAAATAATGCAAGGGAAAAAAACTATAATAATATTCAAATATAATAGAATTCAACCAAAGCAAAACTGAAAAGTACTTAAACATTTTTCCATATAATTTTTTTAAAATCTCAAGCATTAACAAGACATCAGAAGATGTGATTTGTTTTAGAAAGATTTTCAAAACTAATATTGAACAAATAGTGGCCTGGAGAAAAAATTCTAATTAACTCCACTCTAATTGACTCCACATAGGCCACATTTTTTAAAATTTAAATTTCAATACAGTCATGTGACACTTGATGAAAATACAATCTAAGAAATGTGTTATTAGGCAATTTCATCCGTGTGTATCACAAAGTACCACAGAGTGCCAACTTCTAAGTGCAAACTGAAAAGGTACATGTCAATCATCTGTGATGGCCCCTTAATATTATCCAAATACGCAGTTAAACACGAGATACATGAGGATACCACTGGCATAGCAGAACACTGTTTTACAGTAAACTCTTTTATATAAGTAGGATTATGCTCTAAACCATGAAAAATATAGCATGTTATGATAAGTACCTAAAACAGTAACAGTCATTTATTACACTATCGAGTACTGTGTACTGTACATAGTTGTATGAGCTTCTTCTGGAAACACACCCTCCTCTCCTTTGATCTCAGTGACTCTTCCTTCCCAACCCACTGATGAGCTCCAGCCTAGTCTCTATCTACATCTCTTCCTAGAGTTTTAAACACAATCTCTATATGGATTCTTTCCAGATGCCAGTCTGTAACCTGATCTCTCCCCTTCCTCTCCTGCGACCCCTAACACTTTGAACCTTTTCTTCATATTTCAAATTATCCATTATTCATTTTAATCATTTTAATCCTTAATTACACTTTCAGTTTCTAACACTAGAGAAACTATTCAGTATTTACACGTGTGTGTTCTATTTATTTCACTTAAGAGAATGGCCTCAATATGCATCAATTTAGTTATAAATGTCTCTAGTTTCTCGTTCTTTATGGCTGAGCAGTACTCCATTTTATAAATTAAAAAAAAAAAACCCCACATCTTCTTTATCCAGTCAACAGTTGATATGCACTTGGGTTGTTTCCAAGCTTTAGCTATTGTCGCTATAAACATGGGTGCACATATATCACTGTGGTATGATTCTTTTAATTCTTTTGGGAAGATACCCAGCAGGGGCACAGCTGGATCAAATGGGAACTCTAAGCCTAGTTCTTTGAGGTACCTCCACACTGATTTCCACAGTGGTTGCACCAGTCTGCACTCCCACGAACAATGGAAAAGGGTTCCTTTCTCCCCAAACCCCCACCAGCATTTGTTATTGGATGATTTTTTTATAACAGCCATACTTTCTGGGGTGAGGTGCAATCTCAGTGTTGTTTTCATCTGCATCTCTCGAATAACCAGTGATGTTGAACATTTTTTCATATATTTATTTGCTCCTATTACTTCTTTTTCTGAGAAATGTCTGTTCATTTCAGATGCCCATTTTTGAATTAGGTCTTTGAATTTGGGGGGGTCTGATTTTTTTCAGTTCTTTATATATTCTAGATAGTACTCCTTTGTCTGAGGTACAGCTGCTGAAAATATTTTCCTACATTATAGTTTGTCTCTTAGCTCTGTTGGTGGTTTCTCTTGTAGTGCAGAAGCTTTTTAATAAAATGAGATCCCGGTTGTTGGTTCTTTGTGCTAGTTCCCATGCTACTGAGGTTTTGTTCATAAAGTCTTTTCTTATGCCAATGTCTTCAAGAGTTCTACCTAAGAAGAAAATAAAGGAAATAACTTCCAACATAGACTGCTGTATCCTGCAAAATTATCTTTCAAAATTGATGGGTAAATTAGATACTTCCACAACAAAGAACACCTGAGAAATTTCATGAACACCAAACCAGCACCCCAAACGATTCTAAACAATATCCTAGAAAAAGACAATGAAGGTCACAACTCCATGAGGCCCAATAGAGGGAAGCCATCAGGCAAGGTAAGACACTAAAGGGAAAGGGGGGAAAAGAAGAAATAAAAGAGCCAAGAACAGTAAAACATCATGACAAGGATGAGTCAATATCTATCAATTATAACTATCAATGTTAATGGTCTCAATTTACCAATGAAAAGAAATAGACTGACAGAATGGATTAAGAAGCAAAATCCAATGAAATGCTATATACAAGAAACACACCTAACTCAAAAAGAAATATATAGACTGAAAGTAAAAGATAGAAAACAATTCTCCACACCACAGGAGCCCAGAAAAAAGCAGGGGTAGTAGTTTTATTTGCAGACAAAGTAGACTTCAAACCAAAACTAATTAAGAGAAACAGAGATGCTCACTACATCCTTGTGAAGGAACAGTCCGAGAGGAAGAGATGACAATCCTAAATATATATGCACCAAATACGAATGCCCCAACTATACAAAACAAATAGTAATAGACATGAAAAGCCAAATAAACACTAATACAATTGTAGTGGGGGACCTCAATACCCCACTATCACAAATAGACAGATCATCTTGACAAAAAATTAACAACAAAATTCTAGAACTGAACCAAGCTATTGAACAAATGGACTTAATAGATGTTTACAGAGTGTTCCACCCCACAAAATCAGAATACACATTCTTTCAGCTGCACACAGGTCATTCTCCAAAATAGACCACATGCTATCTCATAGGATATGTCTAAGTAAATGTAAAAGAATTGAAGTTACCCCCTGTATATTATCAGACCATAGTGCAGTAAAATTGGAGGCCAATAACATAAACCACAAAACTCCCACAAACACATGGAAATTAAACAACACCCTCCTGAACAACCAATGGGTCACAGAGGAAATTAAAGAAATTAGATAGTTTCTACAAGTAAATGATAATGCCAGTACAACATACAGGAATCTATGGGACACAATGAAAGCAGTTCTAGGAGGGAAATTCATAGCAGTGAATTCCTATATTAGGAAAACAGAGAGAACTCAAATAAATAACCTAATGCAGAACCTCAAGCTCCTAGAAAATGAAGAGCATAACAAACCCAAAGCTCATACAAGAGAGGAAATTATAAAGATCAGAGAAGAAATCAATGCAATGGAGACTAAGAATAAAACTAAAAAATCAATGAATCAAAGAGTTGGTTTTTTGAAAGAATAAATAAAATCAATAAACCTTTAGCCAACCTTATCAAAAAAAGGAAAGAAAAGGCTCATATCGATGCAATTAAGAATGAAAAAGGTGAAGTCACAACAGGCCCAGCAGAAACCCAGAGCATCATCAATACCTACTTCTAGAACCTGTACTCTAATAAAACAGAAAACACAGAAGAAATGGACAGATTCCTAGATACACATGAATTGCCAAATTTAAATGAAGAAGATATAGAAATTATAAATACCCTAATTAAAATGAATGAAATTGAAAATATAATTAAAAATTTACCAACAAAGAAAAGCCCAGGTCTTGATGGCTTCATTGCTGAATTCTACAAGACATTTAAAGAAGAACTATCACCATTACTCTTTAAACTCATCAAGGAAATTGAAAGGGAAGCAAGGCTTCCAAATTCATTCCTAGAAGTGAGTATTACTTTGATTCCAAAACCAGGGAAAGACACAACTCAAAAAGAGAATTACAGGCCAATCTTCCTAATGAACATAGATGCAAAAATCCTCAACAAGATACTGGCAAACAGAATACAAAGGTTTATCAAGAAGATCATACACTATGACCAAGTCAGATTTATCCAAGGGATGCAAGAATGGTTCAACATTCATAAATCAATAAATGTAATACACTATATTAAATAGAGCCAAGGACAAAAACCATATGATCATCTCAATAGATGCAGAAAAGGCATTCAACAAAATCCATCACCACTCAGGATAAAAACGCTACAGAAAAATTGGAATAGAAGGTCTTTTTCTCAACTTGATTAAGGCTATCTATGAAAAACCAACAGCCAACATCATACTAAATGGTCAAAAACTGAAAACTTTCATGCTAAAATCAGGAACAAGACAAGGATGCGCACTATCACCACTCCTGTTCGATATTGTTCTGGAAACATTAACCACAGCAATTAGAAAAGAGAAATAAATAAAAGGAATAAAGATAGGAAAGGAAGAAGTTAGTGTCATTATTTGCTGATGATATGATACTTTACATAGAAGACCCAAAATACTCTGCCAAAAGACTTCTAGACTTAATTGACAGATTCAGTAGAGTAGCTGGATACAAGGTCAACACTCAAAAAGCAATAGCCTTTTTATATAGAAATAATAGACTCACTGAGAGAGAAATTAGGGAAACAATTCCTTTTACAATAGGATCCAAAAAAATGAAATACCTAGGAATCAATCTATCAAAGGAAGCAAAAGATCTCTATACTGAAAACTATAGCATTCTGAAAAAGGAGATTGAGGAAGATATAATAAAATAAAAAGACATCCCTTGTTCCTGGGTAGGAAGAATCAATATAGTGAAAATTGCCATACTCCCAAAACTACTATATAGCTTTAATGCAATGCAATTTGAAATTTCACCAATACATTTCACAGAACTAGAGCAAACAATCCAAAAATTCATTTGGAACAAGAAGAGACCTAGAATAGCAAAAGTAATTCTGGGCAACAGAGATATGGCTGGGGGTATCACAATCCCCAACTTGAAACTATACTACAAAGCTACTGTGATAAAAACAGCATGGTACTGGCAAAGAAACAGACCTGAGGAACAGTGGAATAGACTAAAAGATGCAGAAACAACTCCAGACTTACTCAACCACCTCATCTTTGACAAAGGAGCCAACCACCCTTACTGGAGGAAAGATAGCCTATTTAATAAATGGTGTTGTTAAAACTGGATTTCAACCTGCCAAAGATTAAAACTAGACCCATACCTATCACCATGAACTAAACTAAGATCAAAGTGGATTAAAGATCTAAATATTAAGACAGAAACATTAAATTTGCTGGAAGATAAGTTAAGTAGAACTCTAAGTTCAAATATTTATTCTCACATATTCCTAAGAGTGTTTCTTCAGTATAACAGTGTTCCAAGTTCTGTTATACCAGTGCTTGTTAAAGTGATAGCCATGTGAGGGACAGATATCTTATGGTTTCACCATATCACATAGAAGGAAAGCTTATGCTACCTCTTGGGAGAGTTCACCAGCCATTCATCCCTGGCCATTAGAGTTCCTCTCCCTTCTAAACACCTCGTGTATCAAATTCCACAGTACATTATTCCTCAAGTTACTTCTTTTCAAACCACAAACACACTCTGAAACACACTTAGAAATACACATTTATTATTTTTATATATGTTTGTTTCCATCTGAAACTATGGGAAAGTGAGAACACCTAGAAATTTCCTCATTCTATGTCCTCACATACTTTTTGTAAAGCCAAGAAGTAGCTGTTATGATGAAATCTTGACTTTCATTGATTGTTTCCAGACCTTAGAAAAACCATGACAAAACTGAGTTCACCACAAACCTCAGTTTCTTCTCTTGATATTGGTACCACCAGAGTTTGCAGTAAGTTTGGTTTATGTGAATTGTAGATTGCATTTCTCCTATTCATGGACAGTAATTTCTCAATGCTCTTACCCCATTCTCATGCCAACAAGAAAAGAGAACTGAGACTTTTATCATCCTATTGTCTATCAATAATTTTTTCATATTTTACCCCCACTGAATTGACAAAATGACCTTATGAGATAGGAACTATGATCCCCATCTTAGAAGTGAACTAATTGAGACCAAAGAATAGAACAATCTAATGTGATAAAAACTGCTGGGCAAAAAAATTCAAATATTGATTTGGCAATTCTAAAACCTTTGCTCCATCATTAGGCTATGGAGAAAAGTTTCATAGCTTCTCTCTCCCAAAGAATTATGTATTTATAATACTTTCAGAGTTATTCATGGAGGTTCTCATGCTATACAAAAATTTTCCAGAAAGGTGGCTCCACATTTGCACTCATGGCCTCATGCTTTGGGACTCATTCATTCTCATTAGGAAGAAAAGGTCTCTATAGCTTGGTGGTGGGGATATGAGGGCATCACTTACAAAACTTATGTTCTCCCCTTCTAAAGGGTCTAGCCAATTTATAAGAAAATTAAACTAAAGTATCCTCTGTTACCCTGTCATGTACTTTGCTCTTTGCCTACTCATCATGTCTTGTTTTCATTCTTCCTAACAGAACTTTGATTTTCTCAATTTATCCAGGTATCCTTTGCATCATCTCCAAAAGAGATGTGGATTCACTCCACCACTCAAAGAGTGACCATAACTAGTCTGAAAATTAGTCTATTTCTTGCCAATGGTTAGCTTAGGAATGTACAGAAAACGTGACTAAAAGCATTGAAACTTTTCTATTAAAGAATTTCCCATTTTATGAGGAAAATCATGAAAACTCAAAATATAGCTCCCCATTGCATACTTTATTAGGAAATTGACAGTGAAGATTAGATGCACTCAATATTTTTAGCTGACTATAACTGTGTGATGGGAGGGAGGGAGGGAGGGAGGGAGAGAGAGAGAGAGAGAGAGACCAAGAACTTGGATTATCTATGAGTAAGAATCAATCACTCTCTAGATTCTTTTTTTCCAAAGACAGTTCCTTTGGATTAATGACTATAGGCTGTACAGTGCTCTCTTTTCCTTCACAAAATATAAGGCTTCTACTGGAATCCATAGTTTCCACGTAAACTGGATTTGAGGCCCTCCATTAAGAGTCAGTGCTATGCAAGTTCTCCACACTAGTTATCAAGGTGAATGCACTACCTTTTTAAGCCTTAGATAAAGCTCCACATGCCTCTTGGAGTAAATGTTGTGAGGAAAACAGAAATGGTTTCCTCTGCTTTATTCAGAATTTGTGATTATTAGTGATAATCAGGATTTGGGGAATGCAGGAGTCAAGCCACAAGATGCCAAGGATGAGAACTTCTTAGGACAGGAGAGAAAATACTATTCCTAGGGTTAAGAGAATATAAGATTCCCCCTTTTTCATGATGTTCAAAAACTTTTTGAATATTTTGTTTAATTTTATTTACTTTTATTAGTTCATGTTTGCAGTACATAATAATTATATTCACTGTAGGGAACTGTTACATGCACATAACACATTTCAAATCTTTTTGTCCTTTCCTTACATGCACTCTTTTATTTTTCCAGCATCAGATTCATTTATTTATTCTAAATGATGTTATAAAGTTAATTATGACATATACAGATGGAAAACCAGACTAATATGCCAAAGACATATGAAACATGTAAGACAATTGTACTAAGTCAAGATATACTTTTAGCTACATTGTCTACACTGGATAACAAAAACCTTTTTTCCATTCTAAGTTTTCCTATTAGCTGTTTTTTATGTTGATATTATATATTGAGTTTTTCTTATAAAAGATACAATGCAACATTTAAGCTTGTGTGTCTGAGTTATTTCACTTAATATTACTGTCTCAAGGTACATCCATTTTCCTACAAATAACTCAAGTTATCCTTCTTTATGGCAGGGGAGTAATCCATTGTGTGCTACTACCACATTTTCTTTATCCATTCATCTGTTGATAGACATACAGGCTGTTTCCAAGATTTAGCTATTAGGAATTGTACTGCTATAAACATGGGTATGCATACATCACTGTGGTATGTGTCTTTAACTCTTTTGGGAAATTCTTAGAGAGAGAATAGCTAGATCAAATGGAATTTCTATTTTTAGTTTTTTGAGGAAACTGCATACTGATTTGGTTTACAATCCCACCAACAATGAATTAGGGTTCCTTTCTCCCCATAACCTAGACAGCATTTGTTATTGGTTGATTTCATCATGGTACCAGTCTTTCCGGAGTGAGATAGAATCTCAGTGTTGTTAAAAAATCAGTTAGTTCTTATTTTTTCCTCATTCCCTGTGCTCCCTTCCCTATTTACAAAGCCTTTGTCTTCATTTTTTCCTTTTCTCATAATTTTTCCTTTCCCTTCTTTCTTTTCCCCTTCCCCTCCCACTACCCCTACCCTTTTGAACCTTTTCTTCCTATTTCAAATTATCAATTATTCGTTTTAATCATTTTAATCCTTATTTACACTTTCAGTTTCTCACATTAGAGAAACTATTTGGTATTTACATATGTGTGTCCTATTTATTTCACTTAAGAGTATAGCCTCAATATGTATCCATTTGATAAATGCAAATGCATTGCATCCTAAAATGTACCAATAAAAGAATTTAAGCAAAAAAAATCAGTTGAGTTTGTAAATATTAAAGGGAGAAAAACAGCATGGTATAACCATAAAATATTGTGGAACTGAACTTAGTGATCTGAATCAGAGTCTCAAGGTCCGCCATTTTCTGGCATTGGAAATTGGGTAGTTTCGTTTTTCTGACCCTCAGTTTTAATAAATGTTAATTGGGCTTACCAATATTCCACAGGAATTATGAAAGAGTTTAGGTGGTCACCTATCCTTATACTGAGTTCAGTTTATCTGTCCTTTTTTCCATATTTTTACATCATTGACTTTGTGCATATGACATCATGCTTGGACTAGGGCCACCATAGCTATATAAATACTCCTCTACTCACCCTAGCTGCTCCTGGACCTTGAAGTTCAACATAACAATAACATCAACACAAGCAACATTCATGTTCAGCGATGTTGTTGTTGTTGTTGTTGTTGTTGTTGTTGTTGTTGTTTTACAAAATGCATCCATGTAATTCTCATTTGGTCATTATAAAAATCTTATGAGATTAGTAGCCTTCCACTTTACAGGTGATAACATTATTGAGATGTAAAATATTTAAGCAATTTTCCCAAAGCCATTAAATTAACAAAAGCCAGAAAAGTGTAAAAGCCTAGTCTGCTTGACAGAAATACAGTTTTTTATGGTAGTTTGGAAGTTAAGAGAGCCATTATAAAAGCAGGCTCTGTGACAGATAACAATGGTGTCTGCCCCGATCTGCATTCCCCTATTCTGTGTACCCATCCACCCTGTTTTGTGAGGTTTGGCTGCAAAAGTTTATAAACTTCCCCTGGTACTGTTCTCCATAAAAATGAGGCACCTGCCACCAGAACATACCTACATGGCTGTGCTTTCTCGCCCATAGGCAGCTGACATCCTAGAAGAGACTGTCTAGGGTACAAATCCCTGCGTCCATGCCACAAGATAAAAACCACTCTGTGCTGTTGTTTACACTCCAGAGATTCCTGTGGATTAGAGGAAAGCTAGACATCCAATCAACTTACACCCTGGCCTAGCTTCATTCCTGCCTTACTTTGCTTGGCTAGCTCCCTTACAGGTTTTCCCCAACACTGTAGCTTCATAAGCCAGTTGCACAGATAACTCCATCTCAGGATCTGATTCAGGAGAACTCAAACTAAGACAAGAATGATCTCTATCTTCAAGATACTTGGTATTATACCCTGATTCCTCTACTTATTAAATATGCGAATTGGGGGAAAATATATTACTGTTCTACATCTGTTTCCCTATTTGAAATATGAAGATGATAGTAACACTGTGTCTGCTTTTGTGTTAGTCAACATTTTATTGCTATAATTAAAGGTTTGATACAGGATAACTTTATGAAGCAGTTTCTTTGTGCCAGGGTTGGAAGCTCCAGGCCATGGCACTGGCATCGCCTCAGTTCTGGTGATGGTCTTCCTGCTGGCAGAATCCCAAGGCAGCAAGTGGAATCACAGCAAAAGTTGGCACATCCATATAGAAGTATGGTTTCTGTCTCTCTTCATATAAAGCCACCAGGATTCACTTATGGAGGCTCTAGCCAAATGACCTTGTCTAAATCTAATTATTTTCCAAAGGCTCCTACTCTGAACACCATAGTCAGATTAAGTTTCCAATTTCTTGATACAATTAATATATTGCTTTGGGGATTAAACTTCTGCATGAATTTCAGGGGATAAGACACTTTCAAACTATAGCAACCTTATAGGATTACTGAAAGTCTAAGCTACGGTAATCAGTGGAAAGAGCTTTCCTTAGTGCCTGGCAAATAGGAAGCACTTAATAAGTGTTTGCTGGTATTTACTATGATGATCATCATTATTATAATTCCCACAGCATCCTGAACCCATGATAGTCCTCTGGAGAGACAATTTCCCATCCCTATTCCAGCAGGCTGCTGGCTGCTGAGAAAAGACATAAAGAAGCATGGCATATGCAGACATGGTAGCTAGGGAATCCAATAACATGGGATAAACAGTTCTGTACAGCTTAAAAAACATTGAGATTTCCTGCTTCTGGTCATCCAGATCACATTAGTAGGCATTGTAGAGTACTATGTGCCCAGAACTGTAGTAGGTTCTACAAGTCTAAGAAGGGAATTTATTCTATTCATTGCAAGTCAATGGGTTGGGGGATGTCATTTTTTGGAGGTAACAATAATCCCTTCAATTATTGGATACACAAATGTAAAAATACTAAGTCATAATACATTTTAAGGTCTCAGATAATTGTCTAAGAGGGGAAATAAACAGGCTTGGGAATAAAACTACTTATAATATAATTAAATTAGTTGCATAAGCTTTAAATGGATTATATTTTATGAGTACTAATACTTGTAAAATTTTTGCTTTTAGCAAATTACGTATCATTGAACACACTGGCTGGTGCTTAATAAGAATTAGAATTATATTTTGCTTGTTATATAAGTAAGTATCTTGTTACATGCCTGTTTAATGCTTGCAAAAACCATGCCAAACAATCTCTTTGAGTAAGAGTCTAATTACACATCTATCATTAAAATTACAGTGAGCTAATTGCCTTGGAGATATCTTTATCTCTCTTGCAGCTTGCTTAATACTAATGCATGTTTTCAATACTCATTTGTTATTTAATTAACTAATTAACAAACAATACCTGTCCTATGGAAAATCCTAAATTAAACACTTGAGACTTTTTAATTGAATGCTCAATAACCCAATATAGCCCTTAATATTAGACCTTTTAAATATTGCAAAGATTTCATTGACTCACATATTAGTTTGCTCCTGTTATTTTTAGTAGTTAATTGGTAGAAAAAAAGAAGATGATGATAATACACAAGGGGAAGCTAGCACATCAAGGCTCTGATAATAGCTGCTAGCAACAAAGCTGGAGGGCCATGCTGGCCAACCACGAAGGCAGCCCATTCATTCGGAAGATCAATGTCCTTGCCCATGAAGTTAGGAAGCAAGTACCCTTTGAATGTTAAGCATGAACAAGTCCAAGAGGGCACAGTCTGTGATGCAAAGTGCACACCTGTAGTTTCATGATCCACTCCCTACTCTACTCTGTGCTGTTTTGAACACACCCAGGGAACAGTATTTCCTCCTAGAGATTTAGTTTTGTGGATGGACTCAAGAGTATTTCTTTATCCCTCATTGCCTCAGATGTTTTCCAAATCTCCAGTCTAGCACCGTCCAATTCATCTTTGATAATGTCACTGAAGGGAATATTCTATAATGCAGATCTAATTAGTAACTCATTAATGATTTCTTACCCCATTCTGAGGATTTCCTTTTAACCTTCTTGGTGTTTGCAGCTTTCCTTTTTTACTAGACAACCATCCTACCATAAGCTATATCCACAGCACTTTTTTTGTTTTATTTTGAGAGAGGGTCTCTATAAATTACCCAGGTTAGCTTTGAACTTGCAAACCTTCTGGCCTCAGCCTCCCAAGGACCTGGGATTACAGGTATGTACCACTATGCCCAGATCTCTGGCTTCCTGATGATGCCCTGATATCTCCAGACATCCTTCTGTGCACCTTTGCTTCATTAGTATTATTACCTGAGGTTTTCATGTTCATCTACTTTGTACATTATTTTCTTCTCTCTTTGGCCATTCTTTAAGGGTATATTTTTCACACAAGCATCTGCTCATGAAGCATGTATTCAGACTTAAAACCATCTTCTCCTGAGGTTTACTTCTATCAGTGTGTACTAGTTAGTGTTGTCACTGGTTGCATGCCCATCTCTCAAACTACAAACATCAGAATTGAAGTGCTAAAAGCACAGACTGTAGAGCCTGGGAAAAATAGGTTTAAATTCCTGCTTCATTACTTACATCAAGGCAATTTAAATTAAAGGCAAAAATGCTTAAGTTCTCCTATTCTCATTTTTCACATCTGTGAAATGGGTAGAATAAGTATGCTTTGCTCATTAGGTTATTGTGAGAGTTATATGGCATAATGGATGTAAAGTATCAGTAATAATTCCTGTAAAATGGGAAATTCTTAGTCATTGCAAGCTCATCTTAATATTGTTACATACACTTAATGTTGTATCTCTTATGTAGTTTATAGCATATTGCATGTATATGCACTGAGTAAATGTTGCTAAATGAATGGATGCCCGAGTGATTGCATGAATAAATAACTGAATGCATGGCTTGAAGCTGAGAGGAAAACTGAGGGGTAAAATTGAACTTTTATATATATTTAGAATTATTTCCTGCAGTAAAGTGATCAGAATGCTTCTATATGGCCCTTGAAGAAGATCTATGACCATAAAGTTAATCAGCAGAGAGGTTATGGTCAGTTCAAAATTAAATTAAATTTTTCTAAAAATCATAATATATTTAAAATTGAATGGGCTTCCTGAGTTTCTTTGTAACTCATTTGTTCAAGCAAAGACTGAAAGCTAAAATTATTGGGGCACCACAGGGCTTTAAGCCTGGGTTACAAGACAACCAATGTTCCTATGTCTATGAATCTGACTCTATTACTCTTCTCAGAATCTTTCCCAATAGTGCTTGTCTTCATTGTTGTGACAAATATAGTATCTACTCCTTTGTCCCTACATAATGTTCAGACTTTTCAAATAGCTAAGGTTCCAAATGAATCTCTTTTAAAGTTAGCTCAATGACTCATTTCAATGAGCAATAGCTATAGTGACTAGTTATTAAAGTTATACACGCCTTGCTTTGCCTGTAGATAAGGAATGCTTGGGAAAAGTCTGAACTTCTTAATTTTGTGAAGCAAGCACCCAAAATGGTACATGATAAAACACTGACTTTGGGCCCATCTTTTTCCTTACAAAACATTACCAATGTTTGTTTTTAAGTTTTGGTATTGCTGTTTACATTATTGGGCTTTTCCCCTCCCAGGATTCTCTCATTTGGGACATTAATAACTTGATTAACTGTTCTTTGTTTATTCTGAACCAGAGCTTAGAAAATGTTATCAGTTGGAAATGGCATACTTGGAAAGCAATGCATACAGCGAGTGAAAATCACCTACTCACTTTCAAAGCATCCAGGCAGAGAAAGTTCTAAGAAAGGCCATCCATGCAGGGCTCCTTCTAGGAAGCACCTCACCCTAATCTGACCCTCACTGCCTTGTATTTATTATCACTAGCTAGAAGACAAATGCTAAAGCCATCATTTTGCAAAAGAAGGAAGCAGTAATTTTCTTCTCTCCCAATAGCTGAACACTCACAAAAATAAAAGCCCCATACATAGTCTGAACTTATTTCAAATTAATAGTCTGAAATTATTTCAAATTAATATTATACTGCAAAGTTTGGCCGTAGCTCTTCATAATTTGCTTGTCAGAGACTGTGAAAGACATTATTATAATTCCAATCAAAAAATTTCCTTTTGCTTGTATTTAGAGGATTTCTCCCAGTTTCAATAATGTTTTTTATTAAATCACGTAAGGTGAGAAATAATAATAGGATATCGCTTAATTGAATATGTCATCATGACAGGAGGTATAATACTCCATTTTAAACACGACGGTCACTTGCTGGCTACCAAGATGGATTGATTGCCTTCATTATGCATGTAGTCTGCATTTCCCTTCACCTGCTCCTCCCCCTGTGGTACCTCAGCTCAACTGAGCTGTTGAAATCTTATATTTTAAATTAGCCATGAACTTGCCATTCTTAAACATTGCTGCACTTAAATTGTTGGTACTATTTCAAATGCCAAGAGACTGGACAGAATTCTGAAAATTTACATTGAAAGCTATTTTTTAAATAATTGAGCATAAGGATCACAGCCTTTTCACCAAGGTAGCAATTAAGTCATCACTGCTGCTGGCCCTATAAAAACTGACTGAGGCTGCCTTTATCACTCATGCTGTCTAAACTGCTTTTCTGTACAATCTGACACCAAAGTCAGAAACCATACAGTGAAAACTAGTATGAGGAAAAGAGAAGAAAGGTCATTAAATAAAACTCATATTCCACTAATATTAACCCTGCAGAAAATGACCAGGCAGGTAATGTTTCAAGTCCCCGTGTAATTATTGTTGCTGAAGACATTTGTCTAATGAAGCATATTTTCCCTATTCAACCAGGGAAAGTACACTATCCTGTGCTTCAGGGATATCTCATTTTTCAGGACAGCTCAGCTGGGAAGACCTTTCCTCGACTCATTTTTAAAAATCTTTAATGTGCTTATGAGCAATATTTATACATACAGACTTTCTGCCGTGTCACATCTCCAATCTCCCAACCCTCAGCCCCTATTCCTCTCCCATGGATGTCTCTCTCCTATTATATGACAACTTTCCCTGGAAAACCTGCTTATTATCCTGGAAGGTGTTTTGTTCTTTTCATTCTGTGGCTACAGCTCTCCATTTTTAAGTTAAATTCTATGGCTTCCAAGCAGCAGTCAGCGAAGAACGTCAGCTGAAGCCTGCTGGAACTTGGTCCTTGTGCTTGGATTACTTGCAGACAGAGCTCCACCTGTGGCCTAATATTTACAAACAATCCCTTGGAGGGCTGGTGCAGGTAAGAGGAGAATTGGAGGCTGATTCCAAACTGTTTAGGATGGTTAAAGGGTTGCACTTTATCACTAAGGAACTTGGCCATGTCTACTTCCTTGAGAAGACTTCTGGAAGAGCAGCTATCACTTGGCTGTACACCAACCACTTGTCTGGAATCACTGCAGCTGTTTTACTTCTATTTTATCTTCTAGTCTTGATTACAAACTTGTAAATAACATTATTTAGTCTTACTCTTCAGATTAAAAAACAGACTCAGGGATGAAAAGTCACATTCACAAATACTCCATAACTGTTCAAATCAGTACTTTTCAAAATTTAGTGAATAGAGAAATCACTCAGAGATCTTGAAATGCAGATTTTGAAGGTCTGAAGTGGGACCTACAACTCTGTATTTCTGACATATTCCTCAGTGATGTCCTGCTGCTGGTCCATAGACCACACTTTGCTTACAAAGGAGCAGATTATCTTTTTTAATGAAGAGAAACCTTTACTGATGAATACAAGAAGATCTGTATAGAGATGCCTTGCTTTGGCCCTACAGGCACATAAAATTTTGAATCTCCAATGCCAAACAAGGAAAGGGCCGGTTGTGCTGGAAATCATGCCAGCTTCCATGTCCCACAGGCATTTTGCTCTCTGCCAGCAAGTTCTTTGGCAGAAATGGGAAACGCACATTTTTCTGACCAGAATTTGAGATTTTTTTCCCTTGATATTTTTTCTCAGTGAATGCCTTACAAGGGCCCTTTTTTGCATACCAATAAGTCAAAAAAATTTTAAGGTAATTGTTATACACAGAAGCCACAACAGAGAAGAGGGCTGCCTTCAGTTCAAAAGGCCTGGGTCTCACTTTCATTTATGACATTTTGTAACTGCATAACCAGGTTCTTCATTTCACCTTATTCCATTCAATGGTGAGTATGTGGATAACTTTTGCATTACTAAAAATAATTAAGTAAAGAAAAGGAGATCAGGCTGGTACATCCATTTGAAAAACAGTCTGACACTATCTTCCAGAACTAAGCCTGAGCCTGATACCCTGTGCCTCAGGAATTCTAGCCCCATGCACATGTATAAAGAAAATGAGTGTGTATCTTGTATAAGAACCTCCATAGGCACTTCCTACATAGTAGCCAACAGAAACAATTCAATTTTCACCAGCATATGAAGAAGTAAACTGCTGCATAGCCATATGAGCAACAGTACACCATAGTAAAATAGAATGTACTACCACCGAATGCAACAGCTTGGATGAATTCCATTCATAAAGTTAAGCAAAACAAGCCTGGTTCAAACAGTTCATATTACATGATTCAATTTATACATGTTTCATATCATTCAAGACTAATCTATGTTGATAGAAGTGAAAATACTGTCCTATTACTTCTGAGTTGGGTTGGAGCGAGTATTGGTATAGAAGGGCAGGAAGAGATCTTCTGAGTTTAGAAATGTTCTACATCTCTATGTTCATGGGAGCTATAAGGATGTGTATGTATGCTAGGTTAATGAAGTGTATATTTGTGCTTTATATATTAGTGTGATTTATGTATACATATGGCAGGCAGAGTGCAGGTTTAGGGAGAAGGGATTCAGGTAATGTCACTAGCCAAAAACCAAGCTTTATTTTCATTAATCAAGTTCTTATTATTCAAAATAATGCCAGGAACTCCATCCCTCCTATTGGGGCCACACAGTTCCCACTGCCCTGACTTGGATACACCACTGGAGCAAATCACTGTGGGCATGCAACTTGAACAGCAATAAAAAGTAAAGAGAGAAGGCAGCCATGCATGGACTAAAGCTGGAAGAGTGTCAGGAGCAAGGATTAGTTTCTCTGTTTTGTGCAAGTGAAGTATAGTGGAAAACAGAATAAAACAATAAATAATGTCAACCTAGAGAGTTATGATCACTAGAAGACATACTGTATATTTTTTCAAAAATAAAAACCAGGAGAGTCAAGCTGCATTGGCATTTTACAAACGTCCTGTCCTTACATGAGCCAGTGTCTGTTTTGTTGTTGTTGCTATTTTTAATTAAAGTAACAAGAGTTTGAAAAGGATTGTATCCAGTAAAATTCCTCATCTGAATACCGATTTTCTTTATATGAAGGATCAAATTTGAGGAATAAGTCAGGCTCATACTGCTAAATAAATATCTTGTCTTTGCTAGATTAATAATCTATATAGATGATAAGAGGACATTAAGAAAAAAAGGCAAATTTGTGGGGAAGGAAGTGATTTCTGGGCTGCTAGTAGTATATTACAAACAAAAGCACCCACCTATTGAGTGCTTATTATGAGAATGCATTATCCAGAAACTTGCAAGGACTCTCAAAAGCAAGCACCATTACTATCCCATTTTATAAGTGAGAAATGAAGAGGTTACATAATAAGGAACTTTCCCAAAGCCATCTAACTAATGAGTGGAAAAGGCAAGTCTTGAATTCAGGTAACCGGACTCCAGTTTCTCTCCTGCCTCACTGCTGGGTATCTGCAGTCTTCTGGTAGAGGCAACAAATTTCCACACAAACTTGAAGGCTTCTTGAACTCCTTTGGGGGCTCTCAGTCAAGTTCACAGATCTGCTGTTCTCAGACTCCCCGTTCTAGGATCTAATTCTTGCATCCCTAGGTAGGAGGAAGGAGCTGGCGGACCTCTTGCCTTCTGGATAAGAGCAATGGGATGTTCCAAATTATAGGTTCTCAACTATTGTGTACTTGCAAAACATTAAACTTTTTTGGCATACATCAAAGAATTGGTTTGTACATTGTTACCCTCTAGACCAGCCCACTCACTTTCAGATTTGGCTGTTAGCCAGAGAGAACACAGTTTTACAAAACAATTCCAGGCTGCACAGTATAGGCCGAAGCAGGAACTTTGAGAAGAAGGCTGGTGATTCAAGTCTGGAATCCTCTACTTATTCGCTGTATAATCTCCAGGAAGTAATTTAACCTCTGTTCTTCAGTTTCTCTATCTGCAAATCATACGTAATTATGGCAGTTCCCTGGTGGGAATAATGTAAAGAATTAATTAAAATTTGTAAAACATTTAAATGAATGCCTAATAAGCAGTGTTTTTAAAGATGAATGTTGTGCACATGAACCATCTTCTTTGGTATCAGTATAATATTATGCTATTCATCTTTCTATTACTTTTGATAAATTACACCCCACTCTGCAGAATCCACATAATCTAATGACAATCTATTCAACTCAAACTTTTCACCTGCAAGAACAGACATCACAGTCATGGTATTCAAACTCAGGGGGAAAATAATTTTATATATTTGTCAAAATTTGAAAACATACCAGAGGAAGCTGAGATACCCAGCTGAGATGAATACAGATCTATAGGCCCACAGTCGAGTATTTAGGGGGTGCTGGGGAGAAAGCTCAGTGGGGCTCTCCTGATCTGCCCCCCAGCGCACAGCTGGCTGGCTGCACCATGTAACTGCTCATTCTTTTTTAACTTTAGTTTGTCTCAAAATCTCCCTCTGGCTATGCCATAACATTTCTATTTCCTCTAAGCTCACATTGTAGAGGCATTGCCAGCCTCTTTCTTACAACTTTTCTACACAACCAATGGAACACATGGGCTCACCCAAAATTGAACCTTGAGTCTGTGCTTCTGGTTGCATGCCTGAGGGTATACTTTGCCTCAGCCCTCCACAACTCCATCTTCTTGGTGTGCTTCACTTGGTCTCCTCATAATTATTATCCACCATCTCTGATCATCATCATTACCTACCAATTATGGCCTTTGTTTTTTGAACTTCATTACAAGCCTCCCCGATAATGACTAGTTTTCTCATTCATTTGTTCTTCCACTTATTCAGCAAATATACATTTCTGAGCACATACTGCATGACAGTTATTACACATCCTGTGGTAGTGGAATGAAAGCAGGCACAGACAACTTCCTGCTAGACCTCTGTTACTCTGGCTGCCACCTTTCTCCCTGGTGACCTTCCTCAGGATCCCCAAGCCGTATCAAGGTATCACCTGAGAGCCCTGTGCCCTTACATGACTCTCCACATACTCTCCTGCACATACTCAACACGTTCTCAATTGAGAATTCCCTTCCATTTTTATCGGGTGAACTTTCATTACTTGTTAGGAACACAGAAATTGTAGCACTCCTCAGCTACAGAGGCAGATGTCTCCTTCCTCTGTGTTCCCACAGCACCCCTGGGGGCTCATGCTGACTCATTTATTATGATGCTGTCATGCTTTATATCCAGATGCCCTGCCAAAGCCTCTGCATTCACAGGTGGGGCTTTGGGGAGGTGACTGGATCATGGGTGTGTGATACTCATCAGTGGATTAGTCCCCTGATGAGTTTATAGCTAAATGTGATGTTGGGAAGTAAAGCCTGGTTACCAGAGGTGGGAAACTGGGGGTGTAGCCTGGAACAGTTTATCTCCTTCCCTCTTCCCTTGATCTTGTTCTCTGCTTCCTGTCTGCCAACCCATGAGCTGATTCCCCCTGCCATGCTACCTGTCTTGGAGTCAGCTAGCTATTTCCTGAAATCTCTATGAACTCTGAGCCAAATAAACCTTTCTTCCTTTAAATTGTGAGTGTTGTGTACCTTGTCCCAGCAACAAGAAAGTAACAAAGACAGATTTATTGCAATTATTTGTCTGAGAATTGAGAGAGCCTACAGTCTCCATATGGTCATCTTTTTGTTCTTCCCCATCGTTCTGTGGGGCATTTCTCAACTAAGATAAGGAGAACATAGATAGAATCATCATGCTGTAGTTGTAAACAATGGCAGTACATTGGAAATGACAGGGATCGGGCCCCTCAGAACCCAGACACCATTGTGGATATGAACACGTCGCCCTGACCTTCCATCTTCCCAACGATCTCCAGGGAACTGGAGAACACTCCCTAGTCTTCACTTACAGCACCAAATCTCTGAGGAGAAAGAGGCTATATAGAGAGCATCCTGTATGTGTAGCATCCTGTACGTGTAGCATCCTGTGGTAGATATGTTCAAAACAATGAGTATGAGGTCAGGTCCATTCTTACCATGCCACAAGTGGTACAAGACACAGAAGTCCACATTGGCCAAGCCAGGGAGCAAACACAGAAGCTTCAGTACATTGGAAGCACGTCATTCAATCCTGAGTACCAACCAGGCTTCATTTTCATATGAAGGAAAATACCAAATTAATAAAAAGACAAAGGAAGGGAAGGAAGGAAGGAAGGAAAGGAAAGAAAACAAAAAAAGAAAGATTTACCTTTTCTTAAACCATAAGCTGTCAGTGCAAACATAAATCACTTCAGATATCCTGACTTTTGGTATCGTACCCGGCCACTGATAAGTTTTTAAAAATAAAGTAAACTCCAAATGAGGAAGGAGGAGGAAAAAGAGGAGGAGCAAGCAGAGGAGGAGGAGAAACTCTGCTGTTTACTTGCTTTAAAAGAGCACTGCCTATTTACCAGTTCCCTAGTAACTTCCCACCCATCTCTCTACAATTTTGATCCTTCCATCTAGACTCTTTTCCCCAAAAAAACAATTAAAAAACAAAGGAAAAAGTCATGTTAATTGCTAGTGCAGGTTTGGGGAAAAGAAAAGCTTATTCTCCTCCTCAACAGGAGTTGAAGTCGGAGAACTCCCTGCTAGGGATAAAAAAAATCCTCCACAGCAGTTACCTGAACAAAATGGAATTAATGCTGGCAAGCTCTGTCCTGGGGGCACCTGCCTTCCAGCCCAACAGGAAAAGGTGTGGCAGTGGGGAGAAGGGAGGGCTTGAAATGGGCAGCCTCTGAGCTCCCACACACACATGCAAGGAGGAAGGGGGAGCCACCAACACACACAGCTCTGCCTAGCTCACCTCATGGCATGAAGGGCAGGCAGCTAGAGACAGCCATCCCCAGGAGCGATGAATCCCCTTGTCGTCTGGCCTCTGTCTCTACCTCAGGTCCCTTGCCTGATTCCCATCCATTGCTCATGCCTTGGAATCCCCATTCCCCAAGTGAACAGCCCAAGGGCTCCTCACTGATCTTTGCAGAAGCCTTCCTGGGAGCGTGTCTAAGTGTCAGTGGGCTATGGAGCGTTGGGGGGCAAGAAAGGGCAATGGGGTTCAAAAGCAAAGTCATCAGAAATAATGAGGCTGTTCCGCCCAGCTCCCTGCCAGCCAGGGGAACAGAGCGCCCTTTCAAATCAGGTGTCCCAGTTTAGCAGCTGAAATAACTGGTCATGGAGTGCTGCAAGCAAATTGCTCTGACAAGGCTGTTACTGCTGTAAGGGTTCAAGGGTGCCGGCCACTAGGTCAGCGGCTGCCAATCAAGCGGACAGAAAAAGCCGCTCATTGAGCCTGTGATTTCTACCTAGGCCGCAATTATCCCCGACTATTCCTGTACCTCGGCAGTTCCTCTGATTAAACCTGCCTCCCTTTTACATCTCTTTCAGAGTGCGCTTCACACACTAATTAGTTGCCTGCTCTCCACTGAGATGTCAGACCCTCCGTCAATTTATCTCTATTTCAGCCTGCTCAGAGTGACTTCCCCAGTTATCAAAATTTAATCATGCCTTCAAAAATGTTGAAAAGTGGTCATTAGAGGCAAAAGGCCACAGGATACAATATTCATTTTTCTCTATCTTCCAGCCATCCAGCTGGCATCTATAATGGATATCCTGGGGGCTGTGAGAACACGTTGATTTATGCAACCTCGGCCTGGCTCTCACTGTGCTCTGCCAGGCTGCTTGAGAGAACAGGTTTTAACAAGGTCTGAGGTGGGAGGACATTAATCACAGCAGCATTGTATGTGGAAAAGGGTGCTGTGTAGTCAAAGAACCCCCTACAGTAGGGCAGTTAGGGCTTTTTTTCCCTTACCACCTTCTCAGTGATAAAAGAGAGTTTGACAATTGATTAGACCTTTCTGTAACCTTGCAGCCCTGTGAAATGATGAGAGAAAGAAAAGAGGGAAAGAATGATTCTCATACCGACGGTTGTAAATGTGCAATAACTTTATGATTCTTGACTGAAACTGGCTATCAAAATCAGTCCCAACTCAATACCATCTAAAAAAGAAGATCATTCTAGGAATAAGAGCCCTTTCGGCCGGATGTGTCAGAGCCAATCACAGGCTCAGGAGTCCTGCAGTGACTGCTGGCCGCCTCATATGGTGGGTTCTGATAAAAATCACATCCGATAAATTCACCTCCGCCTGCCTGCTTAGCTGGAAGAAAGGTTTTAGTTCAAAATCAACAACGATGCACTGAAACCTGTCTGCAACTAGGAATTGCTTTTCACCTTCCTTTCATTTTCTTTCGGAACTGCCCCACTTTGCTATTTTGCTTCTCTTTTAGCCTCCCCACATTGTCCCCCAGCCTAAGGAAAGCAACAGTGGACACTGGACCCTCCGCCTCTCCCCTGACATGTCTGAGCCACAATTCCACAGCACCCCCAGATGTTTCTCACCCTGGGTCCTGGAAGTAGGCTCCTCAGCATCACAGAATAGGCAAGGTGATTTTCTGCCTCTTTATTCATGGCAGAAACACCTTATGTGAACACTTTTTTGATCTACTCTTGCCTTTCCTTGATGCACGTGGCAGAGGGAGAAACAGTCAAATGAAAGCCTTTAGAGAAACTTAGGAAGGAGTGTGACAGAGAAGGAGTGTCATGATGATTAACTATCAGCCCCCTGCACCCTTCTCCTGCATTCATCCACTCTCATATTTGGAGCCCCAAAATGACTCGCTTTTTTATGCCCTAGGAACTCAGCCTCGGTCTGCACAGTGAGAGGACTGTCACCTACAGAATAATTTGGAGGTGTGTCTTGACCTCCAGCTGGGAAGCTCAGAGATGCAAGGTAGTTCCTTTCATTTACGTTGGGGTTGAAAGGGATGTGATCCATCTGAATGACATGCAATTGTAGAGCTCATGCCCTGGTCTGATCTCTCCCAGGCACCAATCTAGAGAGGGATTGGATTTATCACCAAACCCAGAAGTGGGCCACACTAGGGAAGAGGATGAAATAGGATGAAATAGGCAAATAGGATGAAAGCTAGGTGTTGGTTCATTTATTTTGCTGACCTTCTACCTACGTAACATTCTCTATACCATTATGAAATACATTCCAGATAGGGAGGAAACAATATAGATCTGCTAATAATGACTTAGAAATAAAGGAAAATGATAAGAAAGGATTGTACACATCTGCTGTGAAATGGTACTTTTCTTGACAGTGAATCCCAAAACCATAGTCTTCAGGAGCCAATTATGACATGCTTCACACATCTCCAGCCACACTTGTTTTCATCCTTGAAGTCTACCACCAGATTCTTCTGTTTAACTTCATTGTCCAATCTATAATTGCACCCCACTGACTTACATTCTTAATCCCACATTCACATGGACTGTGAACTCTTTTTTTTTTCAGTAACATACATGTAGCATATCCATCTTTGCCACTTCTGGTTCTACTGGACTATGAAAATCACTGGAGAAGGTGGCTTGTATTTACTGAGGACATAACCCTAACCCTGAGAAAGGGAAAAATACACACAACATTACAAACAACCCTCAGTACACCACTGATGCAATAAGTGAGCAGAATGATATGAGGTGGAAGAGACGCTCTCAAGCTTTTGAATCCAATGGAATCTGGAAAAAATCACTTCAAGGAGTACAGTGGACAGAGAATGGTTTTGTATTACTTTCTTTCATAGCTATCACAGTTCTAGATAGGAATAGAGGACATTTGTACATCATCTGCAGTGTACGGGATAGAAACATATGAATTTCTAAATTTAAATGCAAATAAGACAATCTTCTTTGTTTTTTAATAACACTGTCTGATTTTATTTACTCTACCAAGAAGCACATTTCTATTTTATTTGTGTAAAAGAGTGACGTTAGAGCAAGGATCCTTAATCTGGGATCCATAAAAAGCCCCTCACCAAGTGCCTTTGATATGTAGTTTACTAAATTCCCAGGCATTCTGAAAACTTGGGTGGAAAAGTATGACATCTTCCTCGTCACTGCCTTTCAGCTGTAACTTGGTATTTCATTCAACTATGAATGCAGACCAAAGAGCTCACCGCTTTTGGCAGTATCCATGCCTTTGTCACCAATAAAAATTACAGGCATTTTCACATCACGTCACACCTTTTCTAGATAGCTCAAAGCATCATTTATATTTATCTCTTTGAAATTATACCTGTTACTAGACCTACTGATAGATATCATTACTCAATGCGTTTGTGGAGGACATATATTACTATTTTGCACATTTTAATAATCATAATAGTATTTCTGTATAATTGATTTCTTTTGAAACTCTTATTTTATAGTATGTGTTGTGGCTTGTGTTTAGAGGTCCCCGCAAAGCTTCATGCAGTCACAGGTGGGGCTTTTTCAATGGTGGCTGGATTGAGAGTGTGTGATGCTGGAATTGATTCATGGTGCAATGCTAGGATCAAGGGCACTAGGATTAAAGGTGTGAGTGCTGCCCTCCCTAAGTAGCTTGGATAAGATATAAAGGAACAAAGAGCTGTGATCATCCCTTGTTACTTTGCTACCTTCTGCCCACTATAAACTATTTCTCCTCTGCAGTGCTTGTCTGCTCTCCCACCCTGCCTTGGAGCCAGCCAATTATGGGATTATGAACTGAAACGTCTGCAAACTGTGACCCAAATAAACCTTTCCTCCTTTAACTTTGGGTATCAGGTATTTTGTCTCAGCAATGAGAAAAATAACTAAGACAGTATATATTTACAACACTATTCTAAAAAGGCCTTCATGGGCCCTCTACACTGATAATGGGGTCCATGACACACACACACACACACACACACCACACACGTAAGACTATTGGTTGTAAACAAATTCTGTCTTCCATTCCATTTAGGCAGTAGGAGGAATAGATTCTCAGGACACTTATAATGTAAATATTTTACAAAATTCTGCTTTCTTGTCCTATATGCCAGCCAAGCACTCAAAGTGTATATTTTTTACATCTCGTGGCAATCAGAAGCTCATTACAAGTTTCAGTATCCAAATGTTAGATGTTTTTCATGGATCAGTTGTTGTCAAAAACAGAAAAACAAGCATTCGGAGAAAGTATAATGACTAGGATGACCACATAATTTGTTATCTAAACCAGAGACTTTGAGAATGAAAGGTATACTATTAATAATTATGCCAGGACAACAGAAGCTGGAAATATTCTCAGTAAATCAGGAAGCACGACCAGTTACCCTAACAATTTAATTCATGTACTATGAATAACATTTTTGTCTCTTTCCATCTTGAGCTATTCAGCCAAGTCCACCTATCATGAACTATAAGAAGTGGAGAGAGTCTTCTAATTATCCCTTCAAACTCTGATGTGAATAAATCTTAATCATAGGATTCCACATCTGGCTTATGTGAAGTCATGGAGATAGATAGAGCGTAGGACCTTTGTCTTGGGCTTCAGTAGCTAAAATTTAATCTATCCAGATGAATAAATCCAATGATTTATCTCAGTTTAGAGGGAGGTGCACAAGATTTTAAATATGTGGTATCAAAGATCCTTTAATATGGTTTATATATATATTTCTAGTATGACATTTTAAATATACTATATATATATTAGTTTGACACTTTTGTTTGGCTTAATTCATATAAACAAATGAGACTTTTAAAACTGCATTGGTATTATATTAAAATCCTCATCTTTTACATCAACTAACAGTTGCTAATAAGTATCCCCAGTAAATCAAACTTTCTCATATAACATGGTAGCTGTTTGTATAGAATAAATTTATTATTCTATTATTCTCAGCTATGGCTATCAAAAAGTGAAGAGTAAGGTGGGTATCAATGGGAATGGAGTTACAATATAACCAGCCTTCCAGCCCACAAATCATTTTGTAACATAAATAATTTAATAGTAAAATAATAAAAGATATATAAAAGACTATAAATTATAGCTGTTAAGCTTAAATCTCCATTATCTCTGTGTGGATCACCACGGCATATTCTTTATCTCAGCCCAGTTTTCATATATTTTCACCTCACAACCTCTGTCCTACGTGCTTCCCTGTCCATGTGGTTGCCTAAAGATCACTAGAAGTATTTCAGCAATACATGAATCTTCCATCTGCTGAGGACAGGAATTAAGTGGGAAATACAGCACAATGATTGCTGCAGTTCTTTGAAATGTGAAGAAGCCACAACTGTTTTGGGGTTGTTTGTTTTTTGGTACCAGGGATCAATCTCAGGACCTTGCACTTTCAAGGCAGACGCAGCACCACTGAGCTAAATCCCCGGACCCAAAACACCACAATTTTGAAACAATATACAGCATATGCTACTGAAAATACATTTCAATATCTAATTCCAGCTTATTCTATTAGCAGTGTTTCAAGTGTATTGAAGCCTCCCTCCATCAAATGGTTTTATGCTAGAATCATCTCTCTTAAAGATGTGGGTTGAAGGTAATACTACTAACATCATGCCAGGCAAGACCTATTCTGCCATTCAAAAGCAAAACAAGGAAGTCATTGAAAAAAACTGTCCAAAAATGAAATCCAAGATTCTAAATTAACTACAGGAAAGAAAAAATACATGTTTGCAAGAGAGTTAGAAATGCCTATTTCCAGGAAATTATGATAGGTATACTTTTCCCTATGTTTCCCATTCAGTTCAACTAAAAATATAGGACATTATAATGTAAAGAAAATAAGAAGACTCTGAAAGTTAAAGGATAATGTAAATTATTGTGTCCAAGTAACAACTTGGTGGTATATTCTCTAGTATTTCCTTTGCCTGCTATATCCTACACTTGAAGTAGAAGAAGCCAGCAACCCAGAAATGCCAAAGAGAACAGATAAGAAAGGTCCAATATAAGCCCAAAGGATCTAGCTAAAAATACCAGGAAAGAGACATTTAGGGAATAGAGAATAATCACTCTACAATGCCCAAGTATCACAAAAGAAAATCAATCCCATGTGTTATCTACACTAGCCAAGGCTAAATGGGAAGCTAGACTCCCACATTTGCAAGGCTGTACCATCATGTCACAACAACCCTACCAGGAGAGTTTCAGAGTTCAAGTAAGACATCAGAACATTCATCTTTGCCAACTGGTAACAAATCCTCCACTCTATGCAATCAGTGCAGACTACATGGGAAGCCTGGACTTTTGCTCCCAGTAGTTAGTAGCAATGAAATTGTCTGCCTGCCCACCAAGATGGTGTCGGAGGAGTCCTAGTAGAGAGGTGAGACTTCCCCATTTCCCTACCACAGTATCGTACAGACCATAAGAAAGAGAACTCTCACCCCTCCTCAGCAGAAACAAACAATACCCTTAGGTGTTAATGGACTTTGAGCTGGGAACTTGAGCTTCTACTTCCATCTGGAGCAACAATATGATGTTACTTTTCCCCTTCTATATCCGTGTCAGATAAAGCTAGCTAAAATAGAAAACATGAACAAGACCTAAACTAGAAATAGAATCCTACCATAATAGGGGTGACCATATTCCTATCGTGACATTGTACAAAAATCTTCAGGATTCTATAAAAAATGACCATTCATACTAAGTTCCAGAAAGATCTGAAACTGAATATAAATACAATAGAAAGTGTATAACAATAATCTATGCTCCTTCTCCAGTAACAAAGAAGAGGATTATAACCTAAAATAAGCAGAGGAAAGGATTATAGTTAAAGAGCAGAATCAATGTACTTTAAAACAGAAAACAAAAGAAAATTAATGAAACAAAGACCTGGTTCTTGAAAAATATCAATGAAATTGATAAACTTCTAATACGATTAACACACACAGAAAATAAACACAATATTTTGATAGAAGTGTTGCCAGTAGGTTAAAGGTTCTTTTGCTCAATTCAGATTGATATCCTGAATTGCCAAAGTGCAAGTGGTCCTGCTGCCACTAGATGATGCCAGATAATACTGGATGCCAACACAGCTGGCTGTTGATCTCTGCTGCTGTGGACCTGTGCTGGACACCTCTGGCTTGTGCTGGATGTACAAGAAGTTAGAGAACTGCTGGGTGCTGTTCTCTATTGCTGATCTTTCTTGACTGCTGATCTTTGGAGCTCTTAGGGGCTAACAGCTCCTCATATTTATTGCTCTCTCTTTTAAGGTGACTTCTCTGAGCACATTACTCAGGAAGAGAGTAGATTTACAGAACCATCCCAGTCCACACTACCTGAGAAATAAATCACAAACAGATTTACTGCACCACCAGAGTGAGTCTTTAGTTTAACAGAACTTGCCAGGGAGCAGAAGGAGGTCAGTACACTGAAAGGAGCCCTCTTAGACTAACTCCAGAGTGTGAGGGGAATGCGGCTTACATAGCAGCTGCAAGCCTGCGATTGGCCCAAGTGGTATGGGGTCCACAACAGCTGCAGCTGTCAGAACAGTGATTCAGAGAGGTCAGGGCAGAAACCAGGGAACTTGGGGAGGGATAGCTCTGTTCATTACACAGCCTTTTGGAGCTTGAAGAGACTGGGGATGTTTACAGTGGGCCCAGGTCCCTCCCTTCCTGCTCTTAGCCACTTACAGCTAAGGTGCCTCCCCGCCTTCTTCCCAGTAGTGTCTGATGGGATGGAAGTTGGGATGGACATGGTGGTAGACAACAGAGCTGTACTTCCTATCAGACTGGCCCGGAGGAAAATGGCTATAGATAACCAGGGAGGATATTGGGGCAACTTGTCCCAACCCACTGAAGGAGGGGCAAGGGGAAGTGGGGGAGGGCAAAACACAGCCTTCTCCAGCCACCCAGGAAAAGAGGTCAGATGCTTCTCATCTTAGAAGAATATGAACTCAGACAGAAATGAAGAGATTCAGAAGGAAATAAAAGGGCAATAAGAAGGTTATATATGTGGATGAATCTAAAGTACTAATTTTTTCAAATCCATAATAATAATCTTTTGCAGTATTTTTAAAAATTAATTTTATTGGCACATTTTAGGTTTACAATATAATGACGTTCATCATTGGAAATTTGCACCTTTACATAGTCTCTCTTGGTTCTTATTTTTTCCCCATTCCCCTGCCCTCCCTTCAACCCCTCCATCCCTCCCAATTTACAAAGGCTTTGTTTCCATTTTTCCATTCTCTCATATTAATTCCATTCCCTTCTTTCCTTTCCCCTACCCCTCCCACTTCCTTCCCCTTTGCCCCTTTTCTTTCTATTTCACATTATCTATTATACTTTTTAGTCCTTATTTACACTTGCAGTTTCTCACACCAGAGAAACTATTTGGTATTTACACATGTGTGTCCTATTTATTTCACTTAAGAGTATCCCCTCAATGTGCATCCACTTAGCTATACATGTCTCTAATTTCTCTTCTTTTTTGGCTGAGTAGTACTCTATTTTATAAGAAAAACACATTTTCTTTATCCAGTCTCCAGTTGATGGGCAGCTGGGCTACTTCCAAGTTTTAGCTAATACAAATAGTGCTGCTATGAACATGGGTGCACATATATCACTGTGGTATGATTTTTTTTAATTCTTTGGGGAATTTAATTCTTTGGGGAAGATACCCAGTAGGGGAAGAGCTGGGTCAAATGGGACTTCCAGCCCTAGTTCTTTGAGGCATCTCCATACTGACTACCACAGTGGTTGCACCAGTCTACACTCCCATCAACAGTGGAGCAATGTTCTGCTTTCCTCACAGCCCCACCAGCATTTGTTATTGATTGATTTCATGATAGCAGCCATTCTTCTGAAGTGAGGTGAAATCTCAGCTATGTATTCATTTGGAGCTCTCAAATGACCAGTGATGTTGAACATTTTTTTCATATGTTTATGTGCTATTTTCACTTTGTCTGAGAAATGTCTATTCATTTCAGATGCCCATTTTTGGATGGAGTCTATAAATTAGGGAGATCTGATTTTTTTAAGTTCTTTATAGATTGTAGATCATAGACCTTTGTCTGAGGAACAGCTGGTGAAAATATTTTCCCACATTATAGGTTGTCTCTTCCCACTGTTGGTGATTTCTCTTGCTGTGCAGAAGCTTTTTAATAAGAAGAGATCCCACTTCTTGATTGTTCGTGCTAGTTTATGGGAAATTGAGGTTTTGTTCATAAAATCTTTTCCTACACCAATATCTTCAAGAGTTCTACCTACCTCTCTTCCAGCCAGCTTAGAGTTTCTGTTTTACTATTTAGATCTTTAATCCATTTTGATTTTAGTTTAGTGCACGGTGAGAGATATGGGTCCAGTTTTAATCTTTGTAAGTTGAAATCCAATTTTTCCAGCACCATTTATTAAAGAGGCTATCTTTCTTCTGGGGAGGGTGTTTGGTTCCTTTGTTGAAGTGTGTCTGGAGTTCTTTCTGCTTCTTCTAATCTGTTCCACTGGTCCTCAGGTCTGTTTCTTTACCAGTACCATTCTGGTTTTCTCACAGTAGCTTTGTAGTATAGTTTCAAGTTGGGGGTTGTGATACCCCCTGCCATGTCTCTGTTACCTAGAATTACTTTTGCTATTCTAGGCCTCTTCATGTTCCAAATGAATTTTTGGATTGTTTTCTCAAGGTCCAGGAATATGCTGCTGGCATATCAATTGGGATTGCATTGAATCTATATAGCAATTTAGAAATATGGCCATTTTCACTATGTTGATTCTTCCTACCCAGGACCAAGAGGTGTCTTTCCATTTTCTGATATCATCTTCAATCTCTCTTTTCAGAGTAATATAGTTTTCAGAATAAAGTTCTTTGTTAGGTTGATTTCTAGGTATTTCAGTGTCTTGGATGCCATTGTGAAAGAAATTGTTTGCCCAATTTCTCTCTCAGTGAGTCTGTTGTTCTTGTAGAGGAAAGCTATTGATTTTTGTATATTGACCTTGTATACAGCTACTTTACTGAATTTGGTTATTAAGTCTAGAAGACTCTTTTTTTGAATTTTATTTTATTGGTACATTATAGGTATACAATATAATGACATTCATCATTGGAAATTTGCACCTTTACATAATCCCTCTTGGTTCTTATTTTTTCCCCTTCCCCGGCCCTCCCTTCAACCCCTCCATCCCTCCCAATTTACAAAGACTTTGTTTCCATTTTTTCATGTTCTCATATTAATTCCATTCCCTTCTTTCCTTTCCCCTACCCCTCCCACTTCCCCTTCCCCTTTGCCCCTCTTCTTCCTATTTTACATTATCTATTATACCTTTTAGTCCTTATTTACACTTTCAGTTTCTCACACTAGAGAAACTATTTGGTATTTACGTGTGTGTCCTATTTATTTCACTTAAGAGTATCACCTCAATGTGCATCCATTTAGCTGTAAATGTCTCTAATTTCCCATTTTTTATGGCTGAGAACCACTCCATTTTATAAAAAAAAAAAATGCCACATTTTCTTTATCCAGTCTCCAGTTGATGGGCATTTGGGCTACTTCCAAGTTTTAGCTATTACAAATAGTGTTGTTATGAACATGGGTGCACATATACCACTGTGGTATGATTCTTTTAACTCTTTGGGGAAGATCCCCAGCAGTGGAATAGCGGGGTCAAATGGGACTTCCAGCCCTAGTTCTTTGAGGTAACTCCATACTGATTTCCACAGTGGTTGCATCAGTCTACACTCCCACTAGCAGTGGAGCAAGGTTCCTCTTGCCTCACAGCTCCGCCAGCATTTGTTATTGATTGATTTCATTACAGTAGCCATTCTTTCTAGAGTGAGGTGGAATCTCAGCATTGTTTTCATTTGCTTCTCTCGAAGGACCAGTGATGTTGAACAGTTTTTCATGTTTATTTGCTATTTTTACTTCTTTGTCTGAGAAATGTCTGTTCATTTCCGATGCCCATTTTCAGATTGGGTCTTTAAATTTGGGAGATCTGATGTTTTTAAGTTCTTTATAGATACTAGATAGTAGACATTTGTCTGAGGAACAGCTGGTGAAAATTTTTTCCCACATTGTGGGTTGTCTTTTCACACTGTTGGTGGTTTCTCTTGCTGTGCAGAAACTTTTTAGTAAGAAGAGATCACACTTGTTGATTGTTTGTGCTAGTTCACAGACAACTGAGGTTTTGTTCATAAAATATTTTCCTACACCAATATCTTCCAGTCTTCTACCAAATGTCTGTTCCAGCCAGTTCAGTGTTTCTGTTTTACTATTTAGATCTTTAATCCATTTTGATTTTAGTTTAGTGCACAGTGAGAGATATGGGTCCAGTTTTAATCTTTGTAAGTTGAAATCCAATTTTTCCAGCACCATTTATTAAAGAGGCTATCTTTCTTCTGGGCAGGGTGTTTGGTTCCTTTGTTGAAGTGTGTCTGGAGTTCTTTCTGCTTCTTCTAATCTGTTCCACTGGTCCTCAGGTCTGTTTCTTTGCCAGTACCATGCTGTCTTTTATCACAGTAGCTCTGTAGTATAGTTTCAAGTTGGGGATTGTGATACCCGCTGTCATGTCTCTGTTACCTAGAAATGGTTTTGCTATTCAAGGTCCGTGAAGTATGCTGCTGGGATTTCAATTGGGATTACATTGAATCTATAGAGCAGTTTTGGAAGTATGACCATTTTCACTGTATTGTTCCTTCCTTCCCAGGAGCCAGGGATGTCTTTCCATTTTCTGATATCATCTTCAATCTCTCTTTTCAGCGTACTATAGTTTTCAGAGTAGAAGTCTTTGATTTCTTTCGTTAGGTTGATTCCTAGGTATTTCAGTTTTTTGGATGCTATTGTGAAAGGAATTGTTGGCACTATTTCTATCTTAGTGAGTTTATTTGTGTAAAGGAATGCTATTGATTTTTGTGTGTTGACCTTGTATCCAGCTACTCTACTGAATTTGGTTATTAAGTCTAGAAGACTTTTGGTGTTTTGAGGTCTGCTATATACAGTATTGTGTCATCTGCTTTGGGGATCAAGGTGATGCTTACATCCAGGAATGAATTCAGGAGTATTCCTTCCCTTTCAATTTCATTAAAGAGCTTAAACAGTAGAGGCAGTAGTTCCTCTCTAAATGTCTTGTAGAATTCAGCAGTGAAGCCATCAAGACCTGGGCTTTTCTTAGTTGGTAAGTTTTTAATTACATTTTCAATTTCTTTGATTGATATTGGGTCATTTACAATTTTTAGGTCTTCTTCATTCAACTTTGGTAATTCATATGTATCTAGGAATCTGTCCATTTCTTCTGTGTTGTCCATCTTATTGGCACATAGATTCTTGAATTAGTATTGATGAGCCTCTGGATTTCTGCTGGGTCTTTTGTAATTTCACCCTTTTCATTCCTAAGTGCATGGATTTGGCCTTTTCTTTAATTTTTCTGATAAGTTTGGCTAAGGGTTTGTCAATTTTGTTTATTCTTTCAAAGAACCAACTCTTGGCTTCATTGATTTTTTGTGTTGTTCTCTTAGTCCCCATTGCATTGATTTCTCCTCTGATCTTTATCATTTCCTCCCTTGTATGAGCTCTGGGTTTGTCCTGCTCTTCATTTTCTAGAACCAGGTTGTTTAATTGGGCTCGGTCAGTTTTCCTAATGAGTATTCACTGCTCTGATTTTCCCTCATAAGACTGCTTTCATTGTGTCCCATAGATTCTGATATGTTGTATTGTCATTGTCATTTAATTGTAGGAACTGTTTGATTTCTTCAATTTCCTCTGTGACCATTGGTTATTCAGACATGCGTTGTTCAATTTCCATGTGTTTATGAAATTTTTGTGGTTTCTTTTGCTATTGAACTCCAATATCATCATACTATGATCTGATAATATACATGGGATAACTTCAATTCCTTTGTACTCACTTAAACATGTTCTATGAGCAAGTATATGGTCTATTTTGGAGAACGACCCATGTGCAGCTGAAAAGAATGTGTATTCTGATTTTGTGGGGTGGAACAGTCTGTAAACATCTGTTAAGTTCATTTGTTCAAGATTTTGAGTTCTAGTATTTCATTATTATGTTTTGTCTACTTGATCTATTTGTAACAGTGGGGTATTGAGGTCCCCCACTACTATCGTATTAGTGCTTATTTGATTTTTCATGTCCATTACTATTTGTTTCATATAGTTAGGCACACTAGTTTGTGGTGCATATATGTGTATGATGGTCATCTCTTCCTCTTGGATTGTTCCCTTTACAAGGATGTAGTGTGCTTCTTTGTCTCTCTTAATCAGTGTTGGTTTGAAATCCATTTGATCTGCAAAGAAGATAGCTACTCCTGCTTTTGGGGTGGTTCCTGTCACATGGAGTACTGTTTTCCACCCTTTAACTTTCAGTCTATGAGTTTCTTTTTTAATTAAGTGTGCTTCTTGTATACACCGTATTGTTGGCTCTTGCTTCTTGATGCATTCTCCCAATTTATTTCTTTTGATTGTTGAATTGAGACCATTAACATTGATGGTTATAACTGATACGTATTGACTCATCATTGTCATGACTTTTTCTTTTTGTTGGATTCTCTCCCTTTGTGTTTAATTTCTTGTTGTTCCCAATGGATTCATTCTGCTGGGCTTCCTTGGGTTGTGAACTTCAATGTCTTTTCCTAGGATATTATCTAACATTTTTTGGAGTGCTGGTTTGGTATTCATGAAGTTCCTAAGGTGCTCTTTGTCATGAAAGTATCTTATTTCACCATCAATTTTGAAAGATAGTTTTGCAGGGTACATCAGTCTGGGTTGGAGGCTGTTTTCCTTTAGGGCTTGGAATACATCACTCCAAGCTCTTCTTGCCTTGAGGGTTTGTGTTGAGAAGTCTGCTGTGATTCTGATGGGCTTTCCTTTGTATGTGATTTGTTTCTTTTCTCTAACTTCTTGTAGAATTTTGTTCTTCTATTGGTTTTCTGGAATCTTAACTATTATATGCCTATGTGTAGATATTTTTAATCAAGGCTAGTTAGAGTCCTATATGCCTCACTTACCTGTATGTCAAGTTCTTTTCCCCTCCTTGGGAAGTTTTCTGACATCACTTCTGTGAACAGTTTTTTTATGTTCCCTGCACTCTCCTGTTTCTCCATTGACTCTGATCAGTCTTATGTTATTCTTCTTTGCATCGTCTAGCAGCTGCTGGATTGATTTCTCAGGATCGCTTACTATTTTAAAGCAATTTTTCTTTTCTGGGTCACTAATTGCAATCTTATCTTCTATATCTGAAATTCTGTCCTCACATTGGTTCATTCTGCTGTGTAAACTTTCAGTGTAGTTTTTAATGTCCTGGAAATCTGTTTGCACTTGTTTTATGGATTCTATCACATTCCTCAGCTCCTCTATTTTTTTTATCTGTGTCCTCTCTAGATTTATTAATCATGTCTTGCACTACGGGCCCAATCTCTGCTGTTATGTGAGAAATTATTTCTGATTTTATTTATTCCAGATCCTCTTTTTTGCCAGTTCAGGGAGTCCAGATTGTTGAGTATCAGATTGTTCCATCTCATGTCCCTTTGGGGTTGCTTTAGGTGATCTGGAAGTCTGGTTTTGAGACTTGTTTACATGTCTTCTCATTTCACTGGTGGGGGGGGGGTGCTGCTGGTGCCCGTGTGCCTCATCTTGGCACTGGGGGTGATGGTACAGCAGCCCTGTAGATTCACCTCCTTAGCACTGCAGGTGGCCCTGCTCCTTGGTCCTGTGGGCGGTGGTACAGTGACCTGGAAGGTTCACCTCCTCTGTTCTCAGAGAGAATCTGTTCCTCTGCCCTGGGGCAATCTTTTGAGGTATTGAAATTCTAAGTAAAATTTGAAACTATGAGAAAAATAGCACCAAAGTCAGGAAGGGGTCACCTGTGCATGTTGCTTTTAAAACATGTCCCCAACATTTTGAGGGTACCCCCATCAGTAGGTATGGACTCTATCCACTTTCTACTTATATCAAAAATGTACAGTAGAAATGATAATACATGCATGACTTCTCTAGTGAGATCCGGTCTCACTAAGTCACTAGGGTGCCCAAGCTGGGCTCCAACTTGCTATTCTACTTCAGCTTCCAAGAGTGTGGGTTTCAGGCATATGCCACCATGCCTGGCTGATCTCTTGTTCTGGGAGTGCTGAGCCACCATGTAAAAAGTGTGACTACATTAGCCATCATTCTAAAGAGGCCACATATAGGATCTCATCAATCATTGTAGCTGAGCCTATCCTTTGGTCATCCTAACCCAGATACCATGCATGCAAGTGAAGACGTCATCTGATTGGATAACACCCAGCTACTTATGTCACCCCAGAACCCATGTCAGCTGAGGATCCATGCATCCAGGGGCAGAGTAAAGCCATCCCCACCGTGCCTTTTCAAAATTCCTAATCCACAGAATCATGAATGTAACAAATTGGCTATTTTCTGATGGTACTATATTTAGGGTGGATTATTATACTCCAGCAATAATCAGAACATAGAGTCATTAAATACCCTAAAACTGTCTGGGGAATAGTGAAAAACTCATTTGTATAGAATCTCGCAGATGGAGGACAGATACTCCTTAGGATGACCTCTAAGACCACAGTGAATATACAATTTAGAGGCATATGCAATGGTTCTCATCAAACTCTTCATAAAGTACACTTGCTATTCAAGTTCATTGCTTTTGTTTTGAAGGGAAATTCTCAAGAAGGTTCTCAGGAGAAATCAGTCCAATGTTTTAGAAGAAAGGCATGAAATTTCCATCTTCTGTTACTTGTATTACCTACTTGGCTGTGACTTTCACCAAGCCAACACCACAGGAGCTGTAATAAGCTGTAATAAGTATGGCTGACAAAAGTGGCATGGAAATGCCCAAGAACCAGTGCATTTTCCTAAAATCATAAAACCCTGAAATAAATATTGGGAAGTCTCTTCCCAGATTGAGCTCCAGCAAAGGAGAAAATATGATCTACTGAAGCTGAGTTCTGGCTCTACATCTGCCACTATTTAGCTTTGTCCCCCAGAGAAGGAGGGAATCACCCAAAATTTAAGATTAAGCTTTAAACAACTGAGAATCTTGCTAATAGAAATGACCTTTTCTAACCCATTTACAGTATAAACCCTAAAATAAAGGAGTTTCATGAGATCATCACAATTTAGATTCTAAAATTCAGTAGGCAAAATGTTTACCTTTTCAAAGAATGTAAGTCTCTAGACAGAAAGCACTGAGAATTACAGTTAGATACTTAAACAAAAAGGTTTTTTTTCTTGCTCTACAAATTATTCTCTCTTACTCCCCTTCATTCCTTCTCCGTCTTTTATGCTACAACTACAGATATGCAGGAAAGTTATAATTTTCATTAAAAGACTCGTGCAGATTCATAGCAGAAGCTATGCAGATTCCAAAATTAAAGGGCAGACAGACAATTAATCTACAAAATAGAGCTCATACAATATTTGTTGCTAGTTTCTAGTTTTATGTCAGGAGAAGGGAAATGATGGATAATATGTGCTTGAGAGAAATTTGGCACTAACAAGAAAAACTCTCATGCCTACATCATTATGTTTACCCAAAGTACAATAGATATGCAGATTCAAAATCAATTACAAAATACCCAGTGAAGGTTAAGTTTAAGTAGGGCTTAAGAACACTGCAACAAGAGTACCACCACTTGAATAAATTATATTCTTTGAAAATATGCAACCCAATATACCAGCCCATTTAGGGATCTCCCTGCCTCAGTTTCATCCAAAGTGTAAAAATAATAGCAGAAACCAACAGGATTTGTGGAGTGCAGAGGACTGCAAAGGTGAGAAACAGAGGACTTCTGAATGATTATTCAACCTCTCACCCATAATAAGGTACAAACATTTTCAAAATGATGCAGAGAGCTTGATCGTTGCTGTGACAGGTGAACTCAAGGAATGAGTATTGAATTATTAGCAGCCTGATTTTGAGATCTCATCAGAATTATGAAAACATGAGACACTCATAGACAAGATATACTACAGCCATGAAGGAAACTTGTATTAGGTTGCTTTAGATTCCATACAGAGAACCCAGCAACTGCAGGAGCATGTTTCCACAGGTACACATGAAAGTATGCATCAGAAAGGGCATTTCATTACTGCCTGAGAATGTGTCTTAGTTCATTTCATGTTGCTATAATAATATACTTGAGGTTACAAACTTTATAAAAAAGCTTATTGGGATCATGTCCTTGGTGTCTGGAAAGATGGTATGATACAGTGTGGTATCCTAGTGAGGGTGCCCTGCCTGCATTACAACAAAATGGAGAAGTAAAGAGGTAAATGGCCATAAGCAGAAAGGCCAAGCAAGTTAGCTTTAGAGAATTAAGGAGACCTTCCCACTTCTTCCAGACAGCATGAATTTATTCATGAGGGTAAGGACTCCATGACCTAATTAGCTTTCTCTAGGCTGTACCTCTTCAATACCACCACACTGTGGACCAAGCTTCCAGCACATGATCCTCCCAGGGACAGACCACATCCAAACCATAGCACAGCGCAAAGCAATATTGCAAAGATTCAGTCAAATATGAACTTTCAGAAATTCCATGATTTCTTTCCCTTCTGACACTCAAAACCCAGAGAGATCCAGTCAGAAGCCTTGAGAACTCAAGTTGTGGAAAATAAAGCAAGATGAAAAGAAAAGAATTCCTAGCTAGGGTTGGGGAGAAAGTAATTTTAAATCACTTTTCCAATGTTAATTATTATATGGATTGGATTCCTAATAATTTAAGAATAATGAGAAAAATGATGATTCTAGTGAATTTAATCCAGAGCAGGAAAAAATTCTATAATAAATACATTTTCAAAAGGCAGTGAGAGTCAAAATTAAGTTGCCTCATGATTAGAACCAAAGAATATCGTTAGTTCTACCTACTGGTACCATTTCTCTGCATATTTTGAGGATTTTTTCATCTGAGCTATCCAAGCAATTGGCTCAGTTCTCTTCATTTTACCAATATAAATGTAAACTGAAGATTTTTCTATTTAATTTTTTGGTTCCAAGAAATGAAGAACAGATATAATAGGTTGGTATATAAGAATAATACAAAAATCGGGGAAAAAATTAGCCCTAGGCAACACGTTTTATTTTTGAGGATTGATGACTTCCTGTCAATCAGTTTTCATCAATATATATTAATAACTCAATTAGCATATGTATGCATGTGTGCATGAAGAAAATTTTAAAGAAGTCAGGCTACTTGCTGTGCCCAAGCAACAGCAGCAAGTAGCCTGTACAAGTTGTTGCTCATCTGTTTCCAAAATCATTGTTTAATAATATTCTGGCCTCAGTACATGAAGATAATGTGCTGACACTTAATGTCATTTCTCTGGTGGCTGTCAATGGTTTTATACTCACATGTCTTCCACAGGTCGTCTGATCTACCTTAAGAATCAGCTAGATGCATTTCACAAAGATGATCTGAATCTGACTAACCTCTGCTGCAGGAGTTAGAATAGGAAAGAAATTCTTCCTCCTCATCCTTTGTTAGGCTACATTATTAGTAACAAAGTGAGTCAAATTGTATTCATCACAGATGTAAGAATACTACAACAACAAATAAAAACCTTGTGACTTGAGTTGAGCTGAATTGAAAAGTTCTTTCTGGATTTATATTGAGATTTTTTTTAATTGAGCAGCAGCTCAGCTAAACCAAGATAGCAAGTGCACATTCTAGATATACCTCCTACCCTTCTCTTCCAGGTTAGATTTCTCTTACATGTTTACTTCCTTCTGGAAAAAGAGAAATAGAAGGATGCAATTTCAATTCCTTCCCAACCCTAAAGTAATAGAAAGGACCACTCAAGTTAGAAGGGACAGGACAACAGCATCACCTGTAACAAAGGAAACCCTCAAGAAAGATAAAATAAGCCACATGTTCTAAAGTAACCCACATACAGCAAATTTATGACCCTGCTATATTTATACACATGGGTACAGTTTTCATACACTATTATGGTCTCATATTATATATCTTTAAATCATCCAGCAAAAGTTTCTGCCTCCGCCTAATGCTGTCTCTAATTTAGGATGAACAACTACTCTCATAAAGAAAAACTGCTGCTGCTGCTGTTTATTAGGCTGCAGAAAGGTCTCACTGACTAATGTCCCAGGATTAAATGAATGTGGAATAATAAGAGCTGATTTATTTGGGCTCTGCTAGGATAAAGCTGCCACTGATTTTACAAGAAACTATTCATCTGAGGCTCACCATAGCTAGTAAATCGTGGCTGTTGCTGAAATTAGTCTCCAGGCCTTCGTGTAATCTACAGTGTGAAGGAGCAGTGTGGTAATAAAGCCATTGTGGGTACTTGGTTTATTTAAAAGGTCCTCCCTTTTATCCCCATCTTCAGGGATTCTAAAAGTCAACCTTCTGAGATCTCTTTTGGAAATTCAGCTGCCCCTTGCCCACAAGCTGCAGAATTTAAGGCCAGAATTAAAAGTATATAGCCCCCAATAAATAAATACCAAAGCAACCACATCTCTCACCTCAGGCCTAATTTTTTGGCTCAGAATACAAGAAAAGCATTCCCTGGGCTCTTGACATGCACATAGGTAGTGAAAAGCAGAATTAGGCAGCCCCGGGGGGGGGAAAGAAAGAGTAGCGGGAGTAGATGGTGGTTCCTTCTTTTAAATGTGCTTGAATTTTCTTAAGCCCTCCAAGCCCATCTCCCCAAACTTATTGACAACCATTTTATGCAAGACTTTGGTCTAGGCATTTTCACTAAATAAAACATTGAAACAAACCAACAGATAAGTCAAATCAGCACAAAGAAATGCAGTTGCTCCCTGACATCACTATGAGTCCTACAGAGAAACTTTGCAGACAGTCATGTGCACTCTAAACCCCTCTAAAAATAAGCATTCTAGGAGCAAGAGTTCTATTTTGGACACTGTTTTCTAGTACATTCTATAGTTATTTAATTGTTGAACTGAAAAACCAAATAGATTAATCTTAGAACCAATCAAAATCGCAATTGCTTCTCTGGACAATGATACCCTGTGTACTTTAATTAATGGTGCTATCAGAAGTCATTTCAAACTGTTCTTCATTTTATCCAACCTCCTTTATCAGATTATTTATGTAAACATGATGTTCTGCATTGTTTATAATCAAGATGATAAAATAGCAAAAACAACAACAATAGCTAAGCAGAATAGTGCTTACCTGGCTCCTGGCATGGTTGTCATACTTTATGAAACACTATTTCACTGGGTTTCACAAAGACTCAATTAGGAAGAGGCTGTTATCCTCGTTTTACAATGAGGAGATTGGAGTATAAAAAGTTAAGATAGAAGGTTCCTCAGCTAGTAGCAGAAAAGGCATTTGAATCCAGAGGGCTTATTTCTTAAGTCATTGCTTAGCCAAAAGATTACATTAAATTTTTTTGACTTTTTTTTAATTTATGTCTTTTATTGGTACATTTTAGGTATACAATTCATTTACATTTATCATTGGGTGTTTGTACCTGTACGTGATGTATCTTGGTTCTTATTTTTTTAACCCCATTACCTGTGCACTTTTCACCCCCTCCGCCCTTCCCTATTTACATAGATTTCATTTCCTTTTTTTTTTCTTTTCTCATAGTTTTTCCCTTCCTTCTTTTCCTTTCCCCTTCCCCTCCCTTCACTCCTTTGTCTTTGGACCTTTTGTCCTATTTCAAATTATTGGTTATTCATTTTAATCATTTTAACCCTTGTTTACACTATCAGTTTCTCACACTAGTGAAACTATTCAGTATTTACACATGTGTCTCCTATTTATTTCACTTGAGTATGGCCTCGATTTTCATCCATTTAGCTATAAATGACTCTCGTTTGTCATTCTTTATGGCTGAGTAGTACTCCATTTTATTAAAAAAACACATTTTCTTTATCCAGTTTCCAGTTGATGGGCACTTGGGCTGCTTCCAAGTTTCAGCTATTACAAACTGTGCCACTATGAACATGGGCCCACATATATCACTGTGGTATGATTCTTCTAATTCTTTTGGGAAGATCCCCAGCAGCGGAAAAGCTGGGTCAAATGGGACCTCTAGTCCCAGTGCATTGAGGTATCTCCATACTGACTTCCACAGTGGTTGCACCAGTCTGCACTCCCACCAGCAGTGGAGCAGGGTTCCTCTTTCCCTACAGCCCCGTCAGCATTTGTTATTGGTTGATTTCATGATAGCAGCCATTCTTTCTGGAGTGAGGTGGAATCTCAGCGTTGTTTTCATCTGCATCTCTCGAATGACAAGTGATGTTGAACATTTTTTCATATATTTGTTTGCTGCTTTTACTTTCTTGTCTGAGAAATGTCTGATCATTTCAGATGACCATTTTTGAATTGGGTTTTTTAATTTGGGGGGGTTGCTTTTTTTCAATTCTTTATATATTCTAGATAGTAGTCCTTTGTCTGAGATACAGCTGCTAAAAAATTTTTCCCATATTGTAGGTGGTCTGTTAGCTCTGTTGGTGGTTTCTTTTGCAGTGCAGAAGCTTTTTATTTTTTTATATTAAATTCTTTTATTGGTACATTGTAGGTATACAACACAATTACATTTCTCATTGGGAATTGTACCTGTACATAATGCATCTTGGTTCTTATTTTTTCCCCATTCCTAGCCCTCCCTTCACGCCCTCCACCCTTCCCTATTTACAAAGACTTTATTTCCATTTTTTCCATTTATCATCATTTTTCCTTTCCCTTCTTTCCTTTCCCCTGCCCCTCCCACTACCCCTACCCCTTTGGACCTTTTCTTCCTATTTTGCATTATTGATTATTCATTCTAATCATTGGTACATTTTAGGTATACAATATAATGACATACATCATTGGAAATTTGCACCTTTACATAGTCTCTCTTGGTTCTTATTTTTCACTCTTGCCCAGCCCTCCCTTCAACCCCTCCAGCCCTCCCTATTTACAAAGATTTTGTTCCTATTTTTCCATTTTCTCATATTAATCCCATTCCCTTCTTTCCTTTCCCCTAGCCCTCCCACTTCCTTCCCCTTTGCCCCTTTTCTTCCTATTTCACATTACCTATTATACATTTTAGTCCTTATTTACACTTTCAGTTTCTCACACCAGAGAAACTATTCAGTAATTACACATGTGTGTCCTATTTATTTCACTTAAGAGTATCGCCTCAATGTGCATCCACTTAGCTATAAATGTCTCTAAATTCTCACTTTTTATGGCTGAGTAGTACTCCATTTTATAAAAAAAAAACCACATTTTCTTTATCCAGTCTCCAGTTGATGGACATTTGGGCTGTTTTCAAGTTTTAGCTATTACAAACTGTGCTGCTGTGAACATGGGTGCACATATATCACTGTGGTATGATTCTTTTAATTCTTTGGGGAAGATCCCCAGCAGTTGAATAGCAGGGTCAAATGGGACTTCCAGTCCTAGTTCTTTGAGGTATCTCCATACTGATTTCCACAGTGCTTGCCCCAGTCTACACTCCCACCAGCAGTGGAGCAGGGTTCCTCTTTCCCCACAGCCCCGCCAGAATTTGTTATTGGTTGATTTCATGATAGCAGCCATTCTTTCTGGAGTGAAGTAGAATCTCAGCATTGTTTTCATTTGCATCTCTCGAATGACCAGTGATGTTGAACATTTTTTCACGTATTTATTTTCTATTTCTACTTCTTTATCTGAGAAACTTCTGTTCATTTCAGCTGGACATTTTTCAATTGGGTCTTTAAATTTGGGAGGTCTGATCTTTTTAATTTCTTTACAGATTCGAGATAGTAGACCTTTGTCTGAGGAAGGGCAGGTGAAGATTTTTTCCCACATTGTGGGTTGTCTCTTCACACTGCTGGTGCTTTCTCTTGCTGTGCAGAAGCCTTTTAATAAGAAGAGATCACATTTGTTGATTGTTTGTGCTAGTTCACGGGCAACTGAGGGTTTGTTCATAAAATCTTTTCCTACACCGATGTCTTCAAGGGTTCTACCTAACCTCTGTTCCAACTGGTTCAGAGTTTCTATTTTAATGTTTAGATCTTCAATCCATTTTGATTTTAGTTTAGTGCATGGGGAGAGATACGGGTCTAGCTTTAATCTTTGGCAAGTTGAAGCCCAATTTTTCCAGCACCATTTATTATAGAGGCTATCTTTCCTCCAGTGAGGGTGTTTGGCTCCTTTGTCAAAGATGAGATGGCTGAGTGTGTCTGGCGTTGTTTCTGCATCTTCTAATCTGTTCCACTGGTCCTCAGGTCTGTTTCTTTGCCATTACCATGCTGTTTTTATCACAGTAGCTTTCTGGTATAGTTTCAAGTTAGGGGTTGTAAAAACCCCTGCCATGTCTCTGTTACCTAGAATTCCTTTTGCTATTCTGGGTCTCTTCTTGTTCCAAATGAATTTTGGGATTGTTTTCGCAAGGTTCATGAAGTATGCTGCTGGGATCTCAATTGGAATTGCATTAAATCTATATAGCAGTTTTGGAAGTATGGCCATTTTCACTCTATTAATCCTTCCTACCCAGGAGCAGGGAATGTCTGTCCATTTTCTGATAGCATCTTCAATCTCTCTTTTCAGAGTGCCATAGTTTTCAGAGAAGAGGTCTTTGATTTCTTTCATTAGGTTGATTCCTAGGTATTTCAGTTTTTTGGATGCTATTGTGAAAAGAATTATTTGCCCTATTTCTCTCTCAGTGAGGCTGTCATTGGTGTAGAGGAAAGCTATTGATTTTTGTGTGTTGACCTTGTAACCAGCTACTTGACTGAATTTGGTTATTAAGTCTAGAAGACATTTGGTGGAGTTCTTGGGGTCTTCTATATAGAGTATCATGTCATCTGCAAATAATGACAATTTGACTTCTTCATTTCCTATCTTTATTCCTTTTATTTCTTCCTCTTGTCTAATTGCCATGGCTAATGTTTCCAGAACTATATTGAACAAGAGTGGTGATAGTGGACATCCTTGTCTTGTTCCTGATTTTAGTGTTAAGGATTTCAGTTTTTGACCATTTAGTATGATATTGGCTGTTAGTTTTTCATACATGGCTTCTATCAGTTTGAGGTAGTGACCATCTATTCCAATTTTTTGTAGGGTTTTTATCATGAATACATGTTGGATTTTGTCAAATGCTTTTTCTGCATCTATGGAGATAATCATATGGTTTTTGTCCTTGGCTCTATTGATATAGTGTATTACATTAATTGATTTCCATATATTGAACCATCCCTGCATCCCTGGGATGAATCCCACTTGATCAAGGTGTATGATCTTCTTGATGATCTTCTGTATTCTGTTTGCCATTATCTTATTAAGGATTTTTGCATCTATGTTCATTAGTGAGATTGGCCTATAGTTCTCCTTTTCGGTTGGGTCTTTCTCTGCTTTGGGGATCAAGGTGATCCTTGCTTCCAGGAATGAATTTGGAAGTATTGCTTCCTTTCAATTTCACTGAAGAGTTTAAACAGTAGTGGCAGCAGTTCCTCTCTAAATGGCTTGTAGAATTCAGCAGTGAAGCCATCAGGGCCCAGGCTTTTCTTAGTTGATAAGTTTTTAATTACCTTTTCAATTTCATTGGTTGATATTGGGTTGTTCAGAATTTTTAGGTCTTCTTCATTCAACTTTGGTAATTCATGTGTATCTAGGAATCTGTCCATTTCTTCTGTGTTGTCCATCTTATTGGCATATAGGTTCTGGAAGTAGGTATTGATGATCCTCTGGATTTCTGCTGGGTCTGTTGTAATTTCACCCTTTTCATTCCTAATTGCATGGATATGGGCCTTTTCTTTCCTTTTTCTGATAAGGTTGGCTAAAGTTTTGTCAATTTTGTTTATTCTTTCGAAATACCAACTCTTGGCTTCATTGATTTTTTTTTTTGTATTGTTCTCTTAGTCTCCATTGCATTGATTTCTCCTCTGATCTTTATAATTCCCTCCCTTGTATGAGCTTTGGGGTTGTCCTGCTCTTCTTTTTCTAGAAGCTTGAGGTTCAGCATCAGGTTGTTTAATTGGGCTCGTTCTGTTATCCTAATATGCATATTCACTGCTATGAATTTCCCTCATAAGACTGCTTTTATTGTGTCCCATAGATTACGATATGTTGTATTGTCATTGTCATTTAATTGAAGGAACTGTCTGATTTCTTCTTTAATTTCCTCTGTGGCCCATGGGTTATTCAGAAGTGTGTTGTTCAATTTCCACGTGTTTATGAAATTTTTTGAGTTTCTTCTGCTCTGGATCTCCAATTTCATCGCACTATGGTCTGATAATATACAGGGGATAACTTCAATTCCTTTGTACTTACTTAAACATGTTCTATATGTGAGTATGTAGTCTATTTTTGAGAATGACCCATATGCAGCTGAGAAGAATGTGTATTCTGATTTTGTGGGGTGGAAGACTCTGTAAACATCTGTTAAGTTCATTTGTTCAAGAGTTCGATTGAGTTCTAGTATTTCATTACTTATTTTTAGTCTAGTTGATCTATCCATTTGTGACAGTGGGGTGTTGAGGTCCCCCACTACAATTGTATTAGTGCATATATGACTTTTCATGTCCATTAGCATTTGTTTTATATAGTTGGGTGCACTAGTGTTTGGTGCATAGATATTTATGATTGTCATCTCTTCCTCTTGGATTCTTCCCTTTACAAGGATGTAGTGTCCTTCTTTGTCTCTCTTAATCAGTGTTGGTTTGAAATCTACTTGATCTGCCAAGAGGATAGCTACTCCTGCTTTTTTTCGGGTTTCTGTCTCATGGAGTATTGTTTTCCACCCTTTAACTTTCAGTCTATGAGTTTCCTTTTGAATTAAGTGTGTTTCTTGTATGCAGCATATTGTTGGATTTTACTTCTTGACCCATTCTGCCAGTCTCTTTCTTTTGATTGGTGAATTGAGACCATTAACGTTGATGGTTATAACTGAAATGTATTGACTTGTCATTGCCATGACTTTTTCTTTTTGTTGCGTTGTCCCCCTTTACATTTAATTTCTTGTCATGACAGATGGGTTCATTCTGCTTTGCTTCCTGGGGCTGTGATCCTCAATGTCTCTTCCTAGGATATTGTGTCAAATTCTTTGGAGTGCTGGTTTGGTATTCACAAAGTTCCTAAGGTGCTCTTTGTCATGAAATTATCTTATTTCTCCATCCATTTTGAAAGATAGTTTTACAGGGTACATCAATCTGGGTTGGAGGCTGTTTTCTTTTAGGGCTTGGAATATGTCACTCCAAGCTCTTCTTGCCTTGATGGTTTGTGTTGAGAAGTCTGCTGTGATTCTGATGGGCTTTCCTTTGTATGTGATTTGTTTCTTTTCTCTGACTGCTTGGAGAACTTTGTTCTTCTGTTGAGTTTCTGGAATCTTAACAATGATATGCCTATGTGTAGATTGTTTTTGATCAAGGCTATTTGGAGTCCTATATGCCTCACTTATCTGTATGTCAAGCTCTTTTCCCCTGCTTGGGAAGTTTTCTGCCATTCTTTCTGTGAAGAGATTTTTTATGTCATCTGCACTCTCTCCTGTTTCTTCATTGAGCCCAATCAGTCTTATGTTATTCTTTTTTGCATCATCTAGCAGCTGCTGGATTGATTTCTCATGTTCCCTTATAATTTTGAAGCAACTTTTCTTTTCCTGGTCACTAATTGCAATCTTATCTTCTATATCCGAAATTCTGTCCTCACATTGGCTCATTCTGCTGTGTAGACTTTCAATCGAGTTTTTCATGTCCTGGAAATCTATTTGCATCTGTTTTATGGATTCCATTTGTTTCCTATGTTGGGATTCCATCATGTTCCTCAACTTCTCTCTAGATTTATTAATCATGTCTTGCACTAGGGGCACAATTTCTCCTGTTGTCTGAGAAATTATTTCTGATTTCATTTTTTCCAGATCCCCTTTTGTTGCCAGTTCAGTGGGTCCAGGTGGTTGAGTTTCAGAGTATTCCATCTCATTTCCCTTTGGGGTTGCTGCAGGTGATCTGGAAGTCTGGTTTTGTGACTTATTTACGTGTTTTCTCATTTTGACTGGGCCAGGGGGCTGTTAGCACCTACATGGATTACCTCCTCTGAGCTGGCTGAGGTGGGCCAGGGGCCGCGAGCAGCAGTAGGAATGGTGACCCAAAAGCCCTTTCCTGTGGGCTGGGAGCAGGGGGAGGGATGGTACCCGGGAAGCCCCTTCCTCTGGACCAGAAGCAGTGGGATGGTGGCTCAGAAGCCCCTCCCTCTAGGCCGGGAGCGGTGGGAGGGATGGTGACCGGAAAGCCCTGTCCTCTGGACCAGGAGCAGTGGGACGGTGGCTCAGAAGCCCCCACCTCTGGGCCGGGAACATCAGGACTCAGTACCTTGGTCTGGTGGTCTGGTGTCCTCTGCGTCTTTGTAGTGTGGAACCAGGTGGCTGCCTGTCTGCAGCGGGGTGATTCAGTGTCTCCCGCGACTCAGGACCTCGGTAGGGCATGCACAGACCTTCCTGTGTGCAGTGGGCTGATTTGGCGTGTTTTGTGTGACTCAGGACCTCGGTAGGGCATTTGCAGGCAGAAGCTTTTTAATAAGATGATATCCCTGTTGGTGATTCTTTCTGCTAGTTCCTGTGCCGCTGAAGTTTTGTTCATGAAGTCTTTTCTTATGCCAATGTCTTCAAGAGTTCTACCTAACTTATCTTCCAGCAAGTTTAGTGTTTCTGTCTTAATATTTATATCTTTAATCCCCTTCAATCTTAGTTTAGTGCATGGTGATGAATTTTTTAAGACATTTAAAGAAGAACTAACCCCATTACTCTTTAAACTCATCAAGGAAATTGAAAGGGAAGCAATACTTCCAAATTCATTCCTGGAAGTAAGTTGTTACTTTGATTCCAAAACCAGGGAAAGACCCAACCCAAAGAGAGAACTACAGGCCAATCTCCCTAATGAACATAGATGCAAAAATCCTCAACAAGATACTGGCAAACAGAATACAGAGGGTCATCAAGAAGACCATACACCCTCACCAAGTCGGATTTATCTCAGGGATGCAAGGATGGTTCAACATTCGTAAATCAATAAATGTAATACACCATATTAACAGAGTCAAGGACGAAAACCATATGATCATCTCAATAAATGCAGAAAAAGCATTCAACAAAATCCAGCACCCATTCATGATAAAAACCCTACATAAAATTGGAATAGAAGGTCTTTATCTTAACCTGATTAAGGCTATCTATGGAAAACCAACAGCTAACATCATACTAAATGGTCAAAAACTGAAAACTGTCACGCTAAAATCAGGTACATTAAATTTTTAATGATAGAGTATTTCTGAAGGCTCATTTATTCTAGTAAATTCCAGAAAATTTGGTTACCATTATTACATATATCCAGAATATGGAACTGAGTTTGTTTTAGTACTCACTCTCTTAATGCAAGTTCTATTATACTAAATATTGATTTCCCCAATTGTGTTTTCCTGATTTCAAAACTGTCCTCTGGATCTCCCTTAATACTTCCTTTTCTCACACTGTTCTTTAATTAAAAATAGAATTCTTGCCTGTCTCATTTTCATAACCATGTTTCCTAATTTACCTTCTCCCCATAATTCCTCACTTGGCCTCATGAACCAGAACCTAATGGGAAGAAATGATCTGGAATTCCTAAGGAGATGCTAGCCCTGTCACACACTGAATGATCCGGAAAAAAGAGATGATGGCAAAGCTCCAGCCTTTCCCTCAGAATGTAGCTACATTCCTTTACCTGTTCTGACATTTTGACCCAAGTCACTGTGTTTTAGGAAAGGAAGACGAGATGGTGCCCATTCTGACTGCAGTTTTACCTTCTTAGCTAGATTAGAATGGACATGAGCCTCGGTATGTTTTTCTTCCAAGCACATAATGAATTGATTCTAGCCCTTCACAGGTAAGATAATCTATATATTTTATAGTGTTTCATTTCGGTTTGTGTTACATACTGCAATTTCATTTTCAGCTTTGGATGCAGGCAGCGGAGCAAGCATAATCTTTTTAGCACTGCTAAGAACTTGAGCCTGGGACTGACAATACTTGTAACTATTGTAGGTGCAATGTGTTTCTTGTCTTCATAACATCCTCTCTCCCACACACCAGCTCAGAATTCTACAGACACCACTATTTGTCTCTTGGCTTTGGCCACTATGACAAAGCTAGAAATTACAAGGAATTTTATGGTTACTGTTCTGCTTTCCCTTTTCTCATTCATTCTGTCTTTATTAACTCAAACAAAGACCATTACCAAGATCCACCTTTCCAACTATTTCTTAATTTCAGAATCTTAATACAAATACTTTGTTTCTGAATAAGAGATATTGACTTGGTCCTTGTTACTCAAAATGTGTCCCTCAGATCAGCATCTCCTGGCAGCTTCTTTGACCTGTACCATTCATTGACCCCTGTTATACCTATCGAATCAGAATATGCATGTAACAGATCTCTTGGAGATTCATTCTTAAGTAGGAGTGGAGGTAAAGGGAAATGTTAGAGCCCTGAAAAGAGAATGAGCAAGCCAGTGATTGAGATAAGCAATGTGGTCAGTCCTGTTGTACAGCTGAGTTTTGACTTGAAATTAACCATATTTGCAAACATTGCAGGCAATACAGAAAGAACAGACCACATTCAAAGAAGTGCTACCAATTACATTTCATGAGAACTTTCACAGAAGAAGCAGAAGCAAAGTTAATTTTTTTTTTGCAAAGTTAATTTTTTGAATCCTTTCTTCTAAGAAGATCAAACACTACATTATAGTTATTTTTAAAACTCAGTGGAGAGGATCACTTAAAGGAGTGGTGTGATTCCTCATTTTTTTCTTTTTTTCCTTTATATCCCTGAAATATGTGCTTTGTGAACATCTCCAGAGCCACCTCCATTCTAGTAAGGAGACCAATGGGCTCCAACCCTTCAACTAAATTCCCTCAAAGTGTTTGTTGCATATTAAGGATTAAACCCAGAGCCTTTGCACTGAACTATATCCTTAGCCATTGTACTTTTTTTTTTATTTGTTTGTTTATTTTTATTTTGAGACAAGGTCATGTTTAGCCACTAAGTTGCCCAGGCGAGGCTGGACTTGGCAATTTTCCTGCCTCATCCTCCCACCATGCTGAGATCATAGGCAGGGACCACCATGCCTTACTTGCCCTTAAGGTTTTAAATCTCCAGGAGAACTGCTACTTCACTAAGAGAAAGCTCTGTGAATGTGCTCCTCTCTCCTCATTTGACAGGGCCATGTACACAATTACTTCTTGGTCTTAAAGTTTATTTTAATTTGACCATCTACATTATTAATTTATTTTTAATTTACATACTAATTTTAAATATCTACAGAATACAGTGTGATATTTCAATAAATACACGTATTGGCATCTTTTTTGAAGTTATTTTGGGTTTATTTACTTCACTTTAGTTTCTCACTTAGCTATTCTAGTCTTTTAAGTAAGCCTTCACAAAGATAGTGTGCAGAAAAAAATGCTATTATTAAAGATAATCATACAGCTTTCCTATACAGTTAAAACTGACTGAAGAAAAGACGACTATTCTCTTTGAGGCTGATTTTAGGGTCCACCTATTGAATCACAGAACACTACAGTATAAAAGTGTGTCTTAAAAATCTCTAAGACAATATATTACATAAAAACACTTATCATGATTTCTAAAGTCTCTCTTGAAAACTAATCCCTAGTTAAGACATAATCCTGGTATAGTCAACACTCAATTCAAAAAGTTTTACTGAATACTACACACACATGTGAGTGGCTTACCACTTATTTCATTGTTAAGGCACAATAATTAAAGGGACAATCCTCCCAGTAAGACAGATTTGTCCTTTATCCTAACCTTACCAACCAGTACCTCCTTGACTCTGGACCAGTTAAAGGACAAGTTTATTTAGCCAATGAGATTGGGACTGGGAGTTACTCAGGCAAGTAAAATTTTGTTAATGCAGAAAATATATTTTTTAATTATATCTTAAATACTTTCTTCATTTTACTTTAAACAATGCAGATTCAGTCTCTATTATTTACTGTAGAGCAATCTTTTCTTAGTCATAAATGAGAGTTCGCCTCACTGATTTTCTTTCATAAATCTTATCCATTAAGCATCATCTATGATTTTCAGTTCTGATATAGATAAAGAACTTAACTTTTAGCAATAAAACTAAGTGTGAGAAATGTCTGTATTTTTATCTCTTCCAAAATTTTAACATATTTTTGTCTACATCTAATATAATAATAATTTTTAGATTATTACTTGTGTATAGGTTTTCCATAGTTTCTAATAAAATTTTCTTAGAAATAATAACCATATATTTGAATGCTAACATTTCACAATTCTGCATAATATTTAAGCTAATGACAATCACAATCTTTACCTCCACTACCGTAGAAGCGGTTTCCTGTCCTAAGTTCGTACTTTTGAAGTCCAAATTTTGCTCCTCCTCGTGACCATGATCCCACAGTGGAGCTACAAAAACATACCCATTCAGAGCCCAAATTCTGGAAGTTCCAGGCACCAGTTCTCTGTAATTCCGTGGACAAATAGCAATGGAAGCATGTGTTAAAGGTATTCAAGTACTAGGTGAGATCCCTCGTGGTGTGTGCCCAATTCAAGGTTGGAATAGTGGAAAAAAGGCTGTAGCCAAGGACTACATGTTGATGGGAACCGGACCTCTCTCTGTACCACCATATTTTGCATGGAACACCAAAAATTTTATTACTGAAAATTTGAACTTAACTCTCCTGGTCATTATGAAGGTTCATTGATCAAGCAAGAAGAAAACAAAACACTTTAAGAGTTTATCTTTAATTACATCTTTACATATTTATATGCAAAGGATATGGAGGTCCATTTGTAATCTTGTCCATTAAGTCAAGTTAGGCCTGATTACAAAAAGAGATATAAGTAGCTTGGAAATACATAGGGCTGATTTTTTGCGCAGGTCCAGAATTCAGCTGTAGGAGCAGTGTCATCCAGAGAATATATTGGAACAGCCTCTTAACTATAGGCATTTAGAAGTCATGGACAGAAAGGTGTACATACTACAGATAGACTGGAGAATATAAGTTAATCAAGAAAGGCAGCAAAGTGGAAGTTGGTTAAAGGAATTTCTATACAGTTCGCTAAACCTCAGTCTTGGATCTATAAAATGAAGGTAATTTATATATCTACCTCATAGGTTTATTGTGAGATATAAGTAGATCAATACAGAGATTTGATTTGTTTGAAATGAGGGCTAAATGCATAATGCACAATAACAATTACAGTTTTTTCTTCTTCCCCTAAACTTTCCTAGTTAAGGCTGGGGATTAACACAGTGGTTCCACCGCCTGCCTCTCAAGCGCAAGGTCCCGAGTTCGATCCCCAGTACCCCCCCAAAAAAAAAATACTGTAGTAAACTTTCCTAGTTATAATATCAATACAAAGGTTAACAAATTACACAGCACTTGGAGATCCTCTTATTATCCCAGTTTAACAGAATGGGAAATTTAGACCCAGATCTGGGAAATGGTAGAGCCAGAATTCAAGTTAGGTATTCCAGTTCCAGAGTTGTTTGGGGAGTCCATCCTCATGTCTTTTGTTTCTCTCTTACTTGGTTCATACCCTTTTTTATTTTTTATGCCTCCTTGAACTGTTATTGTACTTTAGCTAAGCCTATTACAAAAGCATGCTGGCTTCATCAACTGGATTAGTTATATGATATAAGTGGTTCATAAACTTTCAAGTATTACAGCCTATATGGTAAAAATAAAGACATTTTCTGACCTCTTCCAATACTCTAACCTTCCCTGGGTCACACAATTTATAAATGATGACATTTAGCTTCCAAGTTGTTATGATTTCAAGGATATTTCTGGCCATTGCTTTTACATACATCAGTTATTTTATGTTTACGTTGTGTGTGTTTCTTTTTGATTCTCAAATGCATAATTCTACTTCTATTACTGAAACTTTCAAGTTGGCCATTTAAGTTCACTTTCCACATTTATTATGGCAACCTCTGAGTTACTTACTGTGACTACCTAAGTCAAGGTTATCAAGAAATCTATAGGCCACCTCACCATTCCCAAGTATAGTATCTTTGAGAATTACAAACATCATGTAAATTCCTTGGTTTCAAGACTTTATTTCACATATATAACTCTAAAGTAGGCCTGCAATGAGAAAATCATGAGAAGAAACTTTCACTCAATGAAAGAGAATCCAAAAGAAAACATCAGTGACATTAAGTAGTTTTTTCAATATAAAAATCTAGTTCAGAGATTTTGAGTTTGAGGCCCCTGCATCAACTTCATACAAAAAAGCTTGCTGGCCCAGTGTTTTGCATGAGTTGCCAACATCTAAAAATCAGTTCTGCATAAAAAGCCAGATTTTCAGTTTCTCTTGAAAACTGTAAATCTATTCACTCAACTCACATTCCTGCATGGCAACTATGGAGAACAGAACATCCTTTTGGACTCTGTTCCTGCTCACAGCCACCACTACACCCTATACCTTTCTGATTCAGTTATTTAATTATCTCCCTAAACCCAGCAGGCATTTTAATATAAATCCCCTAATCCAGATGGCTTGAAGTAGTACAGATAAAATTAAAGTTTAATGGTTCAAGAAAGTCTTAATCACCTATAGGTATTTACCTAAAATATACTAATGATCAAGTTACAGGAATTAAAATCAAAAGTTTTATTGAATTTATGTTAAATTTATACCAATGTCATTCCCCTCTTATCCTTTTTAAGTCATAGATCATAGCAAGAAGTTATATTAATCTGACAAGATTTATTCTTTACATTGATTATTATAATACAACTCATTCCTGTGATAATCCCCACCCCATGACTTTCTTTTTCCAATTTGCTAAGCTAAGATGATGTGTGAGGATTTTCAGAGTTGCTTGGAGCTGCTAGAGTGAACACCTTCTTCCTTTACATGATCCGGACAGTTTAAATGAGTTACTTCCGTCATTGTTTCAGCATGTGAAACATTTTACACAGGTGAGAAAAACTCAAGCAAATTTGCCATGAGTGTAGCATGTCATGAACAAAGTTTCTTTGCATTGTAAATAATTTAAGCAACTATGTAAATATCAAATAGGAGTTGTGGCTTTCTGATAGAAATAATTAGGAAAGCCTTAAAACCTGACATTTCCTATCTTCATTAAACATAAGCATAAATCAATTAATAATGTATTTTCTTAGGACCACACAACTGTAAAATTACCTCTAAGTCACTTAACAGAATAATGGTTTGTATGGCAATATTGTGACAGAAATTTTACAATGTGGAGTGCACCCTCTTTTTATGTGTAAAGTGAGGTGTAGCACAGTAACTTGCTTGAGTAAAGGAATAAAAAGAATTTAAAAGAATAGAACAAAATTCTACAAGAAAGCATTTCAAGATTTTGATCTTCCAAACAGCCTTCTTCTTGGATAAGAAACAATGAGCAACCCAGCTTTCTGTCCTAAGCTGAATCATTTAGACCGGGCCACTTATTATTATCACTAGTTCTTCTTGTAACTTGCCAAAGTACTGAGCAAAACATGCTCCAATAATATGCTTTTAGTCTCCAAAAAGCCTAAGCAACTAGAGAATTCATTTCTGATTCAGTTGGCTTCAGCCAAACAGCTGTCAACAGATCCCAGCTTGACCTTCCGTAGAAAGAGCAGAAAGATGGGCTGCATTTTCCATCATTTTATGAAGAATATGGCTGCTGTGTGTCTTGGGGGGTAAAGTGATGCCTGAGATGGGTCTTTCTCACCCATTAGGAAGTGAATGTGGCCAGAGAAGTTAGAAAAACAGTCCACTAATTTCTGCTCCATTTCAAGACTCTAAATTAACTGTCAAATGAACAGGGGAAAGATAAAAATCTCAGTCTTTCCCAGTGAAGATCAGCTGTCTTGTCACCTTTTCCTAGCTACATTCTGTTTTCTCTCTCCACTATGCAAAACCTACCCAACCTGCAGGACATCAGCTCCTTAGAAAAAGTCCATCTGCCCCGAGAATGTGCCAGAGGCTATTTTCTAAAAATGTAGACCTTCACTCTGGGTTTATATTCAGCTATGAAGTGGAACCAAATGAAGAAAATGGGGCTGAGCAAAGACCAATCGGGCTTATTTTCATTCCTAAATGTATCTCGAGAATTCTTCTTATAACACACAAGGCTGTGAAGCTTTGGGAGTCATTTCACTGCATTTTCAGGAAGTCAGTCTTACAGAATTTCATTTTGTACTTGGTGACACAACTTGCCTGGATGGATCAAAGGGGCCTCAGGATGAAAGGTAGACTATGGGTTTGGAGGAACAAGTCTGAAATTCAAAGACTTTTGTGGTGTTTTCTGATTACTTTAGGAGGCTCGATACACAAAAAGGCATAAGCAACTGCATCCCCACATCTCACAAACAGCAAAGGATCAGCCTTTGCAGTGTTCTCCAATATAAAGGAAGATGAAATCAATTAAAACACAATGCTGAAAATAAAACTAACCCTGGAAAGAAGACACCTGAAACTAAAAGGTATTAGTTATGTGCTACGATGTTGATACTTTTACTACATATTTGTAATACATAACGTTTATATCCAGCTTGGGGCTGTGATAATACATATATATATATATACACACACACACACACATATTCATACATATGTATATATACGTATATATATATATATATAGAGAGAGAGAGAGAGAGAGAGAGAGAGAGAGAGCATCATGATCATTTGTTTTCCCCCTGCTCCCCCATCTTCTCCCTCTCCTTCTCCAGATCCCTTCCTTTTGCTATAGAGTCTACTCTGTTTCTGGCTCTTTATTTGGCTCTTTAAATTGTTTATATTTTGGGTTTTTCATATTGGAGTAACCATGAAATATTTAACCTTTGTAACTGACTTACTTCACTTACCAATATGATCTCAAGATCCATGCATTTTCCTGCAAATGTCTCAAAAAATTATCTTTTTCTGGCTGAGTAGTACTCCATAGTGTATGTGTACATTTTCTTTACCCATTCATCTATTGATGGACACATAGGAAGCATTCATGAATTAGCTATTGTAACTGTTGCTGCTATAAGCATAGGTATATGTATATTCCTGTAGTTCAATGATCAACTATCCAGGTGTTACCAAGATAGCTGAGTCAAATGAAATTTCTATTTTCAATTTTTTGAGAAATCTCCAGATTGATTTCCAAAGTGGATATACTAATTTACACTCCTGCCAAAAACATAGAAGTTACTTTTTCTTCACAACTTCATCATCATTTGTTTTTGAGTCTTTGAAAATGGAAATTCTTACTTGAGTAAGGTGGAATCTCAGTGTTGCTTTGATTTTCATTTCTCTAATGTCTAAAGGTAATTGAACATGTTTTACTGTATTTTTTGACCATCTGTATTTCTTCTGTCATGAAATGCCTATTCATTTCAATTGTCCATTTTTCGACTGGGCCTTTTAATTTTGGTGGTCCAATTTTTTGGAGTTCTTAGTATATTTTAGATACTAGTGCTCTGAGGCGTAGCAGAAATAAAACTTTTCCCATTTTGGAGGTTGTATCTGCACTATATTGGTTGTTTCCTTCGCTGTACAGAACTTTTGAAATTTGATGTGATCCCATTTGTTAATTCTTGACATTATTTCTTGTGCATTTGGGGTTATTTTCAGAAAGTCTTTGCCTATGCTTATGTCATTAAGAGCTTTACCAACATTTTTTTCCAGTAGATTTAGCGTTTCTGTTTTTGTATGTAAGTGCTCAGTCCATTTTGATTTTATTTTAGTAGAGTTAGAGATATGGGTCTAGATTCATTCTTCTGCATATGGATAACCAGTTTTTTCCAGCACAATCTGTTAAAGAGGCTGTCTTTCTTCTAGTTCACATTATTGGCCCCTTTGACAAAAATCAGCTGGCTCAAGGCATGCGAGGTTATTTCTGCATCTTCTGTCATATTCCATTCACCAATATGTCTGTTTTTGTGCAAGTACCATAGTGTTTTTACTACTATAGCTTTGTAGTATAACTTAAAATCTGGGTTTGTTCTGCCTTCTGCCTTGCTCTTGTTACCCAGGATTGCTTTTACTATTCTGCATCTCTTCTGTTTCCATATATATTTTAGAATTATATTTTGTAGTTCTGTGAAAAATCTGAAAGTATTTTGATGGAGATTGCATTGAATCTATGTATCATTTTTAGTAAAAAGGCCACTTTGATGATGTTATTTCTGCCTATTCAAAAAGAGGGCTATCTTTCCATTTTCTAATGTCCTTTTCAATTTTTTTTTTTTTTTTTTTTTGGAGAGCAATACAGTTTTTGTTAAAGAGTTCTTTAACTTTCTTGGTTTGGTTAATTCCAGGGTATTTCATTTTGGGGGCTATTGTGAATGGAACTATTTTCTTGATTTCTTTCTCTGTGGGCTCATTCATGCTGTAAAGTAACACTATTGATTTTTGTATGTTTATTTGATATCCTGCCACTTTTCTGAATTTTAGTGCTAAGAGTCTTCTGGTGGAGTTTTTTGAATCCTCTATGTAAAGGATCATGTCATCTTCAAATAAGGATACTTTGATGTTGTCTTTACCTACTCAAATCTCTTTTCTTTCCTTCTCTTTCCTACTTGCTATGCCTAAAATTCCAAGTGCTATATTGGATAGGAGTGATATATGGACAACCTTGTCTTGATCCTAAATTTAATGGGCATGCTTTCAGTTTTTTTCTCACTTAGTATGCCATTGGCAGTGGGTTTATCATGAATGGCCTCTGTCATTTTAAAGTAAGGTCCTTCTACACTAATTTTTGCCAAGGTTTTTGAAGTGAATGGCTGTTGGATTTTAACAAAGGTTTTTTTTCTTTATACTTACTTCAGTTTATGTAGTATCTAACATTTATTGATTTACATATGTTGAACCATCCTTGGAATGAAACCAATTTGGTAATAATGTATGATTTTTTGAATGATTTGTTGTATTCTGTTTATCAGTATCTTCTTGAGGACTTTTGCATGTATGTTCATTAAGGAAATCTATCTATAGTTTTCTTTTTTGTTACTTACTTGTCTTGTTTTGGTATCAGAGTAATGTCAGCTTCAAGGAATGAGTTTGGTAGTATTCCTTTCCTTTCAATTCTGTGAGTGTGAGAAGTATTGGCATTAGTTCTTCTCTGAAGGTCCTGTAAAATTCACCTATGAATCCATCAGGTCCTGGGCTTTTCTTAGTTCATAGGTTTGTATTTTTCTTATTGCCTCAGATCACTTGGTGGTTATTGGATTGTTCAGGATTTTATACCTTTTTGGTTCAAGTTTGGTAATTCACATGGGTCTAAGAAACTATCAATTTCATCTTGATTCTCCAAGTTATTGGAATACAGGTTTAACAAGTAGTTACGTATAATTCTCTAGATTTTGGCATTATCTGTTGTGACTTAACCTTTTCCATTTCCAATTGCATTGCTATGGGTATTTTCTTCTTTTGGTAAGTTTGGTTAAGAGCTTGTCTAATTTGTTTATACTTTCAAAAAACAATTGTTAGATTAATTCTTTGATTTTTTTCAGTCTTAATTTCATTTCTGATCTTTATAATTTCCTTCCTTGTACCAGTTTTGTATTTGGATTGTTCTTGCTCTTTTAGGACCTTGAGGTGCACAATTAGTTTATGTATTTTGGAACACTCTGGTTTTCTAATGTGGGATTCACAGCTATAAACTTTTTTAGTGCTGCTTTCATTGGGTTTCATAGGTTCTGGTATGTTTACAATAATTATTATTTGATTGTAGAAATATTTTAATATTTCCTTGATTTTTTATGTGGCTCATTGATTATTCAAGAGTTTATTATTTAATCTCCATGTATTTGTGTAATTTCTAGTGTTTTCTTCGGTATTGATTCTTACTTTGATTACATTATGGCCTGATAATATGTCTGAGATTATTTTTATTATTTTGCACTTATTTAAGCATGCTTTATGGGATAGTATGCAGTCTGTTTTACAGAAATTCTCATGTGTTAGTGAGAAAAATGTGTACTCTGTTGTTGGGTGGAACACTGTCAATATTAACTCCATTTGTTCAAAAGTGTGGTTTGACTCTGACTTTTTTGTTAATTTTTGTCTAGATCTTTCAATTTGTGATAATGAAGTATTAAAGTCCCCTACCACAATTATGTTGATATTTATTTGATCTGTTATGTCCAGTAGAATTTGTTTCATAAATTTGATTGTGCTGGTATTTGGTACATATATATTTAAAATTGTTAAATATGCACCACTGAGTTGTTTCCTTTACCAGTATGTAGTGCCCTTTCTCACTTTTGATCAGTTTTTGGCTTGAAGTCCACTTTGTTTGAAAATAGGATAGCTACTTCTGCTTGCTTTTGTGATCTTGTTGCATGAGATGTCATTTTCCATCCTTTCATTTTTTTATGAGCTTTTCTCTGAATTATGTGTATCCCTCATATGCAACATAGAGTTGGGTTTTGGTTTTGATCCAATCTGCCAATGTGTGGTTTTTGCTTGGCCAGTTGAGACTGTTTACATAGACAGTTATGACTGAAAGATACTGCCTGATCCCTGTCAGTTACTGTCTTATTTTCTGTAGGAGGTTACTTTCCCTTTGGCTTAACGGCTCACCTTGCTTGATGCAGTCAAATGTAGGCTCTTTGGTGTTGCTGACCTAATTTTCTCTGCCTAGGATAACCTTGAGTGCTTTTTGTAGTGCTGGCTTGGAGGTCATGAATTTCTTAAGGTATTCTCAGTCTTGGAAATTCCTTATTTCTCCATATATTTTGAAAGAAAGTTTTGCAGGATATATTCAACTGGGTTCTAAGTTGTTTTCTTTTGGAGCTTGAAAAGCTTCACTCCAAGCTCCCCTGGCCTTGAAGGTTTATGTTGAGAAATCCTCTGTAATTCTAAAAGCTTTGCCTTTATGAGTTACTTGTTACTTTTGTCTAATAACTTTTAAAATGCTGTCTTTGTGTTGAATTTCTGAGATTTTTAACTACATGGTGTCATGAAGAAGTTCTTTCTTAATTGTGGCTATTTGGGGTTCTATAATGCCTTGTTTAACTGTATGTTGAATTCATTTCCTAAACTGGAAATTCTTTTGCTATGATTTCTATAAGTAGATTTTTAAAAATATTTTCTGTGTTGTCTTCCATTTTTTCTTTAACTTCTATGATTCTTAGATTAGTTCACTGTGATTTATCTAGCAGTTCTTTAACCCAGTTTCTATGACCTCTTGTTTCTTTTAAGATATCTCCAAGTATATGGTCTCTTGTACTCTAATTCTTTAATGAACTGGTCACTCATAACTTGCATTGTTTTCATTAGTTCACCCAGCCTTTTATTTGTGTCTTCTTTAAGTTCTCCAATCATTTTATCAATTAAGTCTATTATCTGTTTAGTTACATCATCTTTGAGCTTTCTGAACATCTTAGTGGTCTGTTTATTGTTGTTGTTTGTTAGTTTGTTTCTTCTTTTATCCCCTCATACAGCTCAGTAGTAGTTTTAACTTCCTCCCCATCAGGGTCCATTGGATCAACATTGAGAGAGGTGAGTTGGAGGCATTTTGTTATCTTGTTTTCTCATGTTTCTATTTTTTTTTCTTGTGTTGAGGGTTGAGGATCAATTACAGTGGAAATACTCTGTTGTTAGTATGGAGATCTCTTTAGTGAGTGTTTGCTTCCCAGTGGTGTAATCTTGGCTTTAGTCGTGTTTTGGTATTTATGCATCTCTGCAAAATACTCAGCTTAATAGCATCAGATCTGGTCACTGTGTTAAAAGGTGAGAATCCCTAACAGTTGTTCCAACCATATATAAATCATGTATTTTAAAACTCGTTTTAACAATTTCACCCTTTCTTCAATGTCCTATAAAGACTATTACATACAACCACTGACAGGTTGGCTTGAATGTCGTGGGTGGGAAAGGAAAATATAGAGAAAAAGGAAGGGGGTAGGCCAGAGAGAAGGAGAAAAAACATAATAAATGAAAAAAAAATGATGGGATTGAATTTTGTTTCTATTACATTTATAAATGGAGCAGAGGGCTAGTAGAGAACGGGTTTGTAAGAACATTTTTGGGAGTGGAAGAAGGGATGCAGAGGGGAATATACAATTAGAGATTGAGGAAAGTTGTGTGCAGGTTGGAACCTATTACATAATATGTTGATCATGGGGTTGTATTTGAATCTTATTTACACAGTTTAAGCAAGGGTTACCCTAACTTGCCTATGAAAGGCACTATTTCGATGGAAACACAATTCTTATTCTCCCTTTTACATATCCGGGCATTTCCAACATCCAGTATGTGGTCCCAGCTGAGTGTGCTGTGTCCTGCTCTCTGGCTAAGCTGTATCTACCTCTTTGCCCAAGCCTTCCTCTCCCTCTCTACACAGCTGTCACTTTCTTGCCGGCAGGCAAGCTCTGTGGAGCCCAGACCTTAGCTCATGGCACTCAGCAGCTCTCACTGGGGATGAGGATTCTGTTGGCAGCAATGAATGGTGGGTAGGGGGCAGGATAGCACATGGACACAGTTGCTGGTGTTTGGGAGAGTGCCAGGGAACTGGCTACTCTGGTCTTGGTAGAGCTTCCTCCCTGCGTCTCACCTGTCACAGACTGCAGCTCCCTGAGGCACAGTTCTCCCAGATGTCCGTCTGTGTCCCCATTCAATGCTGTCCCCTGCTCTGTACTTCTCCAGGGGCCCACTGATGTTTATTTAGTCTCTGTCCTTTGAGCAATTCTCTGGCTTTCAATTTCTCTGCTCCCCTGATCTGTAATACCTCCCTTGTTAGGTTCTGCTCCCAGTGGGGAGAGAATAAGATACGAATTTATCCCAGGAGTCTGGTCTCTGCTGCATTGGCTCTTTCCCTGGGGATGTTAGAACCACTCCCAGGGTGGAGTGTTCGCTGGATCTGGGGAGTAATGGGTTCCAGGGTCCAGAGCCCCATTTCTCTTTATTATCCCCCCGATACTGAATTCAATCTAGTAAATTTCTCCTGGGGTGATTCTCCCTATCTGGCCATATTTGCCTTCTCCATTTGTGAATACTTTTGCTTTCTGGTAAGTCTCCTTTGAGCACCTCTGCCTCTAGTTAGCAATGGTCGATCTGCTTTGTCTCTAATTAATCTGGATGTGGTTTGAGTGAGAGCCCTACGTGTTTATGTGCTAAGGGTGGGAGGTGGTGGAACCTATAAGAGGTGGGGCCCAGTAGGAGCAACTGTGCCATGGGAGCACCACCCTTATGAGTGGACTAAGGCCCTCTCACTCAAGGTCTGGATCTCATGGCACTAGGTTAGCACTTTGAGTTGTTATAAAGTGAGTTCAGCTGTCTCCGCTCTCTCTGGCTTCCTGTCTGACCACATGCTCTGTTCCTCTCTTATGTGCCCTCACCATGATGTGATGGTGTGATACATGCAGAAGGCCCTCACCAGAGTCAGGATGATACTGGAGCCATGTTTTTGGAGCTCCCTAGCCAGTGCACAGCTGAAACTGTGTGAGGTAAATAAACTTTTTTTCTTCATAGATCACCCATATATTTTGTTATAGCAGCAGAAAACAGACTAAGGCAATATGGGTACAGGCTAAAATGCCATAATAAGGAGACCTCTAGATATAATGGCCTGATAGATGTAGTAAGCTTATTTCTTTCTCATGGTAGCAGTTCAGTGAAAGGAAGTCTAGGACAGTGAGTGACCCTCAATTTGTGGCTTCTATCCAGGGGCACAAAGTGACTGTTTCAGACGGTTGTGACCTTTCTAAGCCAGAAAGATAGAAAAGGAAGTAGATGGAAAATAGCTTTCTCATTAACATGACTAACATGACCAAGAAGCTACATTCATGACTTCTGCTGACATCACATCAAAGCACATATCATATGTGGTTGTAAGAAACTGGCAATAATTGGAGGTCATTAAATATTAATTATATCCAAAAAGTATGTTTTGAGAGAGGACATGCATCAGTGAGTGTCGGCATAGTTTAGGTCTCTAACTAATACAGAATAAGGTGCTGGGAATTCTAGTATTAAAGTTAGAAGGTAAAATGAGTTTTAAGGGATAATTAACACTCTCTGCTATATCAGCAAAGACTTGGGTTCTTTTAGTTCCTTGCTCAAATTCTTAAAGTCACACATATGCAAGCAAATATATGATCAAAAGCCAAAAGAAATAAAGATTTCCCCAAAGGGAAAAATACATCCCGTACACAAAATCAGTTGCCTTTGGTTTCTCCTGAGTAGAATTTCTCAAGTATATGACAGATGTGTTAAAGCCAGCTCTCCCCTCATTTAGCACAGTTTATAACGAGACCGAACTCTACCGTTGTTCCAGAGGAATTACTTCAATTGGATCTCACCTTGACAGACCAAATAAATGTCCTTCCATGAAAATTTCAGATGCTTGTTCCCCTTCCTATCTTCTTATGCTCTATTCCCCTCTACAACTTCCCAGGATGAGAAAAAAGGTGAAAGCCATCATTACTGTCCTTATTGCTCAGAGTAAATGAAAATGAAGCTCCACTGTTACATTCTATGAAAATAAAAGGTTTTCTTCTTGTGCTCCATTTGAAGCAAATAGGATATATTAAATATTTAACAGAAGGGAAATGTGATTATGTATTATAATGAAAATATAAGAAATGCATGGTAGCATATTGATATGTATGATAGACATAAGTCAACAAACCCTCTTGATTAACACTGTAGAATTCACGAGGGTTACTTGCCAAACATCCTGGGTTCCATGGTTTGGGGCCAAAATAGTATTTACCTGTTAGCTCATTAGTGACTAGGAGGAGCCACACAACTAGTTCTTGCCAGTAAATTCTAAGCAGAAATGATATGCACAATTTCCAAACAAATGTTTAATTGCAGCCACCAATCCCCCCAGAATTTTGCTTTCTGCTGACACAATTTCCAGAAGGTGATTACTCTGGGGACTCGGACCCCAGACTAAGACCCATATGGAATATGGCCGTGAGACACGACAGCTGACCTCGGTGAACGTGAAGTTCAACGGAGAAATAACCTTGAGCTGTTGAATCCACTTAGGGCCTGTATGTTACCACAAAGAAATCTCACCTATGCTCACTGACGCAAGCCTTCCCTAGTGAAGTTATTTCTGGCATTAATAAATAATTAGTAAATGCCCTTTCCATGGTAGGCATTCTGCTCATTTCACCTTTGCACAGCCTTTCTACTGCACAGAGGGGAAACTGAGGCAGGTTTATAGCATAAGTCAGCGGTGGGTTTGAGATCTGAACTCTGACTCCACGTCCAGCTCTCATTCAGTCATACCCACCACTCCATCTTTTTATCAAATCCTTTCTAACCAATCTTAGTCTGCTGCATTCAGTCTCCAGAAAAGTCTATGGTTCCCCCTATTCCTGGGTATCACAGATATTTTCTTCCTCAAATTGGTAAAATGTAACCTTTAAAAATCATTGTCCTCAGAGAATACAGAAAGGGTTCACAAGTGAGAATTAAAAGAACGATTTTCTTTTCAGCAGCGTCTTTCCTCCTACACAACAGCAACAAAGGCAACACCCTGAATGACAGGCTCTCCTGGACTCCTTGTTAGCTGTCCACAGTCTTCCCGGAACAGGTCTTGCTCCACGCTGCCACTGTCACTACACAAACACTCATCCCCCCTTTCTGCGGCTGAGTAGGTGCCGGAAGCAATGCAGGACGGTGACCCAATTTTCTGCGCAGCAACAACAGACCAGCACCCCAGCTGGGGAGGAGACATTTCAGTCTTGCTCTTTTCAAAGATATTTGTATAGATAAATGGAAGTTTATGTGAGCACAAAGAGGATATATTGTCCTCCTGATACACTTGTATAACTGCAATTCTGCCAGCAGTCATCATTATAATAAGTGAGGTTTATAGAAGATTCTTTATCCAGAAGGATCCCAAAGAGCTTCACAAAAATCTAACATATTACAAGCAAAAAGCTTTCTTTCAGATCCACATGGAGAATCTCATCACTAATATTCTGCTCTCCCACACAGTGCCTCCAGATGTCAATGACAGATTACCCGAGTGTCAGGAGAATGGAATATTGGAGTCAAAACTGACCATCGGTCCAAGACAAGTGGAATTTTGCCCCAATGCATGGACTAACTGTGTGGTTCTGCCCACCTGGGGTATTGTTAATGACAACTGCTTAACAGCTACCCACAAGCACGCATGTGTAGCTCAACAGCAAGGGTCAAAAACAACATTGCTGCACCCACAGGAAAACTTCCTGGGGAGGTTAGGCATAAAGAATGGAAATTTGGCTTTTTTTCTCTTGCCAGATGTGCCACATGCTCACTCATTCCAGATTTAATAATGTGTGCAGATTGAGTTGGGAGGAAAACCAGCAACTCAATTGTGAACTAATTCCTAAAACACAATGGCTCTAGTAGCAACTGAATTAGGGGTTTCTACTCACTGGGTTTAGATTTGGATTTGAGTTTCCTCCCACTCTAGCAACTGTGAATTGATTTGGAAAGGAATTTAAATTAAATGTGAAAGTTCCATTTAAAGAATTGTCATTCTCTCTTGCTGTACCTCGGGAAAATTCAGACTGAACTGAATCTTACATTCATTCAAATGTAGGAGGAAAGTAATGTGTTATCCCCACTTGTCAGATGCAGACACTGAGGCTCGTACCCTGCTGGTAAGTAACAGAGTTGAAATTCAAATTCAGTGTCTCTGATGCAAGCCCAGAACCTTGTCAAATTTCAATATTCTAGCAAAGGGTTTATATGTTTGTATGAGCCACACGTGTATCCTTTGTAAAAAAGATATACACTTGAAGGATTTCAACTGGGTGGTGAAATGAGTTAGACCTTGGAGAATGAATAAAAGAGGCAGAACAACAGAGTTCGTGAGAGCTGGTAGTCGTCTTTTCTGCTGAGGCTCTGAAACCAATGTACACATCTGGCTGTCACCTGCCGCCCTATTCTGCCCCTACACCAAATCCACCTCCTTCCTGAAACAAATGTATTTTAAAATGTTTTACCTTATTAATAATCAAAGAAATGATTATTAAAATAGGAACATGCTATTTCCCACCTGTCATAGTGCTGTTAAAAAAATAGGCTCAAAAGTGCTATCTTGCTGTTAGAAGTATAAACTGTTAACAATCTTTCTGCAAGTATATTTGGAAATTAACAAACATTTCTTGCATGTCATTTGACCTAGAAATCATACTTTTATCAGTTTTTCAATAAAGAAATAGCCAAGGATGCATACAAAGATATACGACAAGAATACTCACCATAGCACTTTTTGTAACAATGCACGATTGGAAGAAACATAAATATCCAAAGAATAATCTTACTGATTAAGTGAATCATAGGAAGTCTGTTTATGTGCAGACTTTTAATGTGCTTCTATAGTACTACATTTTTAAGATGGGAAAGTTCTTGGATATTCAATTTGTATATATGTCATAATCCCATCTTTTTCTTAAAATTATACACACAGAAGTATAAATGAGGTCATAAGGATGGAGTCCTAATCCAACAGAATTAGTGTCCTTATTTTAAAACAAAAGGCACCAGATGACTTATTCTATGTTTCTCTGTCCTGTGAACAGAAGAAAGTTTATGTGAGAACACAGCTAGAAAGTGCCCATCTATAAACCAAAAAGAGGGCTGAAATGACCAGAACCTTAATCTTGAACTTTCCAGTCTCTATAATGCAACAAAATTAATTTTTATTAAGCCACCCAGTATTTTGCTACAGTAGCTCAAGCAGACTAAGACTTGAAACTCTTACTTGAAACTCTTGAATGGACCTCCAACTGGCTGCCTAACTCTGAATAGTTCATCCCAAAGCCTCGCCATTATTCCTGTTTTCCCAGTAGTACGGTCATTGAAAACTGGCTGAAAATCTTGGAATCATAACATTTCCTTTTATTCTTCCTCTTATACTGTCACTACTTGAAATATATACAGATATTACCTCCCCTCTCATTTACACCCATCCATTCCCAACCCCTCCATAGCCATGTTAGTTCCAAATGGTATCTGGGATTTGTGTGCTCTCTTATAGACTCTGAATTTAGATTACAGACTGCTCTCATGATTTATTAGTTCTAACCCTAAACTATCAAAACCCATGTCTTCTTTTCTTTCTCCATCCATCATCTTAGGGCACTGCACCCCAAGCATGGATGCCAGTCAAACCATTCAAGTTTAGACAATAGCCTGCTTCTCAACCCTTGATGGAAGAGCTAATCTGACTATCAAATGTTACTTCACTTTTCCATGGATGAGGCTGAGGATTTTATTTTCCTTGGTGGGAAAAAAAGGAAAGCATATACTTACATAGCTTATTTTTGGTGTAACACTCAGTTTACCCCTTTACCACCCAGGAAGTGTTTCCTGCACTCTTAGGAACTCTGGCTCCTGATTAATCCACAGCAGAATCACCTTCCATACCTGGACAGTACTCCACTGAGAACAGCTGCTACATTCAAGGTCGTTCCTCTACCTAGGACAGCCTATATCCAACTACAGGTTGGGATACTAAGGCCAGTACCCCTGCTTCAAAATGGCATAAATATGAAAAGTCATCCAGGTTTAGACCTTTTGGTAGGACTGGCTGAACTCTTGGTTGAGATTGCAATTTAGTTCAATTTTTCCCTCTATCCAAGTCTACAGTAAATCCTTGCAAACAAATCTTAGAATCTTAGAATGCATCTCTATGGAAGCTGAACTAAGACAGGGTTGATAAACAATTTGGATACATGGCTAGTGGTATTTGCATCTAAGATATTCTAAAATAGAGTTGAAAAATAATTTTCTCAATGTTTGTTAATGAGGAGCCTCATTCAATGTCCCTCTTTACATAGGTCCTTGGAGAGGATCAGACCTGCATAGTTCTGAGTTAAACTCCAAATCTCTCATGGCTGGCTAAGTCCAGCTGAACTTATAGATGACCCTTAAGTAAGCGAGATTGTGCAGTGCACTGTCTGGCTTTTTTACACAACCAGTAAATATTCCTTTTAAACTCACCCCTGCTCCAGTTAGGATATGATTTTTCTCCTTCCACCAGCCTTGTGCTTCCTTCATTGATTAAACAAAAATATGATACCTACTGTGTGCAGGGTACTGTACTTTTTGTGGACTATAGTTATAGCAAAAATCTGTCAAGAGCTAGAGTGCTTTTCCATAGAAAACTTGATTTATTGTAAAAAGTAAAGAAATATTTGGTAAATGGAAATTTTGGATAAGGCTCCAGGTCAGACACTGTGAGAGACCAGGGTGCATAAAACAAAATGTTCCTTTGGAGACAGTAGCATCTGGTTGGAGAGAGAAGGTATTCAGAAGGCATTATGCACCCAGCTCCCTCTGTGGACCCCAAGTGTGACCACATTAAAAAAAGTGGTCAGAATAAGGGAAGTACAGCCCTGGAAAGTCCACAGCAATAGAACATCATATCTGAAACATCCTGTACACAAACGAACCCTTGGCTAATTTTTCACTCCATTGTTCTATTTCATTTTCTCAAAAAGAAATCTCTCATATTTTTCCTTCATGCAAGTAACTTCTATTTTTTTTTGTTCTTGTTAGAAAGGTTGTGCAAACTGCAGACATTCATCATTAACCTTGTGCATAATAAAACCTCAAGATTGGATCTCTGGGAAATTTCTCACATTTGCCAGTCCTGTGAAGAAAATGTTTGTTTTCACAGCAGAATTCTCAACTTTTTCTACTATAAAAACTTTTTAAATCATAATTTTGGTAGGTTTTGAAAGAAATCATCTCGACTATTGGATTTAATGTTCTGATTTTTGGTTTTGGGATTTGTTTGTGTTTGTTTTTCTTTTTCACTCATGCGCAGAACTACCATTATTAGAAACTCATTACCTGTAAAGATGGGGTGTGGATGAAGATAAGATGATCTACGGTATCTTGGAAATATATTAAATGAGTTTTGGAGGTCTGCACTATACAGTAGGCAAATTTCTTACAGCGTCTATTACTAAAAGAGATACAAAGAATTGGCACCCTTTCTGCTACCAAAACTACTTACAGAAGACACCTACTGGTACTGCCTAGGAATTACAACTGCCGTGTTCGCCCAAGGGTCCCATGACTGGTAAGTTTGCTTCGCCAAAAACATATCAGGCAAGGGTAAGTATTTCCTGGAGACAGAATTTGTATTGACTTCTAGTTTATGTACATTAGGGTAAAAATCCTGTACCCTTCTTAAGAACAAAAATATGATATGACAGTTTAATGTTCTGTACCATTTGAATTAAAAAAAAAAAAAAAGAAAGTAGACTCAAATAGTCTCAAGTATATCCCATTGCTCAGGACTAGTACGAAACTGTTCAGCAGCGATTTCTGAAGACCAGCATTTGGGTTAGAACTGCATTAAGAATGTGAATTCAGGATTTGGAACCACTCTAGGCAGCCTCATTAGAGCTGTTAGAAACTCATTTTCCACCTGTGATTCATGAAATATATCCACCTTCTTCGCACTTGATTTTCAAGTTACATTGCATATCATCACTGCTTTAATGTCATTGGTGACTGGCCTTATATGGCACTTTTCTTCAATGGAAATCTCATTTTTTACCCATTGCTGAGTATATTTCATTTTAGCCTCCTAGTAAAACTCTTGCTTTATTAAGTTTCGGGGAATATCTGACACCATATTCCACATATTTATTGTGATATCTGAAACCTCATTTCCCATCCACAGTTCCCCTACAGAAGGATGTGTATCCACATGAATCCTGAGACTCATCTTGACAGGAGTGGCCTTGAACCCAAATCTTGAACTTCAGTGTCTAGGTGAGAACATCTAAACTGAGCTCACCCTGGGCATGAAGAACACAAACCTGGAAAAAGTAGTTATCTTAAGCACAGATGTTCACTGAAGTTTGTGCTGGTGTATGTGTATTCAATGTGAATAAATAACAGTGTGATTCTGGTGTCAACCTCTGTATCTTCACACCCAGTTCTCCTAATGAGAAAACACCCCTAGACAGCCCTAAAGAGATCCAGATCATCTTCTGAAAATATCACCCAAGATCAGTAGTATCGAGCAGTTCCCTTCTGTGTCCAACAATCTGCACTAGAATGATGGTTTCCTTTTGTTAGGGCTTCTTATACTCACCGCAAGGGAAATTATGTCTTTGTCTTCAGTTGTCAAGAGTTCAAGATTTCAATGGAGTCTTTTTCTGCTTTGTTACTGTAGTCAAGCCACTAATGTTTCTAATTTAACACACGCTTGTATGTACTGTGGTAAATTAAACAGTTTACCCTTTCTTCTGTGTGTACTCTATGGCATACTTGATAAAGCCTTCTCATTGCCCTGGAGCAGCTTTAGCCACCCCTGGGTACATGTCTCCATGGTTGAGCAGTGGACTGCTTCTAAATGGACCCCTTTGCCACCTCTTGAGGTCTCTTCACTGGGCAAACCTCATGTTCTTGCTACATCCTCCCTTGTAGTATCAGGTGGGCATCCCTGAGCATTTGCACGTGGGAAGAAACATTGCACCACTTTAAATTTAATAACAGCTATGCAGACTTGTGGACTCTTAGAAGGACTTAGAGATGATTCCGATCCCCCAATTGTAGAGGGTACAGAGACCTTAAGAAGTTATGTTAGCTGTCTGAAAAGATATTTCTTTAAATATCCCCCTATGCTTCGGAGTGGGTAAAACCTAGTGCCTCTCTCACTCTCTTTCTCTCTCGTGCTCTCTCTCTCTCTCTCTCTCTCTCCCTCCCTCCCTCTCTCCCTCTCCCTCTCCCTCTCTCCCTCTCTCCTGCTCCCTTGCTCATTCTCTCTCTCCGAGAAAATCTTATTCTAAGGAATGGTATAGTAAGTAACATATACTTATAACATGGCTCAGTAACCATTTCTTAGAGATAAAGATATAGTCATTGCAATGGCTTAGATCTAGATGTACCCCAAAACCTCATGCACTCATAGGCGGGGCTTTTAGGGATGACTGGATCATGGATGTGTGATACTGGATTGGTCCACTGATGGGTTTATAGCTGGGTGTGATGTTGGGAAGTGAAGCCTGGTGGGAAGAGGCGGGTCACTGTGGACATGGCCTGGAAGGGTGTACACATAGATCCCAACCCCTGCCTTGATGACTTCTGTTAACTGGCTGCCATGAACTGTTTCTCCTCTGCCATGCCCCCTGCCATGCCACCCTGCCTTGGAGCCAGCCAACTATGCACTGAAACCTCTACCAACTGTGAGTGAAAATAAACTTCATCCTTTAGCTACAAGGTGTCGGGTATTTTGTCCCGGCAATGAAAAAGTAACTGTCACAGTCATGCACTGCATAATAATATTTCAATCAATGATGGACCATACATATGATGATGATCCCATAAAGTTATAATAGAACCAAAATTTCTTGTCGTCTACTGACATCATGGCTGTCATGACACCACAGCATAATTCATTATTCGTGTGTTTGTGGTGATACTGATGAAAACAAACCTACTGTGCTGCCACCAACATACAAGTGTAGCCTACAGTTTACAGTGCATGCTACTCGGTAATGATAATAAACCACTGCTACTTATTTATGTATTCACTATATTTCAACATTATGGTAGAGCATATCTTTCTTTTAAAATGTTTACTATGAAGTAGTACAACGTGTTATGACAACAGCAAACTCAAAACATCTCATGTTTACCACTTTTATTGATTGTATAAGAAGCCACATCAAGTGATGGACCCATACCATCAAAATGAATAGACACTTCCAAGATGAACCAATGCAAATGGCCAATAGGGACATTTAAAAATGTCCCACGTTGCCAACCATTCAAGAAATGCAAAAAAATACAAATTAAAACACTGAGATTCCATCTCACTCCAGAAAGAAGGGCTACCACCAAAAAATCAATAACAAATTCTGGTGAGGTCGTAGGGAGAAAGGAACATGTCTCCGTTGTGGATGGGACAGTAAACTGACACAACTACTACGGAAATTAGCATGGAGGTTCCTCAAAACACTAAAAGTAGAAATTCTATTTGATCCAGCTCTTCCCTTCCGAGGTATCTTCCCAAAATAGTCAAACACACCATACCACAGTGATGTATGCACACCCGTGTTTGTAGCAGTGCAATTCATAATAGCTAAATCTAGGAAATGGCCTATATGTCCATTAGCAGATGAATGGGTTAAAAAGTATAGTATTCATACACAATGGAGTACTATACTGTCATAAAAGAGGATAAACTTGAGTCATTTGTAGGACATATAGACAGATAGATAGATATGTTATATATGTCATATATGTGTTATATAGAACAGATAATAGGAAAAAAGAGAAAGTAAAAAACAACATTGTAGCATAGTGTAGATAATGTACCTAAAAGTATACCTTGACTTAGTATAATGGTTTTACATGTATTACATGTTTTCTGGTTTATTAGTCTGGTTCTGTCTGTATATGTGATAATTAACTTTATAAGGCTTATGAATAAATGAATCTGATGCTGGAAAAATAAAAGGAGGGTCAAACAGGGGCCAGGGAATTGAAATGTGTTATGTGTATGTACCAATCCCCTACAGTGACTGTAATCATTATGTACTGCAAAACATATACAAGTAAAAAAAACCCAGAAAACAAAATTAAGCAGCTCATAACTGTATTTGCAGTGTGTGATCACTGTATACAAAATGCCAAGCTAGTGAATGGCAAGGTGGGAATACAGACGGGGTCTTTGCGTGTGCATCCACAGCACCAGGATAGCAGGCCTGGAAGCTTTCAGTTTTGTTATAGCTGTGTGTACACACAGCTTGGAGCCCTGTGGCGTCTATAAATGCTGAAAAGTATTAACAGGAACAGTGCACCTGCCATCGCTCTGTCTGACTCTCTTCAAGAGAAGGAGCCACAGCCTGGAAAGAGATCTCCCTATAGCCCATCGCCTCAGGGTTATTGTATCCTTGGCCTTGGGCAATGTACTCTGACACAGGCTTGGCAACAATCTAACTGAAAAGAAAAAAAGTGAAGTGATATTACTTTTTTTCCTATCATTCTTCTACCTCGCTATGAAGACTCCATTTTATTAGTCTCTACTAAATTCAGGCAAGACAGGTAACAGATAGCTATATTGGATGTGCATGACCAAGTTACATAAAGTCACCCATGTACTCTATATGTTCTTGCAACAAACTCAAACATGGGATTGTGTGATACGTGTACCATCAACATCTTAGACAAAAGGTGAAATAAATTTAATAGACCAAGATAAAGAAATATATTCTTCCTTTAAAAGTTTCTGTTCTTCCCTCTACTGTCCATTTTTTAAAAACTCTTTTGCCTCCCAAATTTTCTGTACATTGCCTTCAAGCTTTTATAGCTTTCAATGAATAAATTATATAATTTGGAATAATGGTTAAATTAATACCAATGGCCTAAGAAAGCCTATATCCCTAAAACAAGAGGACATTTCAGAACAAGAGAACTTTTAACTTCATGCCACCTAAGGGCCACCATTAAGATAAAACTTTTCACTAGAATCACAGGAAAGTAGCATTGAGAGCACTAGAGGCTTCAGTTCCTTTTACAGTTATTCATGGATATTTTATAAATCTCTACACTGCTTTTAACTATCAGTCTTAGAAAGTACAAGAAATATGTCATCTGATGTTTTATTACTAAGTAGAAATTATGAATTCATCCAAACTGTAGCTCTAACAATATTGGGAATAAAATACTATTCTGGCACTCAAGACCAAGAACATCATGTCAAAGAAGGGAAGGATTTCTTAAAAAGAACACAAAATCTAAAGTTTATTTTTAAAATTTATATATTTACTATGGATATATGCAATATGTATGAATAAACATACATATATGACTAAATCAAATTACAGAAAATTTTCTAATGACATAATAAACCAAGAAAAAAGGTAAATTTGGGGAGGTAATTTCAAAGTATACATAGAAGAAAATATTAATATGCAGAATACATACAGAGCTCCTAAAAATAAGAAAAGATAAAAAATCAGGTAGAATAATAGACAAAGAATATATGTATATTCTCAATATAGAGATATATATGTGAATAGTAAGGAAAATAATTTTCAAAGACACTAAACCCCACAAACTGTAAGGAAAGTATATATTAAAGTAGCTCTACCCTACTGCTATCAGTTCAGCAAAAACTTAAATACTGCATCCCTAACTGCCAAGCATTAGGAAGAATGCAGATTTCAGACTCACTGCATAGGCTGGTGGGACTAGTAAACAGAATGTAAGAGCAGGCTCTAACGACCTAACCACAGAAGTACAATTAATAGTATGCATGTACTTAAAGTAGAGTATGCATATCCTGTGATCCACTCAATATAGTTTAGAAAATGTCTATTTTTTTGACAAGAAATATATAAAACATGATTATTAGGGCACTATTTGTAATTTTGATAAAAATAAAAAGCAACCCCAAAGCTCATGACTAATGAAATTCTTACATAAAATACAGTATTGTTATGTGCTAAACTAATAAGCATCCATTAAAATGAATAATCTTATTTACCTATATGCAGTAGCACAGATACATCTCAAAAGCATATTGAGCCAAAAAGAAAATTACAGATTATTAAGTACAATACCATTTATGCAAATATTTACAACAAATACTAGTATTATTATCACATTCCCCTTATTTATTGCTGCAGAACAAATCATCCCAAAATTTAGGTGACTTAAAATAATAACAAAGCTTTTTGCTAGTGCTTTAGATTAAATTGTATTCCCTCAAACTTTGTATGTTAAAGCTCTAACTCCCGATATGATTACATGACTGCATTTGGAATAAGGAAATAATTAAGATTAAATGAGTTCATAATGTTCTCAAAGGAGGAAACATGAGAGACCTGGCTTTGACTCGCTCCTGCCTCTTCCTTGCTCCCCCTTTCCTTCTTCCTCCTTCTCTCTGCCTCTCCATCCTCACCCTTCCTAGATGAAGACAAGAAGGAAGTTGTTTGCAAGCCAGGCAGCATGTCCTAAGCAGTAACCACCCACAGTGATGCCTGATCTCAGACTTTCATCTCCAGACCTGTAAGAAAATAAATATCTGTTGTTTAAGCCACCCAGTCCATGGTATTTTGTAATGGCAACCTGAGTTGACAGATGCAGCCCACAACCTGCAAGTTAAGAGGGGCTTGATGGGGAAATCCCCTTTCTCCTCCACAGAGATTCACCTGGGGAGGTTGAACTCCTCAGAGGCTTGATCGCTGCCCTGTCTTGCACTTGGGGACTGAAAGGTCAAGGCTCCTTAGCATCACTCTCTCCAGAGTGGGTTCTCCAGCCCAGTGGCATCAGCTGCAGCTCTTACATGCTGACTCAGCTCCCAAGGTGTGTGTCCCAACAGGGAGGAAGCCAGGCAGATGCCACAAACCTGGTGATGGCCTGGATTCATTGGAAGTCATGCAGTGTCCCTTCCCCTGCAGGGTTATTAGACACTACCTCTTGATGCGATATAAAAATTACAGACATACTTTTGCAAAGAGTTGCAAACATATTTGCAAGTGTGTGTGTGTGTGTGTACCATACTTGCAAAAGTATTTTTAAGTGGACTAAGCACAAAACAAATTCATGGTGTAATTTCCCCACTTGGGAGATACATGGGACATGCAAAAAAGGTCTAAATCTTTTCCCATTTCTATTTAATATTTTAATTGAGAATAATAGGATAAAGTATTAAGAATTATCTATCCCAGGAGGTCAGGAATGTTGTATATACCAGGTTGGTTGTGTTGTTAGCCCCAACCAAAGCCCTCTCTACAGCCACACCTTCAACAACACTGCCTGACACCCTCCCATGAAAGGTAGGGTCTGCTCTCCTGCTTCTTGGACAGGACTGGCCCCTATGACTTGTTTTGATCACTGGAAAGCAAAGGAGGGTCTAACAGTTCATCACTTTAAGACTAGGTTTGAAGAGGCCTTGCACCTCCCACACTTCTGCTCTCACCCTTTCAGAGCCCTGCCTCCACCATGACAGTTCATGGAGGACAGGAAACTGCCGAGAGCAGAGCAGAGCCATCCCAGCTGCAGCCACCAGGGACCAGCCAGCTCCTGCCTTTCCCGGGATGACCACTAGCTGACTGCAGATACATGAGCAGGTCCACTCAGATAAGCAGAACTTCCCATACAGCCTTGCTTCATGAGAGATAATGAATGAATGATTCATGTTTTAAGCAACTAGGCGTTTAGTTGACATGTTCCGTGGCAATATTAACTGATTCAAAGTGCCCATTATATTATTCTTTACACTTTCAGCAGTGTGGAGGAAGGCAGTGCTAACCCAGGGCCTTGCACCAGCTACATTTCTAGCCCTTTTTTCTTTTTTTTCTTTTTTTTTTTCTTCTCTTGAGTTCTCCCTAAGACCTTAAATTGCCTGGATTCAAATTTTTAATCCTCCTGATGCCTCAGCCTTCCAGAGTAGAGGCATTACAGGCATATGTCACCACTCTTGGCCTAAACATTTCTATAGTTTTCCAGTTTTTCAAAATGATGAAGACAGAAAGCAAAAGTTGAACAGAAAGAGAAATTAAAGCCACCTTGATAGATGGTAATAGATTAATTGGTTCCTTTTTTGCTTGCCATGAGTAATTAAACTCCACAGGTACTTATTAACTCTGTCCCTGAAAGAAGGGCATTCATTACTATCTGAGTACTGTGCCACTTTTAAACACATCAAAACAACTAGACCACACAAATTACAATAAGGAAAGTACACACTACAATGTGCACATCTGTTTGTATATCACTTCTATCCAGAGGACACAAAATACCTATAGGGATTAATCTTCATTTATCTCCTGGGATGAAATAGGCAGGCAGTAGACAATTGCTACTCACATTTTGCCTGTTACATAATGACAATTAAAAATAAATAGCAATGCCATATCAATAAATAAGGTCTTGGTAAATTAAGTTTCCTTAGGCAAAATCTTCTAGGGTGTGTGATGAGATTCAATAATGGAATCTGGTCTACTCATCTGGTGATATCTTTATGTCCTAATCTTTATTTTTTAAAAAATCAATATAATTCTGTGAGAAAATTTTGGGGAATATATTTTATAGTTTGGTAATTTCTTTTAAGAAACTAAAGTTTTCACTTAAAAAAAAAATTTCTTTAGAAAAAGAAAAAATCCATCTGAACAGTGCCCTCCTCTGGGCAGGGTTCTGATAATGAACGAATATTCCAAAGATGCAGACACAAAAGGCAACAATGAGTGATACCCTGTTATTCATAAAATAAGATCCAAGACCCAAAGTCCAATCACTGGGGCATCTAGTAGGATTACTAGTAAAAAAAGAATTACTCAGGTTTCTGAGAACAGAGCATATGCTCAAGAGATCAAACTGCTCCTCATATTTAGACGAGGATGGAGTAGGTTTATTTCACTACCAATGAGAGAAAAAGCACCTCAAATGTTTTGCAACCATTGTAATTTGATTTCATTTTATTCTTTGCCTTATGCTAATAACTCAAAACAATTGTATTATTTTACTTGTGCAACTCTTCATATCAAAACATTCATCAATCAGAAGAAAAATCTCTTAGCTGACTAGATGATCTAATTTTGGAATTGAAAAAATATGATGCAAGTGTGTGCACCCTTAAGTACACATGTGTGTGTTTCGCCCCACACTGACCTGGAATTCATGTTTTCAGGGATTTCTGTGAGGCTCAATACATAGAGCAGATCAAAATTAATTGTTGAGGGAAGCAGCTATTATGGTTCTGCTCTCTTGGGCCAATATATATAAAGACAAAGGTCGGAAATCGATTATGTCACCAGGTCAAGGCCACTTGATGGCACAAAGCCAGCAAATGCTCTTCCTCCATATTTACACAGGACACATCTCTTAAAGAGAGGAAAAAAGGGTGATGTCTAAAGCCGTAATCTCTACTCTTGATAATCACAAGGTTTTTGCGGAAGTTACTATCCAGTACATATTTCTGCTGTCAGACTGCTTCTGTCACTGCATTTAAACCATGAAGTGCATTTGCTGTTGATTCGACTATTGTGGCAGGAAAATGACCTGTAAAGTTCTTTTGAGGAGCTTGGCATTTTGCATATATTATAGAAATACAAGAGGGAAAAATGTGTTAAAAATGAAGTTTATGAAAAGTCATCCAACTAAACTTTACATTTCATAGAACACAGAGACTGCTTGATTTGTGAGACTAAGAGAGAGAGAAAAAAGAAACCTGTCAAGGCAGAAAAAAAATCTCCATATTCTCATGTTTTCAAGGGCAGTTGTCAACTCTTTTTCTCCCTACAAAAATTGCAGCAGTAAGTGACAAAGTAAAAAATGTGCCAAACAGTACTCTTTGACCTCTTTTGGGTGGCTCTGATGTGCAAAGAACTTAATAGGTTGGAACATATGCTTTATTGGGGGTGTGTGGGGGGGTGACAAGTGTGTAAAGAAGATTTGAGAGCAATCTGATTGAAAGCAATGACAAAAGCCTCAAAATTTTATGAGCTCTTTGAAGAGATTTTGGGTTCACGTGAAGGAGGTTAAAATTATATCCTTCAGAGGTAACCATGAGATAGCTCTGCTTAATTTGTAGCGATTAAATAGTGAACTAAAAGATGAAATTTCTAGGTCTGTACCACGACCTGGTGCCAAGTGAAATTCATCAGAGTGGAGCATCTCATCACTGATAACGTGAAATGAAAAACCCATACCTCAGTGAAGGACACCGCTGTAGACCGCATCAACAAGACATTTGCCAGGGATCCACGGCCTTGGAGGGCAATGGCAGCCCTGGGTCCCTCCTACTGACTCCCTGTCGAAGAGGGGCTGGGGGAAAGGAGGTAATTAGCCATTCCACTGCTGGTCAGACAATGATGCCACCCCAGGTTGGGTGGTCAGATCTCAAACCCACAGTCTTACATCCTGACCCAGAACAGGGTTTTATTCCTTAATCCTACTTTCCAGGCTGCTCGCCTGCCTAGCTTCAGTGCAAGCTCAGGACGTTATTTGTGAGAATTAAAAAGCTTGTGCAGCCTGAGTTGCGAGGAGTAGAGAAGGACATCTTTATCATAGTAGCACTCACAACCATCAGCACAACTAAAGGTTGGCCAGAATTTCCATCAAAACCTCCCAATTGCCAGCCATTTATAACTTGGCTGTAAAAATCACTCCTGGGCTGCAATTCGGCAAATAGTGCCTCAGCTGAGCGGGAAAATTGTCCCCTCTGGTAGCAGTTGGTTTGTTTTGGTTTGCCCTTTGTTTTAGTGATTTGAGGAAAATATACAGTTATTTGAAAGACGCTACTTAAATGTAACCCTCTGAAAGAGAAAATGTTAAAGCTTTAAAGCATTTATTTATATTTTTACCTCCAGTAAAAGCAGTGGTTTTGACTCCAAGGTGAATGTGTCCTGGTCCCAATTACTTTTGGTATTTTCAAGAAACAAAGACAAGCCACCCAGCCTTTCATTCAAAGGCATCTGTTTAGAGAAAGGCTCTAAGTGTTTGTGAAGCTTGTTCCCCCCCAGATATGTAAAAGGACAGGCTGTTGCCTGTTGTCTCCAAACTCATTTTCTCCTATAAAGACCAAATCAGTGTGCTCACGCCCGAGAGCTCGGCATTTTTAATTGCCTCGAGGTGCTTATTTGCAGCAAAGGATGAACTCAGGAGGATCAAATAAGGAAGGGAAGAAAACTTGGCTCGTCCTTTCAGATGAACCCATTTATTTTCATCTCTCATCACTTTCACATCTGTGATTTTCTTCCTTCCTCCCAAGAACGGGAGGCGTTTTCTCCTGCCATTAAGGAGAGGTGGTTACTAGGGCCTGAGTCAGGCGTTTCCAGCTTGCTTCTGGAGCTTGACCAGTTTCCCATCTCCACAGCACTTAGGAGAAACTGGAAGCTGGCATTGCCCCATGTGAGCCCCCATGCTAAGTCACCTGGCCGGCTGGTGCCACCTTTGCAAAAACAAACACACAAAACAGAGACTGAAAGTACAACCAGAACAAACAAGCCTTTGGTGTTTAGTTGTGAAGGAAGAGCAACTGGGGCCAAAAGAAGTCACAAGGAATGGAAGAAAGAGGTTAGTGTTGATCCTCACATCCATTAATCCAGGGTTTGGCCTTCAGATTCTTGAAATTCACACTTATCTTTTCTTAAGTGCCCCTAGGAGAGAGAATTACTTCCATTTCAGTGAGGAAAGCACAATAGAAAAGCCAATAATGGAATTTAGTCTCACGGGTCCCATTTGGGGACTTCAGCACTCCTTGCTTAGGGGATTGGATCCAGAGAGAGATCAAAACACCCTTTAAATCCTTCCTGAGTTCCCCTAAAATGGAACGAGAACATTTAAGTACTTTCTCTTGGAGTACGGCACTTATGGAAAAAGACCCCTGCCTGAGGATCCTCACATTCTAAAGGCCTTGATGTGCTTCCTGCCACTGCCCTCCTGCCACTATGTGCAAGGCCAAGGGCACATGCCCATCCAGAGCCTCTGCTTTGCCCCACAGCAAGGCCATGAGCTCATATCAAGGGCCCCAAATCTCCTGTCCAAAAACCTCCAGATGCTCTGCCCTTAGGCCCTTATGGGATGGTAGGTAGAGCTTGATCAAGCCCTCAGACTGGACTCTCCACAGGTGTGTGCAAAGCCCCTTATACAGCAGAGCAAAGCAAGGGGAGAGGGCAGTGCATGAGAATAGAAGCCAGCAAGGCACTGGGGCAGCTCTCCCTATATTGCTCTCCTCTGTACCTGAAGCCTAAGGCTTCTACATTTGAAGCTGGTCTTCCAGGATGTTCTGAAAATAATTGTGTTCAAAATAATAGAAAGATGGAAAAGTATGTTAACAGAGTATGAGTTGGATAAGGTGACTTCTGAATATTTAGACTTCCATTTTGTAGTGTTGTTCCAGGTTCTCTGAAGGTTGTGGATGGGCTTATTGAAAAGTCACACCAACGATGAGCTGAACGGCACCAAGTGTTTTCATGAGTGTCTTAATTACCTTCTCATTGTTGAGACAAATACTTGAAACCCAGAAATTAAGGGAAGTTTCTTTTGGATCATGGTTACAGTACATGGTTGGCTGGCTGTGAGGTGGAACAGCATAGTGGAAGGACCTAGGTAGAGGAAATGTGCTCACACCATGGTAGCCAGGAAAACAGAGACATGAGGATCTGGGAAGGGAGATGCACCCTTCCAGGTTACACCCCAGTGACCCAGCCCTTTGACCAGACCTCACCTCCTAACAGCACACTCAGTTGCTGACCTTACCAGAGGAAAAGTATATTGTCTCAACTATGAGTGCATGAGGTCTTTGGGGGGAATATTCTTGATCTAAATCATAACAGTGAGTATACATACAAAGCTACTGTTTTTTATTTTTCTCTGCATTGAAGTCTGCTTCAATAATCACCCAGAAGTTTACCTGCCACCTTATTTTGCTTTTACTACTTATTAGTTGCCTTTCTAGTGCCTCTTTTTCTCTTTTCTTCACTTCAATTTGTTTCCTCCATGCTCCTTCTTGTTCATCTGGAAATTCTAATATTATTTTCAGTTTTTCTAACTTTTTTTTGAGACAGGGTCTCGCTATGCAGTTCAAGCTGGCCTTGAACTCATGGCAATCCTCCTGCCTCAGCCTTCCAAGTGCTGAGATTATAGGCATGCATCACTATGCCTAGCTCTAATGGTTATTTTTTAGGTCGTAGAAATGATAATGAAACTTTGTTGCATTATTAACAAATGTGAAGATTATCCCTAAGCACACACCCTAAATGAACCCCTAAAAGGCTCTTTTGCTTCTGCACTCTCTTCTCTGATTCATTTCCAGATTCAAGATTTTGCTAAGCTAGTTTAGTTTTGGGCTATTATTGAGTTTTAATTACTGAATGTCCCTTCCAATCCAAGGATGTTTATTTAAAATTCATAGAATTGGGCCGGGAATCTAACTCAGTGGTTCTGCCGCCTGCCTTGCGAGCGCAAGGTCCGGAGTTCAATCCCCGGTACCAAAAAAACAAAAAAAAAAACCCAAACAATAAAATTCAAAGAATTGCATCTAGTAGACCAAAACGGTGTTTCCTAGGCTTATCAAATAAAAAATCAAATTGCGCTTGGACTAAAGATTAAATATATCATGAAACTCATTTAGACCTACTTCACAAAGTTCTTGAAACATTTGGTCAGGTACAACCACAGATTTCAGACAAAAGGGGAAGAGATTGTGTTCCATTAACAAGTATTGACCCAAACCATAGCAGACAGATAGACTGGATGAAGAACATACAGTTCTTCTTTCTGGAGCCAAAGATCATGTCAAAATTAGGCCAAAGAAAACCAGCAGGGCATTGCTAGAGAGGTAAGGGCAGTGGATGCAACTGGATGTGAACCTGCATGTGCCCTTTGAAATCGAGACCGAGAAGGATGCAGTGCCTCAATGTCCAGCACACAGTGGAATTCACTCACCCCTGCTCTTTCCACAGCATTCGGCAAGTTACAAAGCAAAACATTTTTGATGCATAATGTGGGACTGAATTCTTACACATGGCAAGCAAACTATTAATCTCTGTTTAGGGAGAAGTTGAAGCTGGAAGTTTTCTCATTTTACTCCAGCTCAAAAAGTTAGAGGTGATTCTTGAGCTTAAGGCCTTTCGATGTTGACCCAAATGCATGCTCTTCTATACAATCTGAGGTTTCTGTTGTTGCTGTGTTTTCTTTTGCCCTCCTGGAATTGAACTCAGGGCCTTGTATGTGCTAGGCAAGTGCTTTGCCACCAAGCCATGCCTCCAGCACACAGCACAAAACTTTGAATGTAGCACGTGTGGGGAATGATAACAGCTCTCAGCTAGAACAGTGCTGCTCAGACTTTCTGGATTCTCCTTTGTTATGTGCTGTGATGGGAGCGGGAGGGGCAGGAAGAAGGCTTATACTCTTTCTGGTTGTCATTTCCCGACAGCCATTTATGGCAGTCCCGTGAGTCTGACCCCTGGCAGCACCCAGACACATCAGGCCAGCATTGGATTTATGACAGTCCTAACTACTGCCATCCAATCTGCTAACCTGTGCAGGGCACAGACATCAGGAAATATGTCTTTCTGTAAATACAATACAGGGGAACTTATTTGTTGTGGCAGCAAGGAGCAGAAAAGGACATTGCTCTCAGGGCCCCAAAGGGGAAAAAAAGATGATGTATGATATAAGGTAAGATATTAATCATGCCTGACACTTCTGGATAATCAACTGGAGTTATCCTTGGGAACAATTTCTTTTCAAGGATAAAAGAGAAGAAAATAAATGGGGAGGAGCTTATCAAATTTGACAGCATAACCTGATATGATACTGAACAACTATAGCTCAGCATTCTTACTAAAAGGCTGACTGGCAATTAGGTTCAAGAGTGTGAAGGTCATCAAAATGATTGGTGAATATTTTGTTTCCCATTCCTCTCATCTGCACTAGAGTCACGTAGTGGAAGGTCCAAATTTAGTCATTTAGGAGACCTACAATAAGTCAAAGCTCTCATCTTTAAGGTTCATTATATCATGAAGCACTTTCAAGGAAAAGACTGCCATTGTCTACAAGTCTCCAAACCAGCTCAGGCAGAGGCGATAGTGTTTTAGCCTGTGTAGATATATCCACTGCATAACACATGGGACCCAAGCCCCACGCTGGGAACCTGGTGCCCAGCTAGATGTGGGAGGAGATGCACTTTTAACGCTGAGAATGCCTCATATTAACTAACTCCAGGGCAAGAGAAAATACCATTCTCCTCCTTAGAGTACAAAGGAGTAAAGAAAAGAAGGAACACTTGCAAGTTACTGAAGGATTAAGTATTAACTTTGATCCTTTCATGGCAAAGGTCCATCAGAGGAGCAACAAGTAGGAGATATTACCTATGATGCGGTATTTGTGAGTGTGAAGTATAATCCCTCAATAATCAAATCAAACCATTAATACTCTTTAGAATTAATGCCATCTGCTGCCTATAACCACAAAACCAAAAACACTGTGATCTCAACCTTTTGGGACTTGAGCCAAGCATTAAAATCTAAAGTTAAGACATTTTTTATTGAATTCTTCTATTTCCTTCATTGGAACTCAATCCTCAGATTTTTATTTTTGTAAAAATGTTTTGCAATGGTATAGTCCTCTATACTTCACAAAATGGCTTTGCCATTTTAATTTTCATACCAGTTCTGCATTTTATTTCAACAAAAAATGATCTGTTGACTATTTTGTGACAGCTTCTATTCCAGGCACTTGGAAATGCAAATAGAATAGAAAAGAATAGAAAGAATAGAATAGAAAGGCTTTCTTGACATACTGAAGTCTTGAGGAAGATGCACAAATAGCTAGCTCACAGTGCTATTCTAAGGGCTGTAATACAGTACATGAGCAAGAAGAGGTCAAGTGACTTTCCCAAGGACATGCTGCTGCTACGTGATAGAAGAAGGAAACAAGTCCATGGCCTTTGACCCAAATTTAGACTGTTTTCCACTGTCCCAAAGCTACTTTCTCCTATCAGCCAAACTCCTGGCCATTCATCAGATTTCCCTTCCTTAATTTAGAGAGTATGGTTTACAGAATTGCTAACACACTCTCTTGCATCTGTCTTTCAGCACTCTTGCCCCACTTATGTCTGTGCACTGATTTTAGTTTTATACTCTTAGCCGCTTAAGTCCCAGGGGCCACTCTTGACCTTCTCTACCCTTTAGATTATACCAGGACTCTTCAGCTTCACTCACCTGGGAAAATTTCTTGCTCATTCCCACCTTCTATTAACTGCAGTCTGCTCTGAATCCACCAGCTGTGACTACTTGAACAAGCACGTCACAGCTTAGACACAGGAACACATCATATCCTTTAAGGCAATCACCATAAGAGAGGTTACAGATTTATTCTAATGATGCTGCAATTGCTCACATTCATATTATATTAGGAACTGCATTTGACATTTTCAATTTCTTTCGCTTTGAATTACTAAGACGGTGGAAAAACTGCAACCTTTTGATGTTGCCTTTGATTTTTGGAAACAGTCAATAGACCCAACCAGTGAAAGATAATGCCATTTGCTTCAAAATGAGCTTATAATTTGTTGATTTTTATAATGGGTGATTCAATAAGTAAAATCAGTTATACTTTGGGGCAGTGTTAGTATGAATTAAGAAAAAATATACTTTCCTATGGTGACTTCTCTGAGGAAGTAGAGTCTAGTTATTAATACTTATTAATCAATGGAAAAAATAAGTTATTTGTTTTTATATAGATAACATCATACATCTTTTATGGGATATGTTATGGAATTCAGTACATGTATATAATGCATAATAATCAAATCAAAGGAATAAGCATTTCCATCTCTTCAACATTCATTATTTTAGGTACTGAGAATTTCCTACTCTTTTCTGGTCATTTTGAGATATATCACACATTATTTTAAGATAAAGGTATCCTACTGTGCTATAGAAAACTGGATGTAATACTTGTGGCTGTGTATAGTGCCCCTTATTTAATTTATTTCCCTTCCCTATCCTTTGCCAGTCTCTAATGAAAGCTACTTCATTCCATTCTTAAACAGAATCAACTATTTAATTTCCACAAATGAATAATATAATATAATATTTACTCTTCTGGGTCTGGCTTATTTTGCTTAACATAATGGTCTCCATTTTCATTCATATTACTGCAAATGACAGGATTTTATTCCTCTTTATGGTTGAATAATACTCCACTATGTACATATGCTTATATTCTTTATCCATTCATCCACTGATAGGCATTAACCTTGAGTCTATATTTTAGATACTGTAAATAGTGCTACAATAAACACAGGAGTATAAGCATCTGTTTGGTATAATAATGTCATCTTCTTGGATATACACTCAGTAGTGGATTTCTGGGTCAAATAGTTCTATTTTTAGTTTCTGAGGCATCTCCATATTGTTTTTCATAATAGCTGTATTAATTTACATTTCCACCAACAGGTATAAGAGTTCCCCTTTCCCTACAGCCTTACCAACATATGTTACTATTTTGTTTTTGTCTTTTTGATGATATACATTCTAACTGAGATGAGACAATACCTCATTGTGGTTTTGATTTGCATTTCCCTGTTGACTAGTGACATTGAGCACTTTCTTCGTATACTTGTTGGCCATTTGAATATCTTCTTTTAAGAAATGTTTATTAAGGTCTTTAGTCCATTTTTAATTGGGGGGTTTTTTTGGTGTTTGGCTTTTTGAGTTATGTATATACTCTGGATCTTCTTTAGGTATAGTCTTTGTTGATTTTTTTATATATACAAAAGATTCTTAGTTTAATACAATCCCATTTGTCTATTTTTACTTGTTTATTTGGGGATCTTGTCCCCAAAACCTCATTGCCTACACAAGTGACTTAAAGTATTCCCCCTATATTTTCTTGTTATTTCATACTTACAGTATTTTACATTCAGGTCTTTGATCTATTTTGAGTTAAGTTTTGTGTACAGTGAAAGGAAAGAATATAGATTCATTCTGCATATGTATATCCAATTTTACCAGGACTGTATATTGAAGAGACTGTCCTTTCCAATGAGTGTTATTGTTGCCCTTGTCAACAATTAGGTAACTGTTATGAACATGGATTAATTTCTGGGTTCTGTATTTTGTTACATTGATCTCTGTGTGTGTTTTTATGCCAGTACCATGCTGTTTTGGTTTTTGTAGTTTTGTAGTATGCTTTGAAGTCCAGCATTATAATGCTTTCAGCTTGTTTTTCTTGCTCAGAATTGCTTTGGCTATCCTGGGTCATTTGTGGTTCCATATTAATTTTCAGAATGTTATTCCTATTCCTGTAAAGATAGTCATTGGTATTTTGATGGGAATTGCATTGAAGCCATAGTTGTTTTAATAATATTTTTTCAATCCATGAACATGAGATTTCTTTCCATTTTTTGCTGTCCTCTGTAATTTCCTTCATCATTGTTTCATAATCTTAACTGCAAAGGTATTTCACTTTCTCAGTTAAATTTAGAGTGGAATATTTTATTTTTGTAGTGATTATGAATTTGAATTGCCTTCATTTTCTATAAGTTCATGATTGCCTATGTGAACAGCTACTGTATTTTTATGTGAATTTTATATCTTACAACTTTACTGAATTTTGTTTATCAGTTCTAACATCTTCTGGATGGAATATTCAGTTTTTTCTATGTATAAAATCATGTCATTTGTAAACAGGGATACTTTAGCTTACCAATTTGGATGCCCTTTATTTCTCTTGCCCATTGTTATCACAAAAACTTCCAAGACTATGTTTTTAAAAATGGTGAAAGTAAAAAAAAAAAATGATGAAAGTAGAAACATTTATCTTGTCCCCATTTCTTAGAGAAAAAAAAAAATTAAGTTTTTTCCAGTTCAGTATGATTTTTGTCTGTGGATTTTTCATATATATCCATTAGTATATATATAGTATGTATAATATATACCCATTAGTATTTTAAGGTATGTCCCTCCTCTGCCTAATACTTGAAAGTTTTTATTATGAATGAATCTTACAGAATGTTTTTTCACATCTATTGAGATATTGGTATGCTTTTTGCTTTTCATTCTGTTAATGGGTTATATCATATTTATTGATGTGTATTTCAAAACATCCTTGCCTCCCTAGCATGACTCCTACTTGATCATGATGTAGAAATGTTGTGTGTGACATGGTGTTTCAAATATGGCTTGCTAGTATTTTTTTTTTTTTTGAGAATTTTCACATCTTTATTCATCAGGACTAAGGGTCTGTAGCTTGCTTGCTTGTTTTCTCCATTTTTTGTTGTTGTGTTTTTGTCTGGTTTTGCTATTAGAGTAATGCTGATCTTACAAAAATAAGTGGCCAGTTTCCTCTATTTCAATTTTTTGGAATAGTTTCAGAACCATTGGAATAAGTCTTCTCTAAACATTCTATATCATTCAGCAATGAAACCATTAGGCCCTGGACATTTTGTTAGATGGCCAGCTTTCAATCTTATTAATTATTATTGTTCTATTTTAATTTTCTTTTTCTTCTCGATTCAATTTTTGTAAGTTATATGTGTTCAGGATTTTATTGACTTCTAGGTTTTCTGGTTTTTCAGCATAGCATTTTCTTATCCTTTGTATTTTTGTGGTGTCAGTTGAAATGTGTCCTTTTCATCTCTGATTTTATTTATTTGGGTTTTTTCTCAGTTTCTTTTAGTCTAGCTAAAGGTTTGTCACTTTATCCTTTCAAAAAAACAACTTTTTGTTTCATGGATTTTTTAATACTTTTTTAGTTTTGACTTTATTTCCATTCTGATATTTTTTTCCGTCTATTAATTTTGTGTTTGCTTTATTCTCCTTTTTCTAAATCCCTAAAGTGAATTGTTAGATTGTTTACTTGAGTTGTTACTTTTTTGATGTGTAAGTTTATTGCTGCAGTCTCCCTCTCTTTACTGCTTTGGCTATATCCCACAGATTTCAATATGTTCAGTGTTGTCATTTTCATTTGATTTCAAAAATCTTTTGATTTCCCTTTTAGTTTCTTCAGTTACACATTGGTCATTTAGGAGCATGTTACTCAGCTTTTGTGCATTCCATCCCTCCTCTTCTCTTTCATTATACTTTTATTTTGTTCTGATCTGAGAAGATACATGGTATTACTTGTGTATAACTATTCCTCCTTGCTTATGGTTTCCATTTGCATTTTATGAATTTTTCAGACCATTCAATTTTAGTCTATATGGATCCTCATCAGTGAGAGGAGTTTATCTTAGGTGGTACGTAGTTGAGACCTGACATGTATTTTAGTCTATCCAGTCAGTCTATGTCTTTTGATTGGTGAATTTAACCCATTTATATTCAACATTATTATTGATAGGTATGGCTTTCCCCATCATTTTATTGCTTTCTGCTTGTTTGTATATTCTTTCTTAGTTTACTACATATGAATTATTTGCATAATTTTTGGAGTTTCCTGCCATGCTAAGGTTTAGTTCTCTTCTTATTCTTTTTTATGTACCTGTTCTTCTAATGCATTTTTTATGTCAGTGTGTTTTCATGATGGTGCTTGTTATCCTTTTGTTTCTAGTGTAGGACTCCTGCAAGTATTTCGTGTAGAGCTAGGCTTTGAATATCCTCACATTCTGCTCATATAGGAAAGACTTTATCTTTCATTTTTGAAGGTTAGTTTTACTAGGCAGAGTTCTCTTGGTTGGTAGGGTGTTTTGTTTTGTTTTGTTTACCTTTCCTTTTAGTACTCTGAATATATCATCCTATTCTCTTCTGGCCTCTAAGGTTTCTGTTAAGAAATCTCTCTAATGGACAGTTCCTTACATGTGACCTCATGATTTTCTCTGGTCTATAAGGTTTCTACTAAGAAATATTATCTAATGGACAATTCCTTACATGTGACCTCATGCTTTTCTCTTGTTATTTTGAGAATTCACTGTCTTTAACTATTGATATCTGACATATGCTTTGAGGAAGGGCTTTTTGTGGTTGACACTCCTTGGGGTCCTTTAAAAATTTCTTGTACCTGGATCTCTATATCTCTTTGAAGAATTAGGATGTTTCCAGGTATCATTTTATTGAATAAGTTTTTCAACACCTTTCTTCCTTGCCTTCTAGAATTCCCATCAAGTGGCTAATTTAATACTTAATTGTATCCCATACATCTCAAACTTTCTTCATTCTTTTTAGATTTTTTATAGTTTCCTTTTATCCCTTTTTTCTTTTTCTTTCTTTTTGTTGTTTGTCTAATTTTTATTTCAAGTTCAGAAATTCTTCCTTTGTCTGTTCTACTCTGTGGTGGGAGCACTCCACTGTATTTTTATTCCATTGATTGAAATTTTTAGCTCCAAGATTTCTGGTTGGTTCTTTTGTATGGTTTCTGCTTCTTTGATGAATTTTTAATTGATACCCTAAATTTTTTTCTCATTTCTTAATGTTTCCTTATTTGTATTCTCTACATGTCTCTGAGTTTCCTTAGGATCAAAGTTTTGAATTCTTTTTCAGGAATTTCTTATATTTCCTTCAAACTAAGATCTACTTCTGAAGAATTGCTGTTTTTCACTGAAGATGTCATCGTTTCTTTCATATGTTTTGTATCCCCACATTGAAGTTTTCACATCTAATGTAATTTATGGAATAGCTTTTATAGAAAAAAATTTTAGATGTAATATCTGGTATAGGTTAGGTAGGTCCTTGACTTTGGTTATACTTGTGCTCAAAGATGTAGCCTCTGTGTGATTTCTTCAGTTCTGCTTGATGTCAACAATGTGCAAGAATGCTTTACTAGATAGAATGCAGCAGTTTGTAAAGACACTTGTGCAACTTTTAAGTGGTCATAGGCTTTCAAACGTGCATGTCCTCATTCCTCATACAATCAAGCACTTGATGGCTGATAAGCTTGTGACAAGTGCCCCAATGTCTGAGATGCAGGACGTGGACTGTTGCCAGGACCCTCAGGGCAAGCACAAGTGACACCAAGGGTTGTTTGCACAGCAGCCATGGTTCCTAAGCCTCAACATGTCCCCAGAACTCTCAAAATGAATTCAATAGCTGTCTGGCCCTGTAGCCCTGGCAACCACAGCTCTGGAGCCACAGGATGGGATGGGATCTTCCCTAGGTCCTTCAGAAGGAATGGGCAATGTTGGTCTCTGACTCTGGTGATCATAAACCTGAGGTTGTGGGATGTTTTCCTAGGCCCCATAGGGTGATAGCCAATGGCTCTTTGGGCTTGTAGTGCTGGTAGCAGCTCTTCTGGAGCTGTGGGGTACAGATGGCTTTTTTTTCCCAGATAACAAGGTACAATCACAAGTGATACTGGGGCATTTGCCACAAGAAGGTACAGTCCCAAGTCCTTGGACTGTTACTAAGCTCTTCCCTAGTTCCTCCAAGGTGTATGCAGATACCACTTGGATTGGCACTGGTATCCATGTTCCTAGAGATTACAATGTAGCTATGACTTTTCCTAGTTCTCATGGGTCAAGCATGGTTGACACTGGGACTTGGGGCTTTGGTATCTGAAATTCTGGAGCTGCAAGTCGTAGATGGGGAGTTCCTTAGGTCAAATTGGGGCAAGAGCTGGTAGGCCAGACTTGTGGTGTTGAAAGCATTGGTTACAGAGTGTGAAGGACAAAAACAGGACCTTCCCTTTGTCCTTGAGTGATATTTCACATCAACTGCTAGAGCCACAAGACTGTGGGCTATGAGGAAGACCTTCCTAATGCCTGCCAAGTGAGTGCAGCTGATGCTAGAATTGGTACACTTGTAACAGGACAGCTATCCTGGACCTGAAAAACAAGGATAGAACCTTCCCCAGGACCTGCAGGGTAAAAGAAGTCACTGCAGTCCCAAAGTTATAGGATGTGGTGACCTTCCCTACTTCCTGCTGGTTCTCATAGCTGTATTTCTGGAGCTCTGGGATGCAATTGGGTCTTTCCCCCTGGTCATGGGGGATGGGTGATGCTAGGATTTGGGTACCAGCAGCTACAGTCTCATGGGTGTGGGTTGAGGAGGAGACCTTCTTAGTTCCCACCACGTGAACACAGACAGGACTTAGGATGGCAGAAATGGCAACTTCAGATCCTGAAGCTGCAGGACAGTGAAGGACTTTTGCAGGCATCAAGGGGACAGCTTTCACCAGCATCCTCAAGACCGTGGGCTAGAGAAAGACCTTCCTTTTTCCATAATGCCAGTGTGGGTGATGCCAAGTTTGGGGCACTGAGACCCACATCCTTGGAATTTCAGGACACAAATGCAGCCTTTCTTTGGATCTGCAATACAAGTATAAGTGAAGCTGCAATTTTCTGCACCAGCAGCTGCAGTCTCAAGGCCATGGACTAGGGAAAGATCATGCCCTAGTTACCACCGCATGGGAATTGGGCTTGTGGCTACAGCAACCACTACTCCTGAAGCTGAAGAATGCTAAGACAGCTGGCTTCCACTCTTTGAGACACACACAGGCCCAAGCCTTCTGGAAGCACCAAGGAAACCAGCTGTCAGTCTCTGAAGCAGAATAACATTAGTAGGAGTTATTGTTACTTAGGTTTGCAGCCCTTTATAGTAGAGTAGTTGCTCTTGGTCCAAGCAGCTCCCCAAACTGGATTTAAAGCCTAAGAGGAATAGGAAATTCTCCTGCAGTTAGGGGCTCAGGCCTGCTGCTATGATTACTGTTCTTGGCAATTTCTTGCATCCTTTTTCCCAGCAGAATAAAGTCCCTCCAACTCTAGGAAGCCAGAATTGAAGTTTCAATTTGTTCTTCGGGTTGCCTTTCTCAAGAATAATAGAAGTTTGGGGACTGTCTGTTTGAAAAGAACTTGGGCCTTATTAGGTCAGGCCTGCTGAATTCAAACTTACCACATGACCTTCTGTTTTACCTTTCTCATGTTTTTATTTTGGTTGTATTTTATTTTAAGATATACTTTTCTGTTAAATTAATTTTGAAAGGTTCTACTTTGAATAATACCTCACAAGTACTGCTCTTTCCTCTGCCCATCTATTCCACTTATGCAGATTTTGTACTGAATTAGTTCATTTTATTTTATTTTGCTAAATTACTTTTCCTGGGGCTAAAGGAGATTTTGAAATGATGACATTATACAGGGTTACAACTGATCAAGTATCAAAAGTTTCTAATTCACAAAAAAACAGTCGTTTAGAAACCAAAGAGTGATAGAAATCTATTTAGCATCCTGAAGACCAGGAAATCTAGTAAAATACATTGAGACTACATGGTAAATATGTAGCAAAAGAGCCTGGAGATGAAAAGGTATAATTCAAGCCCAATGACAGACTAGCAAAGAGATTCTTAAAACCTTCTGGAGCTAGTACTGCATCTGTTTTTACAATAAAAAGGCTTCTGTTTTCTAAGTAAGAAAAATATCTTACAGAATATAAAGGCAACTCCAGGTGCTGGCTGCATTGTTCATGCTTTATATCATTTATGGACTGGGTCTCTTTAGTTATGCAATGAGAAAACCAGATATATATTCTGACCTCTAAGGAATAAAACACATATAAAACATTTACATCATTAAAGATAATTGTGTCTCAAATATAATTAAATATATTCTTAAGGCTTATCCACACAGATTCTTCTCAAAATTAATGCCTAATAGATTCTCAAAATTTGAAGTCTTTTACTGAAAACTCTTGAAGAAGAAATAAGTATAATTGAATTTCTCTCCTACAGAAAAAGTTCTAAAAACATTTTAGACAATAGTTTCCCAAAGAACTATTCTCCAACAAAATTTCTTCAGTTTCCTTTAGAATTTCAGCCCTTGGCATTCTCATCTCCTTGATCTGTTATATCTTCTACAAGTAACCCTGGACCCTGGACCTTGTGTGAAGAATTGCTCTCTCTAGGTTTTGTCCAGCTATTTCTTCTACTTGTTACTCCAGTAAATGTAAGGAAGGGACCAAAAGGCAGACAGACCCCACACATAATCTTTTACAAGGCATGATGGAAAACAAAAAACCTGTAAGTAGTTATATTTTATTCTTATGATACTATCAGCCCTTACAATTAAGAATAACAAAATAGTGTCCATATTTAACAAAGCCGTAGTCGGGGGAAAAAATCCTCTCTAAATCAAATGTAAAAATGCATCCATTTTGGAAAATGGTCTAGTAGTTCCTCAAAAGTTGAAAATAAAGTTATCAGCTGACCCAGCAAGTTTACTCCTGAATATGGAATACTCAAGTGAAATGGAAACATAGGTCCAAACAATTATTTGTATATGGAGAACATCATTATTCCTAATAGACAAAGGATGCATAACCCATATGTCTATTAACTGAGGAATGGATAAACAAAATGTGTTACACCCATACAATGGAGTATATGTTTCAACAATGAAAACAAGTGGAGCACTGATAGTCTCAATACAGCTGACTCTTAAAATACATGTTATATAAAAGAAGCTTAGTCATAAAAACCATGTATTGTATGATTCTCATTATATAAATGTCCAGAATAGGGAAATTTATACAGATACAGGGTAGATTAATGGCTAACGCTGAGGAGTTTCTGGGAAAATGGGAGTGGATGCCAAGTACATGATTTTTCTTGGGTTGGTTAAATATCCTAAAAACTCATTTTGCTGATGGTGTGGTATACTAAAAATTATTGAAACACTTTCAATCGGTGACTTGTGTGGTACAAGAATTATGCATATATGTCAATAAAGTTGTAAAAAGAATCCTCCAACATAAATCCTATCATCCTCTACCCCAAAACCACAGAAAAAGAATACAGAACTTCATTGTTCAAATTATTTCTGGCATTAATTTTATAGTTAAGAGGTATTTCCCAACATCGTAGCCTGGGGTTTTATGTATATTGTGTCTAATATTCACAAACTTGCATCCTCCTTTCTGTCACAGAACACTGTATAATAAACATTTAATTTAGAAATGTGTCCTAGATACACGATCCTATCATGTATATTTAACATTAAAATCCACAGAAAGGGAATAAATTACATAAAGTATGAATAAAATAATGAACTCTGAAGTTATAACAAAAATAATGACAATGAATCTTTTTGTAGCTGCAATTTATTACATGAAAATGTAGTTTTTTGCCCCTGTGAACTATGTCTGCTATCCTGAGTCACCCTGCTCTGATACCCATGTAAAATAGTGTAAAGTGGACACTATTTGATTTGGTCTCTATTTCTGTATTAGTCAGCTTTCTCATTGCTGGCACAAAATACCTTAAACTCAAAACTTAGAGGAGAGGTTTATTTTTGCTCAGGATTTAGAGGTTTCTGTCCATGGCCAGCTGGCTCCAAGGCAGAAGCGTCATGGCAAAGGGGCATGGTGGAAGAAAACAGTTTACCTTGTGGAGGCTGGAAGCAGAGAGACAGGAAGAGACAGGAAGTGGCTCTGGACAGGAGACAGCCTTCCAAGTCACAGCCCCGGAGACCCACCTTCTCCCAGGCATCAGGTCTTAACAGCTCACTCAACTATTAACTCACATTAATCCACTGATAAGCAGAGCACCCCAAAATCCAGTCAACTCCCAAAAACCTCACCTCTCAACACATGAAATCTTGGAGATATATTTTAGATCTAAAACATAACAATTTCCACTAAAAGGGACCATGACCCTTTGGAGAGTAGTTTAAAAATGGGAGGAATTAAGACAAGCGTGGAAAATCTGGTTGGAAAGTAAGAATGCTTTCCTAACTATCTACATTTCAGAGGTTGATTGAAACTGTTGTATATGAAGGCCCTGAGTCAATGATAATTAAAGAGGATGAAATTATAACATGCAGAAAAATCATTATTTACTGTTGTGAGGCAATTGACCAATGCCAAATTTCTAGTATGTTTTAATAGAAGGGTATATAATTAGAACAAATCATTGAGTTGAAGAATAAACATAAACTAACACCAATTTGTTTAATTGAGACATTTTCTCCCTTTCATTAGGTAATTCAAAGAGTAACTGTAGAAAAAGCAGTTAAGGTTTTTGTGTGTTCTGTTGGAGATTTAAGAACTATTTTTAAAAGAATCAAAGACTAGGCCTGTTGAGTTGCTAGGAGGTTGGCAGGAGACTGGACAATCCCTCTCTGACTCAATACCTGCTTTAGGTCTGGCTCATGGTAGAAACTTGAACCCTTTTGCTATTATATTTTAAATGGGAACTCCTATTCTTTGCCTATGTTGGCATCCATCCATTCCAGGTATCAGTAACATTATTAACCCCTGTGCTAATCTCTCTCTGACACTATATTTATGACCATGATTCCAACATAAAATTCCAAGTAACTAAATGTGACTAGAATGTAGTGACCCAGTATATTTCTGGGTGAAAATTAAGATGGGAAAGTTGAGCCAGATCAGAACCCTATTTTTTTGGCTGGGGAAGATACCTAATATTTATTACAAAGACAACATAGAGCCATTGAAAGATAATTGGAGCCCTTTCAGGCCTGTGCCATTTGGCATTGACAATAATGTATTAGTCAAGAACATTTGGAAGTCATTGTGACCAGAAATGGGCTAATAGTCACAGAAGCTATCATGTAGCCTATTGAATATACTTCCTTCAGAAAGTGTTAGGAGTCAAATCAAAATCATTAATTTCATGAACAATTTTTAAGGGAATTTTGTACCTGGCATAAACTGAATGAAGGCCTATATATGGCTTAAACATGACAATATAGTCATTAGGAAAAGTGCCTTAGCATTCTATTTTTTCCAAATCAATGTGTAAATAAAATTTTATCCAAAGACGAACAGAAACATTCCTGTGGCTGAATAACTTGGGTCTGTTGCCCATTGTAACAATGGAGAATATATCGCATGGGTCATGGGGCAGTAGATCGGTAAGATGATTTTAGAAAACAATTTGTAGGATTTGGGTTAATTTTAGGTGGGTTTTGAGGATTTCAAAAACAAAGCCATCACTCTAGGTTAAATGCTGTCTGAAGAGATTCTATGATTTGCTATTTTAGTAGCCCATATCTAAAATAAGATTGAAGCCAGGCTAAAGCTGCCAATTGGTAAAGAAGCGTTAGTCACTCATACCATAGGGAGATATTTGGTATTTTTGTGGTTTTATGTTACTTTGTTTTTTGTCTGGGCTTAGACAAAATTGTGGGAATGATCTTTATTTTTTGTAATCATAGCTTAATCATAGCTACAGAGTGATCTTGTGTGATTTCGATGGTCCATGAGATTGTTTGCATCCAACAGAGAATGCCAAGGAAGAATAATACAAGACCACCTCCCAGGCTTCATATGGTTGCTTTTCTCTTATATGAGCAGCAAGGGAAGAAATCTCGGTAACCTGAGCTTAGTATAACAAAGAGTGATGATTTAAGCCAAATTTGAAATTATAGCAAAGGCACATATGCTTCTTGCTTGGTTAAATGCTGTAAGATTTACATGGGCTTTATTGTGGTTGTGATCTTAAATGACTTGGTTATCAGCCTGTGGTGCTATTGGAAGGGCGTGGAACCTTTAGGAGGTTTTGCCCAATGGGGAGTTTAGGTCCATTAGGGGAACACTCGCTGGGAAATACATGCTGGGACCCTGGCCTCTGTCTCTCTGTCTCTTTCTGTCTCCTTCTTCCCCTCCTCTGTTCCCTCCCCCCATCCTCCACCCCCTTTTCCTGTCCACCATGACAGGACCTGAGCTGTGTCACTCCACCATGTGCTCCTGCCATGATGTTCTACCTCACCCAGGCCCAAAACACTGGAACCAAGGTGACCATGGACTGAAAGCCAGAGTCAAACTCTTGATTATCATTCCTCCTTTTTGTTTATCTCAGCATTTTGTCATAGCAACATAAAATTGACTAAGATGAGCCTTTGTCACAATTCAAATGCCTGGGAAACATGACAAAGATAAGGAAGCATGTGTTAAGTATATTTATTTATATCTTCCCTGTTTAACTTAAAAATGAGATCCTTAATTTATTATTTAAATATCATTATGTAACAGTTTCCTTCTCAAAATCCAGATTTTTCAACTGACTATAAAAATACTATAACATTAAAATAATGCCACCTCTTATGTTCTATAATGTTAAAATACTGTTGACAATGACTGCTTGTTACTCACCATGGAACTTTGAACAAAAACCATTTTATTAGTTAGGATGAAGAATAATAAAGATCCTGGTTTGTTAGAATATTGAAGATCAATTTATAGGGAGAATAGTGGAAGAGAAAGCAGAAGGCAAGAGCTGCATTAAGTTGGCTATTTTATGAGAAATGGTAATTTTGTGGTTGGTCAATAATATAAAAAATTGTTAGAGAAAAAAATAGGACTAACTCTTATTCTAAAACTTTCATATATAATATCTTGTTCTTTTTAAAAATTTTCTTTGGCTACTGTGCATTCTTTTGTGAGTTTGGGGGCACTTTATAAAATTTCTTTCTAACTGATATAGGAAAATAAAAAACGTACATATTGTATTAATGGGATACCATGTAACATTTCAATACATAAACATTGTGTAACAGTTAATCCAGGTTAAACATGTTTATTTCTTCAAACAGTTGTCATTTCTTTAAGGTAAAACCTTTCAAAATAATTTCTTCCAGCTATTTTAAATGCATAATACATTCTTGTTTTCTGTGTCACCCTACTATACAATAGCACACCAGAACTTCTTGTTCCTATTTACCTGGAACTTTGTATACAATTCCCATTCTTCATTTTGACCCCATTGTTTCTGATCTCCAGTAAGCACCTTCTGTTCTCAACTTCTGAGATCAACTGTTTCAAGTTTTACATATGAGTGAGGCTATGGTTCTTGGCTTTGTGTACTTGGCTTATTTCACTTAGTATAATCTCCAGTTCTATCCATGTTGTCTTAACAGGTTTTCAATATGTATGTGGCCAAATTTTGTATTGTATTGTACCACATTTTCTTTATCCATTCATCCATTTGTGGGCATTTAGATTTTTCCATTTCTGCCTATCATAAATAGTGCTGCAATAACCATACAAGAACAGATGTTTCTTTGACATACTGATTTTATTTCCTCTGGATATATACCCAGTAGTGGGATTGCAGGATCATAGTAGTTCTATTTTTAAATTTTTTTGATAAGTCATACTTCCTTATTCACAAGAAGAAATAACCATGAAGTATCACAATGCATTTGTGATGATTAAAGAAGTAAACACAATAAATCATTCTTAAACTAGAAATTCTTATCAAAGAACTTTATCAGAGTTAGACAAGAAAGAGCCTTACATCCATTAACCTAGTTTTATAAAGCAAATTTATAAATGTCATTTGATACCAGTTACTCTTATTAGCAATATCTTTCCATGATGAATTTTTAATTTTGATGGACCTGAATTCTGGATCTTTTAAAAGGGTACTGCTTTCTGTGACCTAGGAAACCTTTGGCTGCCACATATCACAAAGATATTCACCTATGTTTTCTACAAAAAAAAAAAATCTTTATACTTTTTAGCCATTACATTTAGCTCTATGATCCAACTCAAATTCATTTTGGTGAGGTAGTGGGGTCATGGTTTATTTTTCCCATTATGGATATTCAGCTACATTATTCTGGCTCCATTTGTTGAAAAGATTCTCCTTCCCTGTTGGATTGCTTTGTCACCTTTGTTAAAAATCAAGCAATCAGTGGACCAGGGATTTAGCTCAGTGGTGCTGTGCCTGCCTTGCAAGCACAAGGTCCTGAGTTTGATTCCCAATACTACAAAAAAAAAAAAAAAAAAGTCAAGTGATCAGAAAAATATAAATCTGTTTTTAGGTCCTCTCTTCTATTCCACTGATTTATTTGATTTCTAGATACTACTTTCTATAATAATCCTTGTATTGCTTTATAGAATTTAAGCCTCAATAAAATCCAGAAATCAAAAGAAGTAAGTGAATGAGATCAAAATGACCGTAAGATAATTTTTTAAAATTGTAATGACAGTTTTGCAACACTCCATAACTCCTATTGTATCAAGAGCAAAATATGTTGACAAATAACTGAAAAACTGCGTATTCTTCTTTATTACTCTCAACTGAAATTATATATGAAAAATATTTCACTAATTTTTCTTCTCAATTTCCTCCCAGGTTTCCTCCCATTGGTTCTAAGTCATTTAATAATACCACAATTATTAAGCTTTAAAATAATCCTTAAAAAGTCATGTGTTAAAATCTACCTAACAAAATTAATTATGTTAAATTTTTTTACAATAAATAATAAGATATAAAAAAGGCGACATATCAACTTTAAAAACATGCTTGGTAAATAAAACAGTATACTATTTCCTTTATAAAAACAGTTTTATAAAATTTCCTTTGAAATTTAACTTGAAAAGAAGCTTAACAAGAATAGTCTACAATATTAATTTATAAAACAAAAACCAGAGCAACTCCCAAAAGAGAAAAAAAATAATTATGAACAAATTGTACATGACTGTTAGAACCTGTGGGCTCTACTAATTTTGTTCAAATTAGCATAGAAGGTTCTCTACCTACCGCTGCCATCTTTTTTTAAAGCGGATAACCTGAACTGTCAAACCTGTAACTTTGAATGAAGATACAGCTAATAGCATGAATAAAGGTTGCCAAATAGACCATAACATCAAAACTCTAAGATTTACAATTTGTTCTTAACTGAAATTTTGTTTTGAAGTATAATATCCAGACTTCTCTAGATAATCATAGAATTAACTCCAAACACTTCAAGAAAGTTTGCTAAAATAAAATGGGAATATTTATTACCTTTTCTATTGGTATCAGTGAAAAATCACTAGAGACTGTACTTTTATTCTTTTCAAATGATCTGCTTGGCAAAAAATATTGTGTCAAGTCTGGAGTCCTGAACCACAGTGCCTGCTAGTTCTTCTCCTGGTTGCCACTGGAAAAGAAAAATTAACCCATGAACCGGCTTTAATTTTTCAAAATCTCAGGCTCTAAACTCCATATTTCTTCTACTTGGGCACCTCAGGAACCGGATCCTTTAATGAGCTCGGTGAAGACCCTGGGGCCGCTTTCTGTGAGGTACCACTCCCCAGCACTGGCCGTCGTGGCCCCTGCCACACCCTGCCCTGCTCCACTCTTGCACTGCGCTGCCCCCTTGTAACCAGCTGCCCCTGGCCACAGTTCTCAGCAAAGCCTCCACCTATTTTTTCCCCACCTATTTTTATTTTTTTTTTTATTTATTTATTTTTTTTTTTTTGGTGCTGGGGATTGAACTCAGGTCCTTGCGCTTGCACAGCAAGCGGCGAAACCACTGAGCTAAATCCCCAGCCCTCCCCACGTATTTTTAAAGAACCTCCCTACTGTTTTCCATAACGTCTGAACTAATTTACATAAATTTAAAGTTTATATTCTCACTACAGTATTGCAAGTGTTGCCTTTTCTCTACATTCATATCAGCACTTGTGATCTTTAGGTTTTTTACAATAATCTTTCTTACTAGGACGAGGTAATATACCTCTTTTGGCTTTGATTTTTATTTCCCCAAATATTAGTGATATTGAACATTTTTTGATGAACTTTTTGGAAATTTATATGTATTCTTTTGAGAACTAGCAATGTCTATTGCCCATTTGTTAATCAAATTACTATTATTATTTTTATTATTTTCTACTAAACTTTTGGAGTTACATGTATACTCTACATATCATGACTTGTCAGATTTTCTCCCATTCTGTAGGATGTCTCTGTATCCTGTTGGTTGTTTCCTTTGATATGTAGAAGCTTTTTTAAATGATGTATTCCGTTTCTCTAATTTTGCTATTGTTACCTGTGCTTTTTGGGTCTGGTCCAAAAAAATCCTTGCCTATTTTGACATACTGAAGAATTTTCTCTGTATTCTTCTAGTAGCTTCTCTTACATTAAGTTTTTAGTCCATTTTCAGTTTATTTTTCTAGTGGTAAAAGGAGTATACTTTCATTCCTCTACATATGGATATCTAATTTTCTCACCATTGTTTATTGAAAAAACTATCCTTTCTCCTATTCATGTTCCTACCATCTTTTTGAAAATCAGTTGGTTGTAGATGCATGGGTTTAATTTTGAACTCTTTCTTCTGTCCCATTAATCTGTCTGTTTTTATGCCAATACCACACTGATTTGGTTACTATATAATTGTAGTATGTTTTGAAGTCAGGTAGTATGTTTCTTGCCTGGTTCTTTTTTCTCAGATGTCTTTTGCTATTCCACAAATTTTAGTCCCATAAAAATTCTAGAATTGTTTTTACTTTTCTATGAATAATTTTATTGGTATTTTGATAAAGATTGCATTGACTCTGTAGACCACTTTTGGGCAATATGGACATTTTAAAATAATGATTCTTCCAACCTGTAAAGACATGATACCCTTAGATTTTTTGTGTCCTCTTCAATTGATGACTCTTTCATCAATATTTCATAGCTTCTATAAAAATCTTTTACCCCTTTAGTTAAATTGATTCCCAGATATCTTATTGTAAAGGAAGTTGATTTCTATTTCAGACAATTTTATTCACATATAGAAATGCTATTGACTTTGTATGTTGCTTTATATCCTGCAATATTGCTGAATTTATTTATTAGAATAGTTGTTGGTAGGATATTTGATATTTTCTATATATAAGATTGTGTCACCTATTAAGCATAACGATTTGACTTCTTTTCCAATTTGGATACCCTGAGTGATTAAATTTGGTAGCAAATTTTTCATAATCTCTAGTGATCTTTTGTATTTCTGTGATATCAATTGTAATTTCTCCCTTTTCATCTGACATTGTTTGACCCTCATCTCTCTCGTCATTAGTCTAGCTAGGAGTTTGTTTTGCTTATCTTTACAAAGAACCAGCTCTTTGTTTCATTGATCAGAAGATTTTCTGTGAGTGTCCTTTTCATTTATTTCTTTGTTCTTTATTATTTCTTTCCTTCTACTAATTATGGCTTTGGTGTGTTTTTGTATTTTTAGTTCCTTAAGATGCAAGGGTAGGTTGTTTATTTGATATATTTCTACTTATATGCAGGTATTGATTGCTATAAATGGCCCTCTTAACATTATTATTGCTGTATCATATAGGTTTAGATATGTTGTAATTTAAGAAATCATTTAATTTCCTTCTTGATTTCTTCCTTCATCCATTGGTAATTGAGAGGTAAGTTGTTTAATTTTCATGTGTTTGTGTAGCTTCCAAATGTTTTGTTGTTATCGATTTTGAATTTTATTGCATTGTGGTCAGAAAAGATACTTAGACATTTTAATTTGTTGAGACCTATTTTGTGGCCTATTGTGTGAGTTATGCTGTAGGATATTCCATGTGCTGAAAACTGTGTACTCTGCAGCTATTTAATGAAAAATCCTATATACATATTTGTTAGATTCATATTATCTAGAGTGTAACTTTGCTGTTTCTTTTTTACTTTCTTCCAGGAAGACCTAGCCATTGCAGAAAGCAGAATGTTAAACTCCCCAACTATTATTGTATGGGAGTGTCCCCCTTTGTACTTAAATATTTGTTTTATGTATGTAGGTGCTCAGATATTGAGTGCATATACATTTAGAATTATTTCCTCTTGATGAGCTGATCCACTTTTCTTTATAAAAACACTTTTCTTGTCTCTCATTATTGCTTTAATTAAAGACTACTTTACCTCATATAAGTATGACTATTGCTGCTTTCTTTTAGATTACATTTGCATAAAATATGGCATCATATTTTTAGTCTATGCGTGTCCTTAGAGATGAAGTGAGTTTTTTGTAGCAATATACAGTTGGATTGTTGTTTTTATTCATTCTGTTGCATTGTCTTTTAGTTGAAATTTTAATCCGTTTGTGTTCAAGGTAATTATAGCTTCTTTTTCCTTCTCTTTTTCCTTTAAGATGAAGTGATTTACTCTGTGTTTTTGGATCCCTTTCTTATTATTTTTAGTTTGTGGATTATAAACTTTTGCTTTTTGTTTGTCATGAAGTGTACAAATTATATCTTTTGATTTTTAATTATGAAGATAAGCACAGAAGCAAAAGAAAAAGTATATATTATATAATATTGAATTTTTGATGTCCCATTTTACACCTGTATTAGCCATTTTCCTGTCATTGAGGCAAAATATCTGACAGTTTCAACTGAGAAGAACAGAGGTTTATTTTGGCTCACATTTCTGACATTTCAGTTCATGGTCAGCACTTAAAATATTGTAGCATTTTTATTTCTTTAAATAATTACTCTTAGCAGTGAATTTTATATCTTTCATGTTTTCTTCTTATTAAAATCTCTTTTCTGCTTGTAGAACTTACTTTAGCATGTCTTATAAAGCTGGTCCAGCAGAGAGATGCTTTGTTTTGGGGGGAATGTCTTTATCATTCTTTCATTCTAATGGATGCATTAGAATGGATTCATTGCTGGGTACAGTATTCTCAGTGGATGGTTTCTTTCTTCAGTGCTAAGGCATGAAAGTCTGCCACTCTCTCCTGCCCTGTAGCTTTCTGCTGAGAAATCTGATATCAGGTGAATTGGGATACCACTATACAACATTTATTTTTTGTCTTTGTTTTATTTTGTTTTGTTACAGCCTTAGAATATTTATATATTTCACTATAGAGAACTTGATTACAAGATGTCTTGGAGTAGACTTAAGTTAAATTTGACTGGTGACCTTTGACTTTCCTGGATCTGTACCTTTGCATCCTTTTCTAGGTTTAGGAGCTTTTGTGTTATTTGAATAAGCTTACTCCCCCTTTGGCATTCTCAAGAACTTCCTGAACACCAGTGATGTAAATATTTGCTCTTTTACTACTGTCACAGTCTTCTGATAAGCTTTCAGTATTCCTCTTTTATTTCCCCCTCCAACTGTATACAGTATTTTCAAATATGCCATCTTCAAGCTCACTAATTCTTTATTCTATTTGATCTCTCCTGTGGATACCTTCTATTGCATTTTTTATTTGACTGAGTATATTTTTCAATCCAAGAATTTATTTTTTATTTCTTCCATTTCCTTGTTAAGGTTCTATTAGATTATTGAAATATTTCTATGTATTTTTTCAAGCTCATTGAGTTTCCTTGAAACAGCTATTTTAAGCCAGGTGTGTTGGCACATACCTGTAATCCCAGCACTCTGGCAGGCAGAGGCAGGAAACTCACAGGTTCGTGCCTAGCCTATGCAATTTAGTGAGTCAGCAAGACTCTGTCTCAAAATAATGTGTAAAAGGAGCTGAGAATGAAGCTCATTGGGAAGTCCCTGGGTTCAGTCACCAGTACTGTAAAACAAAATAACAAAAATCAGCTATTTCACATTTTGTATCTGTTCTTCCATACATGTATTCCATATGAATACAATCTGTTAAAGTTTCAGGTATATCTCTTAAAGCTTACAGGTGTGTAATACCATTGGGCATGTGGGCATTTAAAAATTATGTATTTATGCTATCTGGCTTTGTTTCGGCATAAATTCTAATTTGGCTGCTTATTTTCTCTGAGTCTATATTCATTTTCATAATTTCAGCACCTGATGGCACTGTGTTCAAATTTTCCTTGCATGTCCCATTGGTACGTTATCACTGTGTCAATACTAGAGGGCATTCCAAACCTAGGTTTGTCCCAAATACACTGTTGATTTGTCATTCAAAAAGATTGAGGGAAGTATCTAGAAAGAGGTTTCTGTTGAGAAATCTGATATCAGATAAATTGGAATACCCCTATGCATCATTTATTTTTTATTTTTGTTTTGTTTTACAGCCTTAGAATATTTACATGTTTCAGTGCAGAGAACTTGATTACAAGATATGATCAGCACCTCATGGGGGCCAACATAGACCCAGGTTTCTTGTCCACAGTTACTGGCCTGTAGCCAGGCCCTACAAGATTTCTCCAGTTTGGAAAACAGTCACTGTAAATGGATCAGCTACAACATTATATGTCATTGCTGTGGCCACCAATGCCACTAAGCTTTGTCACATCCAGAGACCACAGCCCACTAAGATCAGCACTATACTGTGATAGCAGGAAGGCCCACACTGCTATGGGCTGCCTATTGCTAAGATGGTCTCATGGCCCTAAACGACTGCAACTAAGCATGAGTGATGCTAGCTGGAATAGTCCAATAGACTGAGGTCGGGTGCCTTCCCCGGGGACTGGACATGTCAGAGGCTCCATCTGCAAACACAGCCGGGGATGTGGGGGCATTGGAATCTGCCTAATATTAGGTTTTACCAGCCCATCACTAAATTCCAGGGCAGAGTCTTATTCTTATGCCAACTACCTTGTTCTACTCCCAGCGAATGGGATCTTGCATCAACCTATGCTGCCTGAAGTTGGCATAGTGTTGGTGAAAGTAGTCCCTCTCTTAATGACCTAGATCGACATTAAGCTGGGTTGCACCTAGGTCTAACAGCTAGAAACACAGTCTATGGTACACTGAGACCGACAGCACTGCCAGCGGTGATGCAGGCCAGGACTAGGGTCTGTTTTACCTGTGCACAAGACTGCACTTGATGCCAACCCTGGTCTAAAGCCTCTGTCTATATACTCTGGCCAGCATGTAGAGTCTCCAGTTTCTATCATGTACAGAACCTCATCATCGTAGCAGGCCTGGTGCTGGGCTCTAAGACATAGGACTGCTAGCTTTCATACCCTGCTCATCACCAAGTGGTGTCTTGCTCCCCACATTGTTGTCCAAGGTTGGAAGAGGGTTGATGTTCTCAGTCAACGACCTGGCCTAATACAGTTCTAATGCCACAGTCTGTGGGTATTAGCCTGGCGATAGGGATGGTGGACCTCCACTGGGTTTCACCATAGTGGGCCTGATACTGAGCTTCAAGTCCAAGACCGAACTTAATTTTCTCTCCCTCCACAAAGCAGGGAGCATCTTTCTCCACACTTAACTGGTTGGAGTTGGGGATAGGTTAACATGGGTGACGCTTTCCTTCCTGCCTTCTTCAATGAGCATTATTGCTCTGTTATATTAGAACCACATAATATATTCTCTCACCTGATTTAGCTCTTGTGAAGGTACTTTTAGTTTTGAAGAGACATTAAACTTGGTGTGTCTAAGGGAAGATAACTGCTGGAGCATCTTACTTGGCCGCCATTTCAAAATCTTGTGTCCTTATATGTTAATTATCTCAAGCTTTTTGTTATGATGATGGAAAACTAATTACCAGACACATATAAATAGCCTAGTTCAGGTGTATGTGAATGATCATAAAATTCCCCTCTCTCTCTCTCTCTCTCTCTCTCTGTCTCTCTCTGTGTCTTAAGTGTTTCTCTCTGAATTCCATGTACAATATAAGTATGATACAATGTTATTAAGGAATAAGTAACTAAAATGTGCTAGTTTGAAATTAACAGACATATTATTAAAATTCAGTAGAAAGCAGCACTACTTCTAAGAACTTAAACCAAGAAAATATTGTAGAGAGAGGAATTTTATCACTAACATTAATTAGAATTGTTATTGCATGATAACAATAAAAAACAGATCTAATTTTAGTCATTTATTTTTGTTTTATAAACTATCTACAATTTATGCTTCTCCTGTTGTAGCACAAAAGCAGTCAAAGACAATAAACAAATGAGCATGGCTGTGTTCCAATAAAATTTTATTTATGGACATTAAGTTTTTAATTTCCTACAATTTTTACATCACAAAATGTTTTTTAAAAATTCCTTTTCCAACCATTTAAAAATGTAAAAAAAAAATCTTCTTAGGTTTTTCAATAGATTTATATATATCATTATCATATGCCTCAGTAATTCCTAAGTATGTACCAAAAAGAATTGAAAAGAGATAAATAAATATTTGTACATTAGTGTTCAGAGCAGCTCCATCCTCAAAAGCCAAAAGGTCCAGCAATAGACGAATAGGTAAACATAATGTGGTACCTACATACAATGAAATATTAGGCAGATATAAAAAGATAAGGACATGGTTCTTGGGCCCAAAAAAAGCCATTATAAGCTTATGTCCCAGTCACAAATTCAAGGGGCCAAATGACCCACTCAGCCACAATGAGACTAAAGAAAGGATTGCTGAAAACACCCAGGAAATGCAGTCTGTCTCCTTTTGTGTGAAAAGATATGACTGACTCCACCAGTCCTGGTGACCATGTTCCTCATGAAAGAAACCAGCGTAAGAGTGAAATTAACCCTGCAGTCTAAGTTAATATAAGTTGGGCAAAAATTTTTTGATGGTCCCTGTTGAACTTCCAGGGCAAATCTGAAATTCATCTTAAAAATTTTTTCAATTATGGGAGCTCATCAGTTGCACTCTGTTAGGCACAATTGCATTGGATTTTCTGTCACTTGAAATATAGTAAATTTTAATTAATAAATTTGGGTTTTCTCTTTTATCATTTTTAATCCCCAAATCACCCTATCTTTCCTACTTTCACCCTGTCTTTCCCCTTTCACCCTATCTTCCTACTCCCCACAAAACACAAATTTCCACCACATGCCAAAAAACAAAGAAAATTGAGTACAAGCAAAAATGGATAATATGGAAGGACATAGAAAGTAGAGTGGCCACAGCAAGAATATTCAGTAATTTGGCATAGGTTTCTAGAAAATTTTTTCTAAGCTGAAATCACCTCACTTTTCCTTGAGTATCATAAGAAAGAATGCCAGCCAAGAATAATTACTTTGGAGATGAACTACTTGGATTCAAATCCCAGATTCCCTTCTTATGAAACTTCTTTGTATCTCAATTTCCTCATCTGTGAAATGGACCTGACTGAGAGTCCCTACCTCAAAATATGATTGTGATTATTAAATGCTCTGCCATATATAAAGGTAGAGATCCCTTTCACGTAGTTGGCATCATGTAAAAGTTTGCCATATTATATTTCCTTTTTATAAATATCCCTGTATGGCCTCAGCTAGTATACCCGCTCTCTTTATCACAGAAGCCAAAGACAATTTACATGGTTTTCCCTCATTTTTCAAAATGTTTTCATAAGCAAATAAAGTTAAAATAAACCAGTAGTAACTTATTGAAATGAAAAGAAGATATGGGTTATATACTCCAATATAACATTAATTCATCTCCATTTAGAATAGAGTTTACTTAACCACTTGCTAGAGGCATGTGATTTCCTCCTACTCTGCCATTTTGTCTCCTCGTTGTCAATCAGGAAGGATCCTTTGTATTGTAAGATACAGAATATCCACATCAACCTGCTTGAGGAATAAGGAAATATATCAGCTCAACTTTCTCTGTCTTGAGAAATTATATTTACACCCCCAGTTTGAGAATACAGTGTTCTCTCCATGGTGTCCTCTTCTGTGTTATCAGGTTCACTTACAAGGTACATTCTCTCATGGTTTCAAAATGACTGCCAACAAGCTCTGAGAATATAGGAAGAGGGAGAGAGTGTTCATTTTCATGAGATTTTTTTTTTTAGTACTCAACTTTGATCTGACCAATATATCTTAGGGTATTTTCCTACCCAAAGCTAATCACTGTCGGCATGTAAATTATGCCCTTTGTATTAATAATGTTGGCAAGGGGAAAATAACTTAAACCAATTAGGGTTTGTTTGTTTTTTTTCTGGAGATGGGATCAGGTGGAACAATACAGCCCAGCAGCATGATTGCTGCATAGCAGGACAGTGAAAAATGCAGGCAGGTGAAGGGACCACACTGTCTGTACCTAAGGGTTCAACCATCTTCCACGTCTCTTCCTGTCCATCACTGTCCCTGCCTATGTAACCTGTGTGTAACTACCACCTCAAATTTGCTTAAGTAACATCTCAAGTTTGAAAGCTGCATCTAGGATGTATGATTCCAGTGAAATAATAGGCTAATAAAATATGTAAACCCTCTTACTACAAACATTACGAATTATTAATAATTTTTAAATGAATAACTGAAAGTAAATTTGAAGTAAAAATTAACATTTAAAAGTAGAAAAATAATATAAAAATATAAATTCCAAACATAACTTGGAAATCTACAGAAAAAAAGGGGAAAACATACTTGATCTGAAAGCAAGGTAAGAAATAAAGAAAATCTGGCTTTGCAAAAACGGTGGTAGAAACATAGTCAAAGTATCAATAGTAATAAAAGTACCTGAACTAACTTCACAACCTAAACTGTAAGGCATATAAAATTTGATTTTCTTTAAAGTTTCAGTTTTGAAATTCTAGTGGAAACATATATACCTTGAAAATATTGTTCAAAAGAAAGTAAGACTCTGTTAGCATCAGACAAAATTGACTTTTAAATCATAAATAGTATTAGGCATAAATAGTCCAGAATGGTATGACAAATTATGAAGACAATTTTAATGATAATTGGTTTGAACTTGTATGTATCGAATGCAATAGCATTAAAACAATAAAAAATTGCCAAACTTACAACTGGAAATTAATGAATTCAAAATCATGGGACATTTGTAATATTCCTGTATTAGTAAAAACAGTGCCTCAGCAAGCAAAATAATTAAAAATGTCATAGATTTTAATGACACAATTTTCAATCTTTTTAAAAAATTTATTAATGTATGTGTGTAGAATTAATTTTTACATATATATTGTATATCACATCATGGTGCTTTTTACTTCCCGTTCTCTTGATCACCTACTCTCTCCTTCCAACCCCAGATCCCCTTTCTCTCTATAAAGTCTATCTCACTGTTACTATCATCTTTTATTTTCCTCTTTTAATTATTTATACTTTGGGTTTCTCATATATGAGAAGCCATGTAATATTAAACTTTCTGTGTCTGATTTATTATACTTAGCATTATGGAATCAAGGTGCATCTATGTTTCTATAAATGACTCAAAATTATTCTTCTTTAAGACTGAGTAGTATTCTATTGTGTATATATCCTACATTTTCTTTACCCATTCATCTGTTAGTGGCCATATCAACCACTTCCAAGATTCAGCTATTATGAGTTGTGCTGGTGTAAACAAGGGCATGTATGTGTATCACTGTAACATGATATCTTCAACTCTTTCAGGAAGATACCCAGAAGATGTACAGCTGGGTCAAATAGAATTTCAATTCTTAGTTTTTTGAAGAATCTCCATACTGATTTCTATAGTGGTTGTACTGGTTTACATTATCATCAATAATTAGAAGTATTTGATTTTCCCCACAACCTCGTGAGCACTTGTTGTTTTTTTGAGTTCTTGATGATAACCATTCTTTCTGGAGTAAGATGAAATCTCAGTGTTTGTCTTGATTTTCATCTTTCTAATGGCCAAAGATGCTGAACTTGTTAAAAAATGTATCTATTAGGCATTAGTAATTCTTCTTTTGTAAAGTATCCATTCATTTCAACTGGCTGTTTTTCATTTCGGTCTTTTATTTTTGGTAGTTATTTTTGTTTTTAGTTCTTTGTATTCTAGATATTCATCTTTTGTCTGAGGAGTAATTGCTAAAATTCTCACTGCTTGATAGGTTGTCTTTTCACTCTCTTGGCTGTTTCCTTTGCTGTGCAGAAGCTTTATCATTATATATAATCTGTTTTATTGATTCTTGGTACTATTTCTTGTGCAATGGGGTTCTGTTCAGAAAGTCCTTGCCAGGGCTGGGGATTTAGCCCAGTGGTTCCAGCACCTGCCACACAAATCCAAGGTCCTGAGTTCGATCCCCGGTACTGAAAAAAAAAAAAAAAATGAGTTGCCTTACCAGAAAGTCTTTACCTATCCCTGTTTTTCATGAATTTTACCTATTTTATCTTGCAGCAGATTCAGTGTTTCTGTTTTTCTATCTAGGACTTTGGTCCATTTTTTATTTTAGTATAGGCTGAGGAATATGGGTCTAGATTTATTTCTTCTGCATGTGAGTAGCCAGTTTTCCCAAGACTATTTGTTAAAGAGATTATCTTTTGCAATGTATATTTTTGGCCCCTTTGAAGATATCAGATGGCTGAAGGTCCCTGGCCTTGTTTCTGCATCCTCTATTTTGTTTCAGTGACCCACATTACTGGTTTTGTGCTAACACCATGCTGTGTTGATCACTATTACTTTGTAATATAATTTGAAATTCAGGTCTGTGATGCCTCCTTCCTTGCTCTTATTGCCCAGGATTGTTTTGACTATTCTGGGTGTATTCTGGTTCCATATAAATTTCAAGATTTTTTTAGTTCTGTGAAAAATGCTGTCAGTATTTTGATTTCAATAAAACTACATATCATTTTTGGTAATAAGGCCATTTAAACAATATTAGTTCTGCCTATCCAGGAACAGAGATTGCGTATACATTTTCTGATGTTCTCTTTGATCTCTTTTTTTCAGACTACTACAGTTTTTGTTATAAAAGTCTTTCATTTCCTTTGTTAGGTTAATTCCTAGGCATTTAATTTTGGGGGGCTACTGTGAATGAAATTATTTTCCTAATTTCTTTCTGGGTTGATTCATCATTGATGCACAGGAATGCTATTGATTTTGTATCCTGCTGGTTTGCTGATTTTGTTTATTCTAAGAGTTTCATAGAGGGCTTTTTCTTTTGAATCTTCTGTGTAAAACATCATATCAATGAATAAGAATAATTTAACTTCTTCCTTTCCTATATGCATCTCTTTTCTTTCTGTTATTATACTGAACAGGAGTGGTAAGCAGACACCGTTTATTGACCTGAGTTCATAACAAATGGTTTCAGTTTTCCCATTTCATATGATGCTGGCAGTGGGCTTGCCATGAATGGCTTTTATTACCTTGAGATAAGGTCCTTCCATACCAATTTTCATTAGGGTTTTTAGCATGAATGGATGTATGATTTTATCAAAGGCTAGTTCTATTTAGATGATCCTGTGATTTTTTTGCCTTTGCTCTTGTTTATGATACATTACATTTATTGATTTATACTTGTTGAATCATCCTTGCATCCCTGGAATGAAGTAAACTTTGTCATGATGTATGATCTTTTTAATGATTTGTTTATTCTGTTTGCCAGTGTCTTGTTGAGGATTTTTGCAACTATGTTCACTAAGGATATTAGCCGTAGTTTCCTTTTTTTGTTAACTCCTTGTTGGAGTTTGATATCTGGGTAATGCTAGTTTCAATGAATGTATTTGGCAATGTTTCTTCCATTTCAACTTCATGGAAGAGACTGAGGAGTATTGACACTACATCATTAGGTAGAATTCTGTGGTGAATCCACCAGGTGTAGGGTTTTTCTTAGTTGGTAGGATTTTTAGTACTGCTTCTATTCCATTGTCTGCTGATGGACTATTCAGAGCTTTCATATTTTCTTGATTAATTGTGATAATTCATATCTGTCTAGAAATTTCTCCATTTTTCTAGCCTCTTCTATTCATTGGAATATAATTTTATAACAGTTCTTTATAGCCCTCTGGATATCAGTTGTGTACATAGTGATTTCACCCTTTTTCATTTCTAATTGCATAAAAATTTTCTCTTTTTTTGGTAAGTTTAGCAAACTTTCAAAGAATCAGCTCATTGATTAATTGATCTATTGTATTTTTTATTATCAATTTCACTAATTTCCACTCTTGCTTTCATTCTAATAGTTTTGGATTTGAATTGTTCTTGTTTTTGTAGGAAATTCAAATGCATCATTCAGTTATTTACTTGGGATCACTCTATTCTTTTAATGTGTGAATTCACAAATTAAACTATAAACTTCTCTCTTAGGACTACTTTCACTGTGTCCCAAACGTTTTGGTATGTTGTACTTCCACTGTTATTTGATTCTAGAAATTGTTCAGTTTCTTCCCAGATTTTTTTCTGTGATCTATTGTTTATTCAATAAACAAAAATTCTTTGCATAGTTTCTGGGGGTTATTTTGCTACTGATCTCTAGTTTCATTCAGTTATCATTCAATAGTATGCAGGGGATTATTTCAATTATTTTGGATTTATTTAAGCAGGCTTAATGGCCTAAGATGTGGTCTATTTTGGGAAAAGTTCTGTATGCTACTAAGAAAAATGTGGGTTTTAGTTGTTGTTAGATGAAGCATTCTGGATATATCTGTTAGGCCTTCTCATTCAATGGCATTGTCTAACTGACGTTGCTTTGTTGATTTCTGTCAGATTGACCTATGTATTTATGAGACTGAGGTATTGAAGCCCCTACCATGACTCTATTGATGGCTGTCATTTTATGTCCAGTACTTTTACTTCTATGAAGTTGGATGTACAACTGATATCTCTTTCTGTTGTTTCCTTCAACAGTATATAGTGGCCATCTTTTTTTTCTGATAAGTTTTGACTGGTGTCGGCCATGTTTGAAAATAAAGTAGCTACTTATGGTTGCTTTGTTGCTCTGATGATAGAATATCATTTTCCATCCTCTTTCAGTCTATATTCTTCCTTTTGATGAGGTGTGTCTCTTATAGGAAATATATAGTTGGATTTTGTTTTCTGATCAAATCTGCCAACCTGTGTCTTTAGATTGGAGAATTAAGACCATTGACATTCAGACTTATTATAAGGTATTTATTAAATCTTGTCATTGTATTATTTTCTCATGCTTATTCCTTTATTTTGTTCTTTCTGTTTAATGTCTCTCCCCATTAAATGAATACTTTGGGATCTGTGGTGCTGACGACATCCTTCTCTCTATCGAGGATTTCTTTAATTTCTTTAATTAAGTATTTTCTGCAGTGTAGGTTTAGTAGTCATGTATTTTTAGGTCATCATGGCCATGGAAAGTCTTTACTTCTTAGTCAATTTTTAAAAATAGTTGTGCAGGACGTAGAAGTCTGGTTCACAATTGTTTTCTTTTAGGACTTTAAAAAACTTTGCTCTAAGTTCCTCTGGTCTTAAAGTTTGTACTGAGAAGTCCCTTATTACTCTGATAGCCCTTCCTTTACAGGTTAGAGTACTTGATTTTTTTTCTAACACCTTTCAGTATTTTGTCCTTTGGTTGGGTTTCTGGAATTTTGATTATGATTCTATGTGCCTCTTGTATTTAACAATGAATTCTTTCTCTAGACTTGGGAATTTTTCTGCTATGATTTCAGTGAATAAATTTTTATACCTTCTGAATAATTTTTTAATTTTTTCTTTATTCATATATTTCTGAGGGGTTTTTTGTGTCATCTAACAACTGTTAGATGCAGCTTCCATGGTGTCTTATTTTCAGAGTTCACTGAGTACATGATCTACCACATCCACCTTGTCCTCAAGTTCTGAGAATTTCTTCACCTTAGTCAAATCTGCTAATCAGGCTTTCCATTGAATTTTCTCATATCCTGAATTTGTGCTTGATTTCTTTTTCTAATTTCTAATCAGCTTTTGCAGAGTGTTGACCCTTTGGTTATATCTTGTTGCCTTGCTTTTCCATGTACCTATTATTTTTGTCTTGCAAATTGAAGATCAGTTAGGGTAGAATACCTGTCACTACTGTGGAAAACTCTGTAGTTAGATTCTATCTCTATTGATGTGTCCTTGAGTTTGATTATGTTGTAATGATTATATTTACACTCAATATAACAATTGAGGGTCCTCACAGTGTCCAACTTTCTTCTGGGGACTAGATCCCCTGACTACTCTGAGGGAAGAAAATAACCTGCAGTATTGTTGATAACACAAACTAGATTTCAACAAATAGTAAAAACTAGTTAAAAACAACAATTATGCTATGATTAACAATAGAAAAGGAGGTCCAGGGATGTAGCTCAGTAGCACCACACCTGCCTGGTAACTGCAAGGTCCTGAATTCAGTCCCCAGTACCAGGGAAAAAAAAAAATAGAAAAGAAATCAGCAATAACAAAAAAGTCATGTACGAATAAGACAGGGACATACTATAGAAAACAATAAAAGCTACAACTATACCACCTTAACAATAGAAAAGAAATCTGTAACAATAATGTGGACACAAAGACAAACCAAATATTGATATACAGTAAATATCTACTAACAGCAACAACTATTCCACCATTAATAATAGAAATTAGCAATAATAGCATAAACTGAATAGCTAAAATGAAATAAAGTTTAATAGTAATAATAATAAAATGGATGGGGTGGAGAAAGGAAAAACTGAAGGAAAATACAAAATTTGAAGGAAGAAAATGAGAAGAGGAGGAAAGAAAGTGAGATAAAAATTCAATTAAAGAATAAAAGAATTTGGTAGAGGTAATAGAAACAAATAAAAAATAAGAAAAAATTAAAAAGAGCAAACTAATGGAACAAAGAACAGCAACAAGAACATAAAAAGAGCCCAAATAATCAAATGAAAAAAACAAAAGAGAGAGAATTTAGTCTAAGCAGTTGCTCCCCCTTGAGGTGTTTGGGTGAATACTTTCCAAAGCCTGTGATACTGGAATCTACCATTAGGGGAGAGATAGTAAGTCACACCCAGGGCCTATTGTGTTTCCATGCATACTATTTACTATGTGAATGCTGAGCCCTGTCCTGTCTTTCCTGCTGGGCTGGGTCAGTCAATAGTGTGTCATCTGCCTCCAGACTATATTCCCTTCAGCAGCTTTTACAGCTGATGCTCTTCTGTGAACCCAGGCCTAGTACTATCCCCATCAGCTTTGCAGTCTGTGAGCTTGTGAGGTGCCTCCACCTCCCCACCTTGTTCCATGGGCCTATCAATCAATGGCAATTGTCCAAGCTAAGGGATATGCCTGATCACACTGGCAAAGCAAACGAATCATTGAATTCTCTCCTAGAAAATGGGAACAAGGGGAACAAAGCAGTCTACTGGACTAAATTCTAGCAATTTCACACTCAGCCCCCTCAGAAAACCACATGCAACAAACCTGCTTCTCCCCACAAAGGGAAGGACCACCATGTCTTCTTCAGCCTGAGCTTGTTGTTGCTTAAACTTCTCAGGGAGTCCTGACTAGCCCTCCCCCTTCTCTGTTACTATCTCCTGTGGCCATTTCCTATCTAGTTGCTGTGAAAAGAGGCCCCTAGAGACCCTAAAATGTAATTGTTCTGTGATTTCTTATTCCTGGAGTAGCCTAGTCTTGAAAAATAAACCTCTTCTCAAAATGGCTCCTGATTATATCAGTCCAAAATACAGCAAGTGCTTCAGTTTCTTTCTTCTTCAGCACTAGCCTGCCAAGTGGAAGCATTCACTTTCAGAGTAAAACTCTGCATTATGTTTGTAGTTTACAATAAAGGTGGCCTTTTCTTGGGCTAGTGCTGCTGAACCATTTTTTATCACTGGAGCTGCCAACTCTCTCCAGGCTTCCCTCTGTTTCCAGAGACAAATTCCTCTCAGAATTTAGGGATAGGGTTCCAGGCTGCCTCATTATCTTCTCTACACTGTTTTCAGTTTCTCTGTGATTTCTAGCTTTCCTGATTTCTAGAGCTCTTTTCTGCTTTCTCTTTGCTAAGTTGTTGTCTTCCAGGTGTCTCAACTCCAGCTCTTATAAAGGTTGTAATTTGCAAGGTTTTACTCTACCATCTTCTTTTTCTTTCATGATTTTCAATCTTGTTCTAACAGATACATGTTGAACACTGGATTAAATAGTCTGAGAATACACATTTTAAGCACTTTTGGAACATTTATAAACCCCATATGTCTATTGGGTCACAAAGTGATTCATCAAATACCAAACAAATCAGTAAAGATGAAAAGGAATGAAAACAAGAACTTATAAACAACTCTAAGCTACTATATGAAATAATATTACCTAAAGGGAAATGATTTAATAAAATTAGATGAATTGAAAATGAATAGATTTACATCTATTAAATACAGTAGCACCTCAGTTCAGGAGCACTTTTGTTTGCTAACAATTTGGTTCTCAAATAGAAGTGTTTGACAAAATTTTGTTTTTGTTCGTGAACTCTGTATTGAGTGACTAAGAGGACCATGGCCATCTTTTTTGCGTGAACATAAACGTGACTTTTTCCCCCAGAATCATGGAATGAATTAAGTTCCTGAACTGAGGTAGCACTGTAAGTTGGTAGCCAAAAATCTTCTTTCCCAATCAAAGGAATCTTTCACATATAGAGAGGTTTTGGGATGACTCCACGAAATGCACAAGTGATAGATAATTCAGATCTTTCATAAATGGTTCCAGAGTATAGGGGAAAAAAGAGCTCTGTTTTATTAGATCAATGTAACCTAGATAGTTAACATAATGACATACATAAAAGAAAAATTTTAGATCTATTTTACTATTGATGATATCCTAAAAATACTAAACAAAATATTTAACTTGCTCTAGCAATGTTGCAAAGATTCTGTCAAGCACATAAGACAAGACAAGCCTTATGCCTGGGCCTGACTATTAGGACCAGTAAAGATGTTCAAAGATGCTTTTCATTTCTGGAAATTTTCTTGTTAGTCCATGAAAGGAAGTATAGCCAGAGGTTCTTGTCCCACATGTCAAAAGCAACCAGTATCAAAAGGCCAATGGAGCACAGCATATATTTAGGGATACTCACAACTAAAACTGCAGCTAGTTTTTAAAAATATATTCTGCATCTCTATTCTGAGGACAGCAAGACAGTAAATCTTATGTATAACATAAGCCAGAATTGCAGAGAAACTGTCCTATAAAGGCCTCTCAGCAGAGAGAGGAGGGAGTGGGAGCCAGCCTTGAGAACTGCTCCTCAGCTTCCAATTGTCTTGTGCTCAGAGTCTCACTAAGTGTCCCTCCAAGGTGCAGGTATACCACGCTCCATACCTTAACCTGCATGAACACATAAAAGGTCCCTGGAGGCCATAATGGAAATACACATTCATCAGGGAAAAACATTTTTACCTAGGAACACATGAAAGTCTAGTATTATAAAAGTTTTTCATGTAATTATCAAACAGATTTTTAAAATAAAAAACTATTAACATCATCTCTGGAGAAAAATATATAATAAAATTCAGTAACTATTCCACTGTGGGAAGATAACTTAAAGCATTAGGAATAGAAAGAAATGTCCTTAATCTGGTAAAATATTTTTCTAAATCTTACACCACACTTAATGGTGAAACATCTGAAGCATTTTCTTTAAAAGATAACAGTGTTGGTAGCTCTATTCAATAATATGGAAGGCACTAACCAGCTTAATAAGATTACAAAAGGAAATAAAAGAATAACAATTGAAAAAAACTAAGCTGTCATTATTCGCTGATCAGATTTGTTCATTATACTGTTTAGATCCTAAATATTCTTCTGAAACAAGTATTAAAAGTCACCTGTTAAACCTTAGTGGCACAAGACTCCACTATGTGAAATTTTTGTACTTCATGTTTGGAATAATTTGTAATTTAAAATTGAAAAGGACATTTAAGAAAAATACCTGCATCTTGCTGAAGTAAAAGATACCTCCAGAGTCAGCTCTTTAACTATTTTAAATCCAATTCAGGGAAAGAAATGAGTCTTGATCACAATCCTTGAAAAGAATAGCAAGTAATGGCAATAAGGACCAATTAAAATTACATGTACTATAGATTGTTTTTAAATGTCTAAGGAAATAGTCATAGGACAGAGGAAGTAGGAACAGAACTGCCAACACCTGAAAGTCTGGGCTCAGCTGGTTTCCACGTATGAAAAGCAAGATCTTGCAAGATTCAAAATACATTGTCATTTATTCATGGGATACTAAAACATGCAAACAAGGCTAAGCTTCTTACAAAGCATTTGGGTAATCAAAATTAAAGTGCAGGTTGAGTATGCCTTATCTGAAATGCTTGGAATCATAAATGTTAAGGATTTCAGGGCTTGGGAGATTTTGGAATATTTGCACATGAATAATGAGATATGTGTATCATCATGGCACCAACGTCTGAACATGAAATTTGTTTCATAAACACCTGCACACAAACCCTGAGCTAAATTTATGCAATGTTTTTATTTTATGCATGAAACTGTTTCATGGACTGTGAGTACCCTTTTCCCTGGGGATGCTTCATAAACTGCTTTACTTTTTGACTGCAACCTCAGCCGTCTGAGGACAGGAGTGGAATGTTTTACTTGCAGTATAACATTGGCACTCAAAGTTTCTAATTTTGGATTTTGGATTTTTGGATGAAGGATGCCCAACCTATATGAAGGAAAAGTCATTTCTGATTGGGATAATTGCTTTTTCCCCTTAGCAGTCATGGATACATTCAAATATGCACTAATAGAGGAAATGCTTTACCAGTATTTCAGTGTCACTATTTTCTGGAACTGTGATTCTCAGCCTGGACAATAACCCACCACCACCACCCTTCACATCAGATCTAGAGGAAGAGACCAGGGCTTCCCATCCCCCACAGCCCCTCCTACCTCCAAAGTCCCTGAAGAGCATCTCCCAAGTGACGGAATCCTGAAGGAAAGGGAGCATTAATCTCCACTTTGAGAAAAGATCAAACTCTCATGTTTGAAACATTATCTAAGTTATTAAATTATTATTGGGAGAAGTGCGGCCTTCTGTTTCTTAGAACCAGAGATGATTATCAGAACAGGGTAGAGAGCCCAGTGAGTGATGCTGGAGCCACATTCTACACGACTTGGTTTGCTGCCAGTGTTTATAGTAGTCAGATTTAATTTTAGCAACACTATGAAATGTAATGTGCTGTGCATAAAATATTAATGCACTGCATAATTGGGCAGTCCAAAATAACCAAGTCCATGTTAACTAATAAATACTTAGTGAAATTTCTGTCATTTATAGACTTTCTCCACCTCTACAAAGTAAATTATATTATCTATTCTAATTCCAACCTGCTTTTACTTCCTCTGATGTTTATCTTCTGATGATAGGCATTAGAAAGGCCCCAAGCTGTTTATAAGGAAAAAAATCCTTTTCTTTGGGATAATGAGAAAGTGGATCTTGCAATATAGAATCAGGCAAATTAATATAGTCCATAAGAACAAAGCAAGAAAGCTTTCCTGTATTTTTTTTATCCATAGGTCAGCTAAAGGAGCCTGCCTTTAAAGTACACACTCCTCACCTGACCAGTGTGGAGTTATCACTGGCCTGGGAATGTACACTGAGCTTTGCCAAATTTGCTGATAAATAACTACTTTATGGAGATAAAAGAAAGAGATTGACCCTAAATATCACAGTGGTAGTGAGAAACTGAGCAAGCAAGTAAATTTTTCAGTCCTCTTCTCATTCTGTCATCTGATGAAAGATTTTCAGGACGTGCAAAGCTGCTAAATAGTCAAGATATTACGGTCTGGCCTTGATAATTTCCAACATTCTCACTAGGGATGTTCCTCTTTTTTGCAGGGATGAAATGTTCTCATTTATCCCTGATTTGGTTCCTTATTATCTTTGTTTCTGGGTAATTGTGTTGTTTTGTTTGTTCCATCTTCCCTGCTATCTCACACACACTTAAAATCATCTTGTTTGCTTACATTTGAGAAATCACATCTTAAAATATTTCTCTGTGCAGCTTGCTGTCTTTATAGCACATAGGGATATGTGGAAGTCCCTAGGTGTCGGAGAAGAAAGTAACTAGCGAGTCTTGGTCCCTGAACACAGCCAACTGGGTCGGCTATGGGTGGCATCACAACTTGGGGCTCGGGACCTGGGCTGGCCTACACCCAAGTAATGGGGACATGGTGCCTTTTGGATAAATCTCTGTTAGTACTTCATAAATGCTGTGCAGGAAAAATTAGAAAAAGGACCAAGTCCTTCAAAGTAGACACCACTGTCTTTGGTCCCATTATATCTAGTACAGTTTCATATAAATCAGAAGATTGTATGAGTTCTCACTAGCAGTATACTGTATTAGATAAGAGTGGCTCTAGATGAGGACCTTCCAAAATATTTTATTTTCCTCTTGAGTTTTCCAAAAAGATGTCTTCAACTTTCTCTACACCAGTCAATGTCCCAAACATCAGCAGCCATGGCCCCTTCACAGCTGAGATCCCTATTCTAAACTTAGAAAAACAGATCCCCCTCAGCTTCCTGTCTCTGCCCTACCTACTGACTCTCTAAACTTTCCACCTTTCCTAACTCCTATTTCCTGTCCCAGTGAAAACGCTGTGACTTTTCATCTGCAATTGGGTAAGTGCTTAACCTTCTCCCTGCAACCCATGTCCTTCCACTTCTTCCAACATTTTCCTCCAATGATGCTGTCTTTGTGCATTTTAAATATTTCCCCTTAGAAAGTAAATATCGTCCAGTTCCTCCCTTCTTTGTTAAAACATATCACACATATCTACATCTATTTTCTCCACTTCACAATTATATCGCTCCGAAGAGAAGTCAACTTTCACCTCTGGCCTACTGTTCAGCTGACTACACACAGGCTTTACTGACCATCACACCTCTGATGCTCCAGCCATGTCACTGACCAAGAATGGTCACAATACTAAATACCACTGACTATTTTTCCGTTGGTCTGCTTCTTTGTATCTCTTTATCTATCCCATGACTTCTGTTTTTCCACCTCCCTCTAGTGACACTCTTCTATTTCCTTCATGGAAAGCACCTAGATATTAGGGGTCTCTGAGGCTTCATTTCTACCACTCTTCTCTTTGTCTCACTCTTCTTGGAAGACCCGTTCCATACCCCTAAGTTCACTTATAAGTCAGACATGCTAATGACTAACAAAATTTGGTTGCTAGTCTGGAGCACTCTCTTGAACACCCAACTTCCAACTACCAGCGAACATCTCCTTCTGGGTTCTGACACATCTTATTTTTTTGGTACCGGGGATTGAACTCAGGACCTTGCGCTTGCGAGGCGGGAGCTGGAACCACTGAGCTAAATCCCTGGCCCTCTGACACACCTTTTTAGCCTTGATGCATTTAAATGAAGCTTTCCCTCCTTACTTTATTCCCGCAGCCTGCTGTTCTAACCAGCTTGTCTACAGTGGGAGCCTAAGTATAAATACCAATGCCCATACCAGTCCTCTGAGAGCCATGTTCACTCACTCTTCGCATGGATCAAGTCACTCTCTAGGTCCTACTCATAGTCCAGGTCCTATTCTCGGTCCTAGTCCTGTGTATATAAATGCATGGTGGTCTGCCTACTTCTTCTGAGTTACCTTTATGTTCTTTCAGATCACCACCATCATTTGACTGGGTTACCATGAGCAGGCGCTTCTCTTCTGAGTTCCACTTCCTTCCTAAGTTCTTCCTTAGTTCCACTTTCCTTCTGGCAAATTCCAACTCCTGCCTGTTCTTGAAAATAGAGTTTTATATAGCCTTTACCATTCATTCACACATTGTGTATGGCTGCTTTTGTGCTACAGTAAGAGTAGCAAGGCAGAGTATTTAAAACATCAACCATATGGCTGATGAAGCTGAAAGTATTTACTACTTGGTTCATTACAGAAAAAAATTGTCCCTCTGCTCTACGATAGTCTCTGAACTTTCCAAAATAGAAATAATTCACTCTTCCACCCCAAATTGCTCCCCAATACTTAGAGAACAAACTTAGAACTTCTTAGCACTCTACCTCTGACCTACAGGTCCTTTTCCAGGCTCATCTCACCATCTTCCTCTAAACTCCTTGAATGTGTTGTACTTAGAATAGGGCTCAGTTGATGGCTCCGAGACCAGTACAACACACTCTTTGCCTTTGAAGTCAAACCCTGGCTTTTTCCCCTTAACCTAGCTACCACTTTAAGATTCAAATCATATGTCACTTTCCTAAGAAAACTTTCCCTAATCACAACATTTTAATCAGTTACCCTTTTCCCTGGCACCCATACCTTCCTATCCTTCCCTCTCAAATCTCAGTCTATAATAATTACCTTGACTTCCTTCTCTTTGTCCCTTAACTGTAAATTTCTTGCAGACTATAACCTGTTTGCCATGTATCTGTAGCAACCATCACAATGTCTGGCAGGTAGATTGTGCTTAAGAAATTACTAACTGAATAAGTGAATGAGTGGCATTTGTCATCTCTGAGCTGTTCCTTAACTATTAACTGGAAGTAAGACTATCTAACCTATAAAGTTACTTGATGCATCATATACAAAGTGTCATATACAAGATCCCAGTACTTTATTTAGTACCCAATAAAGGCAAGTCTGCTATGTACATCTCCCATAAATAGCCCAGAGTTCTAGCCTACTCAGTTCAAGAAGAAACTATTGACTTGGAACAAAATTTAGTATTTATAGACTTTGGCTTCAGGAGACTTACAAACTGATAGGCGGTAAGGAAAGAAGTCACTATAATACAAACTACAGTAGGTATAATGCCCTGAGACACACAAATAAAAAGACAACACACAGTTAAAAAGACTGCCCAGTCAGATAGCTTATTTTTACATAATAAATTATAGTTGACCCATTGTTTTCCTAATTTGTTAGAGAAATGCTAAAATGCAATCTTCTACAATTATGACAAAAATAAAGTTAATGATAAAATTAATAATTTATTTTTTAATGTTTGCAAAGTTTTATTAAAGGTAGGAAAAAAACAGGCTCTGCAGAGCAAGTTTGGGCCAGGTAAAATTAGCAAAAGCGGTGGACCCTACTGGCTAAGAGGGGATCACCAATGCAAGAGAGAACACAGGGGTCAGTGAAGTTAATTTATGAATCAAAGTGGTACCTTTAAGAATAAGCAAAAGAAGTATGGGGAAAGCTTTACACAAGTACATTACTTTATCTGAAGTTACAAGAAATAAAAATTATAATAGCCTTAAACTGTCTTTCCAAAGGTCATGAACAGTTCACCAATAAAGAAAGACCAATGACTTGTCACTGAAAAGAAATTTCAAACTTATGGGTGGAGAATTGTACTGAGTGAAACACTTGCAGCCTCAAGAAACATAAATACTACCTTAAAATAGGTTAAACAATAAGAAATATGGGATCATACTCACTAAATCCAAATGAAAAGAAACAGCCTCTTCTTGAACATTTATTTTTATTTTTTGAGACCATAGTATTTGTATGCTGTTAAAGAATACATTATGGTAATTTGATACAGGCATATAATGCATAAAATCAAATCAGGGTAAGAAACATTTGTATCTTTTAGAGCATTATTTTTATGTATTGACAATTCTATACTATTCTCGTCATTTTGCAGTATAAATGGTTTTAATCAATAGTTACCCTATTGTGCTACAGAAAATTGGAACAAATTCTTCCTCTCTGTTCTGATCCCTATTATTTGACTTCCTTCCATCCTCCTGCCCTACTGCTATTCCCAGTCTCTGTGACCACTATTCTACTCCATTCTTCTATGAGATCGACTTTTTAGTTTCTAAGTAAAAATATATGATACTTGTCTTTCTGTCTAGCTTATTTCACACTTAACATAGTGATGTCCAGTCCCACCCATGTTGCTGCAAATGACAGAATTTCATTTTTCTTTATGGCTGAATAACACCACTGTGTATATCTACCTTGTTTTGTTATCTATTTAATGGGGATTAAATGATTTTATATCTTAATTACTGGAAACAGTGCTTCAATAAGCATGGGAGTCCAAGCATCTATGATATAATCATTTCATCTTCTTTGGATATATCCTAGACTTGGTGAAACACATGGTAGCTCTACTTTTAGTTTGTTTGGGTTTTTGGGGTTTTTGATTTGTTTGTTTTTTCGCTCTTACTTTTTAAAAAAATTATTTTCTTGGTATATTTTAGGTATACAATATGTTTACTTTTTTGTTAAATTCTTTTATTGGTACATTTTAGGTATACAACACAATTACATTTCTCATTGGGAATTGTACCTTTACATAATGCATCTTGGTTCTTATTTTTTCCCCATTCCTAGCCCTCCCTTCACCCCCTCCACCCTTCCCTATTTACAAAGACTTCATTTCCATTTTTTCCATTTCTCAGCGTTTTTCCTTTCCCTTCTTTCCTTTCCCCTGCCCCTCCCACTACCCCTACCCCTTTGGACCTTTTCTTCCGATTTTGCATTATCGATTATTCATTCTAATCATTGGTACATTTTAGCTATACAATATAATGACATTCATCATTGGAAATTTGCACCTTTACATAGTCTCTCTTGGTTCTTAGTTTTCACCCTTGCCCAGCCCTCCCTTCAACCCCTCCATCCCTCCCTATTTACAAAAATTTTGTTCCTATTTTTCCATTTTCTCATATTAATCCCATTCGGTTCTATCCTTTCCCCTAGCCCTCCCACTTCCTTCCCCTTTGCCCCTTTTCTTCCTATTTCACATTACCTATTATACATTTTACTCCTTATTTACACTTTCAGTTTCTCACACCAGAGAAACTATTTGGTATTTATACATGTGTATCCTATTTATTTCACTTAAGAGTATTGCCTCAATGTGCAACCACTTAGCTATAAATGTCTCTAATTTCTCATTTTTTATGGCTGAGTAGTACTCCATTTTATTTTTTAAAACCACATTTTCTTGATCCAGTCTCCAGTTGATGGGCAGTTGGGCTGTTTCCAAGTTTTAGCTATCACAGACTGTGCTGCTATAAACATGGGCACACATATATCACTGTGGTATGATTCTTTTAATTCTTTGGGGAAGATCCAAAGCAGTGGATTAGTGGAATCAAATGGGACTTCCAGTCCTAGTTCTTTGAGGTATCTCCGTACTGATTTCCACAGTGCTTGCACCAGTCTACACTCCCACCAACAGTGGAACAGGGTTCCTCTTTCCCCACAGCCCTGCCAGTATTTATTGGGTGATTTCATGATAGCAGCCATTCTTTCTGGAGGGAGGTGGAATCTCAGCTTTGTTTTCATTTTCATCTCTCGAATGACCAGTGATGTTGAACATCTTTTCATGTATTTATTTGCTATTTCTACTTCTTTGTCTGAGAAATATCTGTTCATTTCAGATGTCCATTTCTGGATTGGGTCTTTAAATTTGGGAGGTCTGATCTTTTTAAGTTCTTTATAGATTCGAGATAGTAGAACTTTGTCTGATGAAAAGCAGGTGAAGATATTTTCCCACATTGTGGGTTGTCTCTCCACACTGCTGGTGGTTTCTCTTGCTGTGCAGAAGCTTTTGAATAAGAAGAGATCCCAGTTGTTGTTTGTGCTAGTTCACAGGCAACTGAGGTTTTGTGCATAAAATCTTTTCCTACACCGATGACTTCAAGAGATCTATCTAACCTCTGTTCCAACTGGTTCAGAGTTTCTATATTAATATTTAGATCTTTAATCCATGTTGATTTTAGTTTAGTGCATGGAGAGAGATATAGGTCTAGTTTTAATCTTTGGCAAGTTGAAACCCAATTTTTCCAGCACCATTTATTAAAGAGGCTATCTTTCCTCCAGTGAGGGTGTTTGGCTCCTTTATCAAAGATGAGATGGCTGAGTGTGTCTGGCGTTGTTTCTGCATCTTCTAATCTATTCCACTGGTCCTCAGGTCTGTTTCTTTGCCAGTACCATGCTGTTTTTATCACAGTAGCTTTGTAGTAGAGTTGCAGGTTGGGGATTGTGATACCCCCCTGCCATGTCTCTGTTACCTAGAATTGCTTTTGCTATTCTGGGTCTCTTCTTGTTCCAAATGAATTTTTGGATTGTTTTCTTGAGGTCTATGAAGTATGCTGCTGGGATCTCAATTGGAATTGCATTAAATCTATATAGCAGTTTTGGAAGTATGGCCATTTTCACTCTATTAATCCTTCCTACCCAGGAGCAGGGGATGTCTGTCCATTTTCTGATATCATCTTCAATCTCTCTTTTCAGAGTGCCATAGTTTTCAAAGAAGAGGTCTTTGATTTCTTTCGTTAGGATGATTTCTAGGTATTTCAGTTTTTTGGATGCTATTGTGAAAGGAATTATTTGCCCTATTTCTCTCTCAGTGAGTCTTTCATTCGTGTAGAGGAAAGCTATTGATTTTTGTGTGTTGACCTTATAACCAGCTACTTGCCTGAATTTGGTTATTAAGTCTAGAAGACTTTTGGTGGAGTTCTTGGGGTCTTCTATGTAGAGTATCATGTCATCTGCAAATAATGACAATTTGACTACTTCGTTTCCTATCTTTATTTCTTTTATTTCTTTCTCTTGTGTAATTGCTGTGGCTAATGTTTCCAGAACTATATTGAACAAGAGTGGTGATAGTGGGCATCCTTGTCTTGTTCCTGATTTTAGTGTGAAGGATTTCAGGTTTTGACCACTTAGTATGATATTGGCTGCTGGTTTTTCATAGATAGCTTCTATCAGTTTGAGGTAGAGACCATCTATTGCAATTTTTTGTAGGGCTTTTATCATGAATGCATGTTGGATTTTGTCAAATGCTTTTTCTGCATCTATGGAGATAATCATATGGTTTTTGTTCTTGTCTCTATTGATATAGTGTATTATATTGATTGATTTGCATATGTTGAAACATCCCTGTATCCCTGGGACGAATCCCACTTGGTCAGGGTGTATGATCTTCTTGATGATCTTCTGCATTCTATTTGCCAGGATCTTATTAAGTGTTTTTGCATCTATGTTCATTAGTGAGATTGGCCTATAGTTCTCCTTTTCGGTTGGGTCTTTCTCTGCTTTGGGGATCAAGGTGATGCTTGTTCCAGGAATGAATTTGGAAGTATTGCTTCCCTTTCAATTTCATTGATGAGTTTAAACAGTAGTGGCAGCAGTTCCTCTCTAAATGTCTTGTAGAATTCAGCAGTGAAGCCATCAGGGTCCGGGATTTTCTTAGTTGATAAGTTTTTAATTACCTTTTCAATTTCATTGGCTGATATTGGGTTGTTTAGAATTTTTAGGTCTTCTTTGTTCAACTTTGGTAATTCATATGTATCTAGGAATCTGTCCATTTCTTCTGTGTTGTCCATCTTATTGGCGTATAGCTTCTGGAAGTAGGTATTGATGATCCTCTGGATTTCTGCTGGGTCTGTTGTAATTTCACCCTTTTCATTCCTAATTGCATGGATTTGGGCCCTTTCTTTCCTTTTTCTGATAAGGTTGGCTAAGGGTTTGTCAATTTTGATTCTTTGGAAGAACCAGCTCTTGGCTTCATTGATTTTTTGTATCATTCTCTTAGTCTCCTTTCCATTGATTTCTCCTCCCATCTTTATAATTTCCTCCCTTGTATGAGCTCTGGGGTTGTCCTGCTCTTCTTTTTCTAGAAGCTTGAGGTGCAGCATCAGAATGTTTAATTGTGCTCGTTCTGTTTTCCTAACATGAGTATTCACTGCTATGAATTTCCCTCGTAAGGCTGCTTTCATTGTGTCCCATAGATTCCGATATGTTGTATAGTCACTGTCATTTAATTGAAGGAACTGTCTGATTTCTTCTTTAATTTCCTCTGTGACTCATTGGTTATTCAGAAGTGTGTTGTTCAATTTCCATGTGTTCATGAAATTTTTTGAGTTTCTTTTGCTATGGATCTCCAATTTCATCACACTATGGTCTGATAATATACAGGGGATAACTTCAATTCCTTTGTACTTACTTAAACATGTTCTATGTGTGAGTATGTGGTCTATTTTGGAGAATGACCCGTGTGCCGAGAAGAATGTGTATTCTGATTTTGTGGGGTGGAAGACTCTGTAAACATCTGTTAAGTTCATTTGTTCAAGAGTTCGATTGAGTTCTAGTATTTCATTACTTATTTTTAGTCTAGTTGATCTATCTATTTGTGACAGTGGGGTGTTGAGGTCCCCCACTACAATTGTATTAGTGCATATATGACTTTTCATGTCCATTAGTATTTGTTTTAAATAGTTGGGTGCACTAGTGTTTGGTGCATAGATATTTATGATTGTCATCTCTTCCTCTTGGATTTTTCCCTTTACAAGGAAGTAGTGTCCTTCTTCGTCTCTCTTAATCAGTGTTGGTTTGAAATCTACTTGATCTGCAAATAGGATAGCTACTCCTGATTTTTTTCAGGTTCCTGTCACATGGAGTATTGTTTTCCACCCTTTAACTTTCAGTCTATGAGTTTCCTTTTGAATTAAGTGTGTTTCCTGTATGCAGCATATTGTTGGATTTTGCTTCTTGACCCATTCTGCCAGTCTATTTCTTTTGATTGGTGAATTGAAACCATTAACATTGATGGTTATAACTGAAGCATATTGACTTGTCATTGCCATGACTTTTTCTTTTTGTTGGGTTCTCCCCCTTTTACATTTAATTTCTTGTCATGCCAGATGGGTTCATTCTTCTTTGCTTCCTGGTGTTGTGATCCTCAATGTCTGTTCCTAGGATATTGTTTAAAATTCTTTGGAGTGCTGGTTTGGTATTCACGAAGTTCCTAAGGTGCTCTTTGTCATGAAAGTATCTTATTTCTCCATCCATTTTGAAAGATAGTTTTGCAGGGTACATCAATCAGAGTTGGAGGCTGTTTTCTTTTAGGGCTTGGAATATGTCACTCCAAGCTCTTCTTCCCTTGATGGTTTGAGTTGAGACGTCTGCTGTGATTCTGATGGGCTTTCCTTTGTATGTGATTTGTTTCTTTTCTCTAACTGCTTGGAGAACTTTGTTCTTCTGTTGAGTTTCTGGAATCTTAACAATTATATGCCTATGTGTAGATTTTTTTTGATCAAGGCTATTTGGACTCCTGTATGCCTCACTTATCTGTATGTCAAGTTCTTTTCCCCTGCTTGGGAAGTTTTCTGCTATTACTTCTGTGAAGAGTTTTTTTTATGTCTTCTGCACTCTCTCCTGTTTCTTCATTGACTCCAATCTGTCTTATGTTATTCTTCTTTGCATCATCTAGCAGCTGCTGGATTATTTTCTCATGTTAGCTTATAATTTTGAAGCAATTTTTCTTTTTCTGGTCATTAATTGCAATCTTATCTTCTATATCTGAAATTCTGTCCTCACATTGGCTCATTCTGCTGTGTAGACTTTCAGTCGAGTTTTTAATCTCTTGGAAATCTATTTGCATCTGTTTTACGGATTCCATTTGTTTCCTATGTTGGGATTCCATTATGTTCCTCAGCTCCTCTCTAGATTTATTAATCATGTCTTATACTAGGAGCACAATTTCTCCTGTTATCTGAGAAGTTATTTCTGATTTCATTTTTTCCAGATCCCCTTTTGTTGCAGTAGAGACTCCAGGTGGTTGAGTATCAGAATGTTCCATCTCATTTCCCTTTGGGGTTGCTGTAGGTGATCTGGAAGTCTGGTTTTGAGACTTATTTACATTTTTTCTCATTTTGACTGCACAGGGCGGGGGCTCTGGATATTGTTGTTTGTCAGATGAATAGTTTGGAAATATTTTCTTCCATTCTGTATGTGGCCTCTTAAATGTTGATTAACTCCTCTGCTGTGCAGAAACTTATTAATTTAACATAAACTTGTCTACTTCTACTTTTGTTTTGTATGTCTTTGGGATTCTACCAAAAAATCATTGCCTATACTAATGTCTAACAGTGATTTACCTATGGCTTTGTTTAGTAAGTTCATAGCTTCAAATTTTATAATTAGGCCTTTTATCCATTTTGATTGATTTTGTGTACAGTGAGAGGAAAAGGTATAGTTTCACTCTTCTGCATATACATTGAATTTTTCCCGAACCATTTATTGAAAAGACTGTCCTTTTCACATTGTCTGCTCTTAGTGCTTTTCTAAAAAAATCAGCTGTCTGTATGAACATGGATTAATTTCTGGGTTTGCTATTCTGTTTCATTGGTCTGTGTATCTACCTTTATGACCATATCATGCTGTTTTGGTTACTGTAATTTTATAGTATGTTTTGAAGTCAGATTTTGTGATGTCTCCAGCTTTTGTTTTGTTGCTCAGGATTGCTTCAGCTATTCTGGCTCTATTGTGGTTCTAAATGAGTTTTAGGATTGTTTTTCCCATTTCACTGAAGCCAGCCATTGGTGGGGTTTTTTGGCTTAAATTCTTTTATTGGTACATTTTAGGTATACAATACATTTACATTTATCAATGGGTGTTTGTACCTGTACATGATGTATCTTGGTTCTTATTTTTTCCCCATTACCTGTGTGCCCTTCCCTGAACCAGCCACTGGTATTTTTATGGGAATTGCATTGAAGCTATAGATCACTTTGCATAGTATGGTGATTTTAACAATATTGATTATTCAGTTCCATGAACATGGGATTTCTTTCTTTTTTCATGTGCTAAATAATACCTAAATATACCTAAATAAGGTATAATTACCTGTGTCAGTGTTTTATAGTTGTAAAGCTTTTTCACATTCTTGGTTGAATTTAGCCCTAAATATTTTATTTGTGTAGCTATAGGGTTGGTTTCTTATTTTCTTTTTCAGGAAGTTCATTATCACAACATAAACAGCTACTGTATTTTGTATAGTGATTTTTTTATCCTGAAACATTACCGAATTCATTTATCCATTCTACAAGCTTTTTGATTATTTAGGGTTTTCTATGTATAAAATTATATTATCTGTAAACATAGATGATTTAACTTTGCAGTTTAGATGTACTATATTTCTTTTTCTTGCCTAATTTCTCTTGCTAAGATGTTCAGTACTATATTAAATAAGAATGGTGAAAGTAGATATGCTTCTCTTGTTTCTGATTTTAGAAGAAACCCTTTCAGCTCTTTCCCACTGAATATCATACTGGCTGTGGGGTTTTCACATATAGCTTTTAGTGTTTTTAGGTGCATTTTTCTGTTGAAAGTTTTTATGATGAAGTGATGTTGAATCTTATCAAATGAATTTTCGGCATCTATAAAAATGTGTAAAGATTTTTGACCTTCATTCTGTTGATGTGTTACATCATGCTTTATTTTTAATTTTTATTGTGAGTGATACATAAAAACATAAACTACATCTTAGCAGGGTATAATGTAATGTGTTGATACATGTATACATTGCTAATGTTCAAATCAGGTTAAGCGAATTTATCTCCTTAAACATTTGTCATTTCTTTATGATTAAAACTTTCATAATCATGTCTTCTAGCTTTTTAAAATGTACAGTACATTACTATTACCTACAATCATGCTACTAAGCAATAAGACACCTGAAATTCTTGCTCCTAACTGTAATTTAATAACCATAAATCAAACTTTCCCCATTCTTTCTCCAGCCTCCATTGACCACCAGTCTTCTTTCAACTTTCATGAGATCAATTTTTTCAGATTCCACATAGGAATGAAAACACAGATTTGTCTTTCTGTGCCTGGCTTATTTCTTTTAACATAATCACCTTCAATTCCATCAATGCTGCTGCATGTCCCAGGATTTCACTCATTTTTGTGGCTGAATAGTATTCCACTGTGTACGGATACACAAGATTTTCTTCATGCATCCATACAATGATGGACACTTAGGTGGCTTCCATCTCTTGGCTATTGTGAATAATGTTACAATGAACATGCAATGGCAGGTTCTCTTGGACGTGCTGTTTTTATATCCTTTAGATATGAAAAACCCAGCAGTGAATTTCTGGATCTCATGTAAGTTTATTTTTAATTTTTGAGGGAACTTCATACTTTTTTTTTTTTTTGCAGTACTGGGAATCAAACTCAGGACCTTGTGCTTGTGAAGCAGGTGTGGTACCACTGAGCTAAATTCCTGAAGCCAGAACTCCATATTTTTTACACAGTAACTATCCTAATTTACAGCCCCACAAACATTGTATAAAATTTGCTTTCTCCACATCTTAACTAATACTTATCATTAATCTTTTCAATAACAACCAACCTACTTGAGTGATATTTTATTGTGGATTTCATTTGCATTTCCCTGATGATCAGTAAGGTTAAGCATTTTATTCATATACCTAATAAGCTGTTGTTATAGCTTATGTCTAGATGTCCCCTCAAAGCCTCATATCATAGGTGGGGCTTTTTCAGAGGTGACTGAATCTAGAGGGTGTGATTGATTCATGGTACAATGCTAAGATTGAGGGTGCTAAAATTAAGGGTGGGTAATTAATAAATCAGTCCACTGACTGGATTGGTACCACCCTAATCCCAGTAACCTGGATAGAATATAAAAGAGGCAGAAAAAAGCTACTAAGGTCCCTTGCTTGCTTTGCTACCTTCTGCCTGCCATGAACCGTTTCTACCCTGAGATGTCTGTCTGCCATCCCACCCTGCCTTGGAGCCAGTCAATGATGGACTTCTATAATTTGTGAGCTAAATGAACATTTCCTCCCTTAACTTGTGAGTGTTGAGGGGCCGGGGATTTAGCTCAGTGGTTCCAGTGCCTGCCTCGCAAGCACAAGGTCCTGAGTTCGATATCAAAATGTTTTTTACCTTTGATGTTGGAAAGCTTGATTACAAAATCTCTTGGGGTAGAATTGGTTGAATTAAATTCGACCCTCTGACCTGTTGTACCTGAGTGTGTGTGTATCTGTGTGTGTGTGTGTGTGTGTATGTATATATCTTTCCCTAGGTTTTGGAAAATTCTTATTATTACTTTGGATAATATTTCTACTCCTTTGGCATTCTCTAGTCATTTTTTTTTTTTAGTACTGGGGATCAAACTCGTTACCTTGCTTTTGCTAGGCAGGTGACGGAACCACTGAGCTAAATCACCAGCCCTTCTCTATTCATTTTTAAACTTCAGAAACACAAACATTTGCACTAGTAGTACTGTCTCAGTGCTCCTTGTAAGCTTTCTTTAGTCTTCTTCATTCTTCTTTTTCTCCTCTGTGTATTTTCAACTAGTATCATAGTCACTTTCTTCATTTCTGGGACAAAATACCCAATACCAAAAATGTAAAGGAGATGTTTATTTGAGCTCTTATTACAGTCCATGTTTAGTTGGTTCCAAGGTAAGATAGCATGGCAGAGGAGCATGGCAGAGGTGCATGGCAGATGAGAACTGTTCAAAACATTGTGGACAAAGAGCAGAGAGCAGAGGGAGGAGCTGGGAAGTGAAATAAACTCTTCCACACCACACCCTCAGTTACCTGTTGACTTTGACCAGACTCAGCCTCTCCTTAGACTAGACTCAGCCTCCCAACATCAAGCCAGCTATACTGCCACTATAATCCAATCACATCTCAAAAGCTCTGCCTATAATCACATGAGGCTTTGTGAAACATGTAGATATAAACCGTAACAACTAATTTATTTTTGAACTCAATAATAGTTTTAGTCTTTCATATTTAGATTCATAGATCCTTTCAAGTTATTTTTATGTATGGAAATAAAGGGTTGAGGTTAATTTTTTACATATGGATACCAGGTGTTCTAGTATCATTTGTTGAAAACATTATCTTTTGCTCTGCTCTTGAGTTGAGTTTATGTTCTATAAAATGTTAATGTTAAATAATCTTACAAAAGTCAGCAGACCATATATGTGTGGTTCTATTTCTAGATTCTGTTTTATTCCAATGATCTATATGTCTTTCCTTACACCAACACTGCCTTGATTACTGTAGTTTTAGAAGAAGTCTTAAAATTAGGTACTAAACATCTTCCAACACTTTTTTTTTCTCTTTTTACTTTTCCAGGTCCTTTGTACTCCTACATAACTTTTAAATTTCAACATCCAATTCATCATTTATAGCAAGTATACATAGACCTGAATTTGTATATATACCTTGTGTTTTCTAATCCTGCTAAATTCAAATACAAGTTCTAGGGGGAGTCCTCCTCATCCTGTCTTGGTTGCAACCTGGTGGAGCAAGCTGGAGAAAGCAGGTCCCAGTCAGGCAGCAACTGCTCGGCCCCACTCGGCCAAGCTGGCAGCTGGTCTAGTTGGTGTTAGGTTTCAGGAGCTTTTTAATAAGAAAAGATCCCACTTGCTCTTTGTACTAGTTCACATGCAGCTGAGGTTTTGTTCATGAAAACTTTTCCTACACCAATGTCTTCAAGTATCCTACTTAACCTCTCTTCCAACCAGTTTAGTGTTTCTGTTTTAATATTTAGATCTTTAATCCATTTCTATTTTAGTTTAGTGCATGGTGAAAGATATAGGTCTAGGTTTAATCTTTGGCAAGCTGAAACCCAATTTTTCCAGCACCATTTATTAAAGGGGCTATCTTTCCTCCAGTGAGGGTGTTTGGCTCCTTTGTCAAAGATGAGGTGATTCAGCCAGGGATTTAGCTCAGTGGCTTCGCCGCCTGCTGTGCAAGCACAAGGACCCAAGTTTGACCCCTGATACCAAAAAAAAAGATGAGGTGGTTGAGTGTGTTGGGAGTCATTTCTGGATCTTCTAATCTATTCCACTGATCCACAGGTCTGTTTCTTTCCCAGTACCATGCTGTTTTTATAACAGTACCTTTGTAGTATATTTTCAAATTGGGAACTGTGATACACCCTACCTTGTCTTTATTGCCTAAAATTGCTTTTGCTATTCTAGGTCTCTTCTTGTTCCAAATGAATTTTTGGATTGTGTTCTCAAGGTCTGTGAAGTATACTGTTGGAATTTCAATCGAGATTGCATTGAATCTATATAGCAGTTTTGGAAGTGTGGCCATTTTCACTGTATTGGTTCTTCCCACTCAGGAGCAGGGGATGTCTTTCCATTTTCTGATATCATCTTCAATCTCTTTTTTCAGAGTGCTATACTTTTCAAAGTAGAGGTCTTTGATTTCTTTCATTAGGTTGAATCCTATGTATTTAATTTTTTTAAATGCTATTGTGAAGGGAGTTGTTTCTCCAGTTCCTCTTTTAGTGAGTCTGTTGTTTGAGTACAGGAAAGCTTTGATTTTTGTGTGTTGATCTTGTATCCAGCTACTCTGCTGAATTTTGCTATTAAGTCTCGAAGACTTATGGTGGAGTTCTCAAGGTCTTCTACATAGAGTATCATGCCATCTGCAAATAATGACAATTTAACTTCTTTTCCTATCTTTATTCCTTTTATTTCTTGCTCTTGTCTAATCATTGTGGCTAATGTTTCCAAAAGTGTATTGAATAGGAGTGGTGATAGAGGACATCCTTGTCTTGTTCCTGATTTTAGTGTGAAGGATTTCAGTTTCATTTAGTATGATATTGGCTGTTGGGTTTTCATAGATGGCTTTTATTAGGTTGAGATAGAGATTGTGTATTCCAATTTTCTGTAGGGTTTTTATCATGAAGTTGTGTTGGATTTTGTCACACACTTTTCCTGAATCTATTGAGATGATCATATGGTTTTTGTCCTTAGCTCTATAAATATAGTGCATTACATTGATTGATTTGCATATATTGAACCATCCCCTGCATCTCTGGGATGAATTCCATTTGGTCAGAGTGTATGACCTTCTTGATGATTTTTTGCATTCTGTTTGCCAGTATCTTATTAAGGATTTTTACATCTATGTTCATTAGTGAGATTGGCTTATACTTCTCTTTTTCAGGTGGGTCTTTCTCTGCTTTAGGGATCAAGGTGATTCTTGCTTCCAGGAATGAATTTGGGAGTATTGCTTCCCTTTCAATTTCATTGAAGAGTTTATATGGTAGTGGCAGAATGTCTTGTAGAATTCAGCAGTGAAGCCATGAGGACCTGGGCTTTTCTTAGTTGGTAAGTTTTTAATAATGTTTCCATTTCTTTGATTGATATTGGGTTGGTTAGAATTTTTAGGTCTCCTTTGTTCAACTTTGGTAACTCATATGTATCTGGGAATCTGTCCATTTCTCTGTGTTTTCCATCTTATTGGTGTATAGTTTCTGAAAGTAGATATTGATGATCCTTTGGATTTCTGCTTGGTCCATTGTAATTTCACCCTTTTCATTCCCAGTTGCATGGATTTGGGTCTTTTCTTCCTTTTTTTGATAAGATGGCTAAGGGTTTGTCAATTTTGTTCATTCTTTCAAAGAACCAACTCTTTGCTTTGTTGATTTTTTGTATCATTCTCTTAGTCTCCATTGCATGTATTTCTGCTCTGATCTTTATAATTTCCTCCCTTGTATGAGCTTTGGGTTTGTCCTGCTCTTCTTTTTCTAGAAGCTTGAAGTTCAGCATTAGGTTGTTTACTTGACTTTGCAATGTTTTCCTAACATGAGTATTCAGTGCTATGAATTTCCCTCATAGTATGGCTTTCATTGTGTCCCATAGATCCCCATATGTTGTACTGGCATTGTCATTTACAGAAGAAATCAGATGGTTTCTACAATTAATTTCCTCTCTGAACCCTGATTATTCAGAAGTGTGTTGTTCAATTTCCATGTGTTTATAAAATTCTTGCAGTTTCTCTTGCTATTGATATCCAATTTCATTGCACTATGGTCTGATAATATACACCAGATAACTTTGATTGCTTTGTACTTAAAAATGTTCTGTGAGCTAGTATGTGGTCTATTTTGGAGAATGATCTGGGTGCAGCCAAAAAGAATGTTCATTCTGATTTTGAGGGGTGGAGCACTCTGTGAATATCTGTTAAGTCCATTTCTTCAAGAGTTTGAGTTCTAGTATTTTGTTGATTATATTTGTTTAATTGATTTATATATTTGTGGCAGTGGGGCATTGACGTCCCCCACTACTATTGTATTAGTGCTTATTTGATTTTTCATGTCTGATAGCATTTGTTTTATAGAGTTGGGTTCACTAGTATTAGGTGCATATATACTTATGATTGTCATCTCTTCCTCCTGGATTGTTCCCTTTATAAGTTTGTAAGTGCCCTTCTTTGTCTCTTACTTTTTGATAAGCACCCTTTTTTGTCTCTTAGTGTTGATTTGAAATCATTTTGATCTGCAAAGAGAATAGCTACTCCTGATTTGGGGGAGTTCCTGTCACATGGAGTATTGTTTTTCCACCCTTTAACTTTCAGTCTATGAGTTTCTTTTTGAATTAAGTGTGTTTCTTGTATACAGCATATTACTGGATCTTGCTTCTTGACACATTCTGCCAGTCTATTTGTTTTGATTGATAAGTTGAGACCATTAACATTGATGGTTATAACTGATATATACTGAATTATGCCTGACATGATTTTTTTGTTGTTGGATTCTCCCCATTAGCATTTAATTTGTTGTCATGCCTCATAGATTCATTATGTTGGACTTTCTGGGGTTGTGATCCTCATTGTCTTTTCCTAGAATATTGTTTAAAAATTTTTGGAGTGCTATTCATGAAGTTCCAAAGGTGCTCTTTGTCATGAAAGTATCTTATTTCTGCATCAATTTTGAAAGATAGTTTTGCAGGGTACATCAATCTGCATTGGAAGTTGTTTTGTTTTAGGGCTTAAAATACTTCAGTTTCTTCCCTTGAGAGTTTGTGTTGAGAAGTCTGCTATGATTCTGATGGGCTTTCCTTTGTATGTGATTTGTTCCTTTTCTCTGTTTGTAGAATTTTGTTCTTCTGTGGGGTTTCTGTAATCTTAACTTTTATATGCCTAACTATAGATTTTATTTTTTTATCATGGCTAGTTGGAGTCCCATATGCCTCACTTATCTGTATGTCAAGTTCTTCTCCCCTGCTTGGGAAGTTTTCTGCCATCACTTCTGTGAACAGTTTTTTCATGTTGTCTGATCAGTCTTATGTTATTCTTCTTTGCATCATCTAGCAGCTGCTGTATTGATTTCTTGTGGTCCCTTACTATTTTTAAGAAATTTTTCTTTTCCTGGTCACAAGCCTGTCTTCTATATCTGATATTCTGCTCTCACATTGGCTCATTCTGCTGTGTAAACTTTCAATGGAGTTTTTAACCTCCTGGATATCTGTTTTCAGCTTTTATGGATTCCATTTGTTTCCTATGCTAGAATTCCATAATGTTCCTCAGCTCCTCTATTTTTTTATCTATGTCTGTTCTAGAGTTATTAATCATGTCTTGCACTATGGACACAGTCTCTGTTGTTATCTGAGAAATTATTTCTGATTTTTTTCCAGATCCTCTTTTGTTGCCAGTTAAGGGAGTCCAAGTATTTGAATATCAGATTATTCCATCTCATTGCCCTTTGGAGTTGCCTTAGGTGATCTCGAAGTCTGGTTTTGATCCTTGTTTATATGTCTTCTCATTTCAACAGTTGCAGCCTGCTTCACCTTTGTTGATGTGACTTTTTGCTTGTCTAGTGTTCTTCAATTCTCATCAAGCCACCAATAGACCTTTTCTCTGCTGCTCACTAATGTGCTAATTCCTAGGTTCAGAATGGTGGCCTTCTGGATCCCTGCACTGCCCTGTTTTCCGGGCAGGGTTCTAGCTGGGGCCTGTGCACACTTGGTGTGTTATCTGGGCCTGTCCCCCTTCATAGCTGTTGTCTGGGAGGGCCTTTGGCTAGGGGCTGTGCACCCCAGTCTGTGGTATCTGAGTGGACTTCTGGCTTGGGTCTGCACACACTTACCAATGGTGTCTGAGAGGGTCTCTGGCTTTTGCCTGTGTGCTTGTGCAGCTCCTTTCCAGGCAGGCCTTTGGCCAGGGCCTGTGGGCCCAAGCTACTGGGGTCTAGGCAGGGCCCTGGCTGGGACCTGTGCATACCTGCACAGTGGACTTCTTGCTGGGTTCTGTTCACACTTACTGATGGTATCTGGCCAGGTCTCTGGCTGTTATTTGTGCAGCTCTTTTCCAGGTGGGCCTTTGGCTGTGTTGGGTTTGGGTTTCTAATCCATTCTGCTAGTCTATGTCTCTTGATTGGAGAATTGAGACCATTCACACTGAGAATTATTACTGACATTTATTAACATTCCTGTCATTGGATTATTTTCCTGTTGCTGATTGCCTCATTTTCCCCTTTTGGTTAGCTGCTCATCCCACCAGATGTATTCATTCTTTTTTAACTTGTTAGCAATGTTGGCTTCATTGTCTTTATAGTATAACCTTGAGAATTTTTGTAATGCTGATTAGATGGTCATGAATTTTTTGATGTGCTTCTTGTCTTGGAAATACATTATTTCTCCATCAATTTTAAAGGAAAGTTTTGCAGGATACATAAGTCAGGGTTGGAAGTTATCTTTTAGAGCTTGAAACACTTCACTCCAAGCTCTCCTGGTCATTAGGATTTGTGTAGAGAAATTTGCTGTGATTCTAATGGGTTTACTTTGATATGTGATTTGTTTCCTTTCTCTGACAGCTTTTAAAATTTTTGTCCTGGTAATGGACTTCTGGTACATAGGTTCTCTTTTGGTCATGGCTATGTGGGGTTCTATATGCCTCACTCATATGTATATTTCTTTCCCTATATTTGGAAAGTTTTCTGCCATTATTTCTGTGAACAGATTTTTTATGCCCCTTGTGTTATGTCTTAATTTTTCACTTATTCCAATTACTCTTAGATTAGTCATCTACCAGTTGTTGGATCCATTTTTTCATGCTCTCTTGTTTATAAGAGTAGGTGGTCTTTAAAGTAATCATTGTCTTCTGTTCTGAAATTCTGTCATCAAAATTGTTGTTTCTCCTGCCCATATTATCAATATATCTTTTAATTTCCTGGATTTCTGACTGAGGGCTTCTCATGGACTCAAATTCTTTGGTACAGTGATATTCATGTTTTGTATTGTTTTGTTTAGCTCACCTAGCTTTCTATTAGTGTCTTCTCAAAGCTCCTGTATATTTTTGGTTATTACTACCGTTATCTGTTTAGTTAGATCTTCTCTAATCCTGCTGAATATCTCTTTGTGCTGTTTTCTAACCTCCTCTGCTATCTTTTTAAGTAATTCAGGTTGTGGCTTATGCTATTCTGCCTTCTTGGTGCCCCCTGGATTGACTTTGGGGGAGTTGGGAGTCTTGAGAGATGTTTTGTGCTCAGGTTTGTGCATCATATAGTCTGTATACTTTGTTACTCAGATGGAGATATCTTTAGTTGCTTTTCAGTGATGTAATTTGGATGTGACTAACTATAATCCTTTCCCACAGCCCCAAAATCCAACCACCTTGCTTAATTTGGGAAGGGAGGATACAGTGTTGTTAGCACAGTAACCAAACTCTGGTATTGTTAATACCACAAAGGCATTGAGTTTTGAGTTAGAGAGAAATAGCAACAATTATGTGACCCTGTTAATAGCAAATTAATCAGCTATAGTAGTATCATCCAAGACAAATTAGATATAAATATACCATAAGAAACAATTATGTCCTACCAATCCTAAAGAAGAAATTGTCACTTATGATAAAACCTAGGTTGCCTTAATGTTTATGACTTATAGTTGTCACATTTAGTACATATTAACTCTGTCTTTGCAAACGATAGAAGAATTCAACAATAATTTTACAAAATTAACTATCAAAAGATCAGCAAATCTTTATGGTTATACTATTTAAGATACAGGGTTTGGGAATGTAGGAATGCAAGAGAAAAACTTTGAAACTTCAAATATTGATAAGAGAAGGAGAGCAAGAAGTGATAAAAAGGCTTATTGGGAAGTGGAAGGATGTTTATAGAATAGGTAAAAGTAAGAGAAAAAACTGGCAAGAAATAGAAGATGGAAGAATAAAGAAATTAAATAAGAGGGAAATATTATGGGGGGAGGGAGAAGAGGAAAAAAGGATAAGAAGCAAGAGAGAAGAACAAAAGATTTCCCAATGCACAGGAAACTAAAGAAGAAAGGAGGGAAGGAAAGAAGAGGGAAAAAAACTAAACTAAAAACAATGCTTACACTCACAAAAAACAAACAAAATTTTTAAAATTTTCTTTGTGATTTCAAACATGTTTTTTTCTTCCAGGGTCTACAGTTTTGAGGCAATTTCCAAGTCAAGCTACATCCCTATTCTTATTGTTATACTGTGTGCAGTCACCAGCAAGCAGGCAGTAGGATTAGGCTAACAGTGCCAACCGTGGGACTTTCAGATCCACAACTCAGGCTGAGCCTATCCTCTGCCTATGAGGGTGGGCCCTAGGTCATTTAGCTTAAACACCACTAGAGGTCTTTTGCTGGACTGACCATGGCTTCCTGACCACAGATGTCTCCCATAGCTGTCCCTGACCCTGTAAATGTAACTGGGAGACCTAAAAGGAAGCCAACTTGTGGATGTTCTGAGACCCAGGTTCAGTTGATCCCTTCCTGGAATGGCATGCACCACCTCCTCTAGGGGATGGCAGGCACTTGGACTGGAGTCACTCACCAGCTGTTGCAGCACACAGCATACACCACTCTGTTCTATTGGTGCATTTCCCTTGAAGGCCTCTACAGTCCCCCACTTTCACTTTTTCTCTGCAGAGTCAGTCTTCATTTCTCAGGAGCCAGGCAGAAAGTACAGGTTGCCCCTTCCTCCCCCTCTCCCACGTTGTGTTCTGTCTCTTCCATGTACAGGCTCCAATTTTCCCATCAGACACTTCCTAGGTCCCAGGATCCACCTCACTTGTTTTTTCCCCAGTTGTTATTTTCCAGAACAACTTAAAAGTTTTGCCTTTCTTACAGATCATAAAATTGTCTCTTACAAATGTCAGTATAATTTATCAAAACATTCATTGATGTTTGTCTCCCATGTTTTTCCTTTTTACTTTTTTAAGCAAGTGGCCAGCCACTTAGTATTTACTAGCTTTGGGGGTATTTGTCGATATACAGCGTAAGTTACTTAAAGACAAAAAACAAAAGCTCTTTCTTTTTTTAAACAATATAAAATAACTTTCAGAGCCTGTTTATTTCCTGGAGAGTACAGGGAGACTAAAGAATGTCTTTAGGGACTGTTAGTCTCTTAAATTGTTGAAAAGACAGAAATTTAGATTCCACAACAGCAGAGATCCTCTCTGGCAGCTTTCTGGAAGACAGCCAAGACAGAAATGGCTTCATGACTCATGGGCAAAGAAGGAGTCTAGACATACATGACATCCCCAGCAGAAGGACCTGTGCTTTACTGTGACACAGAACCAGTGAGTCCTGACACCAGAGGGCATTTTGCCAGTAGACACAACATCTCAATGCCAACTAGTATGGTTCTATACCTGGTAACCAGAGGTTTTGCTGATAATTTGATGCTGAATAAGGTGCTGAACTTGATTATGTCTTCCAGGTGGGGAATGTTAATACCAATAATGTCAAAGTGAATTTTGCCTTGGCCAAATGTGGCTCAGAGTCACATTTAAGTTGATTTTAATAAATAAAATTATTTCTTATAACTCTGATTTTGTGAACTAAAGGGAATTCCTTTCATTAAAAATAGAATGTCTTATGACTATAGTACTGAAGAGATGGGATAAAACATAGATATTTTGTTCAGCCTACTTACTTTCATGATGAAGAATTTGATTTGTAAAAGGGAAATGTATTGCTTATTATCACAGCTTATTGGTGGCACACTGGTAGGCAATAGCTCTGATATTCTGCTTCCCATTCCACAGTTCTTTGCATTACATCCATGATGCCTCTTTTTTTGCAAAAGAATTACTACTCAAATAAAATGTTCAAAGAAGATCTATTGTCTGTCCTAGGCTTTTGATGACAGGGGCAATTTCTCATTACATTACACAACTAATGTGGATTTGGAGACATCAGAAGATCTCATCACAAAGATTTCATAGGAGGGAAAGGATATCATTGAAACCTTTTCATTCTGTTGCCAGTTCAGTTTCCCTTCCCAGCATCAGATGACCTCTTCAGAGCTGTGATGTGTTCTCAAGCTCAGACCACAGGAGCCAGACACCTTTGCATTCTACTTTGGGAGCTGACACATAAACTCCCTCAGTGGCCTTGGCCGATCCCTTAGCTTTTCTGCCTTGGTCAGCCTGGACTAAAAGATGATAGCATAACTTTGCTGCAGAAGGGTAGCCGTATAATGAGAGGCATCAAAAGCACACGTGGGAGATTGAGCACAATCTTTCTTTTGTTCTTCAGATAAATACTTTCTTTAATGCTCAATTAAAAATATCATTCAGAGAAATTTGTCCCACCTCTTACATTTTTAGCAATCTACCTGTATGCATAACAAGGGTTAAAAACAGATACTAAAGGTATTATATTGTAACAACCACAAAGACACATTCCATTCTATGTCAGATCATGTCCTCAACTCATACATCAATTCTAAGGGATCTATTATGTCAAAGGCTGTGTGACATATTTCTGTTGTACTAAAGAGAAGAAATATGAAAAGCAGTTTCAAATTGTTATCAGAGTTTTCTTCAATGCAAAGATATCTAAAATTTTTATCAGTATTTAAATAGTGTGTTTTTCAAAAAAAGGCTTTGGAAGGAAGTACTACTTGGAAAATACTGCATACATAGCACTATTTTGGAAAATCACGATACTTTATAAAATATAATGAGATCTAAATAGTTGTGTAATAAGCTTATGGAACTTCATTGAACCCCCAAAGTTTTCAAACTTATTTGATCTTTCAACACATTTTTCCTCAAGCACAAATTAATCATACTAATGGATCAGTTTCTGAAAATGCACAGTTTTGGGAATGCTAGATTCAAAAAGCCTTCTCAGAAAGGGAAGTTTAGTTTGTCACTAGAGTTTCAAGCAAGATTGTATGACAAACTGCCAGGAAGTTTTGGGGGAATGTTGTGTCTGATGGGACACAGACTCAGAGACTTCTTAAAGTCCCTTCAATTCCCAAGATTTCATGAATCTTTTTCATTCCAGATAGGCATCACTATATAGTATGTGTCTACTATTAAACACAAAGAGTAGTATACTTTGTGTCTGCTACTAGACACAAATGCCACAAGTTGTACTAGACAGATCCCTTAGATTCCTTATTTTATTTGTGCAATACCCTGAAAAGAAGGTATTATAACCTACTTTACAGATAAAAAAAACTCAATATCAAAGAACATGAATAAATTACTTGTAGACACATAGCTGAAAAAGTGGCATACCAGGGATTGGAAGCAATTCTCATGTATTTTCTATTCTGTGGTACCACTTCCCTAAATCATATTTGTTTCAAAGGAAACCATGGATATATGGCTGAACCTGGTGTACTGACCACTCAAAGGTATGAGATGGTATCAGTCTCACCTTTTACTTCCATGAATTTCTGATCTCTGGAATAAGCTAAGAGCAGTTACTTTTTTTTCTGGCCTTCGTGTCTGCTCTCACTTATGTCTATTTCTGGCATGTTCTTCACAGGGATGGATTTTGCTCATCTATCAGGTCTCAACTTTATGATGTTGCTCCAGGCCAGTTTTCCTGCTTACCTATTGTGTTCCTCTTCCTGGTCACACTGTAGCCTTGCTCTTCCTGGGCCTCTTGGGAAACTCTAAGAACCATCCTTTGGTGACCTGCGTAAGCATGTACTATGAAGCTCTGGTTTTAGTTTTGGGTTTTCACCATCACTGCATAACCTAGTCCCGTGTGTTTGAAAATTCAGCTGCATGATTATAACTGGGAAATCTCTTTCCCCCAAAGATATTGATTCTGTAGATTTTGTACTTTTAGATAAAATATTTAGATCTTTGGAAACTTGAATTTCTAAAAGACTCCTAGGTGCTGTGATGCTCCCAGAGCACACTTTGAAACACTGGCCCTGCTGATGCTGACAAATATATCCTTTAGCACAGTGATGGCAAACCTTTTAGTGCTTTCAACAATACAGTCTGCTGCGGCACGTGCCACAGGTTCACCATCATGGCTGTAGCATAAAGTTGTAGGTTCTATGTTCCCAGTCAGGCTCTATCCCTCCACCACTTTACATGACTGCTATTATTTGTTTACTTACATTTTGTTTAGTCTCTCACATTATGACATAAACTCCATGAAAGCTGAGGGTTTTTCTTCTTTTTACTGTTACATACTGCCCAGAACACTGAGCAATTCCTAGAATCACAAATAAATAAATATCAAATAATCGATTTTGAATGTTGAAGATGTACCCTCTCATGAACTTTCTAATAATAACTAGACACCGGAAACAATAAACCCACGAGCAGATCTAGACAAAATAAAACATTGGCCCCATTCACCAACCTTTTTTATGGGCTCAGGAGTATTTGAAGGGCCATCATAGAGGTTGCTGACTTTGGGGGTAAAACGCATCTCTCTTCTGTGCTGATCTGGATCTGTGAGGTTGACATGAGTGGCTCCTCTGTCAGTCAGGTCCTCTGGTAGCCCAGTCTATATACAGTGCATGCAAAGCTCATGAATTTCAAGGAAGGAATTATCACACATTCCCTTGTTTGTGACAGAGATATCTGCTGGGTGCAGGGAGGATGGAAGAGGAAGGCCAGGCACATAACGAGCCATCACTCATCACCTCTTCTGAGTCCACTGTACCCACTTGACCAAGGGAACCTTTGTGCCACCTGATGGAGGAGAAGACATACATCACAACAGAGCCCAGAGCACTCTCATTACATCTTCCTGCAGATCTTAATTAATGGAAAAGGTAATTTCCATGGTTTATTATATATAGGAACTACTTGGAGAAGTTGGAATTAATGCAGAGATACTGGAAAGGAGACTCAGATTTGTATACAATGATATACTTTACCTTTACCCCAAACTGGGGACAACAGAGAAAACAGAATTGGCTATGACTGGATTATTATTAAAGCAAGTGGGGTTTAGTTATAAAATTCTTGTTACATTTGTATATGTTTGAAAAATTTTGTAATATAAAGTTGAAAATAGATTCATCCAATGTATCATAAAGAAAATAAGTTCAATTTACCATGTAGAAAATGAAGCAGATACTACAATGTCAAAGGCAGGCTTATGGTTCCTGAGATGGAAACATAGATCTACTTTGATATTATTTATACTGTATATTAAGGTAGAGTAATGAGGCAAAGTATATTCTCAACAACTGTCAGTGTAGGAATACATTTGTAAGGATTTGCTATTGTTTTTAAGGTTTAATATCTTAGAGTTAGTCTTAGTGAAATAAAAGCTGTTCTTTGTGTAAAAGGTATTTTACATGTTCCTGCCATTAAGCAAACTTTTATCTCTTCTACAATAATTTTGATGGGGAAACTTTATTTTTGAACTATAGGAAAAAACTCATGGAAAATGCATTGTCCCTGAATTCTCACATAAAATAATAATGTAAGCATTATTACAAAAATTTAATATCAGTTGCAACTTTTACTGGAACTAATTCTAATGTAATCTTAGATGGAGATTTTATATTTTTAATTAAAAACAAGTTCAAACTGGAAAAAATAGTTCAAGGAAATGCATTAGATGTTGTAAAGTAGCTTTATGATACTTATTGCTTAACCACCAGATACCCCTCGACTGTCCAGCCTGTTTCCATGGTAGGACAAGACAGAATTTGTTGATTGCCCTTCATAAATCCTCCCTAACCAGTAGAGAGTGAGAACGGGAAAGGAAAGGAAAGGCTGATTTTGAAAGTCAGACTCAGGTCTGATTTCAGGTCTTCCTAACTATGTGACCTTGAACACTAAACAGCTTAATTTACCTTCCTAAATCTCGTCTATAAAGCAGGAAATGATATTACTTCTTTATATCACTGAATCACAGTAAAGTATTGATCAGAGGAGAATCTATGGTTTGGAAGGGAAGGAGATGATTCAGAAGACATTCTGCAGGGCAGTCTGCCCTTGGAATAAGAGGAAAGTAGGAGGAGGGCAAAATGAGAGGGAAAAAAAGGAAAGCAGTGAGTACTTTGTTTTATTTTACTTCCTAGGGGAAGGTAGTCAAGAGCAAAGAAAGACTGAGACTATCAAATTCAAGTTGTTGGTTTAGTCTGTACTGAGCATATTCCATTACCCAGGTACCCTGGCAAGATACCACTGACTTGTAGTAATTGCATTATAATGAGACACCACATGAAAATAAAATAAGCTATAATTAGGGGTGGCACCATGGTTCCCTTAGCTCCCCTGCAAAAGAATCTAGGGAGGAGTTTGTGAATGTCATGAAGGAAAAGAAAATAAGTTCTCAAAAAAAAGGGTCAACTACAGCCCATATATCTAGGAGAAGCTTTATATACCGTGTAACACTACTTTTACAGACTGGGTTTGGTGAGTGTTAGGCAACAAATGTACACTCTGGTATCAAGTCTTTGCCACTGTCCTTAGTTAAAGGGAAATGCCAAAATAAACAACACAGATTGGAGGAAAAGGATGCTCTCTCCTGCTATCTTGTTAAAGGTTCAGGCCAATCCAGAGAGCAAGGTGGGAAAGGAATGAAACTGTCCAAAGGTACAGACAGGAACAGCTCTGCAGAGCTGTAAACATTCAATAAGATCAAGCATATAAAGCACCTGGCACACTGTAGGCCTCAGCATCGTTTTTGTTGGCAGCAGCTGCTGCTGTTACTGGTACTGCTGCTGTGCTCATCTAGACAACAGACTTCACCCAGTTAAACTTTTTTTGCCTTCAACCTTAATATCAGTCTTCTGACAGACTGCAAAAGTAAGTCATATGTACCCAAAACATTCATCAACAATTGAGAGAATTACACAAGACATAGCAAGCGAAAGGCTTTTCGTCACATTACTGATCCTCAAAGCCATCAAATTCCATTCAGATTCATCAGTTGTCCCACTCTTGTTTCTCCTTACTATCCAAGCTGTCGCCTCTTCTGCCTTCTTCTGAGACCTACCCAACTTCACTGATTGTCCTTCCCCTCCTGAGACCCTCTAGATAGTTCCTCGCCCTTCCTTAGTCTTAGGAATCTCAGTTCATCTCTCCATTTACTACTCAGAGCAATTCTTCACCCACCCAAGCTTGGGAGTCTAGCTTACATATCCCACCCATCAGCAAAGGAGAGGCAGCCTTTAGCTACAAGACTCTACTCCAAGAGTATTTCAATTTAAAATAGAATGTTAATAGCTGGTGGGGTGGCCCAGGCTTGTAACCCCAGAATTTTGAAAGTTGAGGAAAGAGGATCTAAAATTTAAGTCCTACCTGGGCAACTTATCCAGACCCTGTGTCAATATAAAATTAAGTCAATTAAATGAAAAAGGCTGGGAATGTAGCTCAGGATGAGCACCCTGTGTTTAATACCTAGAACTGTGAGAGAATGAATGAATGACAAGATGCATCATAATTATCTTTAGTCAAACTATTCCATCTTACAGCAATTTTTTCCTTCCTTACTGAGGAACTACTTATTAGCAAAACTTTGCTCTCCAAATCTTACACCAAGCGCTGCTCATCTCTGATCTGTTAAGACATTCTCATGGTGTCTGCCTTCAAACACCAATTCTTTATCTCAACTTCTCTGATCCCAGGATGTCATTTAGTTAATATGGACATTCAAATCCATATTTATTTCCTGTAAGAAGAGAAAGACTGGGTGAGAAAAGGCAAAGTACTTAAGTTAATGCCAAACTTGAAACCAGACACAAAAGAAATGCTCATCACTTCTCAGTGTCTCAATGCCAAGTCACATGATGGTCTACATTAAATGTGTGTATGTCAGAGCTCCATACACACATGCACCCAAGTGTGCAAAACAGAACAAAGCAATCTTGGGGCCCAAAGTTTCTCTCAAGGTTTAAAAGTACTGCTTTATATGAATAAATATAAGTAGTATGCTATATTATTCTGTAATCTATGCTAACTCATTATTGAAATTCATCAAAACAGTTACTCTCAGGGAGCTTTTGTCTTCTTCCTTCTCTCTCTGAAGATTTAATTCCAAACACAAGAAGAAGAAAACAATGAGAGCAGACATAACCCAGTCAACAACTTGGATTTATGGAGTACAACCTTGAAAATATATTTTTAAAACATCAAGCATGTGAATTAAATCTCCCACCAGGCAGCTATAATTTACACAGCAAGCACTTGGCAGGTAATTCGAGCACACTGTGATACTGGTAGCAAGGGGATCCTCTTCACAGAAAACCAGACCCTTTTTGCGACACCAGGAGGTAAGAGAGAAACATATTCACTTTGTAGCTAGAGTGGGTTGTTTCCTGTTCAATGGGCATCTGATAATAAAAACAAACAAAAAAGAACAAGAAAAGTGGGTGGTTCTCAACCACAGTGTAAACTTGATCCATATGAAAAGCAAAAGGCAATGAAGCCTTAGACAATCCAATACAAAGAGTCCACCATAGTTGCAAAATTACAGGCAAACAAAGTGAAAGAAAATAAAAATACAAGTCAGTGATTGGCTTTTGACATTTTAGAGCCATTATTTTTATTTGTTTAGATATTTTTCAAGAAATCCATTTTAATTTTAGGGGTGTAGAAAATATATTATCTGCAATTTTTAAAATTTCTTGTTTGACGGCAAGCAACAAGGATTTGTACTTCTGTCTCTGAAGATATATGCTATATTTCACAGTCAGCCTGAGCCCAACCACACTGTCCTAAAGGAAAAAGCTTACACCTAAGTTTTGGGAAAAAGTGTGAAAGGCCATATTTGCTTAAGAACAGACCTTTATGAGAAAGGATTTTCTGAAATTAAGGGTAGTGGAAATCCCAGTGATACCAGTTGATTTCTTGCAGGCAGTAATAATTATAAGCATCCTCTGAGCCTGGAAAGCCCTATTTCTGGTTTTATAATTAACTTTCTTGATCTTGAATTCTTTGAGTGGTATTCAAGCATGGTCTCCAATAGAATAGAATTACTCTCTCTTGTTCTGCTCATGTATTGTTCACTCATTATTGAGCTCCTTGGAACTTGGTACCATATTATCCCCTGCTTTTTCTCAGAAAACATAGAAGCTAAAGGTTCTAAAGAATTAACAGGTTAGCAAAACTATGGCAATGAGAAAATTCATTGAACTGGGATTCAAAAGTCCTGGGTCCTGGCCTCTGATTTGGCCTTGGCTCAGTTGCATTATATGCACTGTACAATTTGTACCATCAAAGGGTTAAAGACTCTTTGTCTTTACCAACAACAACAAAACCCCCAGCAAAGTTACTATCACAAATCAGAAAGTATAAACTGGTAGCCCTTGTATTCTACCTGTCCTTTTGCATGGGGTTAGTATGCTAATTTTTAAATTAGCAGATTTTAAATACAATTGCATATTTACAGATTTTCTTGAAAATTTGTCATAGCTCATAAAGGAAACCTGTGTTTGTTAAAAATTGCTCTTTGTCAAGAGACCATGGGCTCTCAGATTTCTTGCATCCTCACCACTCTTGATGATTATATACACTTAAGCAAGGTGAATTAAAGCATCTCAGTTTACCATCCTTAGTCTCAAAGAGGCAAAGGTAAGTTAACTCATGGCTATGAGGCAACAAAGAGCACAGAGAAGCCACAGAAATCATCAAAGGCTGAAGCCTTGAACATGTAGGCACATTTACAAATGGATCACAACCTCCTGTTAGTTAGCCAGTCTCCTCCTTCACTGCTGGATATACAATAGATAAATAAATAACAAAGATACATGTGATATATATTTAGATTGCACATTAGACTTTAAAATCTCTGCCTAACTGAATGCATTAGCCCGTGTTTTCTGTTTATGTCTCCACAGTGCCATGGAAACACAGTGCGGCATCCTAATGGGCCTCTCCTGGCAATAAATAAAGTCTTTGTCTATTCATGTTTCGATTTTCTTCTTTTTTATGTAATTTACAATTTCAAAAAAGAAAACAGATCAGTGGTGTTTTGTTGTTTTTTCCACTCTGCCCCTTCCAGTTTCCTGTCTGGCAAAGTACATCTGCAAAGAATACAAAATGCACCTTTCGGCAGTTGCTGAAATCAAACCAGCATTGTCAGCATTCAGATAGCTGTGGACTCCCAGCTGGACTCATCTTTCCCCTTTATAAAACGCTATGATAATTAAAGTCCATAATGAGGTTCTTGAAGCATTTCAGTCTAACCCAAAGAGCACTTAATATAGTTGTCTAAGGTTGAAAACTGATATAAAACCAAATCTGGTGGGCTCTGCAGTTCCATTTCTGTAGAGATAGCAAAAGCAGTCACCGCCCTTAAATGGCTCCCTGATCCCAGTGACACATTCTCCCCTCCCTGGCTCCATTGTGTGTGGAGCAGACAAGCCACTGGCTGCCACCCACAGGGGCCTGGGCAGGGTGAAACCTGAAGCTCAAAGTGCTGAGAGCACAGCGCCTCCCAGACCAGCTCTGTGCTGTCTGGCACCTGCTATCCCCTACCATGAGGTAACTCAAGACTTAGGCAGATTTCTATCTGCATGAAGAGCTGGACAGATTTGACTAGGTGGCTCAAATCTGCAGAGTCCTTTGGCCCCATAAGCAGGGACCTCAATCACAGGAAGAAGGACATGTAGCAAGCAGGTCACATGCTTCTCCAGGAAGCCCTCAGGGTGCGGTTCTGTGGGGACTTCACTAACCCACTCTGAAGCAGGGCATCACCTGGCTGACAATCCAGGTGGTAGAATTTGTTCTGGCCACATCCCAACCACAGACATCACATGGTGAACCACAGGGCCAGGATCTGGCAAGTCATGTCCATTTTCATTACTTTTGAAAAGCAGTTTGTAGACAAGGTTTGAAAGCATTAGCAAAATAGACCTGTCATAGCATCTACCCAAGGAGAGACATTTTTCATCTAGCATTTTCAAACGCTGAATCCCAACTCAGAAAGCAAAGTATCTACAGGAATGCCTTCCTAGGTAATAGTCAAATATTATGGCCTTTGATTTTCTAAAGTGGTATATAATAATCTGTCCTTCTGAATTATGATTCTGTACCCTTTGTGAAATAATAATAGCAACAACAGTATCATCATATAACACTATTAGGTATTTACCTTGTGCTTCTGAGATATTATTCCCTTGTCACAGATGAAACAAAGTTTCAAGAGGTAAATAACATGACCAAAGTCAGAAATCCAGTAAGAAACTGAGCTAGGATGAAAACAAGCTCTTCAGACTGCACAACTCATGTTTCTTCCACATTTTCTAAGCACCTACTATGAGCTCCACACAGTGCTGGGATATTTTTTCCATGTGGTCTCAACTTTAAAATTTCTATGATTCATTTCATCCCAAAATGAAAACTGTATTAGGACTGCATTTTCCTATCCTAGGTGCCAGGAAGAAGAGAAAAAAGTGCTGTTTTATTTATCAGGACTTCTTTCTTTTGGGGACAAATTTTTGTTGTTTTAAACATTTTGTTCCTAACATCTCTATACCCTGCCTCTCTCAGATCATCTCTCTTTTCGTAGAGCTTATATTTTTGCTTTGTGTCATGTTCGTCTTAGAAGTTGCACAAAATCTTTTACAAATAGCCATGGTATAAATGCAAGCGTATCTGCCTTATTGTCATAATTAGGTTCTGGAAAAGGCTCACATTCAACATCATTATACAAAACAATGTACAAAAATAATGGAGTTTGTAGGGAAAACAGAAATGAGACAGATGAACTCAAATCCTATGGAGCATTGTAGCAAGTATCCTATCTCAAATAATAGTGATATTAATAAAACTCTAGTTCAATTAACTCTCCTCAGACACACTTAAAATCTCATTTATTCTTTGTATATTTATATTCTGGGCTTCTGTTTCCCCTTTCAAGATGCCAGCCCCTGGTAACATTTTCCTGTAACAGAGATCAATTTCATCAAAATCCAAACTATAGTTTAAGGGAATCACCTTCATCAGTTGGAGTGGGAAATGGAGGGTAATGACACAAGCAGAATTGTTTTCACAGATTTCACTGGTGCCTCCCCAGACAGTCCAACCTAGGCAACATATAAGGATCTAAGTGACACAGAATGAGGCACATTTGCAGTAAAGGAAGAAGTGCCTCTATTTTGAGGCTTTTTTAAATTTTCTGCACATACTCCTAAGGCTTTCCCTTTTATTGTGAAAAAGCTTGCTGCTGAGTTCAAAATATTAGCATGCCAGAGAACATCCCATAGGAGTCACCTAGAATTTCAAGTTATTCTGGAATCAGGGACAGATGCAGCTTTATGAGGGACTTCAATCCTCTACACTTTCGAAGTACTTCTTTTAAAAAAAGTATATGAAATTACTAATGTCAAATTTGGTCAAGAAGTAACTCTTCAGTTAGAATTTAGAATAAGAGCCAAATCACAACAATTTACCAATATTAAAATGCTGATAATTGCCAAAATCTTTATGAGACACAGAAAATCTATTTGTTTTCATTAATTAATTGACCTGACTGATTTTGCTGACTCCATTTTCACTTCTACTCTCCTTGATCATCTCTTGGTACAATGGATAAAGGATAATCTTACCTCTGGAGAAAATAAAATTCAATCCCCCGTCAAGCAAAGTTGACAAAAATCTTTTTTCTCATTGATACTTTAGAGAAGTTTCTTTCTAAATTCCACTATGTGTTATTATAGTGTTTAGAATTTTTAGCAATTTGGGAAAATATTTATCAAGTTTCTTTCATATAAGAACTGTAAGAGGAAAAGAACATGGGGCTCTGTAAGTTTCTGCATGTAGTCACTGGTCTTAAATATTTTGGGATTTTTAACATGCATTAACAAGTTAGTTCTCTATGTCCTCACTCTACTAGCACATTATACGGTATGTTATCTGTGTTAATGACTGTCTTTTGTGTCAAACCAGCAGAAAACTCAAATTTTTCTACAATATGATCATATGGTTCCATTCTTTCATTAAGTGGGTTATCAAAAAACCCCAAGAGTCTAGGCATTTTTTAAATTATTTTTTAAAATTTGTTCTCAGTTTCTCTTTTGTAGGAATTAATTCTATTAAGAATGTATCTCTTGCTCCCAAATAATTGCTGTCATTTGTACCACACTTTAGTAAATTTTACAGAAACACATTATCATCATATGCATGTAATGCCTAATTCACTCTAGGCTAAATCTGCTTCTGTTGATATCATTTTTCTATTCATCAATCCCATAAGAATAATTTGCATTAAGGAAACCTGTAGTGCAGCAAAACAGACCCCCCTCAAACAAGCAAGTTAATAATAAATAAGAGCATGACATTTTGCCACAGTTGTACCCTCTGCTAGTTCTGAAACTAATAGATTCAAAAATAAGTACTGTTAACACCAATTGCCATATTAGTTAGCTCAACAATAAGAACAATAAATATAAAACAGCAACTTTTGGCAAATTAAGTGGGACTATTTGGGACAATTTTGATTTGTCTGTTTGTTTTTAATTGGACTGCTGAGCCCTTTAACTAAATTGTTGAAACTTCAAAGTATGTGGCTTAATAACCTGCGTGAGGGCAGAGACAGATTTGACTGAAGCTAAGCCCTGTTGGCAGCAGGCAGATGCATTTTGAGAAAATCTCTGCTGATCCTTTCATGCCTGAGCTTGCTGCTTTATTCAATTTCTCAGACTTAATAACCTGTAGAAACATGTGAAATGTTAAGCACTTTAGAAGAAGCTAAAAATTCAAGAAAGTATTTCTGTGTAAGCATTCAGAAGAGTCCCATATACTTTTCCAAGGCAAAGGAACTTCTAATTGGCAAGTTTCATAGATGGAGATGGCTGTCCAAGAAGCTAGACAGGAGATTCTGTTTTGAGAAGAAAGTTCTGCTGCGAAAGCACAAGTCTCCGACACACATTTAAATCTCTCATTGTTTGTCTGGTGTGAGGAACCAAAAGGGTAAATAAAGACAAAAATCTAAACTAGATATTGGGAATAGATATAGGAAGAAAATGTTCAAATGGGAAGGGGAAGAGGGCGGGAGGAAAGGGGAAAGGAGGAAGGGAAAAGAAAAAAAGAAAAAAGGATAAAAATGGAAACAAGAGCTTTTATAAGTAATAAAAGGGGCTGAAGGGAGGGGAGGGGCTTGAGGAAAAAGAATCAAGATATATTATGTACAGATACAAATCCCCTGCGGTGAATGTTATCATTATGTGTATCTAAAATGTACCAAAAAATTAATTTTAAGAAAAAAAATCTACAAAGTAATTTCCTTATTCAAAGTCCTTATTTGGCTTTTTTTCAAAAAGAAAAGAAAGTGTGAGTCCCAGAATAGTCCCATGGATTCAGGAAGACCGTATTTATCAAGATGGGGGTTCAGCTTACTCAACTTGTTAAGAGACTCATTCTACGGGACAGTTTCAGTTTTGTTTTCTTAGAAATCTTCTATTATTCCATGCATGTTTCTGCCTGTAATAAAAGAAGCACAACAAAAACAATAAAAGGCTTTTTATAGTTTGTATCATGGGCTTTTTAAATTAGCTATTTATAGTGTGGTCCCAAACCAGCAAGGCAGAAAGGGATGGTCAGACAGTGGGAAAAGCAGTCTCAGACCCTGTGTTTAACTGCTAATGGTATGAGCAAATGATTTTTTTCCTATTTTTATTACACTTTTAATGTAATAATACTATAATTGGACATTTTTATCAGATAATATAATGTTTATTAAAAAAACACAGAACTACAAATATTAACAGTATTAACATTTTTATGCAAGTGTTTCCACCCCTTTTCTCTATGTATCATAAATTAAAAATAAAGCAAATCTATATATTCTGTTTATTACCTGCTTTTTTTTTTTGTACCAGGGATCGAACTCAGAACCTTGTGCTTTGGAGGCAGGCAGTGAAAACACTGAGCTAGATACCCAGCCTATAACCTGCTTTTTATAATTAGCAATACTGCAATATAAAAACATCCTTCCATTTTGATAGATATATATATATATTTCTGGCTCATCATTTTACTTTTCATAGAGTACAGCATCGTTTTGCATAGTGAAATATTATTTAAGTACACTCTTCTTCTTGAACAAAGAATGCATATGTTATTTGTTTTAATAAAAATAGAATTTTAAGGTCAAGATGTGGATACAGATAAATTTTTATATACTTTGCAAAACGGCTTTCCAGAAAATTTAAGTAGTATCAATCTCCTAAATCTTTCCCAATTTGACCAGGGGACAATCATATTTTATTGTAGACAAATACTTTAATCATGCCTTAAATTTAAGTGTTTACAGAGGTATATTTTTGTATTAAGTAAAATAATGGGTGTTCAATAACGGATGCCTTTTGTATTTTCAAATCAAATAATCCTCTCTATTTAGAAAACTAGTAACCAAAAGATAAAACCATTAGGTGTAACTTACTCTAGATTCTCGGGAATACTAAAGATGATTAAGGTTATGGTATCATTCTCAAGTTTTCTTCTGCCTCTCTTTACACAACTCTTTAGTTTTCTCCGAGTCCCTCTTTCCATGCCTACTTCTTATATATGATTCTACTCCTGCAGATGTACGTTCACCTCCTCTAGTCTCTCTCAATACTATTCTTACTCCTGGTTCATCACACCTCTGTCTACCCCAGACCTGGACCAGTCCTCCTTGCTGTGCATGGCTATTCCCCTCAGTTTTCAACCTTCTTCCCTATCCAGGAGTTTCTCAAGACTCTGCTCAAATATTACTTCCTGTGGGAAGCCTTTCCTGACCTTCTGGATTGCTAAGTATCTCTGCATTTTAACTCCCTCTACTCTACCACATTTGCTGGCTGCTCCATCACAGTGTGCAGAGTGTGGTTGTTTGGCCATTTGCCCACCTCTTACAGGCAAATTTTATTTTTCCATTTCTGTTTCCTTAAGGACCAAGAACCTGACATAAACAAAGTGATCCGAAGCATTGTTGAATAAATCCATAAATAAAATTAGAAAGTATTTACTAGTTCCCTTCACCTCAAATTAGAAAAAGCTGAAGCCAAACAATTAAAACCTAACAAAAAAACAGAAAGTTTAGGTGAGAATATTTCAAATAATAATATTATTTACTAATGAAATACATTTCCTTAATGAAAGAGCTTAATTTCCATTGCAGAACACAAATGAAGATATTTTCAGAGAGTAGAAGACAAAAATTTCTGCTTATAGTACCCCACACTTTATGTAAAAGGGAAAAGCATTTTTCTTTGTTTTTTTTTCATTTTTTAAAAACACCAACCATTTCCCATCACTCAAAGAAAGAGAGACTGTTGTTCATTTTTAGTTAGGTTTTTGCTTATCTGACCAATAGAGTCAGGATAATAAATCACTCAACCACTAGGGAATAATAAAATGCTTAATGGAGTTATGACTTTACTAGGGGAAAAAACTACAACAGAAAACTTTCAGGATTCAATTAGTTTTCAAACGCAGCACAATACTTAATACTAGGGGAAAAAACTACAACAGAAAACTTTCAGGATTCAATTAGTTTTCAAATGCAGCACAATACTTAAGATAACATGAAGATTATATATAGGTGAGCCCAAATGGAAGAGAAAAAAGTCAGAAGTAGCATTTCCATTGCTGGAAAGGATATGGTTCATTTTTCAAATATGTCATTAAGAGAACCTTTTCTTTCCTCATTCTTGTAAACAGGACTTAAACATTCCCTGGGTGGCCAGTTGGACCCCAGTTCCTGGCAGAACCTATTCCACTTGGGGTGGTGAAGGTTGTGCTGCCTCTGCTGACCTGGCTGACTACAGCCAACAGCTACCCCAGGGTGTCACTGCCAGTCCTTCCTTGGAGCAGAAGGATTGGTGAAACAACAAAGCCAAATGTCCACTACTCTACTTCCAGGGGGAAGGGGACAATGAATGTGGGAATGAAGGCAGCTGGGGGAATCTGGAACATAAGTACTACTGATGAGGAACCAAGGCTAGGAAATGCATGAGGTTCTGCTTTGAGGACTCCTTATGAATGCAGAAATATTGTCTGCATTCTGCATTATAAAAAAAAAAGGTAGAGCCAAAAGAAAAGAATTAAAGTGAAGCTACTGAGTAATTATACATCTTATTTGAGAGGAAGACTGTTTTACCAAATATTTATCACCCAGAACTTACCCTATAATAATGCTGAAGCATCCTAGCTTTCATCTGGAATGAGTGTAAAAATATTATTCCTTTCCTTTCTCTCCTCTTGCTCTGTGGACTTGAGAAAAATACTTAAAACTTCTATGTCACAGATAGAGGGTCAGAGTATACTTTCCTTTTTGTCTATGTCACCTTAAAAAACACTGGGAATCTCTGATTCTGAATTACGGTAAGCCTTAAAGAGTATATGTAAGATAAAAATGTTACATAGTACAGCTAGAAAACATTTGTGAAGTTCTTAGAATTGTGCCTGGCACATAATTGTAATTTACCAAGTGTTACTTTTGTCCCCCTTCCCCATTACAGAAAATTAACATATTTTATGTGTTCACTGAACACAAAATAAGGTAGAATAAAATTAAGGAATTTTGTTTTTCTAGAATCATTCTTAATTTTTGCCTTTTTTTATAATATATTGTCTGTGCACATAATCTTGTGGAACGCTCAACATCATAGAAATAAAGTATTGATACATGTCTATAAATGTAAAGATGAGCAACCTAATACAAAGGAGGTGATTTGAAAATAATATTAGAAATTTTGTCACCTCTGAGCAAGACTTTTCAATGGAAGTCTCAGAATTCTCATACTTGATAGGCTTGAGTGTAAGTGAACTGTAGTTTTGCCTCAGTTGGTCTGAAACCCAAGCACATGACAACATTTTTGCTTCTTTTACAAGATTTCCTGGAGCTTGCACTCCCTTCATGATCTTGGCAAAAATTTTTCTGCTAAAATAACATACAGAATCCTCACCAAAACGGTGTGCTGCTGAAATGCCAGAACACTGCTAGTGTGGGCAAAACCTGTGAGCGACAGTCCCCACCTCCTACCTGGCCAGCTTTATCTTCCCACAGTTCCCTAAAGTTTTCCTGGAGGAAATGTTATTTTTCCCAAGATAAAAATAGTATTTCTAGTTCTAGAAAGCCCTGATTCTTTCTTACCTTCCTACTTTAAGCAAGCTGTATATATGACCTGGTTCAAAACTAAACTAAAAATTCTTATGGAATGTGCTAGACAAATTAGAAACCCTGGATGTAACTTTCCTATCTTCAGTATTAAAATAAAAATACCCAGTGTTAATGTTAGATAAGGGCTTTTAGTCTTTGAACTCCATAATTGAAAGATGATCCTGTTTTTTGCCAAACATCAACCTCTTGTTCAAAATAGAAAGTTGGGTTTTTCTTTACTTTTTATTATCATCAGTCACCATCTAAATTCCTAACTCACATTTATCATATTCAGGGTCTCACAGGGTCACCTTCTGCACAAAGACATTGAATTCACTCTTTTGCCAAAAATATATAAGTACCTTCTTTGAGGCAGGTGCTGCTGTTAATGTTAGGAATATAGCCATAGAAATGACTGCCTCTATTTCTAGACCATTTCCCTTTCAGTGAGAGGAAGTAGACAATAAATACATAAACATATAAGAAACTGAATGGTATGCTCTATGATCAAAATAAAGTAGAGGAAGAGCACCAAAAGCCATGGAATAGTAGTCACTGCTCTAGAGAGGGTCAGGGAAGCCTCCATGATGTTTTAGGTGTGAGCAGATTCCTAAAGGGAATAAGGAAGGAGAACATGTGGATATCTTGGAAGATCTCCCCAAGAAAATTTTGCAGCGGAAGCACATTGTGGAAAGCACACTCATGGAAAGCAAGGAGCCAGGTCCACGTGTGTAGGGCATTTCAGCCACGATGATGCTTTTGAATGTAGTGCGGCGAGTTGGGAAGCCAGTAGGGAGTTTGGAGAACAATAGTGACATCATGTGATTTATATTTTAAACAATCACTATACATGGAGTGTGGGGAACAGATTCCAGCAGAAAGGAGTCAGAATTGAAAAGAGCCAGTTAAGGAGAGGTTCTTAGGGAGGCAGCAATGGAAGGTATGAGAAGTAGTTAGATTCAGGATATATTTCAATGTTTATGTCACATCCCACTAGATGTGGGTTATGAAAGAAAGAGAAATCCAGGATGATTCCAAGGATCTTAGTCTCAACAATAGACAGAACAGTTGTCATTTACCAGGAAGTGGAATAGGTTGGATTTTCAGGGAGAAGAATCAAAAGCCCAGGCTTAAATGTGTTACACTGGAGTTGCCTGTGAGATCTAGGTTGCATGTGTGAGGATGGTGTTAGAAATAAGCTGAAAAAGTTAATCAAATGCCATCATTCGACTATAGAATACACCACAATCCAACCAACCATGCTGGCCACCTATTGTTACAATAATGCCACATAGCAAATGGCCCCAAAACTAGATTTCCTGCACCAAGAAGCAGTTGTTTTCAAGGCTGATACATTTGTGGGTTGGCTGGGTTGACTCAACTTCAGGCTAAAGTTGGCTGGGTTGACTCAACTTCAGGCTAAAGTGTGACTGGGTTAGCTTTAAGTTTTGGGTCAGTTTAGCTCTGTCCTATATATCCCATTATAGGATCTAAAAGGTATCATCATAAAATACATTGAATGTTCAAATTTCAAAAAAAGTATTACAACAATAATTGCTATTAATCACCCTCAAAATACTCTCCCTCACATGGAACACACTTATCCCATCGTTTTTGCCACTTCCTGAAGCAGTTCTGGAATTCTTCTTCTGTGAGTGTCATTAGTTAAACTCTCGTAGCTGCCTCAATGTCCTCAATCAATCCAAAACATTTACATTTCATGGCCATTTTGACTTTGGAAAAGAGACAAAAGTCACACAGTACCAGGTCAAGTGAATAAGGTGAGTGAGATGTTTTTATTTGACAGAAATTGCCATAAATGATTTGAATTGATTCAGGACTTCAAGACAGTCATAAAAAGATATTCACAAAAGAGGACTTTCAGAACTGCTTCAGAAAATAGCAAGAACTACAGCATAAGTGTGTTTGAAGTGAGAGGGAGGATTTTGATGGGGATCAATGCCAATGTGTTTTTTACTGTAATATATTTTTTAATTTAAACATACAACATATTTTTTTACCACACGACCTGTGATAACAAGGCAGCAGACAGCTGGAATATGCTCTTCTCAGAGTGCTCACACAAACTGAAGAAGCCCAAGTAGAATACACAATGCTTCTAAGGCTTTCTTTCAAAATCTGATCACTGTCACTTCCACCCGTGATCTACCACCCGATACAAATCATTCGGTAAAGCCCAAGATCAAGGATGTGAGTGACACGTACTGCTGCCTTAGTTGCAGGTATAGCTCACTACAAAAGACTTCTCAGATCCTCTTATCTTTCAGTCTAATGAATTTCTTCAAGTATCTACTTTTAAAAACCATTTTACAAATGTATTTGAGGTACATGGGCTTGGAGTTTTTCCGTACCAACATGAAAAATAAGATACTATTTTCTAATAACTTGATACACATCACACTTTAAGTGCCATTTCTTTAAATAATGTTCACCAGTGCTTCTCAGACTGTCCATTGGGAAGCAATGATTTTTATTGTTTCAATGAAACATAAACCTATAGCTTTATAGAATTAATTGCCAAGGCTGAATTTTTTGAAAAAATAAAAGATATTCAAAATTCAGCCCCACGTTTTCAGAAAAGTACTTGGCCATGTGGTTATAAATGTTTCTAAACACTCTCAGTTTCTGTAATTATCTTACTAAAAATAGTGCATGGAATAACATCAGCCCATGCCCTGTACTTTAAGAAGCATTGTCCTAGGTGAGTCAACCAAAACCAGATCCCCCTTTACCCCAAAACCTTAGTACCACTGAGTAATATTGTTCTGAACAAAAAACTAAATTGCTAAGGATTTGTAATTTAATTTGACTTCTACCCAAGTTTACTAAAGTATTAATTCAATTTGCCAGGCATTTCTGGGGCCCCAGGATTCAATGCTTCAGCTATTAAGTAAAAAAAAGAAAGAAAGGGGCTATGTCAAATAGCCATATGCTGCTTTATGATTTTTACAGTTTTCCTTGATTCTTACAGCAATGCTTTTCAGAGTTTTTGTCCAGGCTGTACACACACAAATTACCGAAATCTCCTGGCCACATCCTGAGGCTACCTTAATTGACTGTTATCAAGCTGTGCTTTTTAAATGTTCCAGCATTTGATCTTTTTAAAATGTTCTGAGACTTAACTGATGTCAGACTGGCTGGTCTAATTTCCTGCTATGTCTTTAGATCCATTTTTAAAAATAATTGGATGTTGAATTAAAGATTTTCTTTCTTTCTCAAAAAAAAAACAAGTACTAAATTTAGTTAAGTTCTGATCCAAATAAATAAATAAATCTATTCTGCCCTATTAATTTCCTATGCTTGGACTTGCTGTCTCTGAAGTCACACACTACTCTAAAGCCCAAATAAAACTGAATGGGGTTTCCACAACCCTAGAAAAGAAGCACTTTTTAGACTTTAAAGTATCTAGATGCCCTGGATACCAAGTTTGTGAATGGGATGTGATAAACATTGACTGGACAAGGAGTAGCATCCAGAATTCCTACAGGTGGGGAAAGGAAGATCAAAGAATGGTGAGATCACTCGTGATGCTGAAAACCAGGACCTCTTCCCAGAAACATTCTTAACATTCTCAACAGACCACAGATAGCAAATGCTCAGAACCAAAAACCCACCTTCTGGGCCCTCTACTCCACTTAGAAATGTTCAAGAGTTGAGGCTATTCTCCCAATTGCTCCTCAGTTTGTTTTCCTTACAGGAGCTGCTGATTTAAAATGGATTAAATTCACAAATATTGAGCCATTTTTATTCTCTCTTGGAAATTCTTCCTAAATGAAAATGAATAGTTTATAATCAACATCTGCAGAAAAAAAGAATGTTAGTGTGGGGCTATCTCTATGTGATGCCAACAAATCAGTTGATTATTCAGCCAAAGCTGTTCAAGAAAAAATAAAATCTGGCTATAGTTGAATTGTCCACTCAGTTCAGACTGAAGAGTTGATCCTACAGATAACTGATAACAATTTTTTGAGGACATTGTGTTTCATTTATTATGAATTATTCTAGCAGCCTCACTGAGAAAACATTTAATTCACTTTTCATCTTTCAGGGAAACTTACATTGGTAGGAAATCAGGTAATTGCTAAACAAATTACTAAAAGTCACTTGTATTTTTTTAAAGATGTTTAAAATATTTAACCAAAAATACATATTCAAAAGTAGAATTCAGAGCAAAAAAATATTTAGATGTTTTGTAAGATCAAAATGTTAAGTAGTCACATTTGGTTTTCAGTTTTACTTAGAATGATAACTCCAAATGCAAACTACACTCCTGAGATGAGTCATATCTGCTCCCAGTGACCGAGGAAGATTCCAGCCTCTGGTTACCTGCCACTGCTCATATCTTCTGGCTCCTAGCTCATGGAAGAATGGTTCCCTTTTCACCTTGAATAAATTAGGAAAGCCTGGTTTATGAACTCTGTGTAGTGAATCTTCATGCTAGATCCCACAGGAAAACTCAGAACTGATATATCATACTTTGAAATATACTCTTCCATCCAGTATTAAATATCATGTAAAAAAGGGAGACTACACTTACAATATAAACAATAACCAGTTTATTGTAATGGAGTTATATATTAATTTGCATATTTATATAAATTGAGATTTCTACTCATAGAGTACATTCACAAAAGCAATGACCAATCTCAAAGACAGAATCTCAGTAAATTTAAAAATGTTCCTGTATTCATCTGGTTCAAGCTGCTATAGCAAAATGGCACAGCCTAGGTAGAAACTTATTTCTCACATGTCTGAAGGTTAAAGGTCCAAGAAATAAGTGTGACTGGAGTGGGGTTTTTTCTGAAATCTTTCCCTGGTTTGTAAATTATCAACCCTCCTTCCACGCCTCCATGGTGGAGAGAGAATTCTGATCTCTCTCTTCCTCCTTTCAGATTAGGGCTCCACCTTAATGATGTCTCCAAACACAATTACAGTGGAAATCAAGGCTGCAGCATGTGAATAGGGGGCTCAGTTCAGTCCATCACATTTAAATCATAAAAGAAGAATGTCTAAACAGTGAGAGTCTATGATAAGTGATATTAAGAAAATTTTCCTTCACTCCCTAATTCTAAGGAGATTAATATTAAATCATAAGACAGAAGGCAAAGTATTCATCACAGCTAAGAGGATTAAAACAAAAAGGATAAATTATGAAGAAAAGGATCAAAGCGAGTAACATGAAAATTAAAACAGCTATGCAGAGGAAAAAAACACAACATTTAAGTAAAAAGTAAAACAACATAGAAATGACACAAACAGAAAAAGGATAGCAGAAAATACAATAGACATTTATGTATTATATAACATTAACATACATAAAATCTTTAAGGGTGTTGCTAAGATTTCATTAGAAGAATGCACAAAAAAAGAAGATGCAAATAAGAGATAGAGAAACATGACAAAAGTATATTCTATTCATAAAGAAAAGCAATAATGAGTAACATTTTACATCTAATCAGCAATTTAAGAAAACAAATTGGGGGGCAGAAAAATGAATTCTAAAACATTGCTAGAGACCATGAAAATAGTAAAAGTGTTATGTAAGCATTGGGAAATACATATCAAAAGCATTAAAAATATTTTACATCACTCAAGCCCAATAATTCATTCTTAAGAATATACTGCTATTAAAATCATCAAAAAAATTATATACTAATGTTCCTTACTTCTGAAACAGACACTTTTGGCTACTTACCCACCCTTCCTGTGATGGTTATTTTTTTGAAGTGGACTACGGGATACCAAGATATTTTAGTTAAATATTATTTCTGGTGTTTCTGTGAGGCTGTTTCTGGATGACATGAACATTTCAATTGGTAGGCTGAGTCCAGCAGATTACCCTCCACAATGCGGATTGGTCTCAACCAATCCCCTGGAGATTTGACTAGAAGAAGGTTCACCTTCTTGGAGTAAGAGGGAATTCTCCTGCCTAATGGCTTTCAAAAGAGAACATTAGTTTTTCGCCTCCTTATGGACTTGAACTGAAACATAAGTGCTTCCTGGATCTAAAGCTTACATGCTTCCCATTAGAACGCCACCACTGACTCTTCTGGTTGTCAGACACTGGCCAGAATGAACCCTTCAGCTTTCCAGAGGCTCCTGCTTTCTGACACCCTGAGGATCTTGGGACCCATCTTCATAAACATGTGGGCCAATTCCTTATAATACAAACACACATATACCCACACACTGTGCACATCCTAATGGTCCATTTCTCTGAAGAACTGACTAATACAGCACCATTTCCAGTTAATCTTTGCTAACTGAAATTCATTATGCCTCGATGGGAGACAAGGGAGAGGGATGTGCCCAGTGTCAGAAAAGAATAATGTCTGTCCATGGAAACCAGGACAACCTTGTCATTCTTGTCACAGCTGAATCATATTTGGATGTATCACCTGATTCTAGATATAAGAATCTAAGGTGAATTGTGATGGAAGCTCCAGAGAAGAATTTTTCTCTCCAGTCAAAGAGCCATGAAGTAGACCTTTCTTTCTCCAATTTTACTCTCTCTGGCTTGAAGGTTCCCCTGTAATGATGTGCTTGAACCAGTTACAGCTATCTTGTGATCCTGAGGAAAATCTTGTGAGAATCATAGAATTGATTTAAATCACAAGCATTATTAAGCCGTCAAATAGGCATTAACTTCTGATGTAAACAGCAAATAACCTTATGGATTATCTAATAAGGACTTCTCAATTTTAGATATAAATATCCAACTTTGTATTATTATTTTTTATTTATTTATAAGAGCCAAAAGTTTATGGTAATTATCTAAACCATATGGGAATAGTAAAGCAAACCATAATATATTACTTTGGTGGAAAATTATCCAGGTATAATAAAACTTAAAAACTAAAACCATGTAACAATATGGCAAAATATAGCAAGAACTAGGACTGGAAGTCCCATTTGACCCAGCTATTCCCCTGCTGGGTATCTTCCCCAATGAATTCATTTCTCAGACAAAGAAGTAGAAATGGCAAATAAACATATGAAAAACTGTTCAACATCACTGGTCATTCAAGAGATACAAATGAAAATAATGCTGAGATTCCACCTCACTCCAGAAAGAATGGCTGCTATCATGAAATCAACTAATAACAAATACTACCCTGCTCCATCGCTACTGGGAGTGTAGACTGGTACAACCACTGTGGAAATCAGTATAGAGATACCTCAAAGAACTAGGACTGGAAATCCCATTTGACCCCACTATTCCACTCCTGGAGATCTTCTCCAAAGAATTAAATGAATCATACCACAGTGATATATGTGCAGCCATCTTCATAGCAGCACAGTTTGTGATAGCTAAAACTTGGAAACAGCCCAAATGCCTATCAACTGGAGACTGGATAAAGAAAATGTGGTTTTTTATAAAATGGAGTACTACTCAGCCATAAAAAATGAGAAATTAGAGACATTTATAGCTAAGTGGATGCACATTGAGGCAATACTCTTAAGTGAAATAAATAGGACACACGTAAATAGCGAATAGTTTCTCTGGTGTGAGAAACTAAAAGTGTAAATAAGGACTAAAACGTATAATAGATAATGTGAAATAGGAAGAAAGGGGGCAAAGGGGAAGGAAGTGGGAGGGCTAGGGGAAAGGATAGAACAGAATGGGATTAATATGAGAAAATGGAAAAATAGGAACAAAATCTTTGTAAATAGGACTGGAGGGGTTGAAGGGAGGGCTGGGCAAGGGTGAAAACTAAGAACCAAGAGAGACTATGTAAAGGTGAAGATTTCCAATGATGAATGTCATTATATTGTATACCTAAAATGTACCAATGAGTAGAATGAATAATCGATAATGCAAAATAGGAAGAAAAGGTCCAAAGGGGTAGGGGTAGTGGGAGGGGCAGGAGAAAGGAAAGAAGGGAAAGGAAAAATGCTGAGAAATGGAAAAAATGGAAATGAAGTCGTTGTAAATAGGGAAGGGTGGAGGGGGTGAAGGGAGGGCTAGGAATGGGGAAAAAATAAGAACCAAGGTGCATTACGTAAAGGTACAATTCCCAATGAGAAATGCAATTGTGTTGTATACCTAAAATGTATCAATAAAAGAATTTAACAAAAAAAAATATTACAACATTCCTTGGGAGGTAAGTTTTATTATTCCCATTTCACAGAGAAGATGTATGAGATTCCATCTAAGAAATTTACCAAGTTCACAATACTAGTAAATGACTGTAACCATATTCAGTGTCAAGCAGAGACAAAACTTGGGTTCTTTCCTTTACATTAGGACAACTCCTACTAAAGTACCAAGCTTCTGGTCTAAAATTAATTCTAAAGAATTTATAATTCTTTCCCTTCAAAGGAGCATATTGTATTGATCTTTCTAGTTCTATACCTAGAAAAATATCATGAAATAGGTTCATAAACAAATGTCTCTTTTAAAAGAATAGCAAACATCTATAAATAATTAACAATGTGTCTGGAACTCTTCTTTCAGGATGTTTGTCATTCTGTTAATCTTTGTTTAGTCTACTTCTATGAGTATTTCTTTTCATAAAATACTTTAAATAGCATTCTGCCTAAGAGAAATTATACCATGAAAACTCTTACTATTTTCTATTGACAAAAATTCAAATTTATAGAAAAGCAGAGCATAGTACAATGAACACTGTAGGCTCAATGTATTTATCCATTTTTAACATTTTGTCATTCTTGCTTCATACAGAGATTTGTTGTATTATGAAGAAAATAATAGAGAAAACATTTCTTCTCTATGTTCTTCAGAATGAAATTCTAGAAAAAATCCAATTAGCACATTTTCTAATCACAATACCATTATATATCTACTATAATTCAAAAGAATTTCTTAATAATGATTAATAGTCTACATTGAATTTCCATTTTTTCAAAACTGATCTAATCAAACCAGGGTTCCACCAAGTACTACATCTTGCTTTTCATTTGGTTGTTACATCTCTTCAATTGTTTTTAATCTAGAAAATTCTCCTCCTTCTCTTTCCCTCATTTTTCTTGGCACTGATTTGTTGAAGAGGCCAGGCAAATTTTCCTTTAGAATGTCTTCATTTCTACATATCTAATTGCCTCTTCTTCTAAACTGTGTGTCCCATAAACTACAAATCAGGTTTAAACTCATGATGCAGGCCTCAAGTCTGTGGCAAGAATACATGAAGACAAGGAATGAATCAGCTAGATGGCAGAGTAAGAGGTCCCAGGCTTTGCTTCCCCACCTTCATCCCTAGAAAGTCCATCAGTAACTATCCACTGACAAAACCATGTATGTACAGACCCTACAATTTGAGAAGAACACTGAAACATCCATGTGGATCAAAGAACCAAATAAAAACTCCATGGTAAGAGGTATAAGAGACATGGTTTCACTCTTTTCATGTCATTCCTCTTCCTTTTCCAAGTTGGTGCAATAGCACACAGAAAGGATCCCCACAGTTCCATGGTTTCTACAGTAAGAAAAGACATCCAGGTTCCCCTGCCACTCAGAGATACTTCCCAGAAGCTCACTCCTTTCTTGTTTCATGGGAAAAACTGGGAATGGTAGGGGAGGGGAAGTCCAGCTAGGGTCAAGTAGAAGCAAAGGAAAGAGGCAGAACTCACTGTGACCTGTACAAAGATCTTGATGATAGCTCTACGTTCCTCAGAGTGATGGCACCAAATTAAAAATACCAGCCAATAGCGTAGGTTACCCACAAAGCTGGAGCTGGTCAATCCTAAAAACATTGTGGGAAGTTCAATCTGGTTGAGTCCATAGATGACAAGCCTAATTTCAGAGCCTGACCCAAGAGCCCACCTTGGAAGGAAAAGGACTACATCTGTACATATTGACAAAGTTCAGACCTACCTGAACCAAGAGGCCAAATAGCAGCTCAGTGCACCACAGAGTCCATTCCAAGGCTTCCCAGGCTAGGAGATAAATAATAAAACATTTTTGTGAGGCAAAGAGGTTAGACATGCCTGATCCAAGAGGGCAGTGATTCAGTTCAACCTTAGAAGCCCCTCCAAGGCCCCTCCTGAGGCAAGGAGATACACAACTGAGTACAGACCTATGGTGCATAGAGGTTGGACTTACTTAGCTGTAGAGTCCAAATAGTGGCTTAACCCTAAATGAAGGTCCATTCCAAGGGCCCAGCTAGGCAAGGAAGCAACTCAACTCTGCATGTCTATGAAATATGTCCTCTGGTACATCCATCCAGACCAATTATTCTACTTAATATCAGATCCCAGCTGGTAACCCTGCCCAATTGCAGAATTCAAATCACAGTGCAACCTGCTCAGAAAATACATGCTGTGATCCTTATCAGAGATGACTTTAGTGCTCAGTCAACAACCTCCCCTGGTCGCAAATCCAGCCAATGGGCTCTTTGGACCCACTTAACATCAGGGAAAAGACAGTCTAGTCAACTGACGAAGCAAGCTCTACTTGCCTAAGGCTGTTACTAACTAGCTCATTCAGAGTCACAGCCTAAATAGTGAAGGTCTGTGCATGCAAAAGAGCACTTGTAAAGGCCAGAAGTAGCTGTCTCCTCAAATGTGCAGACACCAATGCAAGAACACAGGATTATGAAGAATCACAGAATCATGACATACTAGAAGAAATAATAAGGCTTCAATAATTGCCTCTAAAGAAATAGAGATTTATGAAATAAGAGACACAGAATTTAGAATCATCTTCTTAAAGAAATTAAGTGAATTACAAGAATCTACAGACCAAAAATTAAAGGAAATTGATGAAAAAGAAATAGAAACATTTAAAATTCTAGATAGGAATAATACAGTAACTGCTAAATTCAATAGAAAATGTCAACAGTTGACTCAATAAAGAAGAAAAAAATCAGTATACCTGAAATAAAATGCTAAAAATTATCCATAAGACCAAATAAGACTATTGAAAAGAATAAAGAAAGCCTACAGAAATTACATGAAATCATCAAGAAAAATAACTATCGCATAATTCCAAAGAGAGAAAAGAGGCAACAGAAAGCATATTTAAAGAAATAATGGTTGAAAACCGCTCAAATCTGAGGAAATATTCTAAAATTCCGGTAGTCAGCCTAAATGTCTGACACCAAAGTCATATAGGAGTTCACAAAACACATAATAAACTATCAAAAATCAAAGACAAAGGAAAATTTCTGAAATCATGGAAATATAAGAATATATCACATATTAGAAAAGACTCAAGAAAAATAAAAAAGGAATAAAATACACATTACAACTAATACCACAGAAATACAAAGGGCCACAAGAGATTGCTTTCAGTGCTCTATCTCTGGGATTTCTACACCCACGATTTCAAGCAACTTTGGATTAAAAATATTTTTTAAAAAATTGTGACTCTATGGAACATGTACAGATGTTGTTTTGTCATTATTCTCTGAAAAATATATGTAAAAAATATTTACATAGCATGTTATATAAATGTAACACATTACATTAGGTATTATAAGTAATCAGCAGATGATAAAGTATATGGGAAAATGTGCTTAAATTATATGCCAGTACTACACCATTTTATATAAGGGGTTTATACAAAATCTGTAAATCAGTAGATTTTAGTATCTTCAGTGGATCCTAGAACAAACCTCCCACAGACCCCAAAGAATTATTTTATAATGAACAACTACAGGCTAACAAATTGGTAACTTGTGAGAAATGGATAAATTCCAAGAAACATTGAAACTACTAAGACTTAATCATGAAGAAAGAGAAAATATGAACTTTCCAATATTGAGTAAGGAGACTGATTCACTAACAGTCAACCATTTCAGAAAAGTTCTAAGAGCTGATGGTTTTGCTGCTGAATTCTACCAAATATTTAAATAACTAATAAAAATTATTCTCAAGCTCTTTCAAATCATCAAAGAGGTGGACAAGCATAATTACATCAAATACAAACCTTCTGTTCAGCATAAAAACAATTAACAAAGTGAAGAAATGAGCTATGGAATGGAAGCAGCTACTTGCAAGCCATACACCTGATAAGGAGTTAATATATAAGGAACTCAAGCAACTCAATAGCAAAAAAAAAAGTGAACAAAGCACTAAAATAAACACTCTCAAAAGACATAAAGTAAATAGAAATAGAAATAGAAACCTGAAGAATTGTCCAACATCAATACTCACCAGGGGAATGCAAATTAAACCCACAGTAAGAAATCACCTCACATCTATCAGAATGACTATTATCAAAAAGTGTTGGTGAAAAGAAAATGTTGATGAAAATATGAATAAAATGGAACTCTTGCATACTATTGATGAAAATATAAATTAGTAGAGCCATTATTGAAAACAGTAAGAAAGCTTCTCAAAAAATTAAAAATACTATGTGATTCAGGTATCCAGAGGATTTGAAATCAGCATGTTAAAATATCTGCACTATCATATTCACTACAGCATTATTCACACTGACCTACTTAAAGAATCAACTGATGAGTGTGTCACCTGCTGAACAGATAACAAAAATGTGGCATATGTACACAAGGGAATATTCTTTAGTCTTAAAAATGAAAATTCAGTTACTTGAAACAACATAGATGAACCTGGAAGACATTACATTAAATAAGATGGGCACAAAAGAACAATTGCTTTATGGTCTCCCTTATATGAGAAATCTAAAACAATTGAACCCAGAAGTAGAGACTAGAATGATGGTTACTAGAGGCTGGGGATGGGAACAATGGGAAGATATTGAGCAAAAGGTACAAAGTTTTAGTTAGGAGGATTAAGATTTTTGAGGTCTATAACACAGACTGGTGATTAGAGTAACAATGTATTACATATTTTTTAATTACTGAAAGAGTAAATTTCAAAAGTTCTCACTACAATAATGATAAATGTTTGAGGTAATTAATAGGCTTATTAGTTTGATTTAATCATTCTACATTTTGAATGTGTTCACTATATTATCACTTTGCAGCCCATAAATACATGAAATTTTTTGTTAATTTACAATACTTCTGTAAATTAATGAAAGCAGTCTTCATTATAAAATGGATTAAAGGAGCAGATAGAAGCAGATTTTCTACTGCAAGATGACAGTATACTGGACAGACCATTGGTATGTTACATCTTTTCATGAGTATATCATGACAATAATAGTAGAAAACAAGTGGGAATGAGTGAAAAGGCTTTAATTCAATTAGGCATGGTCTCTGTCTTTGCACTACGTGAATAGAATTTCATAGGATGCAAATGTGTTTCCCAGGAATTACAATACATCATAGGACTCACTCTTACCTGACCTTCTCTTCACCAAGTTGCCTACAAGAAAAATAAAAGAAAAACAACAACAACAAGAAAACAAAATTTCCATAAAGTATTATCTTCCTGTGTGTTCATTTATGAAAGCTTGAGAATGAAACTGAGTCTAAACTGCAAACAGCTATATTTTCATAAGTGAAGGCTCCACACTGACTGCTAGTGGTAAAAACAGTACAATAAAAAGGGAAAGACAATGTGAACTGCTCATATAACACCAAGGAGCTTTTCCAGTGTGCTTTGTTTAGTCTCTATTTTCAGTGTTGTGGAAACAACTCTTCTGTTCTTGTAGAGAGTTCTTTTATGGAAGAACAATGCATTTTTTTTCACACTAACTTTCATATAAACAGTAAGCCACAGTCTTTTCAAAGTATACTTCCAGCACTTCAGACGAAGCATTAGAAATATGCAAGCAAGGAAGAATCACATAGTGTACTACACATGAAAGTCCTGATTTGTGATAATAGGCTCTGAGCACATAATGTCTTGAAGTTCATGATCATTGTATATAAGGGATATTAGTGTTGATATTGTGACCTAACAGATAATTCAATGTGTTTTGCTACATATTAATTATTAGAAATATTGTTACTAAAAAATTATAGTAGCTAATGTCAAACTAAAAGTTACTACATGCTGTGCTGTACATACTAAGTACTTTATAAGCATTACTTCATACCTTATTTATTCTCAAAAAAGAGGTAACTATACTTTAATTATTGTTATCACACTCTTTTTAATTATTATCACACTCTCCTGATAAAGAAAGTGGGTTTTGTATAGTTAAAGTTAATAGGCTGATACTCCAAAAGTTATGCTCATTATACTTCTCACAATTTCTCCCTTATTTGCATAATAGGTGACAGAGGAGAATATTAAAACAGCTTCAGGTTCCCCTAAGACCAAAAAGATAATTAACTGACCTAACTTTCTGTCAAAGTTTATTCTTTCAGGTGAATTTCCCAGGCCAACATGCCACCACGCCCAGTGCCAAGGAGCAGAGCTGCCCCCAGCACAGAGGAGGTGAACATTCCAGGCCACCATACCACCATCCACAGTGCAGAAGAGGTGAGATGCGTGGGTGCCAGCAACACATATCCCCCCCTACAACCCCCCTTTGAAATGAGAAGATATGTAAAAAAAGTCTCAAAACCAGACTTGCAGATCTCCTAAAGCAACCCCAAAGGGAAATGAGATGGAACAATCTGATACTCAAAAACCTGGACTCCCTGAAATGGCAATGAAAGAGGATCTGGAATAAATGAAATCAGAAATAATTTCTCAGCTAACATCAGAGATTGAGCCCATAGTGAAAGACATGATTAATAAATCTAGAGAGGACACAGATTAAAAAAATAGAGGAACTGGGGAACATGAGGGAATCCCAACATAGGAAACATATGGAATCCATAAAACAGATGCAAACCAATTTCCAGGAGATTAAAAACTCCACTGAAAGTCAACAAAGCAGAATTAGCCAATGTGAGGACAGAATTTCAGATATAGAAGATAAGACTGCAATTAGTGACCAGGAAAAGAAAAACTTCTTAAAATACTAAGGGAGCAAGAGAAATCAACCCAGCAGCTGCTAGGCGATGGAAAGAAGAATAACATAAGGCTGATCAGACTCAAAGAAGAAACAGGAAAGAGTGCAGAGGACATAAAAAAATTGTTCACAGAAGTGATGGCAGAAAACTTCCCAAGCAGGGGAAAAGAACAAGACATACAGATAAGTGAGGGATATAGGACTTCAACTAGCCTTTATCAAAAAAAAATCTATGCATAGGCATATAATAGTTAAGATTTCAGAAACCAAACAGAAGAACAAAGTATTTCAAGCAGTTGGAGAAAAAAACAAATCACATATAAAGGAAAGCCCATCAGAATCACAGCAGACTTCTCAACACAAACCATCAAGGCAAGATGAGTCTGGAGTGACATATTTCAAGCCCGAACGGAAAACAACCTCCAAGCCAGACTGATGTAACCTGCAAAACTATCTTTCAAAATTGATGGAGAAATAAGATACTTTCATGACAAAGAGCACCTTAGAAACTTCATGAATACCAAACCAGCGCTCCAAAAAATTTTAGACAATATATCCTGGAAAAGACAAGGAGGATCATGACCCCAGGAAGACCTGCAGAATGAATCTATCAGGTGTGACAACAAATTAAATGTAAAGGGGGAGAATGCAACAAAAAGAAAAAGTCATGACAATGATGAGTCAATACATATCAGTTATAACCATCAATGTTAATGGTCTCAATTCACCAATCAAAAGAAATAGACTGGCAGAATCAGTCAAGAAGCAAGATGCAACAGTATATTGCATATAAGAAACACATTTAATTCAAAAAGAAACTCATAGACTGAAAGTTAAAGGGTGGAAAACAATACTCCATGCAACAGGAACCCCCAAAAAAGCAGGAGTAGCTATGCTTTTTGTAGATCAACTGAATTTCAAACCAAAACTGATTAAGAGAGACAAAGAAGGACAATACATCCTTGTAAAGGGAAGAATCCAAGAGGAAGAAATGACAATCATTAATATATATGCAGCAAACACTAGTGTGCCTGACTATATAAAACAAATACTAATGGACATGAAAAATCAAATAAGCACTAATACAATGGTAGGGGGGACCTCAATGCTGCACTGTCACAAATAGATCAACTAGACAAAAAATAATAATGAAATACTAGAACTCAATCAAACTCTTGAACAAATGAACTTAACAGATGTTTACAGAGTGTTCCACCCCACAAAATCAGAATGCACATTCTTTTCATCTGCACACAGGTCATTCTCCAAAATAGACCACATACTCACTCATAGAACAAGTTTAAGTAAGTGCAAAGAAAATGAAGTTATCCCCTGTATATTGTGAGACCATAGTGTGATGAAATTGGAGATCAATAACAAAAGAAACCACAAAAATTTCATAAACACATGGAAATTGAACAACACACTTCTGAATAACCAATGGGTCACAGAGGAAATTAAAGAAGAAATCAGACAGTTCCTTCAATTAAATGACAATGACAATGCAACATATCGGAATCTATGGGATAAAATGAAAGCAGTCTTACAAAGGAAATTCATACCAGTGAATACTCACATGAGGAAAACAGAGTGAGCTCAATTAAACAACCTGATGTTGAACCTCAAGCTTCTAGAAAAAGAAGACCAGGACAAATCCAAAGCTCACACAGGGGAGGAAATGATAAAGATCTGAGCAGGAAGCAATTCAATGAAGACTAAGAAAATGATACAAAAAAACAATGAAGCAAAGAGTTGCTTCTTCAAAGAAAAAACAAAATTGACAAACCCTTAGTGAACCTTATCAGAAAAAGGAACGAAAAGGCCCCAAATCCATCCAATTAGGAATGAAAAGGGTGAAATTACAAAGGACCCAGCAGAAATCCAGAGGATCATCAATAACTACTTCAAGAACCTCTATGCCAATAAGATGGAAAACACAGAAGAAATGGACAGATTTGTAGATACACGTGAATTACAAAAGTTGAACAAATAAGACCTAAAAATTCTAAACCACCCAATATCAATCAATGAAATTGAAAACATAATTAAAAACATATCAACCAAGAAAAGCCTGGGTACTGATGGCTACACTGCTGAATTCTACAAAACATTTAGAGGAGAACTACTGCCACTACTGTTCAAACTCTTCAATGAAATTGATAGGGAAGCAATACTCCTGAATTCATTCCTGGAAGCAACCATCACCTTGATCCCCAAAGCAGAAAAAGACCCAAATGAAAAAGAGAACTATAGACCAGACTCACTAATGAACATAGATGCAAAGATCCTTAATAAGATACTGGCAAATAGAATGCAGAAGATCATCAAAAAGATCATACAGACTGCTCCTAGGGCAGAGGATGTGAGCCAATCCCAGTGCCCTGGAGGAGGCTCCCTGGCTGCCATTCCACCACTCCCAGGACAGAGGAGGTGAGCCAATCCCAGCCCACAGGAGGAGGCTCCCCAGCCTCCATTCCACCCCTCCCAGGAGAGAGGAGGTGAGACAATCCCAGTGACCAGGAAGAAGCATCCAGCTACCATTCCACAGCTCCCAGGGCAGAGGAGGTGAGCTGTGTGGATACAAGCAGCATCCCCAACCCCCCCCCATCGAAATGAGAATACACATAAACAAGCCTCAAAAACAGACTTCCAGATCACCTATAGCATCCCCAAAGGGACACAAGATAGAAAAATCTGATACTCAACAACCTGGACTCCATGAACTGGCAACAAAAGGAGATCAGGAAAAAATGAAATTAGAAATAATTTCTCAGATAACAGCAGAGATTGTGCCCATAGTGCAAGACATGATTAATAAATCTAGAGATCATACAGATAAAAAAAATAGAGGAGCTTAGGAACATGATGGAATCCCAACATAGGAAAAAAATGGAATCCATAAAACACACACAGATTTTCAGGAGATTAAAAACTCCACTGAAAGTCTACACGCAGAGTGAACCAGTGTGAGGACAGAATTTCAGATACAGAAGATAAGATTGCAATTAGTGACCAGGAAAAGAAAAATTGCTTTAATATTGTAAGGTACCAGGAGAAATCAATGCAGCAGCTACCAGACGATGCAAAGAAGAATAACATAAGACTGATTGCAGCCAATGAAGAAACAGGAAAGAGTGCAGATGACATAAAAAAACTCTTCACAGAAGTGATGGCAGAAAACTTCCCAAGCAGGGGAAAAGAACTTGACATACAGATAAGTGAACCATACAGGACTCCAACTAGCCTTGATCAAACAAAAATCTACACATAGGCATATAGTAGTTAGGATTCCAGAAACCCAACAGAAGAACAAAATTCTACAAGCAGTTAGAGAAAAGGAACAAATCACATACAAAGGAAAGCCCATCAGAATCACAGCAGACTTCTCAGTGCAAACACTCAAGGCAAGAAGAGCTTGGAGTGATGTATTTCAAGCCCTAAGGGAAAACAGCCTTCAACCCAGATTGATGTGCCCTGCAAAATTATCTTTCAAAATTGATGGAGAAATAAGATACTTTCATGATAAAAAGCACCTTAGGAACTTCATGAATACCAAAACAGCACTCCAAAAAATTTTAGACGATAGGAAAAGACAATGAGGATCACAACCCCAGGAAGCCCAGCAGAATGAATCCACTGGGCATGACAAATTAAATGCAAAAGGGGAGAATCCAACAAAAAGAAAATGTCATGACAAGGCTTTTAAAACTTTTAACTTCATCTCCCTAATGAGGGGATTGAATTGTCCTAATTCAATCTTGTTATTGTACTGATTAGTATTTCTCTGATTCTAGTGTTTCACAACTATCCTTGTACTGTACTGGCTATTTATCATCTTTTGTGTCTACTTCTTAATTGGGTTGTCTATTAATGAGCTGTAAGAGTTCTTTATATATACTGGTCATAGGTTATATGCATTGTAAATATGGTCTGTTTAAGGTCTACTTTTCATTTTCTTAATGATATCACTTAAAGTTCTAAATTTTGATGGAATCTCATTTATCAATTTTTTTCCCCTATACATCATGCTTTGTATCCTAGGAAGTTCTTGCCTACCCTAAATTCATAAACATTTTCCCTTATAAGTTCTTCTTAAAGTTTTATAGTTTTAGTCTTTCATATTTGGGTTCATAGACCTTTTCAAGTTATTTTTATGTGTGGAAATAAAGGGTGGAGGTTAATTTTTATATACAGATACCAGGTGTTCTAGTGCCATTTGCTGAAAACACTATGCTTTCCTCACCAACAGCCAATATCATAGTATGATCAGAAACTGAAATCCTTCACAGTAAAATCAAGAACAAGATAAGGATGTCCACTATCTGAACTCCTGTTGAATATAGTTTTGGAAAAATTACCCACAGCAATTAGACAAGAGAAAGAAATAAAAGGAATAAAGATAGGAAAGAAATGAAGAAGTCAAATTGTCATTATTGCAGATGACATGATACTCTATATCAGAGACCCCCAAGAACTCCACCAAAAGTCTTCTAGACTTAATAACCAAATCCAGTAAATTAGCTGGATACAAGGTCAACACACAAAAGTCAATAGTTTTCCTCTACACAAACAACTGACTTACTAAGAGCAAAATAGGGCAAATAATTCCTTTCACAATAGCATCCAAAAACTGAAATACCTAGGAATCAACCTAACAAAAGAAATCAAATACCTCTTCTCTGAAAGCTATAGCACTCTAAAAACAGAGATTGAAGATGACATTAGAAAATGGACAGACATCCCCTGCTCCTGGGTAGGAAGGATCTATATAGGGAAAATGACCATACTTTCAAAACTGCTATATAGATTCAATGCAAATCCAATTGAGATCACAGCAGCATACTTCACAGACCTTGAGAAAACAATCCGAAAATTCATATGGAACAAGAAGAGACCCAGAATAGTAAAAGAAATTCTAGGTAACAGAGACATGGTAGCGGGTATCACAATCCCCAACCTGCAACTATACTACAAAGCTACTGTGATAAAAATAGCATGGTACTGGCAAACAAACAGACCTGAGGACCAGTGGAACAGATTAGAAGATGGAGAAACATCTCCTGACATACTCGTCTTTGATAAAGGAGCCAGACACCCTTACTGGAGGAAAGATAGCCTCTTTAATAAATGGTGCTGCAAAAATTGGGTTTTAACTTGCTAAAGATTAAAACTAGACCTCTATCTCTCACCACGCACTAAACTAAAATTGAAATGGATTAACAATGTAAATATTAAAATAGAAATGCTGAACTGGCTGGAACAGAGGTTAGGTAGAACCCTTGAAGACATTGGTGTAGGAAAAGATTTTATGAACAAAACCTCAGTTGCCTGTGAACTATCACAAACAATCAACAAATGGGATCTCTTCTTATTAAAAGGCTTCTGCACAGCAACAGAAACCACCAGCAGTGTGAAGAGACAACCCACAATGTGGGAAAAGATCTTCACCTGCTCTTCCTCAGACAAAGGTCTACTATCTCGAATCTATAAAGAACTTTAAAGATCAGATCTCTCAAATTTAAAGACCCAATCTGAAAATGGGCATCTGAATTGAACAGACATTTCTCAGACAAAGAAGTAGAAATAGCAAATAAATACATGAAAAACTGTCCAACATCACTGGTCGTCTGAGAGATGCAAATGAAAACAATGCTGAAATTCCACCTCACTCCAGAAAGAGTGCCTGCTATCATGAAATCAACCAACAACAAATGCTGGTGGGGCTGCGGGAAAAGAGGAACCCTGCTCCACTGCTGGTGGGAGTGTAGACTGGTGCAACCACTGTGGAAATCAGTATGGAGATACCTCAAAGAACTAGGACTGGAAGTCCCATTTGACCCAGCTATTCCCCTTCTGTGTATCTTCCCCAAAGAATTAAAAGAATCACACCACAGTGATATATGTGCACCCATGTTCATAGCAGCACAATTTGTAATAGCTAAAACTTTGGAACAGCCCAAATGCCCATCAAATGGAGACTGGATAAAGAAAATGAGGTTTTTTTATAAAATTGAGTACTACTCAGCCATAAAAAATTAGAAATTAGAGGCAATTATAGCTGAATGGATGCACATTGAGGCAATATTCTTAAGTGAAATAAATAGGACATATATGTATAAATACCAAATAGTTTCTCTGGTGTGAAAAACTGAAAGTGTAAATGAGGACTAAAAGATATAATAGATAATGTGAAATAGGAAGAAAAGGGCAAAACAGAAGGGGAAGTGGGAGGGATAAGGGAAAGGAAAGACAGGAATGGAATTAATATGAGAAAATGGAAAAATGGAAACAAAGTCTTTGTAAATAGGTAAAGGAGGAGGGGGTGAAGGGAGGGCTGGCAATGGGAAAAAAAATAAGAACCAAGATGTATCATGTAAAGGTACAAGTTCCCAATGAGAAATGTAAATGTATTGTATACCTAAAATGTACCAATAAAATAATTAAAACAAAAATCAAAACAGCATGGTACTGGCAAAGAAACAGACCTGAGGATCAGTGGAATAGACTAGAAGATACAGAAACAACTCCAGACATACTCAGCTACCTTATCTTTGACAAAGGAGCCAACCATCTTCACTGGAGGAACATAACCTGCTTAATAAATGGTGTTGGAATTCAGTAGAGTAGCTGGATACAAGGTCAATACTCAAAAAACAATAGCCTTCTTATACACAAATAGCAGACCCATTGAGAGAGAAATTCGGGAAATAATTCCTTTTACAATAGCATCTTAAAAAATGAAATACCTAGGAATCAACCTAACAAAGGAAGCAAAAGACCTCTACACTGAAAACTACTGCACTCTGAAGAAGGAGATTGAAGAGGATATAAGAAAATGGAAAGATATCCCTTGTTCCTGGGTAGGAAGAATCAATATAGTGAAAATAGCCATACTTCCAAAACTACTATACAGATTTATTGCAATACCGATTGAAATTCCAACAATATACTTCACAGAACTAGAGAAAACAATCCAAAAATTCATTTGGAAGCAGAAGAAACCTAGAATAGCAAAAGTAATTCTAGGCAACAGAGACATGCCAGGGGGTATCACAATCCCCAACTTGAAACTATACTACAAAGCTACTGTGATAAAAACAGCATGGTACTGGCAAAGAAACAGATCTAAAGATAAGTGAAATAAATTAGAAGATGCAGGAACAACTCCAGACATACTCAGCCACCTCATCTTTGACAAAGGAGCCAACCACCCTCATTGGAGGAAAGATAGCCTGTTCAATAAATGGTGTTGGAAAAACTGGATTTCAACCTGCCAAAGATTAGAACTAGACCCATACCTATCACCATGCACTGAACTAAGATCGAAGTGGATTAAAGAGGTAAATATCAAGACAGGAACTCTAAACTTGCTGGGAGATAAGTTAGGTACAACTCTCAATGACATTGGCATAGGAAAAGACTTTATAAACAAATCTTCAGTAGCACAGGAGCTAACACAAAGAATCAACAACTGGGATCTCATCATATTGAAAAGCTTCTGCACTGCAAGAGAAACTACCAACAGAGCTAAGAGACAACCTACAATATGGGAAGAAATTTTCAGCAGCTGTACCTCAGACAAAGGTCTACTATCTAGAATATATAAAGAATTGAAAAAAATCAGACACCCCAAATTCAAAGACCCAATTCAAAAATGGGCATCTGAAATGAACAGACATTTCTCAGACAAAGACGTAAAAACAGCAAATAAATATATGAAAAAATTTCAACATCACTGGTCATTCAAGAAATGCAGATGAAAACAACACTGAGATTCCATCTCACCCCAGAAAGAATGGCTGCTATCAAGAAATCAACCAATAAAAAAAATCAACCAATAGCAAACGCTGGTGGGGGTGTGGGGAGAAAGGAACCCTTCTCCATTATTGGTGGGAGTGCAGACTGGTGCAACCATTGTGGAAATCCATATGGAGATACCTCAAAGAACTAGGACTAGAGGTCCCATTTGACCCAGCTATTCCCCTACTGGGTATCTTCCCCAAAGAATTAAAAGAATCATACCACAGCAATATATGTGCACCCATGTTTATAGCGGCACAGTTTGTAATAGCTAAAGTTTGGAAACAGCCCAAGTCCCCATCGACTGGAAACTGGATAAAGAAGATGTGGTTTTTCTATAAAATGGAGTACTACTCAGCCATAAAGAATGAGAAACTAGAGTCATTTATAGCTAAATGGATGCATATTGAGGCCATAATCTTAAGTGAAATAATCTTAAGTGAAATAAATAGGACACACATGTGTAAATACCGAATAGTTTCTCTACTGTGAGAAACTGAAAGTGTAAATAAGGATAAAAATGATTAAAATGAATAACTGATAATTTGAAATAGGAAAAGGTCCAGAGGTGTAGGGGTGGTGGGAGGGGAAGGTGAAAGAGAAGCAGGGAAAGGAAAAATTATGAGAAAGAAAAAACAATGGAAATAAAGTCTACATAAATAGGGGAGGGTGGTGGGGATGAAGGGCGCACAGGTAATGGGGGAAAAAATAAGAACCAAGATACATCATGTACAGGTACAAGCACCCAGTGAGAAATGTAAATGTATTGTTTACCTAAAATGTACTGATTAATATATAAATTAAAAAAATAAAAAATAAATGGTGTTGGAAAAAACTGGATTTCAAGTTGCCAAAGATTAAAACTAGACCCCTATCTTTCACCATTCACCAAACTAAACTTGAAGTGGATTAAAGATACAAATATTAAAACAGAAACACTAAACTTGCTGAAAAATAAATTAGGTAGGATTCTTGAAGACACTGGCATAGGAAAAAACTTTATGAACAAATCCTCAGTAGCACGAGAACTAGCAAAAAGAATCAACAATTGGCATCTCATCTTATTAAAAAGCTTCTGCACTGCAAGAGAAACCACCAACAGAGCTAAAAGACAACCTACAATGTAGGATAAAATTTTTACCAGCTGTTCCTCAGATAAAGGTCTACTATCTAGAATCTACAAAGAAATAAAAAAAAAATGAGAACCCTCTAATATAAAGACCCAATTTAAAAATGAGCATCGGAAATGAACAGACATTTCTTAGATAAACAAGTAAAAGCAGCAAATAAACATATGAAAAAATGTTCAACATCATTGGTCATTCACCAGATGCAGATTATAGTAACACTGAGATTCCACCTCACCCCAGAAAGAGTGGATGCTATCAAAAAATCAACCAATAACAAATTCTGGCTGGGTTGTGGGGAGAAAGGAACCCTTCCACATTGTTGGTGGGAATGCAAACTGGTGAACTACTGTGGAAATCAATATGGAGATACCTCAAACAACTAGGATTGGAAGTCCCATTTGACCCAGATATCCTTCTGCTGGGGATCTTCCCAAAAGAATTGAAAGAATCACATCACAGTGATATATGCTCACCCATGTTTATAAGGGCACAGTTTGTAATAGCTAAAACTTGGAAACAGCCCAACTGCCCATCAACTGGAGACTGGATAAAAAAGATTTTTTTTATATAAAATGGAGTACTACTCAGTCATAAAGAACGAGAAACTAGAGACATTTATAGCTAAGTGGATGCACACTGAGGCCATATTCTTAAGCGAAATAAATAGGAGACACATGTAAATACCTAATAGTTTCTCTGGTATGAAAAACTAAAAGTGTAAACAAGGATCAAAATCTATAATTGATATTGTGGAATAGGAAGAAAAGGTTTAAAGGAGTAGGGGAAGTGGGAAGGGTAGGGGAGAGAAAAGAAGGGAAAAGAAAAAATACAAGAAAAGGAAAAAAGTGGAAACAAAGTCTTTGTAAATAGGGAAGGGTAGGGGGGTGAAGGGAAGGCAGGGGAATGGGGAAAAAATAAGAACCAGATATATCATGTAAAGGTAAAAGATCCCAATGATGAGTATAGCTGTATTGTATACCTAAAATGTGCCAATAAACTTAATGAAAAAAATAAATAAATAATTTAAAAAATTAATTACTTCAGTGAATTGGATTGGCAAATTCATTATTATGTACTGTCAAATACGAACACAACAATTGACAATTTTGCATCAAAAATGGATTCTATATAATGCAATATCATCAAAGTTTTATGTTGAAAAAATCAAATGATTTTAAAACTAAAAAGGCAGTTATCTGTTTTGCATATATTATGTCATTTAATTAATACTATGAAGAAAGTATTATTTTTCCACTTCATGGAGAGAGGAACATAGAGAGTTAAAATAATACATCAAATTTATGCAGATACTGCATGCCAAAGCCTGGATGCAAATTCAGTTCTAGCTGACCACACATTCCACTCTTTTTGTAAACAGTAAACAAAAAATATTGAATTTGTGGAAACTTAGTCCCACTGTGACTGATTCTATGCAGAGACATTAACAAATTGGCCCCAAAGTGCCATGCTTTAGAATTATTTCAGCAAAATAAAACTTGTAAAGAACTAGAAATTTGGTCAAGGCTAATTTTATAAATAGCCATATACATTTTACACATCTGACTTCTCATCGCATCACAGTAGTTGAAGACAAAAAAAAAGCTGGACTGCAGATGTAGGCTAATGATAGTGTTTTTGCCTAGCATACATGCATGAATCCCTGTTTTTTACCCTCAGCACTGAAAAAAAAATATTCCATTAAGAACCAAAATGGTTAATTTTATGTGCTGACTTTACTGGGTCTCTTTAATACCCAGACATTTGGTCAAACATTATTCTGAATGTGTTTATAAGAGTGTTTTGAATGAGATTAACACTTGAATTGGTAGACTGAGTAAATCAGATTGCCTTCCCTAATGTGGGCGTTCCCATCCAAGTAGTTAAAAGCATGAAAGAAACAAAGGCTGAACCTTCCACAAGCAGGGAAGCATTTCTTCCTCTTGGCTGTCTGGAGCAGGGCCATCAGTTTTTCCTGCCTTTGGACTTGAACCAAACCATCAACTTGTCCTATGTCCTAAGCCTTCCAACATTCAGACCAGAACTATACCATCATATCTCCTGACTCTTAGTCCTTTGGACTCCAGATAGAATCACACCACCAGTGATCCTAGACTTCCAGCATGCTGACTGCAGATCTTGGGACTGGTCAGTCTCCATAATTATACAAACCAATTTTTATCATCAGTCTCTAAGCGTGCGCGCACACACACACACACACTATTGGTTCTGTTTCTCTGGAGAACCCTAATACATGCCCTATTGTTTTCAGGGTTAAAACTGATGAGTAAATACAGCTAGATATATCAATAGAGAGGAATTAAATACAAAGAAATAGATGTAATAATTTGACATATGAATAAAGATTATTTTCACAAAGCAACTCTCAAAAAGCAGGAAACTATTTAACGTCACCAAATTCACACACAAACACACACTCGCATGCATGCACAATCTTGCTTTAAAATAATGCTACAGAGGACAAGGAGATCCAAGTCTGAGGCCCAACAGCATATTTTCAGTTCTGTTGAAGCCTATTAAAAATTATTCCCGGGCTGGGGATTTAGCTCAGTGGTTTTGCTGCCTGCTGCACAAGCGCAAGAACCTGAGTTCGATCCCCGGTACAAAAAAAAAAAAAAAAAATTATTCCCCTCAGCCCTCTTTAGAAAGAAGCACGTGCATTTGAGAGCAGGCTAAACTTAGGAGGTGAGATCAGGAGAGACTTTCCCATCCATATTTAACATAAAGTGATAAGGAGACAAGCTTTCCAAGAAAAGAAGATTGGTGAACATTCAATTCACTAGCCTCCCAGCAACACTGGCTGCTGCCCAGCTCAGGATGGGAAGTATGCAAATGAGGTAGAAAGGAGGATTTACCTTTGCCCCCCAGGAGGAGAGGGCCCAGGCTGACCACCACCAAAACAGCCAGAAAATAAACTGATAAGCACTCAGAGTGTGAAAAATCTCATAAAAATTACAATCTGGAGCGTATCCTGTAGCATTTGGGATGCTTCACAGAACAAATGGATGACATTTAATCTGTGTCTATATTAGAAAGTCTTAACTTAAAAATATATATATTTAACTTTTACCATACTGCATCTAAGCAGTGCATACACACAAAAAAGGTTTGGAGTTTTTGTTACTGTTGTTTTTGTTTGAAATACCATTTTGTTTATTGTGATTTGCTGAAAACAAATGGCAACCTGACAATTAACACCTATCTGTTTCTGAATATGGCATTAATGAAAGAGAAAACTTGCCCAGACTGGAAAATAATGCATTTATAGCATGGAGAGGTACATAAAATAATAGCTTAAAAGAACTGGATCTGCATCCTTGTTTTGCCATGACCTATATAATCCTTACCAATAATTCATTCATGTGTCACTGACAGGGAAACATCATAAGAAAAGCATCATTAAGCAACTTTCATCATTGCATGAACATCATAAGGTGTATGTACTCAAACAAAGATGGCAATGGTGTCACTAAGTGACGCAATCTTATGGAACCACCATTGTTACTGTCTGTTGTAGATGCCATTGTCATTACAAGGTACATGGCTGTACCTTATTATGAGCTTATTATGAGCTTATTATGGACAGCAGTTAACTGCATAGTCAACATAAATCATTGCATTAAATTGCTATGACAACCCTGTGGGTTATATATTATTATTTCTATTTTTTAAATAAGGAAATCAAAGTTTGAAAAGGTTGAGTGCATTTCCCAAGGTCACTTAGCCTTCAGAAATTAGATTTCTTATCTATAAAGTTGGAGAACAGACAAATAACCTCAAAAAGCACCTTCCAACTTCAACACCCATAATTTCTTTGAGAGCCAATTACAAAAGAGAGATTATATCCCTAATTATATCTCCCATTATGTCCAGCACAATTTGCACATTACAATCACCAATAAATATTTGTTGAAAACTGCATAACTCTATGTTTTTAAAAAGTCACCCTATAAGTTTCACAGTTACATTGAAAGAGTGATCACGATCATGGGCTTTAAATATCCATGCACTACAAAGTAAAAAAAAAAAATTTTTACTGTAAACCAAGTAAAGCCCAAGACATAATAATTACTTCCTATCATCTGCACTCATTCATGGTCACAGGGGTGACCTCAGAGGGGGAGTCAGTGGAGAAAAGAGTATTGGAGCATTAATGTCTGTGTCTAATTTTTTTAACATTTTGCTTTGTATATTCAGCATATAGAATGAATGGTTTTCTAAATATTTTTTTTCTCAGTAAGTCCAAGGACCTTCATTAGGAAAGCTTTGGCTGTGATCTGTTTGTCATCACTGTCATTCATTATTCCATTTTAGTCCACTAGGACCCAACTAACTCCAGAAACTGGATTTTATCTGAAAACAAGGGGCACTGAACAAGCCCAAAATGTGATACACAATCCTTAAGGGATGTAAAAGAAGCACGAAAGCCACTGAAAACCAAAATCATTGTCATCATTCTGCAAAGGAGTAATAAAAGTGCAAATCTGAATTTTGTCTGGAAAACCAAAAGGTAGAGTTATAAAGCAGAATGTGTTTTCAAGAACTCAAAGCCCACATGATAGAAAGATAAAAAGCCAAAGACTTCAAAAAGTAATGAGAAATGATAGATACATAAAAAATAAGCTAGAACAAATATGTGAGAAGAGAAGCTATAATTTCAGCTGGTGCTAAAGTGCAGTTGGATCATGATTTATAATGTATCAACAAAAAAGAAAACTGGAAACTGGCATACGAAGTAAAATTGGACCTATTATATATTTTAAGAGAAAATAAATAAAACAAAAATTTTACTGGATTAGTACTCTTGAATATATTCTTTGGGACATATATTTGCTTCTTCACCTGTTACAAAAATCTCTTGTGAGTATGTAACTGTAACATTTTATTCATCTGTACAGCATCTATAATCCTTCTGTTCTAACCTTGTCCCTGCCCAAGTAGTAATAAATAAATAAGTAAATAACTCCTGCATCACTCATTTTATAAAAGGTTGAAGATTACCCTTAGTTATCTTGCTTAGAATTGGAGAAAAAAAGTGAAGTTTAAAATTTCTGTTCTCAAGTAATTCACAGCCTAATAGAAGAGACAGAGGATCAAACAGTTAATTTTCTACACAATTTAAAATGTGCTACAATCATTGTGAGAAGTTCAGTCCCAAGAGCACTGAAGTTTTACACTGCTCAAGTTAGAGGCAATCTGCTACCTAAAGTTCAAGCTTGAAGTAGGCTCCTCTTTTGGCAGCTACGTCTATGTGAGGCTTTGAAGGGAGTCCAATTTTAGAAGGAAGAGAGAGTGGCTTATGTCCTGTCATGGAACTCTTTAGGAAAGCAAAGGATTCTCTTCAGGAGGAAAGGCATTGAGACAATGAGTAGTAACACTACTTTGTCTCTAACAATAGCTCACCTTTACATGCTTCCATTACATGAGCATTGTTCCAAGAATTTTCCATGAATTATCTTGCTATAACTCTAGGAGGTAGGGACCTTCTGTGGGGGAGAACATTACTTACCTCTCTCTATCTCTTTTTTTAAATGAGGGAACAGGCACAGGAAGTTGAATTTCACCAGAGCACACAGCAGGTAAATAGTGCAATCAAAATCCCACCTCCTGAAGTCAGCAGAGCCTAGGTGCTGGACGGCTACTCCATACTGTTTCCATCACCGTCACTGGAAAGAGAGTGGCTTTTCTGCAGGTTATAGTGGAGCATTAAGAATGATCACCATTTAACATTATTCCATCAGGTGCTGGGGCTCTGAGAGCTCGTCCTTGGAAACTTGGGAGGCCCTGTGACCACTGTGGTCAACAGAAGGTGGTAGAAGTCGCACATGGTAGTTTCCAGTTCTTCAGAGATGGGCAATTTCCATTTCCTCTCCTGAAACACGTGCTATTTAGATTTCTAAAACCTACAAAAGCAAATATATGTTATAAAAAATATATACCCAATCTTAATGAGCCCTAAGATGTCACCAAGAAGTCTATCGTATTGAAGAGGCCAGATGGAAAAGCACAAGGCTTTTATGAGACTACAGGAGGAGGGAGGAGACTGTTGAACCCAGCTTTCCAGCATGCCCCTCCAAGGCAAAGAGGGGTGGCTTTTGGTGCTTCCAGACCAGCCCCACCTCCAGCTGGGTCAAGCATGTGACCCCAGTCAATGCAAAACTGCTCAGAAGCTTAATACTGTCCAAAATTCTAAGTCATATGTTTGAAAATTTATTTTAAACCACTGAAGTTTGCAGTAGTTTTTTATTCAGCAATCAATAACTAGATGAGATATATTGACTTGGAAGTAGGTACAGGGTGGGGATAAGAAGAACAGGGAACACCAAAGAAGGTTAGGAAGGATAATGGAAGCTGGGCTGGTGCAATCTCCCTCCTAGTAGCAGAAGGAGGAATCCTTCCCATCTGTCAGGTGTAAGAGAGAGATCTAGAGCAAGAGTAAAGAAGAGGCCATCAGAGTACACACCTCTACACGTCTTTTCTTTCTAATGGTTATTTTAATCTAAGATTTTATTTTCTGCATAAGGTCTTTCTTGTTATCCTTAGGCCTTAGGTAAAGTTTATTGGACCTGATAAGCAGATAAGTAGGAAGGAACAACAGCAGGATAGATAAGGAATAAATAAATTGTCACTCACCACATTCTGTGTAGCATAAAGTAAATACCCTGGTACCTAGGAGACAATGCCTGTGTTCAAATCTCAGCTCTAAATCTTTGTTTTATTCCTTCAGATAGATTAGTTAAACCTTTCATAACTTCATTGCCCATCTGTAAAATTACAGTTTGTGCTGCCTTCCTTGTGTGTTTTATCTCAATCATCAAGAAGAGGGACCCACAGAAACCTTCTTCATGTTCCCACTCCACACTCTGAACCTTAATACAAACATCTGCCTTAGGTCCAACTTGGTTTGAAAAGAATGGGGAGAAGGGCCTAGAATCTTAGAGAGGGACTGAAACACAAGCAGACAAGCCTTTTAGGCAGGTAGGGTGGCAGGAGAAAACACCCAAAGTTGAGAAACAGCAGTGTGTCATTAGAAGGTTACAAGCAAATCAAAATGCCACTGTGTCTGTAGTAGAGTAGATGGCTTAGGGATGGAAGGATATGAACCACAGAGGGAAACAGAATCCAGACCAGAGAAAGTGGCGCTTCTCAGGTCAAGTGAGTTTGAGTTTTATTATGACAGAAAGAGGGGGCAATTACAAAGTCTGAAATTGCAAACACTTCATACTTATCACACATTAACACTTACTGTTCATAAGAAATCTGTGATATGGTAACAAGTGTATTTCTATTCTAGCACTAGTACTGAGAGCTAAAGGTCTAGCCTATTTACTAGCACTCAAGATTTGTTGAAAGTTCTCAGGACCAAGAAACCTGAGGCAGAAAACCAAGCTTTGGTCATAGGAACTCAAAAATATCCATGTAAAGAAAACATTGCTTCATAAGTCATTTCTCTCACCACCCTAGAATTTTATTTAAAAATATACTCAATCTTAGTGAGCCCCAAGATGTCACCAAGAAGTCTGACTATCAAACTGAAGAGACCAGATGGAAAAGCATAAGGCTTTTATGAGACTACAAGAGAGAGAAGACTGTTGAACCCAGCTTTTCAGCATGTCCCTCCAAGGCAAAGAGGGATGGCTTTTGGTGCTTCCAGACCAGCAACAACATAGGAGAAAAGAATATTTTTCAGTGACTTCCTTGTCTCTGAACCAAAGAATAAACAAAAATATTATTATTCTATTATTCATTGAAGGGTAAGAATTCAGCAAATGAACAAAAATAGAACTTCAGACCATTCCAAACTCTTTCTCTATAACTCATTAGTATTTACTTTCACCAAACAAAACAAAAATTTTAAAAACCATCATGTTTTTCTAGTATTAGACTGGGAAATTAGTATTTTGTTTTGCATTACTAAAAAATTTCCTCTCAGAAATAGATTCTATGACCTTCCCAGCCATGTCATGCATCACAGACCCTCTATTTTCTCTCACCAAATCCTCTTGCCATCACCATTAAGAATTCATTTATTAAGTCTTTAGACACTTCCTTAAATGTTCTCATATAGGACTTTCGCGCCTGTCACCACTGCAAACGCTTTATTTCAGTGTCTTGCCTTAAGTACTATAAACCTCTATTTAATTTCTATCCATTCGATTTATTTGACATTCAAGTAGTTTTTCCAAACTACAAATCTCATTATAAAACTTTCTACCACAAAATTCTTCAAAAACAATTCTCTGATGCTTCAACATAAACAGTCAGTTCCTTAATAAGTTCCTTATTATCATCTATGGTTCAGCTGTAATTCCAGCCCCAGGCTCCAGGCTTTGATGAAGATCTTGGAGTCTGAAATGAGAAGCAGTAATCTAGATGCAAGTGTAAACAAATGCTTGTCTTGGAGTCTTTTAAGTGCTTGGCCATAAGGAAGAAGAGAGGAGCCTTTTGGCTCACTGTACCATCACATCCCACATTGCAGAGGAGCAGAGCCCCACCCAGCACCAAGTAGCTGAGCCTTTTGGGCTGCCCTTCCACTGCCCCCAGTGTAGAGGAACAGAGCCCTACCAAGTGCCAAGCAGGTGAGCTGTGAGGGCACCAGCAGCACCCTACCCTGCAATGAGAAGACATGTAAACAAGTCCCAAAACCAGACTTCCAGATCACCTAAAGCAACCCCAAAGGGAAACAAGAGGAACAACCCGATACTCAACCACCTGGACTCCCTGAACTGGCAACAAAGAAGATCTAGAATAAATGAAATCAGAAATAATTTCTCACATAACAGCAGAGATGGTGCCCATAGTGCAAGACATGAGAGAGGACACAGATAAAAAATCAGAGGAGCTGAGGAACATGATAGAATACAAACATAGGAAACAAATGGAATTCATAAAACAGATGCAAACAGATTTCCAGATTAATCAATCCATTGAAAGTTTATGCAACAGAATGAGCCAATGTTAGGACAGAATTTCAGATAGAGAAGATAAGATTGCAATTAGTGACCAGGAAAAGAAAAACTTCTTTAACATAGTAAGGGACCCCAAGAAATCAACCCAGCAGCTGTCAGACTATGCAAAGAAGAATAATATAAGACTGATAAGAGTCAATGAAGAAACAGAAGAGAGTGCACCTGACAGAAAAAAAAACTGTTCACAGAAGTGATGGCAGAAAACTTCCCAAGCAGAGGAAAAGAACTTGACATACAGATAAGTGAGGCATACAGGACTTCAACTAGCCATGACCAAAAAAAAAAAAAATCCACACATAGGCATGTAACAATTAAGATTCCAGAAACTCAACAGAAGAACAAAATTCTACAAGCCATTACAGAAAAGAAACAAATCACATCCAATGCAAACCCTATCAGAATCACAGCAGACTTCTCAACAGAAACCCTCAAGGTAAGAAGAGCTTGGAGTGACATATTTCGAGCCCTAAAGGAAAACAATCTCCAACCAAGATTGATGTACCCTGCAAAACTATCTTTCAAAATGGATGCAAAAATAAGATACTTTCGTAACAAAGAGTGCCATAGGAACTGCGTGAATACCAAACCAGCACTCCAAAAATTTTAGACAATGTCCTAGGAAAACACAATGAGGGTCACAACCGCAGGAAGCCCTGTAGAATGAATCCATCCAGTGTGACAGGAAATTAAACCCAAAGGGGGAGAATCCAACAAAAAGGAAAAGTCAGGAAAATGATAAGTCAATACTCATCAGTTATAACCATCAATGTTAATGGTCTCAATTCATCAATCCAGAGAAATAGACTGACAGAATGGATCAAGAAGCAAGATGCAACAGTATGCTGCACACAAGTAACACACTTAATTCAAAAAGAAACTCATAGACTGAAAGCTAAAGGGTGGAAAACAATACTCTATGTGACAGGAACCCCCAAAAAAGCTGGAGTAGCTATCCTCTTTGCTGATCAAGTGGATTTCAAACCAAAACTGATTAATACAGTCAAAGAAGGACACTACATCCTCATAAAGGGAACAAACCAAGAGGAAGAGATGATAATAATTAATATATATGCAACAAACACTAGTGCACCCAACTATATAAAATAAATACAAATGGACATGAAAAATCAAATAAGCACTAATGCAATGGTAGGGGGGACCTCAATACCCCACTGTCCCAAATAGATAAATCAACTAGACAAAAAATAAGCAACAAAATACTAGAACTCAATCAAACCCTTGAACAAATGAACTTAACAGATGTTTACAGAGTGTCCCAACCCAAAAAATCAGAATACACATTCTTTTCAGCTGCACATGGGTCATTCTCCAAAATAGACAACATATTCACTCATAGAACATGTTTAAGTAAGTACAAAGGAATTGAAGTTATCACATGTACATTATCAGATCATAGTATGATGAAGTTGGAGTTCAAAAGCAAAAGAAACTGCAAGAATTTCATAAACACATGGAAATTGAACAACACATGTCTGAATAACCAATGGGTCACAGAGGAACTTGAAGAAGAAATCAGACAGGTCTTACAATTAAATGACAATGACAATACAACATATCAGAATCCATGGGACACAATGAAAACAGTCTTATGAGAAAAATTTACAGCAGTGAATACTCTTATTAGGAAAACACAATGAGCCCAATTAAACAACCTGATGCTGAACCTCAAGCTTCTAGAAAAAGAAGAACAGGACAAACCCAAAGCTCACACGAGAGGAAATTGTAAATATCAGAGCAGAAATCACGGCAATGGATATGAAGAGAATGATAAAAAAAAAATTAATGAAGCCAAGAGTTGGTCCTTTCAAAGAGTAAACAAAACTGACAAACCCTTAGCCAACCTTATCAGAAAAAGGAAAGAAATAGCCCAAATCCATGCAGTTAGGAATGAAAAGGATGAAATTAAACAGACCCAGCAGAAATCCAGAGCATCATCACTACCTAATTGAGAAACTATATGCCAATAAGAGGGAAAACACAGAAGAAATGAACAGATTCCTAGATACATATGAATTACCAAAGTTGAACGAAGAAGACCTAAAGATTCTAAACAATCCAATATCAACCAATGAAATTGAAAATGTAATTAAAAAGCTACCAACTAAGAAAAGCCCAGGCCCTGATGGCTTCACTGCTGAATTCTACAAGACATTTAGAGAGGAACTGCTGCCATCACTGTTTAAACTCTTCAATGAAATTGAAAGGGAAGCAATACTCCCAAATTCATTCCTGGAAGCAAGCATGACCATGATCCCCAAAGCAGAGAAAGACCCAACTGAAAAAGAGAACTATAGGCCAATCTCACTAATGAACATAGATGCAAAAATCCTTAATAAGATACTGGCAAATAGAATGCAGAAGATCATCAAGAAGATGATACATCCTAACTAATTGGGATTCATCTCAGGGATGCAGGGATGGTTCCACATGCACAAAACAATAAAAGTAATGCACTATGTCAATAGAGCCAAGGACAAAAACCACATGACCATCTCAAGAGATACAGAAAAAGCATTTGACAAAATCCAACATGCATTTATGATAAAAACCCTATTAAAAATTGGAGTAGACAGTCTCTACCTCAATCTGATAAAAGCTATCTATGAAAAACCAACAGTCAATATCATACTAAATGGACAAAAACTGAAATCCTTCACACTAAAATCAAGAACAAGACAAGAATGTCCACAATCACCACTTCTGTTCAACATAGCTTTGGAAACATTAGCCACAGCAATTAGACAAGAGAAAGAAATAAAAGGAATAAAGATGGGAAATGAAGAAGTCAAATTGGCATTATTTGCAGATGACATGATACTCTACATAGAAGACCCCAAGAACTCCACCAAAAGTCTTCTAGACTTAATAACCAAATTCAGACAAGTAGCTGGTTACAAGGTCAACACACAAAAATCAATAGCTTTCCTCTACACAAACAACAGACTCACTTAGAGAGAAATAGGGCAAACAATTCCTTTCACAATAGCATCCAAGAAACTGAAATACCTAGGAATCAATCAACCTAATGAAAGAAATCAAAGACCTCTTCTCTGAAAACTATGGCACTCTGAAAAGAGAGATTGAAGATGATATCTGAAAATAGACAGACATTCCTTGCTTCTAGGTAGGAAGAAAGAATATAGTGAAAAAGGTCATACTTCCAAAACTGCTATATAGATTCAATGCAATCCCAATTGAAATCCCAGCAGCATACTTCATGGACCTTGAGAATACAATCCAAAAATTCATTTGGAACAAGAAGAGACCCAGAACAGCAAAAGCAATTCTAGGTAACAGAGACATGGCAGGGGGTATCACAATCCCCAATTTGAAACTATACTACAAAGCTACTGTGATAAAAACAGCATGGTACTGGCAAAGAAACAGACCTCAGGACCAGTGGAACAGATTGGAAGATCCAGAAACAACTCCAGACACACTCAGCCACCTCATCTTTGACAAAGGAGCCAACCACCCTCACTGGAGGAAAGATAGCCTCTTAAATGGTGCTGAAAAAACTGGATTTCAACCTGCCAAAGATTAAAACTAGACCCATATCTATCACCATGCACTAAACTAAATTAAGTGGATTAAAGATTTAAATATTAAAATAGAAACACTAAACTTGCTAAACACTAAACTAAACACTAAACTTGCTGGAAGATAAGTTAGGTAGAACTCTTGAAGACACTGGCATAGGAAAAGACTTTATGAAGTAGCACAGGAACTAGCAGAAAGAATCAACAACTGGGATCTTATTTTATTAAAAAGCTTCTGCACTGCAAGTGAAACCACCAACAGAGCTAAGAGACAACCTACAATGTGAGAAAAAATTTTCATCAGCTGTACTCAGACAAAGGACTACTATCTAGAATATATAAAGAACTGAAAAGAATCAGACCCCCCAAATGTAAAGACCCAATTCAAAAATGGGCATCTGAAATGAACAGATATTTCTCAGACAGAAAAGTAAAAGCAGCAAACAAACATGAAAAAATGTTCAACATCATTGGTTATTTTAGAGATGCAGATGAAAACAATGCTGAGATTGCACCTCCTCTCAGAAAGAATGGCTGCTATCAAGAAATCAACCAACAACAAGTGTTGGTGGAGTTGTGTGGAGACAGGAATCCTTCTCCATTCTGGGTGGGAGTGCAGACTGGTGAAATGACTGTGAAAATCAGTATGGAGATACCTCAAAGAACTAGGACTAGATGTCCCATTTGATCCAGGTGTTCCCCTGCTGGGTATCTTCCCCAAAGAATTAAAAGAATCATATCACATGATATATGTGCACCCATGTTCACAGCAGCACAGTTTTTAATAGCTAAAACTTGGAAACATCACAATTGCCCATCAACTGGAAACTGGATAAAGAAGATTTTTTTTTATAAAATGGAATACTACTCAGCCACAAAGAATGAGAAACTAGAGACATTTATAGCTAAATGGATGCATATTGAGGCCATACTCTTAAGTGAAATAAACAGGACACACATGAATAAATACTGAATAGTTTCTCTAGTGTGAGAAACTGAAAGTATAAATAAGGATTAAAATTATTCAAATAATTGATCACTTGAAATGGGGAGAAAAGGTCCAAAGGGATAGGGGAATTGGGAGGGGAAGGGGAAGGGAAAGGAAAAATTATGAGAAAAGGAAAAAACAGAAACAAAGTCTTTGTAAATAGGGAGGGGTGGAGGGATTGAAGGGAGGCAGGGGAATGGGGAAAAAATAAGGACCAAGGGAGATTATGTAAAGGCGCAAATTTCCAATTGAAAAAAAATAAGGAAGAAGAGAGTCAGGCCCTCTAAGAGGCCTTGTACATCTTCAGTCTGGCATTTGATGGTATCAGAGTCATAGGAAATGGATGTTGTGGTCACCTACTAGAAAGTAAGTCTCTAATTCTTTAGCTTCTCCTTTCTGTTCCTGGAAAACAACTAGGGGGTTTAAACTGGTTTGGCTCTAGCAGGCTCAGATGAATCTTAACCAAGCAAGGTCACAGTACCCCTCTGGCCATGGTAAAGAAAAGAATGAATCCAAACCAGCCCATACTATTCCTCTGGTCTCGAGGAGTCCTTCAAATGCAGGCACATTATCTAAGATGACTCCGATCAAAATAACTGTTTGACTTTCCTAAATATGAGAAGACATTCCATCTCTTCTTCTGACTGTGCAAAAGGAAATTGTAGCCTGGAACAGCTAGCAGCTACTTTTCTCCTACCATAAAGTCCGACTAAAGAAAAATCCAATACATATGTGGAGCATAGTGAGGCAGAAAGCTCAGAAATCCACAGGAAAATGGAGCTGTATTCCTGGTGATATTATGGACATTAAATCATTTGGGTTATTACATGAACCAAGAAACTTTCTGTATTGCTTACTCTTAGACCTACCACCTAAACATCCTCACCCTGCATGCTCTCTTTTCTGTCTCCAAAACAGCCAGTGGATCCTTATAAAATTTATCTTTTTATTCCCCTGTTCCACTTCCTCTATCTCTGCATCTCAGGGGAGGCTGTCAACATTGAATTCCTTCTTTTCAGTTAGATGGGACCTAGATGTGGGTAAGGCTTATGCCCCTGCAGACAGGGGAAGGATGAAGCCTTCCTGTGCATTGATCTCAAGGTTAAATATCTTCCAGACATTTTCTTCATATCTCCAGCACAGCTATTGTGTTTAAAAATGTTTAGACTTCTGCCAACTTGAATTGCATTTCCAAAGCCCCCATCAGTCAATCTGACACCAGTATACAGGATATCTTAGGAAAGCCAGAAAGACATTGAGGTGTGAGGGAAGGAAGGAGCTCATCATCACAGTGCATGTGGAATTGCTCTTGGTACTCTAGAAGGAATGACTGCTGAACAGTTCTCTGCCTTTCCTCTAACTGGAATCCCCTCATCTGGTTCATGACCATAAAGACCTTGGCATACTTTTTAGGACTTGACCTAAAGAAGTCATTATGAAGCTACAAGTTCCACTGAGGTTTCTCTTGCCATCTCACTCCCATCATGGTACACAGACTTCTATCAATTTTGAGTCTCCTACAAGACTCAGATATGGAGCCACTTAAAAAGCAAAGTCTCTGTCACATAGCAGGTGTTCCAAAGGGTTTATCTTTAGACTTTTTCTTACATAAGGGGAGTCTCCAGTGGGTATTGTAGAGGGGGGTAAGGGGATGGGGCTTTGCAGAAGGTAAGATATAAACCCTTTCAAGGGAATGTAAGAACCAACTTTCCATTCATGCCTGAGGTATGTGACCCTTATGCTGAATCACTCTGTCAGCAAACCCTTCTAATATCAACTCCATCCAATCAACTACTGGCTTAGATTAGCTCCCACTCAATCAAAATGTGATCTCATTTAAATTAACTTATAAAACCTCATACCCATGCAAAACTCTACATAAACCTTGACTTTTGCTTCTCCAGTTGTAACTGTCTTGAGCAGCAAGAAATGAATTCACCCTTTGTCTTTCAACCTTGAGTCTCAAAACTTACAAATTACAGCTGCTTTTAATAAATTATAGTCTGAGAGGTTGGAAAGGCCTGAAAACATACCAAAACTATAATGAATGTGGTATTTTTCAGGTAGATGGAATAATCCATCTCCTATGCAATGTTTTAAAGCTATTTTACATTTTCACTTGGCCCCTTTAATCTCTCTATAACTTTTCTGTTTTCTATTTTATCTCATCTTTCCATTCAATAAGGCTCTCTTTTCCATTCAATAAGGCTCTAAATCAATCATTTAAAGTTGTAAGAATTACTTGAAGATAGTTTTAAATAAACAAGAACTATATGCATCTACCTTAATACATTTCATATTGCTATAATAATACCACAGAATGGATAGTTTTTAATAAACAGAAATTTATTTCCTCACCCTTCTAGGGCCTGAGAAGTCTAACACCAAGGTGCCAGCATCTGGGATGTGCCCTTTTGTTGTGTTGTGACATTGTGGAAATCATCACATGAAGAAAGGCAAAGAGTGGACTAGAGAAAGAGCAGCAAGGAACAAACCCACTTCCGCTTCCACAGTGACAGCACTAATCCATTCACAAGGCCCAAGTCTCCTGACCCAAACACCTCTCCAAGGCCCTACCTCCTAACACTTTAATAATGGTGATTAAATTTCACCATGAGTTTTGGAGGGGATACACCTTAAAACCACATCAATACATAAGACACAAAAGATCAAAAAATTAACTGTCTACTTACCCTGTTCCTCAATCGCAATAGGAAGTGACATTCACAGAGTGTGCGATCTTCAAGAGACTTCATTCACTGCAGAACTTCAAATAGTGATTCAGTACAGGTTTCTAGTAGCAAATCAATAGTTTTAAAGGGAATGTTCAAATTTTTTGTCTATTATATTTAATTCTTCAGATTGTTTTACTACCAGTATTTTTAAATATATTCTTCTTTGAGAATTCATTCAAGATAAATAGTACCTTCTTTTAATTTGTTTTAAATTCAATGCAGGACTTCAAATTGTACAAAAAGATACCTATTAATTCTTCCTGTGTGCTTTGGCTCTAATATTTTCCTTATGACCAGTACAGCAGCTGGGTAGCTGAGACTGGTATCTATCGTAGATGCCTAGCAATGAACTGTCTCGGTGTTAGGAATCCTGTCCATCCTTGCTGCTGTGGGTTAAGATGGCATGAGAAGATACTACCACACTGTCCTACAGGCATGAGCTACTGAATAAATGTTTTATAAAAACACAAAATTCAATCTCAGAAAAGTAAATGCTCTAGGAGCTGTTTGCCAAAAAGAACTAATTCTCTCCCTCCCCTGCATATAGTACAGTTCTCCTAATAGTTGTCTCTGGGTATCCACGGAGGACTGGTTCCAGCACCCACCACAAATATCAAACTCCACAGATGTTATAGTCTCTTATATAAAATGGTGTGGTATGCATATGAATTTCTTATAACCTACACACATTCTCCTGTATACTTTAAATCATCTCTGGATTACTTACAATAACTAATACAATATAAATACTATGCAAATAGTTGGTATACTGTATTGTTAGGGAATAAGGACAAGGAAAAATGTCTGCATGTGTTCAGACAGATGCTTCTGAAGCTTTTGATCAGCAGTTGATTGAACCCACAGGTGTGGAGAGCGGACTATACCTCCTCCCTTATAGTTTGAGAAAGTGAACAGACATAAGAGATACCACTTCCAGAGCATCTAATTACCCTTGCAAGACCCTCCAGAGCTTTCCTTTACTGCAACACTTTTTTTTTCCAGCACTAGGGATTGAACCCTAGGCCTCACACCCTTAGGCAAGTCCTTTACCATTGAGTCCTTTACCAATCCCTAGCCTGTGTTTTGTTTGTATGTTTTTTACCTCTGATGTGGTGACTGACTGTTCTATCAGACTGGACCCCTGAATGGTTCTGATGACCCGCACCTTCTAGCCATCTATGAGAAAACTCAATCTATCCTGATTGATTCAAGGACAGTATAACCTACCCAAGTAAATGAAGGCCCAAAAAAAATTCTAATAGAGATTTACATAAAAGAAATGTTTTGGACACTGTAATATTATACTAAGCATAGATTATATATCACTTAAAATTCTTAGAATTAAGAAACTTCAACTACAAATAGCATGAAAATACCTTCTCGGGGCCGGGGACTTAGCTCAGTGGTTTCGCTGCCTGCTACGCAAGCGCAAGGACCCGAGTTTGATCCCTGGTACCAAAAAAAAAAAAAAAAAAAACAGAAAAGAAAATACCTTCTCATTTCACCTCCTACTAAAACCTCAACTGACAATCTAAACTCAGAAACCAAAATAAAGTTAAAATAGCTTCAGCGCTTTCTACATTTTATTCTCTAACCCCAGTAATTGAGGTTTGTCTGCTGACTGCTGTTCCCCCAGATCCTGTCACTAATAATTATAACCAGGCCCTTTTCCCCTCTTTGCTCATTTCCTTCTTAGCATGAGTCAACAAACTTAGTTTTAAGCTCAGTAAGGGGCACTAGTCTTTCTTTTGTTCTTGGCACAGGGAGGAATATTTTTAGAAAAATCATCTTACCATTTTCAGAGGGGGGTCATTATCAGCCACAAAATGAGACAGATGTGTGTCCCAGAGCGCACAGATGCCCAGTTAGTGAATTTGAGCCCTCTGACTCCAGACCACAGAAGCCTCACCATTTCTATTGGCTCTAGTTGTAAAAGCTATTCAGGATGACATGTCCCCTCTCTGGCTACCTTGGCCTTTGTTTCTGGGGAGAAAAAACAGGATTTGGAGTTTTAGAGTTAAAAATAAAATCACATTAATGTGGGGCATCATAAATCTTGACTTCAACAAATGGGTACAACATCACAAATTTCCTGGAGATCAGCTAATGCTTGTGACAGAAATGTAGTGCAGTGTCCCTCCGCTGGGCATAGTGTGCGCGTTAAGTCTTGTGGGCTCCTTCAGCTCAGAAAACTCGTTCTGTGCAATCGACACCAGGGCCCTGGATACCACCCGCATCTTGAAAGAGAGAATATGTGAATGTTCTTGACAGATTTGAGTATTAGACTTCTAAGACCTGTCCTTCTCCTCTCCTTTCTCTTGTATGAGGAGCACAGCACCACGGAAGCAAACTCTCGCTTTGCAGAGTCCCTTAACATTTTCTCAAGAACAGTCCTACATAATTCCTAAATTGAGCCTGCCTTCTTTCACATTGTGGCAAAGTGCAATTACAGTTTAAAGGGAATATTTATGTACATTAGTTAACGACATCATTGCAACTTACTGCTCACGCATCAACACTTAATTAGTGTGAGCATAAGTGACATAATTGCTACAAGGCATGCATTTACTAGTAATGTGAGGTAATTTCATGCACTGTGCACATTTTAAATATCTACTTTATAGTTTGTCAGAATGAATTTTTAAATCAATAAGGGATATTTACATGGATCAGAAAGCAGCCTTCTTCCCTATTGTAGGCAAGTATCCTGTATGGCCTTTTAATATCACTCAGGATTTTTTTAAGCCAAAAAGATTAAAAATTCATTGCAGACCCTGCCCTTAGGGATAAAAACAATCCCCTAATGTATGCAGTATTATCCACATTAACTACATGTGTTGTCCCCTTTCATTTACAATTTAACATGCATTTAGATGTCTCCCTAGGTATTACAAATTCTATGCTAGGACTATTTCTTTGAAATATAGCAGTCCTGTAAATCACCCTCTAAAATCATAAATACTTTAAAGAAATTATATGAGTGGTCTTTCTAAAAATATACATTTATCCAATGTAACTCCCTGCAGAGAATTCTCCAGTGCTTTTCTTATGTTTCATGGTCCACTCCAAACTCTACAAGGAACACAAGACCTTATCGCTCTGGCTCTTGTCCACTTTCCAGTCTCTTGAGATACTCCCCCACAGTCATGCCCAGGCTCTGAGCTGCTCTTGCTATGCTACTATTACCCTGTGCTCAGTTCTTGCTGGGGTCTTTGCCTTCCTGCTAATCTCCACTTGGCCAAACACCCCTACTGCAAGCTCATCTCACCTCACATCAATTACACGGTATGTGTCACATATCTGTCTCCTCCACTGGATATCAGACAAGACTCGAGTGATGAACTGACTTTCACTTAGCTGATCTCCACGTAACTAAAGTGAAAACAATTTCCCACCGAGACAGAATGGTATAGTGAATGTGAACATGGGCTCTACAACAGACAGACTTCAAGCCAAGGTGACATCAGCCAAAGCTCTTTCCTATCCCTTGAGTTCCTGGTATGCAAAAGAAAGAGGCAGAAGTGGTCTAAACATCAGCCTCGTGCATGGGCTCACTACTACCAGGACCTCCTGAGCTCTGGATACGCATTTTTTTCCCTGGCTCTCTCTTGCATACATGAACCCCTTCTTCCTGAATCTCATCATGCACATCCCCAGTTCTGCTTCTCAGCTCCCCAGGCCAGGGTAGCAGCCTAGTCCCCTACTGCTCTGAGCAAAGTGTTATCAGCAACTGTCCTCAGCAATGCTGTGATTCTAAATTATTCTTCCCCACTCGTGAAGGCAATCCACACTTCACCTCAAGATAAAAGTGGCCTAGGGTGTCTTCACCAAAGAATGAAAAGAATCATACCACAGTGATATATGTGCACCCATGTCCATAGCAGCACAGTTTGTGATAGCTAAAGCTTGGAAACAGCCCAAATGCCCATCAACAAGAGACTGGATCAAGAAAATGTGTTTTTTTTATAAATGGAGTACTACTTAGCCATAAAAAATGAGAAATTAGAGACATTTATAGCTAAGTGGATGCACACTGAGGCCATACTCTTAAGTGAAATAAATAGGACACACATGTGTAAATACTGAATAGTTTCTCTAGTGCGAGAACCTGAAAGTGTAAATAAGGACTAAATGTGTAATAGATAATGTGAAATAGGAAGAAAAGGGGCAAAGGGGAAGGAAGTGGGAGGGCTAGGGGAAAGGAAAGAAGGGAATGGGATTAATATGAGAAAATGTAAAAATGGAAACAAAGTCTTTGTAAGTAGGGAGGGATGGAGGGGTTGAAGGGAGGACAGGAGAAGAGGAAAAAAATAAGAACCAAGAGAGACTATGTAAAGGTGCAAATCTCCAATGATGAACGTCATTACGTTGTACACCTAAAATGTACCGATAGAATTAAATTTTAAAAAAAGATGAAGGGCTGGGGATTTGGCTCAGTGGTCTCGCTGCCTGCTGCACAAGCACAAGGACCTGCGTTTGATCCCTGGTACCAAAAATAAATAAATAAAAATAAATGAAAGATAAAAGTGGCCTAGATTTGAACTTTAGCTCGGTCACTGTGTAAATTATTTAGGGACCATTTAATTGCCAGCTTTATGCCAGGCAATGCATTAGGTGCTCAGGATACAGTAGTGAGTGAAAACTGCCTCTTACTGCAAAAATCCTTCTCTCTGGGCCTGGGGCAGTCTCCAATCTGTCTGAGGCTGTTTGCTTAAAGTAGACACAATAATCTCCTACATACACACCTGTGTTGATGGTGAAAAGAAAACATGCGTATGGAAATATAAATGGTAAACTGCCATGAAGACAGGATTATGTAGTTCGTCTCCTTTCTCCGTTTCCCTCCCAACCCCACGTCCATATCAGCCTGGCAGTGTGTGTCACCCAGCTGAATGCGCTTTCCTGTCAGTCTCTGAGCCACATTCCCCACAAGTTCAAATCTCCCTGCTTGACAGGCTGATGTGCTGTTGCCATCCCCTCCATGTTAGGCTAATTCTGATTCGAGGCTGTGGAAGTGACAAGTGAAGCTATTTTAGTGGTGCCTGGGGTCCTAAAACATTTTGAAAATTATTTTGCTGTCGGAGTCCCATCAGGGTAGATCTGCATGAGCATTCTGTGGCTCGGAACTGTACATGAAGCACCTGGAGAGAGTTGGCCTGATAAACGGGGCCATCATCAGTCATGCTGTTGAGTACCAGAGAGGTCCCCAGTTGGGCCCCACTAAGTCAGGGCCATGAGGATTCACTCAGCAAGTCCATGGATGCCTGGCAACCCAGGGTGCCCAGAAACATCCAAGAATAGGGAACCAAAAGTCTCTTGCCATGAAGAAGGGTTTTTTTGAAGTGTCAGAAATGGATGTCTTTTTTCAACAGGAGAGATACCTCTTGGGAAGTATTGAGGAGAATTTTCCATCTTGAACTTTCTAAAAGAAAGACAGAAATGTTACGAAAATCAGAATTGAAATTCTGTAGCCATTTATTCTTTTCCATGGGTCTGTGATTTGATTTTAGCTGCCCTCTTTAAATAATGATTATTTTTAAATCCAACAATAAATGATAACAGTAAGTGTCCCGTAATATGTCCAAAGAGGAGAAGACACTGATAAAAAGTAATGGTTTAACGACAGCTTTGAACTTGGAGTTTTCACATAGAGGAAGCCTAGAGGAGGCTGAGGGGCCTCTTCCATGTTGCTGTAGACGTCAGAGAGAGGTGAGGAGGAAGCCAACAGTGGCAGGGCCTGGAGTCAGTGCTCCAAGTACGAGACCCTTGAAGCGCACTGCTTTACTTTCAGCTACGTCTGGTGAAGGAAGCGTTAGATCTACACATTCAAAACATGGATTCTGTCCTCAAAGGTATCAAAATGACTCGAAGGGACAAAGGCAATTTCTAAATATTTTCTTCTAAACCTCAAAACCTAGAGATTCCAGTATTAGAGAAATATGTAAGCATTTCTGTACCCATCATAACACATCGTGCCTTATGCATAAAATATCTTCCAAAGATGCTTTTACATGAATGAAAACATGAGAAAATTACTATGAAAGAATGAAGACAATGAAGAGGAAAGATACAGAGAGGAGGAGAAATGAAAGAAGCGAAAGAAAAAAGGTAAATTAGATAAATAATATTAGCATATAAAATTGATGACTAAAAATCCTAATACGATAGAATGCCCAGTTTAACCCACTTAGCTGATAAAAGCAACCACACATGTGCTGTGCTTTGTCAAGGGAAGCAGAAATCACCACAACACCTTCTTTCTGTGCCTATATTTTATCTATTTCTCTCCCATTATAGACCCTACTTTGCCATGGAAAAAAAACTACAAAAAGAAAGGTGCCTTTCAGATAAAAATCCCTCTTGCACAGAACTAATTTATCTTAATTTCCTGGTTCCTACAGCCTTCTATATACAGATATATAATTCTAGACTGCAGTGGCTAATATTATTCTGCCTGATGCCATCACCTAATTCTATGCACAAAGATCATTCACACAGCAACGTCACCCTCATGGAAATCTATCCCCAACATAGCAGAAAGATTCAAAGTGGTGTATCAGTCTCATCGGCTTTCAGACAGAGAATAGTATTTTTAATGCACTGTGGCAAAGTGAGCACTGATGGTGCTTTTGACCTTAATTATTTGTGATGACTATCTAAATAGAACCACATGGTTCTCAGAGCAGAAAAACGTGTTTCCACAAACCTCCATCAAGTAACAATTATCGATTATACTAATCTCTTCCAATAAATATTTCAGAACATGGCAAAATCATGGTGTCAGTAGGAGACATGCTCCAAATGTCCTCCTAATTTGTGCTATTATTGCTGCAATTACAAAAATGGGAGAGGTTTTATCTTCCTCTTCAGTGTACTAATTACCAAGTTGAATAACTATAAATTTCCAAAATCCAAAATCTGAGACTTTTCAAGCACAGACATGAGGGCACAAGTAGAAAATTCCACACCATGCAGCTTTGTTTCAACAAAATTGTTGAAAATATAGCATAAAAGTACTTTCAAGCTATGTGTATAAAATACATATGAAACAGATAAGTTTTAAGTTTAGACTTTGGTCCCATCTCTAACATAGCTCATTATGCACATGTAAATAGTTTAAAATTTAAAAAAATTAAAGTCCAAAATACCTGTGGTCGCAAGAAATTCAGATAAAGGATACTTAACCTGTATTAGGGTTTTTTAAAAGAAAAATTTCACTTTAAAAATAATAGCTAAGAAAATCCCACTCCTTGTCTTCCTTTTAAATGCCTGAAAACACTCTTACCCTCCATCCTGCTTCATTTATATTAAATTATATCATTTACCAATTTCAAAAGCATTCTTTCTAGACCCTGGGGGGAAGTTACACTTGAACAAGGAGGGTCTAGACCTGGTAGATTAAAGACAGCATTAGTTTGGATAATCACAGATGCACTCCAAAATAAAGCCATCCCATCTTCATATAACTCATCTCAGTTCTGCTTACCATTGGGTGTCCAAAAATCACAACTTATAAATGATAAAACATTTCTCATTACTCACACACAAAAAGCTGATATCCTTTTCCCCCTGTAGTAATACCTAGTTTACCTGAAGCTGTGGCTATCCTCTGACTCTTCAGGGATTGAAACACACACCACACACACACACACACACACACACACACACACACAAAGAGAATTCAAAATGCAAACCATCACTAAAATACAAAGACTTGGGTTAATTAGGATTTACCTCTGAAAGATTAGTATAAATGATATCCTTCAGCTCAGCTATACTATGCTTCTAAAAATGGCGGTCATGCAAAAATTCTCATTGACCACATCTGCTTTAAGAATAAAAAGCTCCAAGGGGCCAGGGATTTAGCTCAGTGGTTCTGCCGCCTGCCCCATAAGCGCAAGGACCCGAGTTCGATCCCTGGTGCCAAAAAAAAAAAAAGAATGAACAGCTCCAGCTAGAATTTACAAGAAAATTAAGCATGGAAGTTTATGTTATGAGACCCTCTGAATAACATAGATCCCACTTCCAGCTTGTCTCTTGCAACTTCCCATAATGTGGGCTGGATTCAAACATCATCATCATCTCTGGCCCAGGAAACTGTCCTTCCTTTTAAAGTTTCTAGAAATGCAAATCAAAACATGGGCCATCTGCAAAACAACACATACAAAATTAGATGGGTATCAGACTTCTCATCAGCACTTCTGAATGTCAGAAGATAAAGACATATTCAAAGTTCTATAAGACTCTCAGCATAACCTAAAATACCAAACAAGCTGGAAGGTGTAATAAAGGTGTGTTTAGATACGCATGGACTCCACAGCCCAGCCGCTATTTGTGAGGCAAACTTTTGAGTATTTGCTCCAGACAAAACAAAAAAGTTGAAATCAAAAAGGAAAGATGTAGGCTCTCAAAAGAAAGAAGCTTAGAATTACAAGATGTATTCAGGGGCTAACAGCTATTGGAGCAATGACTGGGCCAACAGGACCAGCCCAGGCTACACCAGTAAGTCAGGGCATTCTAGAAGTGGTTTTGCTGCAAGCAGTCTGTGCAAAGCAGGAGACAGGGTAATTCTGAGAATATGGTAAAAAGTCACTACTATTGGCAGTGAAAATGCAAGGGAATCAAATACAATAAAGAAAAGAAAAGAAAGTCATTGATAAAAAGTCAACCATAACCAAAAAGCAGGCAAAACAGAGCTGCTCAGAAAAAAAAAAGGTGTAAATCAATCTTACTAAAATGTGAAAGGTTTCTAATAAAAGTGAATACATTTCACTTTGACATTAGGAACATTCTTTCTCAAATGGTAGAAATACTGTAATATTGGTGGTAAAAAGGAAATGCAACACTTTTATGTGAGTTTGTGATAAATCATCTGTACACAGCCACAGAAACAGATGCCATTTATTGGTGCTCAGTCTTCAGCAAAAGCTAAGGACGAAGCACATAAAATCATAGTTTCAGAAACAAAGATAAACTTTTAAAGTGATGATGCTAAATTTAAAAAAAGAGTTGCTGGAAATTGGAAAGTAGAAGAATAAGCAAAGAAAGAGGAAGAGTGGTAGTTAATAAGCATAGTATTTAGATTTATGGAAGTAACCACAAGAGGAAGTAAAGACAGCAATATGTAAAAATGTTTGCCGTTGGGGAGTGAAACAGAGGTTAGGAAGAATGAGCATAAAAAATATGTTCTTCATTCTAGCTTCTCTCTATGCAAGTAAAGAATTATACATTGTAAAATTCCTTTAAAATAGTGTTATAAATAAAACACATTAACACAGACAAAAGAAGCTCTTAAATGAAACATGATCTAAACTATTTGTTTTAAGTTTTATGGTTAGGAAAAAGTCTTCAAGGACATATACCAAATCGCTCGTGGTTTTTACATTTCAAAATGGATTGGTAGTTACTTTTTCTTCTTTACATCCTTACACAATACCTGATTTTCTTTGTTTAAAAAAAACGGGGAGCAAAATATCTTAAACCTAAAAAAAGTTTTACCTTGAAAATTAAATTTTAAAACATGTTATTAATCCTGTCATTAGCCAATTTATTAACACATCCATATACCCATTTCTAGATTTTTTGTAATATACTGTTTTATTTTAAGTGGGATTATGAGTATATGTATTTTCAACACAAAATGAGGTTGCACAGAATTTAGCATAATGTTTTCAAGCCATTCACCATCCATTTATTTACAAGATCTTCAAGTCTCCAATATATCACTTGTCACACCAGCCATCCAGCATGCCCATTGGACCCACATGTCTGTTTTCACAAGGGTACAAGATCCTGAGGCTAAGAACTATGTTTTAGTAATTCTACATGCCCCATCCCTGGCACAGAAAAGGCATGCCACGTGTATGGTGATGCATTTAAGGAAAAGTTTGATGTACTTCCCTCATGTGTACAGGGTTCCCAAACACTCTTTCATAAATATTGTGTTCATGTGCGGAACAAATGCAGCACTGCAACTGTGATAAGGTACTAGACTCCACACAGATAAGAATTCTTAACAGACTTTTGACATTTTGCCTGTGTAGTTCTTTATTGAGAGAACTGCCATGTGCAATGTAGCATGTTGAGCATTATCCATGGCTTTTGCCAGTAGTATGTTCCTCCTAGTTGCAACAACCAAGACTGAATTACCCTTTGGAAGGCAAATTCACCCTGATTGAGAACTACTAATGTAGACAATCTGTGTAACTCTTAAGTAGCCTCACTAGGGTTGCTTTCTTTCAAATCCTCACTGTGTGTGGTTTCTCCTTGCTTAGTCTATGTCACCTGGGCAGCCCAAGGAGAAATATCTAGCCATAGCCCTTTATGGGTAGCTAAAGTAACACTAGTTGTGGTTCTCTTTTGAACTGTCTTCTAGTTTAGATCTAAAATGCACCCACCAGGGCCAGGGATTTAGCTCAGTGGTTTCAACGCCTGCTGCGCAAGCGCAAGGACCTGAGTTCAATCCCTGGTACCAAAAGAAAAAAAACTGTAACAGTTTAAAATACACCCACCAAATTTTCAAGTGTGTAGGATCATGGGGGATCTATACTTATCAGTGGGTCTCTCCATTGAGGAGTTGAGTAGCAGAATGTATTGTTAGGAGGTGGGGCCTGGCTGGTGGTGGGTCAGTGATGGTGTGACCTGGAAAGGTGTATTCTCATCCCCAGCTTTTTCCTTCTCCCTCTGCTTCCTAATTCCCATGGGTCAAGCATCTTTTCCTCTCTCATGTCCTTTCACCATGCAGTTTCTGCCTTGGAGCCAGCCAACTATAGACTAAGCCCTGACCCAAAATAAATTTCTCCTCCTTTAAATTAAGTGTCAAATACTGTGTCCAGCAATGGGAAATCTAACCAAGATAAGCTGTCCAAGAATAGAAGAAAATCATATTGGGAGTGGTCTCTTTTTGATTAAGGACATTTAACATACCAGTATCCCATCTATACTGCTGCTGTGAGATACTTCAGTAAAAACACAGCCTTCAGAAATTCCAGATAAGAAGGCCTAATCTTCTCCATCTATAGGGATCCCCCAAACTCTAGGGAATACATTTCAAATTCTTGAACTGTCTCCCATGTACTTCTCCTTGCCTTATCCATCTCAGTAAGCCGTATAATCTACCACATGCATGCACTTTTAGAAAATACATCTCAACCTTTATAGATGACTCTGAAGCCCTCTCTCTTGGCTTTAGGGGGAAAATTCACCCTACTTCTCTCCATGATAAGGAGAAAAAGCATTCTTTTCAACTTGAATTTAATACTTCTTAGAAGACTACAAACCTCAGTGGTTCTCTTCCTTTCCCAGTTGTTATGGGCTTGATTGTGCCCCCCCCAACACCAAATTCTCATATTGAAGTTCAAATGTGACTACGGTTGGAGAAAGGGTCTTTAAAGAGGAAATTAGGTTAAAATGACATTATTAGGGTGAGTCTTACTAGACCAACTAGTCCAACAGGACTGTGTCTTTACTAGAAGAAGAGACTAGAAAACAGACAAGTACAGAAGGAAGTCCATGTGAAAACACAGGGAGATGTTTGTCTACAACACAAGAGGGGAACCTCAGAAGAACCAACCCTGATAAATCATACTGATCTCATACTGGCCTCTAGAACCACAGGAAGATAAACTTATGTTGCACAAGCCACTCCATCTGTGGTATTTAGATATGGCAACTCTAACAAACTAATGTACGCAAGTCTTGTTCTTATCACCTTGGGGTTAGAAATAGATGAAAGAGAAAAGCAGGTTGGACTTTCACTTATTAACCCTTGAAAAGTTGGCTAACCCATTTTTCATGGTTCCGTTTAAGAGCACTTGGACCCTCTTCAACCGTGAGCCCCTATCAATTATGGATAAACAGAAGGAAAAAAAAATCTCATTTGTTGTCATACTGTATTTGCATCTACTGGGATTTTTGACAGCATACAAAAAGAAAATCAGATTCTCAGACTGCAAAGAGAACAATAACTCCTCTGCTGTCTGCTGCCACCATATATCTCATAAATGCCTCTTAAGGCAATAGCATCTTGGTGATATAAACCTAGGTGAAGGCTCTATGATGCAGGAACCTGTCTTCTCAGTGATTTCATGAACATACCTTAAACACTGACAACCTATAGAATTATTTCTTTGCACTACTGACTAGAAATTGTTCTCAAACACTGGGCAAGGTCTAGATGGCATCTTTCTAACCAAACGTAAATCACTACTTTGAATGATCTGAATAACCCTGGGACAGGAAATTACCTTGGCTGTCACCTAGTTCAATCCTTCATCTGATGTTTCATGGACTTCCTTCTACCTATACCCATATTAGTTCATACATAAAGCAGAACACTAGAGAAATGTATGTTAGGATTCCATATATGTAAGACCTGTCTAGGAAGTAAATGAAGCTTTGTGCATATTCATACCTAAAATAATATTTTTAAAGAAGCTGCTCTTTAAGATTCCTGATTGAGTAGGAAAGTACTCTCTACTGCTCAATTCCTTTAGCATTCTGCCCTTCTATCCTCCCCTATACAACAGGAGTTCACCAGATGTGGACAGTATTTACAGAAAGAAGAGCACACCACAAGAATTTGACAGTTCAGTCTCAGCTTAGGAGAAGCAGTTTGTTAGATATTTGACCTCAGGCAAGTCCATTAACAACTTACTTTTTATTTCTTCATCTTAAAAAAAGTGGATAAAAGTAAGCAGCAATAAATGTAGTTTTCAGTTTTTAAATTCCCCAGTCATTTCAAACAGTGTTCAGATCTAAAGATAATTTAACAGAAAAAATGTACATATTGGTAGTATAGCAACACAGGTAATTCTTCATCCTACCCTATGCTGCTCATCTAATTTTGACCATATCCTTCTACTAAACCCCTTCCAGCTTCTTACTTGACTCTCTACATAGACTTTTCCTTTCTGCTGTGAGACTCCCTTGAAATTGCAGCTTTCAGTCTAGAAGAAAATGTTAAGGGGTGCAAGTAGTGTACTAGTTGTCTCTCTCTGCTGCAACAAAGTACAACAAATACTGTAAATAAAAACAATACAAATTTATTATCCACACTTCCAGTGGTCTGAAGTTTAGGTTGATTCAGTTGCTTTTTTCTGTAGGTTGAACAAGGCTAAAATCACAGTGTTGGCCAGCTGGCTGGGGAAATTCTGCTTCAGCTCATGCTGATTTCTGACAGATTCCTGCTCATATGGTTTTAGGACTGAAGTCCTATGAACTGAAGCTGCCTTGTGTTCATGAGGCCTCTCTGAGGTTCGTATACATGAGCACAGTACCTCAGAGCCAGTAAAGGCCTTCAAGATCTTTCTCATATTGACTGTCCCTGCTGTTGAACCTCCTACTTCCAGCCAGAGAAAGTTCTTTGTTTTTAAAATCTCATGCAATTAGTTTAGGTCCATAAGGATAACCCCTCTTCTCTTAAAGTCCTTAATTCTAACTGCAAAATCTTTGAGTCACCAGTGTCTGTCTGTCTCTCTCTCTCTCCCTCTCTCTCTCTCTCTCCCTCTCTCTCATAGTTCCCAGGAATTAAATAGAAATGAGTGCCAGGATCACATTATACTTCCTATCGTAGGTGGTAAAAGGAGAAAAAGGATTTTTGGTAAACATCTTTTTCTGTAACACTGATCTGCCCCAGAGTTTTTCTTTTCTCTAACTCAACCAGATACTCACAACAGTTCACATTTAATTGCATTATTACATGTGTGACACTTTAGGTGTATTTAAGAACCTTGCTCCATTTAACCCCATGAAATTTATGCGATGAATTTATTGTTATCCTCATTTTACATTTGAGGCAGATGAGGCTCAACATTTTAAAGATCTTGTCTGCATAATTGACTCATGAAGAACTTGGGTTCCAACCCAATTTGGGTGGCTTGGAGCCCAGCTGAGAAGTCAGAAGCTCACAGAGATCCTGTGATTTCAAGATGGCTCAAGAAGAAGACAGGAAAGAAATCACAACTTCATCAGACTGCAAAGCCTGTTTCCCCGGCTGCCTCTCTGTCCCACATGGATGCCACCGTCCTCCCTCGGAGTTGATCCTCACATAATTAGCTATAATTTCTTACTGTTTTCTCCACTTGTCTGAAAGTACTAGGTCTTTGTTGCCACAATAGTTTTGGGAAATACTAGGACTTTTTTCTAATTTCATGTCATACTTTATAGTGGTAAAATATAAATTTAATACAACTAGTTTTTGGAGCTTGAACTCTCACAATTACTTCCATTGCACTAGGCAGAAAAGAGAGTAGTTACCTAAACCAAAAGAAAATGGAAAAATATCACACCATTAGGAGGTGTGTATAAATGACTAGAGTTTATAGCAGGTACACTTCATTTCATTTGTAAGTACTTGCTCAAGCATGTAAATATGCAGGTGGTCCTCAAACTGTTATGGCTCACTGTGTAATTGATAACACATAATAAGAAAGATTTACTCTTGTCCCTAGGGCTGAATATTCATTTGAACATAACACAGACAACAGTTAACAAGCACTTTCCCAAATCATTGGTAGAGCATTTTTAAATGTTACTGAAGATTCTTCCAAGTGTGGATGTTGACATCCTGGCCAAATCTGTAAAGATCATTCTTCAGACACATTCAGCAAACTGGGGATGTATTGTCTAAGCCTTATTTATTCAATATAATTAATGTCTGTGGTTATTCTTCATAGTATATCATCAGTTAATAATTGTCTTTACATCGCTAAGCAGCCTACAAAAGATGGGTGTTACGAAGGCCCAAATGCACATGAAGAAGCCTGGGTGCTACAGCTTTCCTTAGTACTTAATCAGCATCTTGTCAAAAGCCAAGAATTCCTATCAAAATTGTATATATTTTCCTAAATTGTCCACATATTCCTATTTTTTCAAGTAATGGTTCCTGAACATAATTTAATAACTGTCAAAATAATTAATCTATAGGTTCTGATGACAGCTCTTTTGTTTCTTCCCGGTTTGGGCTATCTTCTAAATAGAGATTATCAAAAACCTGATCACTTGATAAGATGGAATGATTCTGTATATTAAACACTCTAAAGTTTTTTCTATTTTTTAATAACTTACATTCATGTACCCCTTACCTCATCTTTTCAAGAAATGTCTTATCATCTTTCTTTTTAATTTGCAAAATAGAGCTATTATCCACTACAGCCAAACATGCCAGCAAGTCATGCTGAGAAATTTAATGAAGAAATATGGTTTAGCCAACCTTTACTTAGAAAAAAAACAGGGCTTGACAAAGTATGAATTTAAAAATGTGATCATTGCTCTATGATATCTAAGTGATGACATTGAAATAAACATGAAAATAATATACTTCAAGTCAACCATGCAAGATAGAAGTGAGTTACCCAAAGTAGAATTATCTGAAAAATTCCACTTATCCAAATCCATATATAAATGAATTTCATAGTGGGACCTAATTAACAGTCTTCACAGGTCTTTTATTTTATATTATATATAAAATACATAATAGATATCATATTCAATATTATGTACTATTAATATAGATAATTGGGGCTCATATTTTACTACTAACATAATTGTGTAGGGAGGAAAATATAAAAATCTCATAATCATATCAAAATTAAAACAGAGCCTCAGACTATTGCCAGAATTTTAGATGAAATTCCACTTACTAGTCATAGAAATAAATTGAAAAACTCCACTGGTGGCCAAGACAGAATGTACTGGTGGAAGAAAAGTAGCCTTGACAGTCCCAAAGATGCTAGGTGGTTGGAGGAGATTTTATCTGTTTCCTGCTGTTGCTGCCTGGTTTATACTCTCAAGATTCAGATTAACCAGGAAATCAATGAATGACTGCTACTCTCTTGCAAAATGAGGGATCTGGAGATGGCTAATACACTGTCATCCCTTTATAAACAGCTGTAGCAGCCATTTAGCACTTGTAATTTCTCTGAAACAATAAAAGTTGGAGGAGACCAGAAGATTAGGCCCCAAAAGAGAAGAAGAAAAGTATAATACCAGAAATAGACCAGAGACTCTCACAGCCCCACCTTAAAAGGCTAGGTCAGATAAAGTACAAAAGATGGCAAGGAGATCTAAGGATTCCTGGAGAAAGAGAAGGACATAGTATCCAAAGGAGATAAGATCTAAGAGTTGACCATATAATTTTTAGCCAGAATTCTTCAGAAAGTTATAGATGCTCTCCAAGATTCTACCTTGAGGTGAAAAGGGAAACTTGACAAATCAATAATATACAAACCATAAATTCATTAAGTATATTGACCCACTAAATTGGGACATTTCAATTTAATAGCCATTCATGCCTAAATACCTCCCATTCACCATTTTGGGCTGGGGAGACAATGAAATAAAAGGTAGCTGTTATCACTTGTATCTAGATGTTCCCCCAAAGCTTCATGCACTCATAAGTGGGGCTTTTCAGAGCTGGCTGGATGGCCAACATTTTAGAACTTTCAAAGATACAAACACCCCTCTGTGGCATGCATGTTGTAGGCTCACCACCACTGATCTAGGGCATGTGATACTGGGATTAAGGGTGTGTGGTACCTAAATTAGTCCACTTGTTGGAATTAGCATAGTTCTGTGTGGCACACTCAAATGGCTGGTAGCCTGGATGGAATAAACAGGAAAGGTTAGCTGGCTGCTGCTGCTTGATACTCACTATTTGCTGCTGCCTTCTGCCTGCCAGGCCATGGACTATTTCTCCTCTGTGATGCCCTTCTGCCATGCCATTCTGCATTGGAGCCAGCTATCTATTGACTGAACATCTACAACCTGTGAGCCTTTAAGTAAATCTTTCCTCCTTTAATTTTGGGTGTTGGGTATTTTGTCTGTGCAACAAGAAAAGTAACAAGACAGTAGCTTAATGTAAAAAAGAATACAAGAGAAAAGAAATAGATCAAAATTGTTCAAGAAGAACAATTAAAACAAAGATCATGATAATAGCTATGAAACAGGCCTAAAAAGCAATGTGTTCAAACTTTGGCATTCAATAAATAATATGACTAAGAAATTGAATAATCTTGGTACTATGGTGAAAGAAGCATGAAAGCATAAAGGTAATAAGAAATCCTAATTAAAACAAAATGTTTTTAAGAAAATGATGACCTACATATGCTATCACAAAAAACACATGATAAAATTTTGAGCCGTTGATGGAAGGCTAAGGTGAGAATTCATTTGGCCTTGTAAGGAATGTTCTCCTTCAAACAACACTGTTTTAGTAACACTGGGCTCTGTCTCTCTCTGTGAGTTGAATTACATGAACTGGTTTTGAACTGTAAATTATTTATGTAATCATAATATCAGAAACCCTATTTAGTGCTTTTCCATGTTCAGAAACAACCTAGAGAAAGGTACAGAAGACTTAATTGTAGATAGACATTGTAAGTCCTAATAATAGAAAAGTAATGGATCAGCTGAGAGAATTGAAGGTATGGGGTAGTAAATAGAGGGATAAATAAAATATTTTGATCTTAAAAAGTAAAGGATTCATGATATCTACTGCCTAAATCTGGCTAATTAAAAAACAAACAAATTACTTAAAGTTACAATAGCAATCAATAAAATAATGTGAAATTCAATTAACAAAACAATATAGAAATTGAAAACATAATAAAAACGTAAGTATCAACAATTGGAGGAGAGATAGAATAGAGAGAAAGGTGGTATAAGAAAAAAAGAAAACCTCATCTGCAGTATGCAGTCAATGATTGGTATTCTAAATTATTATTTTTAATGTCCCTTTGACTTTCACTACACCATCCTGCCTGTGATGGGAGAAACGTTGTATGCCACCAGTGCTGCTCAGGAATAGGACCCATCCCAGAAGAGTGAAACCAGCCAGAATGAGTCAGGAGGACAAAATTTTGACTCCCTTCCTATCAGTTTATCTTGACTGCAATGGCTTTTTCAAACTTGGATTCTTTTACTTTAGTTAACATCCCCGAAACACAGAACTATCAACCCAAGCTCACCTTACTCCGAACGACAACAAAAAATACTTGAGCAGAAAATAAATCCTTTGTGACAAAACAATATGGCAAAGAAATTTCTGATATGGCTGCTCCCAGAGGAATGAAGGACTTGCAGATGAAACTGGCTCCCTGCACACTCAGGGGCCACCGCTCCATAATTTTTTTATCCTATATTTTCAGATAAATCATTAGAACCTGTCTTGTCAAGCTGGTTTCAAATGACAACAGAGCACTGAGCTGGGGTCTTAGGGCTGTCCCCTTCCTAGCTTCCTGAGTGTGGCCACATCCTCGCCCACTTTGCAGAAGACAGCATCTTGCTTACTAGACAGAGAGAAATTCCTTGCTGGCATGCTCATCAGATACTAAGCCAAACTCATCTCCTGTCTCCTCTCCTCTGCTCCCTCACTCTAGTTATTTATAGAGATCACAGGTGAATCAGGGGAAATTATTACAGCACAATGACTGCTGAAATGCTAGAAGCTAAAGAAGATGGATTATCATGGCTCTGACATGATTTGTATGGATTTCCAAAATTAAGCTGTTCACTTAGAGTGACCACCCTTCTCCCGCTCCGGGCTCCACAGCTGCCCTGGAAATAACCTTCATCTGCACTTGGGAGCCCAGAAAGCTGAGCACGTTTCCCATTACCTTTCAAGCGAATGTGTAGGGTGCTTCTGGCCCCTCAGTAATAGCAGGGCTGCTGGTGAACAGAGTGATAAACACCCACTGAGAGGGATGTAGCGTGAAAAGATCTCATCACCTGCCATTAGCTCTCCGATGAATAATGCAGCATTTTCCATGGCAGGTGTCAGGGGTGGGAGGGAGAAGCGCTTCCCTGAATGCTCTGGTAAGCACTTCACCACAGAGTAAGAGGTGAGAGCAACAGATGCATGTGACAAAATTACACAGCTATTGTGTTTTAAAAGAAAGGGGATTTTTACTTCGCATATACCTGGCAGGTTTCCTTCCTTTCTTTCTCTGCTCCAAGGCAGGAGAAGGCTGCCTTGCCTTGAACTTCTACCATTCTAATCTGAACTCCTTGAAAATTGATAGTTTTTCTTTAATTCCACTAGTCAGCTAATAATAACACTCTGTCTGCTCTGTTTTGCTCTGGTTTGTATATCTTGATCTAGGTTTGCAGATGTGGGTCTTTGTTATATTTTCATTAAACTTTATACGTTTGGGTTAAATAGAAATGTTAAACAAAAGCAAATGTAATCATTTCCATGTGCATTTGTACCCACATGTGCATGAGCACGTGCACACATGTGCATAGCCTCCCCACCTACACACACACCTTAAATTTGTAATTTTTGGCCAAAACAATGGGTAGCTAACAGTGTGTTGCCTTTGAGAACCCGCCTGAAAATGGGTTTAATATTTGACTGGCAGAACCAAAGACAAAATCTATTATGGGTTACTGAGAGCATGCAAAATTATTTATTCTTTGCATAAAAGGTGCCCTTTTTTCATCAGTTTGGAAATCAGTCTTGGAACAAATAACATTGACAAATGAATGTAAAGAGTTGACAGAACAGAAATAGAACTTTTCCAGAGTATCGGGAACATGTAGTCAACATAAAATCTCTCTTTACATTGTCATTCCAAGGTACCAGGGCCTCTAAATTTCCTTTAGTTGTTTAGTATTATTTAGTTTTAACCTCCTCTAAAATATGCCAGACTCCCAAATTAGCAATAGTTCTTTATTTTCCCCAAACTCCTAATCCCTTATTAGAAAAGCTATCATACTCATCCACTACTAAGCATATGTGATATGTCACATAACATAACTAAGTGCACGAGCTAATCATGTTATACTCTAGTTGAGAAAATAAGCAGTAAATAAACAAACACACATATTTAAGCATTGTGATAATTACTGTAAAGGAAATAAAAGAGAAACATAATTTTTTAAACCTGGGAAAAAAATATTTGACAAACCTATTACCAAATAATCTCTTCAACTGATTTCTCTGCTGACTAGAGATGTTTGGAATTTGCTTTTATTCTTTAAGGACTGTTTTTTATGTACAATAGTCACCATGATGAAGTTCAATGCAAACAATGAGCATTTCCCACTTCAGAAAACCCCCATGAAATTACTCACGACTCTATACTCAGTGAATCTTAGACTGCACAGTCCCCTTACTCAGGATCTCTCAAAGTAGGAATAATATGGCAGACAGTGGTCAGGATTCTGGTAAAAGATGCCTGCAGGTCATTTTAAGCATCTGAATACCCTTCTTCTTGATTCCTGTTGTTCCACCAAATGTTCAAATTGGTTTCCAGCTTTCTAGTCAATTCTGCAAGCCATATGTGGTCGAAAGCTTCTGAAACTATCCCTTGGGCCCTCTGCCTCCTCATCTTGAAACCTTTTTATAACCTTCTCCCCAGACCCTATGTTTGGAATTAAACCTAGTGACTTGCTTGTAGTGAAGAAAAGTGGAAAAAGTGATGGGATATTACTGTGGGGATTAGGTCATGCAAAATTGACTTTCATCTTGCTCACATTTTCTCTCCACCTCTCCTCATATCTTTACTCACATAAAGCAAGCTGCTGTGTTCTAAGCTGCCCTACACAGAGGCAAGGAACTGAGAGAGGCTTTTGCCAACAGCCAGTGCAGACAGAAGGCTCTCAATTTAATAGTCTTTAAATAATTGGATCTTGCTAATCATAGTTTGAAAATAGATTCTTGCTCACTAGCCGTTGAGATACTTACAACCTTTGCCAACATCTTGATTTCAGCCCCAAAGGAGATCCTGAACCAGAGAATATAGCTAATTTGTGTCCAGCTTCTTGACCCACAGAATCTGTGAGATAATCAATTACTCAGTGGTCCCCTAAGAAAAGTGATCTACTTCACAAGTGTCATTCCAGAATACAGGCTGAAGAAATACCACCTGCATGAGGTATATTCTCAGATCACCAAAAAGTAAGGGAAGGCTCAAGTGCAAAGAACATCTCAAGCTTACACACATATCCTATCAACTCACATCACATCAATCAAATCCAGTCTATAACCAGGCCCAAGTCAAGAGGGAGGCATGCATACTTTGTGTATCACAAGACAATGGCAAGGGTATGTACATATATTTCTACTATGGGGCCATGAAGTGTTGGAACTTATCCTTGAGTCTGCCACATATCCAATAACATTTGTTCTTAAAGTATTACTGATAGTTTTCTGTTTATTTGCAACCAGGAATTCTTATTGGTACAATGTATGAAAGTAAAAAGAATTAGTAAAATGAGGAAGGTTATAAATGGTATGTAAGTCAAACAAGTTAATGATCACTTAAACTATGGCACATCCTTGACTGAAATGCTATGTGGTTTACAATGGGAATTCTAAAGTAAAGAATTTCAATGTCTTCCACACATATACACACATACACTTCATACTCAGTAAAAGCGATTAATGTGTTAGACTTAGGACACTAGTGACTACTAGTGGAAAGAGCATGACACTGTGATTAGCAGAAGAGATAAAAGCCAAGCACACAAACAGAAGGAATCTCTCTTATTTATTCAACTGGCCCTTTTCAATAGGAAATCAAGACTTACTGGGTAAAGATTCTGGTGTGCCATCTAAAAGGAAATGAATTATTAATATAAAAAGAGAAGGCAGAATAAATACATAAATAAAATTAAAAGAGAAGGTATGGTAAGAGATAAAAGAAAAGTTGAGAGGGGTACAAAAGAAACAGGGCTAGTAAATATATATGGATCCACACTGAATGTTTCCAAACCAAGGTTATGGCACAGTTATCTCAGACCTAACTGTGTGAACAAAATGACCAAAAAGCTTAGAAAGGCTGACCTGGAAAATGATATAATTAATCTCATACTTAATGTAAGTATACTTACATTTCTATTTTAAAAACAATTTTCTCCCTATATTCATGTATTGTTTGAAATCAAGGTGCATTTGTTTTCTGTTAAAGCATCTCTTTCTTGAATTAAGTTTCAGTATATTTAGTGGTTGAAAACATTGTTCATTAGACACATAAATTGTTACCTATTAATTAGTGTCATATTTTTCTAATATAAATTCTTTATCTAGCTATCTTGTGGGAACTAAATATTACTTTTAATGATTTTACTATCAAAAATAGTTTATGTTAATTGATACTAATAATTTTAAAGTTCAACTCAATAATCAAATATACTGAAGAAATATGAGAAAGGAAAATTTGGATTTTTTGTGACAAAATAGGGTAAAATAGAAGGAATGTAACTCAAGAAAGGCTGTAAAGCAAAATCTAACTATAATGGTTTGAATGATATACCCCAAAAAGATATGTCCGATTCTTCCACCAGTATGTGTGAATGTGATCTTACTGGAAATATAGTCTTCGCAAATGTAATTTAGATGTAAGTTAAACTGAGGCCTTACTAGACTGTAGAGGACATGAGATCAAATCAATGAAGGACTTATAACAGGAAAGACTCACAGAGCGACATGCAGCAAAGATCTTGTGACGATGGAACAGAGACTGGAGTGTATAAAATAAGATTGTCAAAAAATGGTTAACAACTTCTACAGGCTAGATGAAAGACATAGAGCAGATTCTCTCTAAGAGGCTCCAGGAGGAATTAACCCCATCAACACCTTGATTTTAGACTTTTACCCTCTGAAATAGTGAATGAGTACACATCTGTTTTAAGCCACAAAGGGAGCAGTAATTTGTCACTGGCAGTGTGAGAATTCTAAATAACTACTGTGGTTTGACTTTTACGCTTTGGGGGTTTTTTCCCCTTGATTGATGTTATAAAGTGCTTAACAAAGAACTAATTTTTGAAAATGTTTAAACTGGAAAAAAAATCCATACATTCAAGGAATGTCACAACATCAGTAGCTCTCTCTGAAATGATGCCACACCCCCTTGATGCCCATCAGACAGGAGCATACACAGGAGAAACTGGGTCCTGACATCCTGTTTTTCAACCATCTCAGATAAGCAATACACAATTCACATGCTTCATGAATACTGCCTTGATAAATAGCAGTCAGGGAGTGTAGGAAAAATAAAACAGGGAAGCCCTCAGCAAATTTGAGCAGCTGTTAGGAAGCCAACAAGCCTAGGCCATGTGAATGTGCCTCACCAAGTTCATTAGGACACGAAAGCACACATTATTATAACTGAAATTCATAAGCCACAACAGATCCTTTAGGGAGTGGGTTGTTAGCATCAGGCTGTTAAATAACACAGCTTATTGCAGATGTTAGTGCTATATCCACTGTGCTTAGACAAAGCTAACTCTGATGACCCTCTTTTCCAATTAGAGCAACTACACATTTGTATATTATTGCTCTTGAAATGTGATGAACGTTTAAGTTTGTCAAAAGCCTGATCTCAAAAATACAAGCATTTCTCTTAGCAGAAGCAGAAGCTAACCATGGCTCCACAAGGACTTTCCCAATCTTAAAACTAATAGAAAATCCTTTGAAAGAAATATTTGATGTCACTATTTTGTTGTTATTATTGACTTCTAAAGTTATTTGGGGACAAATTTGTGCATTCTCATGTCAGACATACATACATACACACATATGTAAGGTACACAGAAAAAAAGAGAAACAAAAGAAAAGAGAAAAATGTGAAGTACTTAAAAATGTGAAGCCCAGATCCTGAAGTAAAATTAGAACTTTCAGCTTCAAGAACATGTGAATAGTTGTTGAATTTTAAACATATACTTCATTTTTATATAAATGATGCTAAATATGTTACTTGAGGTAACACATCTATGTAGGATCATCCCGTTCTTAATGAAATAATTCATTCCTATGATATGCTTCATTGTCAATAACTTTAATATTTAAAAGCAAAGTAGCAAAAGAATAAATAGCTGCCATCTGCAATAGCAGATAAAAGAAAAATGATATAAAAAGATTGTTTAACAGTACATAAAATACCTGTCAAACATATACCCAGGAGTCTTGAGGCAGGAGAACAGCAGGGCATAATTTAAAAAAAAAAAAATATTGAAAGGTAAAGACATAGCCTAAGGCAATAGCTTGGGTTTGGGAAATTAAGCTCTGCAAAAGAATATCTTTCTGGATTCAGTATCCTACAGATAGTAAGACTATCTAAATATCTACATTTCAGTGGTGTTTAAGGTAACTTCCTTCATATGGAAATTCTTTACATTCTGGAAAGCATATCTTCTACAAAGTAGAGTATTATAGAGACTAGTTTCCAAAGAGAATGGAAAATTCGGCCAATTCTTCCATGGCTGTCTGCCCAAATTATTCCCCTCAGCACACAGGATTATAGCACAGGACCTCCAGAAATCATGCAGTATGTAAAATGTGACATTGCCTAACTGGCTCAATTTGCTTGGACATGCCTTGGGTCTTCTGTTGCAAAAAAGCAATGAGTTTCTTCCCATTGGAATTGGGAATCGTGTATATGATATTGTAGACATGGTTTGGTTGGTTTCTTGAAGGGAGGAGATATAAATTCAGAAGACATAAGTAACACTTTCCTATTATGTATATTAGAAATCTATAATAAAAGAGAAAAAAGAGTTGGGTGTGGTGGGGCACAACCGTAATCCCAGAATTCAGAGGCCAAAACAGGAGAATGAAATATTTGAGCCTATTCCGGGCAACTTAACAAGACCCTGTCACAAAATAAAAAATAAAAACAGTTGGGGATGTAGCTCAGTGCAAAGACCCTGATTTTAATCCTCAGTAGAAAGAGAGGAAGAGGGGGAAAGAGAGATAGAAAAGGAAAGAGAAAGGGAGAAGGAGAGTGGGAGAGGGAAAGAGAAAAAGGGAGATGAAGGAGAGAGGAAAGAAGGGAAAGGAGGGAAAGGGAGAGAAGGGAAAGGAAAGGAAGTATAAGAGGAGAAAGGAGAGAGGGAAGAAAGAAAGAAAGAAAGAAAGAAAGAAAGAAAGAAAGAAAGAAAGAAAGAAAGAAAGGAAGGAAGGAAGGAAGGAGAAGGCAAGGTAGTAGAGGCATAGAGAAAAGAAAGATAAAATCGTTTACAGACCATTTCATTTTCTTGTTCCAGTTGTTCTTGAGGATCAGCTGCAACCTATATTCCAAGACATGATTATTAAAATGTATTTCCATTTCTTAATATATATTTGGTTGGCTTTTATTATTTTTCATTTAGAGAGTGCCAATAATACAAAAATGCTAGAAAGATGAGTTAGAGCTAGATGAATTAAAATATAGAGAGTGACATGGGAAGGTTTCACCAATGGCAGGATTAGACAGCCACAATTTTTGTCATGCCTTCTCATACAAGAAAATACAAATTCTGGGCCGGGGATTTAGCTCAGTGGTTTCGGTGCCTGCTGCGCAAGTGCAAGGACCCAAGTTCGATCTCCGGTACCAAAAGAAAATACAAATTCTGCCTATACACAGAGTAGTAAAACAGATTTAAAATAAATAATAACCAGAATAAAGGGATTTTAATAGCAGTCAGAGATAAAAGGACATTTTATATTCAAAGAAGCAACAGTAAGACTGACAGCTGACTTCTCAACAGAAATAATATAAACCACAATGTAATGGAATAATTTTAAAGTTAGAAAAGAAGTGCCAATCTAGAATTGAAAACCTACTGACAGTATTCTTCAGGAGTGAAAGCAAAGATAAAGACATTCTATGGAAATCAAAAACTAAGAGAAATTCTCAACATACTAGCTCTAAATTGGGAGAAAGAGAAGAAAAAAAAAGAGGGAGAGGAGAGAGGGAGGAAGGAGGGTAGGGAAGGGAAGGAAGGAAAATTCTTATTTACAGAAGGTTAACAAATAAATATGGAGGGATTTTCATTATCTTACTACACATATTAAGTACAGAGGGGAAATTGTACTATACAATAAGAGAACAAAATTATATCAACTGTCAGGCATTCTTCTAAAACAGTGGAGGTATGAGTAATGCAGAAACCTGTATTATACAGGACATTGGAAGTAGAAACTGATATCTTAATGAGGAAGACCCAGAGGAAGGAGGCCTAGGAGAGGAAATTATTTTATCAGTTAAGAAGTGCTCAAACACAAGGCATGAATTTCTGAGAGATAAAACGTGTTGTGAAAGAGGTTCCTAATGCAAGGAAATCTTTGAGGCATCTACCTATGCAATGTTCTCTCTATTCGGCCATAGTAATGGTCCTTGGTCACTTGATTGTCAATGACCCATGCAACACTCTCCTTCTGGGGTTCAGTTGTCCCTCTGGGTGACCCCTTCCGGCAAAGTCCTTGTGTGTTAATTATAGATCAGCTCTTTCTACTCAGTAATGCCTAACCGGTCCAGACAAAAGAGGCATCACTGGCTCCAGAAAACCTAATGGTACTACCCACTCCCATGAAGCCACCTGTCTTTGCTCAGCTATGAGCATCACTTGTTACCGAAAGTCCTTGGCCTTTGCATATATTCTCAGGAAAGAATCAAATATCAGTCCCTTGTGACTACCACCTCCTTTTGGAATGACAGATTATTATTCACCTCTTGCTGTCTTTTGGGTCTCCAGTCAAAACTGAGTTGTGAAGAATTCCATATTAATATCCTATTAATTTGATGACTTGGCCCCCTAAAAATTTATTCATGGGGACTGATACACTTTCCAGCCAAACAAAAATGGGATTATGGCTTTAAAGGAGAAAGGCTATTTGGTCAGCAACCAGTTGTATATCACATAGTAAAATTCACATTTTTACTTAGAATAGCAACTATTTACCTTCAAATGGTTGTGGACAAATGTAACCTACACAAGAATCCATTATTGTCTGGGATCAAAATTTTTGAAATTTCACATAAAAAAAATCAGAGCACTAGATTCTAAGCATCTAAGCTTTCCTATTTTCTTACTACCATATTTCCAGTGCCTGGCATGAAGCCCAAGATCTATAAATATTTATTGATTGGCTGACTAGTTACTTCATTATAAAAGAGTTTTATCTCAAAAACTTCATTAATTTTAGTATTCTTATATAGGTGATTGCACAGTACAAACATTGACAATACATTCCATATCTTTTAACTCCTGTTCTTGGAATGTTCCTACTGTGCTATGTATTTGTCAAGAGTTAATATTTAAGAGTTTCTGCATCAATGCCATTTAAATCCACAATCCAATTAATGCATTAAAAGCTGACAGAGTTTTGCTAAAAATCACCATTTGTCATGTATTCTGTGCCCTGGTATTATCCTTACAGATATATAAGGCTAAAAAAGGCCACCTATTACTGTAGAGATGTATCTAAAAAATCTCTCAGGCTGCCTGTAATCATCTCCATTATGTATAATGACCATTTTGATAATAGTCTTTAGAAGAGGTAATGGCCCTGCTGAACGGTTATTACCTGTCTGTTCATGCTGGAAGCAAGATGCAGAAGCCAGAGGGGACAGTCAAATGGTCCTTGTGGTGTATTCTGAGGAAATAAGAAATATTTAACAGAATGCAAGAAACAGACAAGCGAGCACCTTTTGCAGCAGGACTGGCCACCTCTCTGCCACAAGCCTTCCTGAATTTCATAATTTAAAGCAAATGCTCCCAATAATGGACCTGCACTCAGCCTTCAGACCAATTTTATCCAAAGCATCACCACCTGGTCTATTAAGAGAAAGGGGAAAAGACAACGGAATGTTATCATATTCCTTCCCACAGTATTGTTAGGGGGGTAAACTCATGACAACCGTGACACCAGAGGAGGACAATTGTTTCCAATCGGCCCTTAAAAGGGAGCCTTACCTGTGTCATAGGTCACTCTGAGGATATGTCATGGGCCCAGCCACCAAACTGATTGAGGCTCAGCCACAGCTCTAACTAGAAAACACACAATGTGCCCAAAAAGAGAAATTTCTCACATTCAACAGCTTCATGTTCATAGAGCAAATATCAGGCTCCATTTTCTGGAGGCAGAATGTATTTTATAAAGCTTAAAGAGCTTAGAAAAGACTCCCTTTCATCCTTACTCAAGTCATCCTTATACTCCCCCTAAAATAGAAGAGGAAATGAGTCTAGCTAAAGATATAGCATAGGCATTTAATGGGAAAAGTAGTTTAAGGAGATTTTCAAAAAGATTTGAGAATAAGGTCACAAATTATTCACAAACATTGAGGAAAGGGGAGAAGTATCAACTCCACAGTGAAAGGAGCTCACAGAATTCTAGGTAAAATGAGGGGTTATGGCTTGATAACACCAAAGCCTCATGCACTCACAGGCGAGGCTTTGAGGAGTAACTGGATCATGGGTTTGTAATACTGGATCAGTCCCCTCATTGGTTTAGCATAGTTCTGTGTGTGATTGAATGGGCTTACTAAAGATGAAAGACCTACCCTGGGTGTGAAGTTGGTATTAGCACCAACTATTAGTTGGTATTAGCACCAACTAATAGGCTTGTAGCCTGGGTAAAATAAAAAGGGAAAGGAGAAGAAAGGCTGCTGCCCCTGCCTACCATGCCATGGACTGTTTCTCCTCTTCCATGCCCCTATGCCATGCTCCTCTGCCTTGGAGCCAGGTGACTGTGGACTGAACCTCTGCAAGCTGAAATAAACCTTTCCTCCTTTAACTTGTGGGTGTTGCATATTTTATCCCAGCAATGAGATAGTAACTAAGACAACAAGTGTGTCTTAGTTTAACATGTCTCTTTGTATTGTGAGTCTCCAAATGGAGAATTAAATAATACAACATACTATGCTTGTTCCCAAAAGACTGTATCCAAGGGCATTTTATTTATTAAAAAAATAGATGAGGCAATTCTGTCATTGTTCCATATTAGCAATGTCTGGGACAATAGCCACTAATCACATATGTCTATTTAAATTTAAATTAATGAAAGCCCGGTTTGGTGGCAAATATCTGTACTCATGACACTCTGTGAGGCTAAGGCAGGAGGACTGTAATTCAAGCTCAAACTATAAAGCTCAGGGACTTAGCATAAACCAATTGCAAGCACCCAATTAGCCAGAGCAACTAGTGGCTACTCTATTGGGACAGTGCAGATTTAGAACATTTTTTGTCATTGTGGAAAGTTTTATTGGACAGCACTATTGTAAATAATGAGTAATACTTTGAAATGAATTTTGTTTTTTAGACAGAGTCTCACTATGTAGCTCAGGCTGGCCTTGAATTCATGGCAATCCTCCTGCCTCAACTCCCAAGTGCTGAGATTACAGGTGTCTACCACCACTTCCAGTGGAGATGAATATTAAATGCAGCTTTTTACCTCTCCACTAATAATTGTTATAAAACATACTCATTCTCAAAATGAATTTTCCCTATATAGAAAGCAGAATGGGAAAAACAGCAGAATATCTGATATTGATAACCTAAATTCATCCAAATTATAACACTTACGTGAATAAAACATATAAATAACTTGTGAAATTGAAGAAACTTGAGAGGGTCTGAAATCAGAAAAATCCTCAATAACAGCAGTGAAGAAGAGCTAAGACAATAAAGAAAGCTAATTGACTGAGATGGTATTTCTAACCCAGACACTAAGGAACCACACAGATGTACTCAAACAAATAAGTGATCTGTAACTGAAGCATTCTTTGTAAATTCTAAGATGTTACTATTGCTTTCTTCTAGGGACTACAATTTAGAGACTATCCCTGTTGATCTTAGCTGGGTCTGAGGAGGGAGAATCAATTTGAATTACATAACGCGTAGCATAGTGTTTGGTATGTAGTAAATATTCAAGTCATATAAGTAGAAAGACAGGAAAAACTCAATTCAATAAATATTTTCAATCATGCCATGTGCTAAACATTGTGCTCAGGACACTTACAAAGATATGTGAGATTTAGCCCCTGCCCTCAAAGAGCTCATGTTCAACAGCAATACATGACAATATGTAAAGAGACATAGTATTTAGGATGTGAAGTTGAAATCATTTCCAGACAGGAAGATAAGGAAGATTTCATGGAGAATGTGATATTTGAAGTGGATCTTTAATAATTAGTTTTGATGGGTTGAAATGAAGGAACAAAGATGTGTATGCTCCAGCAAAACCAAGAAACAATCTTTACAGAGAAACTTCAACTTCTCCTTCAAGCTTGTGCTAACTATGCTGGTCTTCATAGATCTAACAGAGATGAAAACTAACACTGGTTGCCCAATGGAATTGGAATTATCTGAGTCCGAAGACAGGGCCTGAAGTTGGACACTTAATATCTACATTCTTTCATTGGCAAGTTGGCATGGGATCTACTAAAAAGGGGTGGCTACGAATCTGACTGTAGAAGATGGAATTCTGACCTACAGAAATCTTCTCATTACTCAGCTTGATACCTTCTTACGCAAAAATATTCTAGAGTTTTCATGAGTCCAAATTCTCTGGGATAAAGAATTCATCACTGCTAAGCCATAGAAGATTCACTAGTTTGGACACTGATTTTCATGCTCTTCTCAAATCTAGGTGGGCTAGACTAGAAATGCCTGGGAGTAGGTCAACCTTAACTAAATGAACTGAACCAGCAACTTCTTGTACAGATAGAATTTTGAGATAAAAGCTTTCATGGGAATCTTTCATCAGAATTTGGATTTAAAGCAATTCATAATATCTAGAAACCAAACACCACATAAAGGGACCAACCATTTTTCAGCCTCAAATGAGAAACAGACATGAAAATCAGTATCTGAGATATAAAATTAACTCAAATGAAAGAAAAGATAAGGGATAAAGTCAACTAACACATTAAAGTTCAAGTTTATCCTGGATTTGGCCAAGGTCAGATGTCCATCAACAGATGAAATGTGGCATTTATATACAATGGAGGACTACTGTACCATAAAGAATAAAGTTGAGTCATTTTTAGTTAAGTGGATGCACCTCCAGACCATAATCTTAAGTGAAATAAATATCACACAAGCTTAATATTGCATTGTTTCTTTTATATGCAAAACCCAAAGTAAGGAGCAAAAAAAAGAAAAGATATTGGGAAGTAGAAATATCTTTTCCAAAAGGGAAGGGGAACAAGAAGAGATGGAGGGAGGGTGGAGAGAAGGAAGGGAAAGGGGATTAGAAAGAATAGTATAAGAAAAAACAGAAATAAAGCTTCTGCAAATGGGGAAGGGAAGAAGACTTGGTGGGAGCAGGGAGAGAGAGGAGGGAAGGGAACAAAAAGAGGAATTATGGTGTGTTATGCACATGGACAAACTCCCCACAATAAATGCAATCATTAAGTATGACAAACATGTACTAATAAAATATTGAGAGAAGAAAATTCATATTTAATGAACGTTTATGTGCTAAGCAATTTGCATGCAGATTCTCTAGACAGATGAATTTGAAGAAAGAATTAAGTGAAAGAAAAGTTAATAGAGCTAAAGAAAGATGGGAAAAAATGCAAGATGATATATTTTCATGCAGACCATGGATCATACAAGCCTGCTTTGCAAATAAGTTTAGTTCAGCACTGTAGGGTTTCTGATGACAAGGTATATGGGAGAAGCTTGGCTGGAGAAGTCTCTAGGAGGGAAGAACGAAGGACAGAACTTTATCTTCCATCTTCTCCCTATCTCCTGTTACCCATTGGTCAAAAAGACACCATAAAGAGTTTAACCTCACACTTCTAGATAATCATCCCCAAATCACTCCCTGCTGTGGAGTATTATCCAAGTATGGAAGGGGAAAGAAGCTAGAAACATGGAAAATATGGCTATCCCATCAGGCTGCTCAGTGACAGCCAAGGAGTGTCAGACTTGTCTGAGTTAGGAATTGATAAGGCCTAGTTGGCTGAACAAGAGGACGTAAGAAGAATCCTTGTCACAGTATGAGGCAAAAGCACCTAGAAACTTAGGGGAGGCCCATAAGGTGTGTCTGTTATTGGCCACCATTAGGTGAGTTATGCAATTCTATGTGATTTTTATCCTTGCCACTTTACTCTTAATACATTTTGGTTCTAATTCAATGAATGGATTTTTATCTCTAGTGACAGAGCTCAGAGCAACAATAATGATCCTTAATCTAAGGTTTGACAACCCAACCCTGAAGTTTCACCTTTCTTTCCTCTCTCGTTTCTGTATCACCTCAGATGATACTTCAGTGTTTTGCTTGCGTGTAATCTTGGTTCCCAATTTATGCATCATGTTATTTTACCAATTTATATAATACATATGTCAAAAGTGCTAGTATTTAGAAAAGACAAACTTCTTGTTGGAGGTTTCACAGCTAATAATGAACAAAACCATACTTTAAACTTCGTTCAATCAGAGTCTAAAGTTACCTTCAGTATATTCATTTTTAGTTGCTATACCAAAATACATGAGGCTGCATACTTACAGAGAAAAGAGGGTAATTTCACTCACAATTCTGAGGCTGAAAGTCCAAGACTAGACAGCCCTATCTTGTCAGCCTCTTATAAGGGCCCCCTTGGCTGTGGAGGAGGGGAACAGGAAACAAGTGCATGCAGGAAGGGAGAACCAACTCACATGGCGAGGCCAGTAATCATTCCGTTCAAGGGCAACAGGCAGTGTCCCAATCACTTGACAGTAGGCCCGTCATCCAGCCCCCAGCAGTGCCACCCCAGGGACCAGGCCTCTAACAGGTGGACCTTTAGAGATAAACAATGTCCCATATCCTATAATGCTTCTCTGTTACTGGCCCTGGCTCCATATCCTTGCACAAATGGCTTCTTCCCTGTCAGTGTCCCCCTCTATTTGGGAAATGCTCACAAAATAGACTGTACTCATTTTGGGAAGATGCATCCAAGACAACTCTCTGTAGTCCTTTAGGGCTTTATTTTTGAAAAGCAGTCTACTTTGGTATTTCCAGTTTCTTGGGGATATCTCTTTTAGCCTCAAAGAATAGTCAATAGTAAACAAACACTATATTGTACAATGATTTAGTGACGCCAAGTAAGGCTTTTTATTGCTCTTTCTTGATATTTGAATGTACAAAGTTTTTCAGCCTTGACTGCACTTTATAAGCACACAGGGAGATTTTTAAAACTTGATGCAGAAAAGGGCAATAAAAATGATCAAGATGCAAAACATGCATGTACTAATTCACTAAGAAAATTATAATTATTATGTATCACAAACATATACTACTAATAAAAACATCCTAAAATATTACTGATGCCCTACTGAGGTCCTGTGCACAGGGAAAAAAGAAGAAAAAAGAGGTGTAAAGGAGGGGCAACAAGCTTAAGAATTACCAAGAACCAAGAATGTGTCAAGTCAGTGATAAGCTACCATGAGAGTAGGATCCCATTTTTGAGAACAGGTTTGGAAAGAAGACTTGAGACACAGGAACAGAGGTTTCTTAATAGACAGCTGGAACTTCAAAACAAACGTCATCTGCTCCACACTTCTTCATAGAGCTAGTGTGACACATGTCACCATCAGAAAAAGACAAGTCTTGGCAAGATCTTGTAATAATGAGGGGTTGTTTACAGGGTATCCTCCTTCTTAGCACCAAAGTCATACCTGCCATTGGCAGGTGAGATACACCTGTCCTCTCTAAGCAATCTGAGCTGCAATGTCATATTTCACATCAAAAAAATCTCAGTCTTGCTTTCTGAAATTTCTCAAAGACTTATGTTTGAAGACTGTATCTTCAACAACTCCATTTCTACCATCATAGCCATGCATGCTTCTATAATACTCTGCACAGCTCCCTGAGCACACCACAAATGTAGATGCTCACTCCACAAAATACTGCTCCAGAGACACTTTTCCTAATCTGGTGGCACATGTGCTGCCCACTTCCTGAATTATGCCATTGTGAGTCTCTTTCCAAGCTGCTCTTGGCTTTTAATTTGAAGATAATAGGGAAAGCTAAGAACAATGAGAAAAAAATCTCTTCCTTCAATGCTTATAAATTGTAAAATTTGTCATAATCTGAGTGAAATTATTTAAGCCACCTTTTCCTTCCATTGCCTCTCTAATTTCTATATTTAAACAGTTTTCTAACCACGTTCTCTTCAAAATTAAACAGCAAAGCATAAAAAATATAGAGAAATTTCGGTTGACACATAAGAGGTATTATCCAAGAAGCCTGCAGCTAGTATCCCAAAATTCAGCTGGATACATCCTCTGCTTTCCTATTACTGGGTCATGTCCCTTTACTTAATATTTTGCTCATCTTTTATATCCATTTTGGGTGAATGCTTACTTCATGAGGATTTGGAGTTGACTACATAAGCATGTTACTTCTGAGAATGGTAATGCTGAGTATGTCATTATCTTATCCTAAGGATGAGAATCAATATGATAAAACTATATGGTACAGAAACAAGCTCTTCAGCCTCCAATTTTCTCTTTCATGGAGGGAACTCGTAAACTTTTCCAAACGTAATATGCCATATGCCCTTATCCACAAGGATCATTCCAAGACCCTCAGTAGATGCCCGAGATAGCAGATAGTACTGAAGTCTTTAGATACTGTGTCTTTTCCTATGCATAGATACCTACAATAAAGTTTATTTTATAAATTATCCATAAATTAAACAGAATAAGAGATTAGTAATAATACTAAAATATAATGATCATAATAATGTACTTTAATAAAAGTTATTTAAAATGTCTGGATTATTTCTGGGGTGTTTTAGTATTTTTGAACCACAATTGACTAAAGGTAACTGAAACTGGAAAGCCAAATTGTAAAACATGGAGGGACTATGGTGCTATCTATCTAAAGAGGGAGTAGGAAAATATTTGATGCACACATGAGTCACTACTAAACTAAGATAAAATAAAAAATTAGGACAATACACAAGTTAAAAGCAAGATTTATTACTGAAATATTGTTTAAATAACATACTGATGTGATATTAAAATTTTAACTTCTGGGGCTACATCTGAAAACCAAAATTCTGTTTTAAAGATTAGTAGTAACAAAGAATTCATCCTTTATAAAACATTTTTATATCATAAAGTATGAAATCAATAGAGATAACCACACAATGAACACATTAAAATGTATACATGATATAAAAGATATGTGTTACATATAGAAAAAAAGATTTATTATAATTAACATATAAACAAATGAAATAATTACTGCCTAGTGTATCTATGACATTACTTTAACATGAAAGCTAGATTGTCATCATAAAACTTTACACAATCCAGTAACTTTCAATATAACATTCATGACCTAACATTAATTTGAATAGATTTTCTAATGCTTTTTCTACTAAGAAAAAGAATGTATTATTTTTTAAATCTGCAGTCCAATCACTGGGAATCTATATTAAACACTAAGTACAAACCTCAGCTGGACTTCTGTCTCCAGAGCTCTGAAGAAGACGCTAGAATAGATTCAGAATTACGGCACTGTTCACAGCTTCCCTCAGAATCAGCCATACAGACAGGACCAGACACTTGCCCCTTCAAAATGCTGTGAAGCCCTTCAATTACTTGATTTTCAAAAGCATCCATGAAAAGGAATAAAGATTTGAAAAGAAATAGAGGAAACAGAACTCGAGAGTGTATGATTAATTTGTCTATACAGGGACTACCAATGTAAGAAATATCAGTACAAGTTGGCAACCAAAATCTATCTAGAAATCAATAGATGCCTCAATTTAGCCACACACACACACACACACACACACACACACACACACACAATTTCTTATGCCTTAAATTATTTCTTGTTTTAATTTTCCAAGATTGCAAATTAGAATTTAGTTTACTGAACAGAAATAAATGATAGTTTTAACTATAGTCATACTTTGCTTACCAGCTGAGATGCATTCCTAGGTGACCTCCTCACTATAGGAACATCATAGAGTACACCTCCACACCCCAGGGTGGCATAGATCAAACTCACTGATTAGGTTCAATGTTAATATTATGGGGAAATTTGATCTGGTTCTCAACTGATTTGATTTACAACTACAATCATGGGAAGAAATAAGTTCATGGACAAAGGTAATACTGTAATATGCACTATACATAATTATATGTACTATACTTTTATAGCACAGTCGGAACAGTAAGCTTATTCACATCAGCACCACCACAAACACAAGAGCTATGCGGCTAAGTTAGCTGTAACATCATTAGGTGGAATTTTTAGTTCAATTATGTTGTGAGATCACTATCATACATAAGGTTCATTGCTGACTGAAATATTTTGTGACACGTGCCTGGATAGATGTTTCTTGATTGAGGAAGAAATCAAAATTTCCAGGCCAGGTGGTTAGAGTGAAAGAACACTGACATCAGAATACAAGTTCAAGTCACAGCAGTTATGTGACACTAACTCCCATTATAATGTAGTTTTACTTGTGGATACTGAGAATATTTTGTTACTTAAAAAGCAACCGTTATATGGCTCGAATTTGAATAGTTTGAAATACTTTATAATTATCTAGTAAGATTACAGACACAATGGTCAAATTTCCTATGGAAGTCTATGAGTTCTCAATGAGAAGCATGGAGAAGAGAAAAGACTTCTAAACTCAGCCCGCTGCACACAAGAAGGTCTGTGCACTCCCTACCAAGGTTCTGAGTCATGCAGAAGACGGGGAATCACCCCGCTGCAGACAGGCAGCCACCTGGTTCCACACTACAAAGACGCACAGGACACCAGACCACCAGACCAAGGTACTGAGTCCCGCTGTTCCTGACCCAGAGGAAGGCGCTTCTGAGCCGTCGCCCCACTGCTCCAGGTCCATAGGAAGGGACTTCCTGGTCACCATCCCTCCCGCTGCTCCCAGCCCAGAGGAAAGGGCTTATGGGCCAGCTTCTGTCCTGCTGCTCCTGGCCCAGAGGAAGGGGCATCTAGACTTAATAACCAAATTCAGTCAAGTAGCTGGTTACAAGGTCAACACACAAAAATCAATGGCTTTCCTCTACACCAATGACAGACTCACTGAGAGAGAAATAGGGCAAAGAATTCCTTTCACAATAGCATCCAAAAAACTGAAATACCTAGGAATGAACCTAACGAAAGAAATCAAAGACCTCTTCTCTGAAAACTATGGCACTCTGAAAAGAGAGATTGAAGATGATATCAGAAAATGGACAGACATCCCCTGCTCCTAGGTAGGAAGGATTAATAGAGTGAAAATGGCCATACTTCCAAAACTGCTATATAGATTTAATGCAATTCCAATTGAGATCCCAGCAGCATACTTCATAGACCTTGAGAAAACAATCCAAAAATTCATTTGGAGCAAGAAGAGACCCAGAATAGCAAAAGCAATTCCAGGTAACAGAGACATGGCAGGGGGTATCACAATCCCAAACCTGCAACTCTACTACAAAGCTACTGTAATAAAAACAGCATGGTACTGGCAAAGAAACAGACTTGAGGACCAGTGGAACACATTAGAAGATGCAGAAACAACGCCAGACACACTCAGCCATCTCATCTTTGACAAAGGAGCCAAACACCCTCACAGAAGGAAAGATAGCCTCTTTAATAAATGGTGCTGGAAAAATAGGGCTTCAACTTGCCAAACATTAAAACTAGACCTGTATCTCTCCCCATGCACTAAACTAAAATCAAAATGGATTAAAGATCTAAATATTAAAATACAAACTCTGAACCAGTTGGAACAGAGGTTAGGTAGGACCCTTGAAGACAACGGTGTAGGAAAAGATTTTATGAACAAAACCTCAGTTGCCCATGAACTAGCACAAACAATCGACAAATGGGATCTCTTCTTATTAAAAGGCTTCTGCACAGCAAGAGAAACCACCAGCAGTGTGAAGAGACAACCCACAATGTGGGAAAAAATCTTCACCTGCTCTTCCTCAGACAAAGGTCTACTATCTCGAATCTATAAAGAACTTAAAAAGATCAGACCTCCCAAATTTAAAGACCCCATCCAGAAATGGGCATCTGAAATGAACAGATATTTCTCAGACAAAGAAGTAGAAATAGCAAAGAAATATGTGAAAAAATGTTCAACATCACTGGTCATTCGAGAGATGCAAATGAAAACAAAGCTGAGATTCCACTTCACTCCAGAAAGAGTGGCTGCTATCATGAAATCAACCAATAACAAATGCTGGCAGGGCTGTGGGGAAAGAGGATCACTTCTCTACTGCTGGTGGGAGTGTAGACTGGTGCAAGCACTGTGGAAATCAGTATGGAGATACCTCAAAGAACTAGGACTGGAAGTCCCATTTGACCTCACTATTCCACTGCTGGGGATCTTCCCCAAAGAATTAAAAGAATCATACCACAGTGATATATGTGCACCCATGTTCATAGCAGTGCAGTTTGTAATAGCTAAAACTTGGAAACAGCCCAAATGCCCATCAACTGGAGACTGGATAAAGAAAATGTGGGGTTTTTTATAAAATGGAGTACTACTCAGCCATAAAAAACGAGAAATTAGAGACATTTATAGCTAAGTGGATGCACATTGAGGCAATACTCTTAAGTGAAATAAATAGGACACACATGTGTAAATAGTTTCTCTGGTGTCAGAAACTGAAAGTGTAAATAAGGACTAAATGTATAATAGGTAATGTGAAATCGGAAGAAAAGGGGCAAAGGGGAAGGAAGTGGGAGGGCTAGGGGAGAGGATAGAAGGGAATGGGATTAATATGAGAAAATGGAAAAATAGCAACAAAATCTTTGTAAATAGGGAGGACTGGAGGGTTTGAAGGAAGGGCTGGGCAACGGTGAAAAATAAGAACCAAGAGAGACTATGTAAAGGTGCAAATTTCCACTGATGAATGTCATTATATTCTATCCCTAAAATGTACCAATGATTAGAATGAATAATCGATAATGCAAAATAGGAAGAAAAGGTCCAAAGGGGTAGGAGTAGTGGGAGTGGCAGGGAAAAGGAAAGAAGGGAAAGAAAAAATGATGAGAAATGGAAAAAATGGAAATAAAGTCTTTGTAAATAGGGAAGGGAGGGCTAGGAATGGGGAAAAAATAAGAACCAAGATGCATTATGTAATTCCCATGAGAAATGTAATTGTGTTCTATACCTACAATGTACCAATAAAAGAATATAATACAAAAAAAAAAGACTTCTAAACTCTTTAGATGACCAAAAAGAGATATTCACCAAACACAAAGTGAGACGATGCTTCTTTACCTATTATCTATATGCTTTCCTAGAATTTGACTCTAATGACAAAAAATATATGTACAGAGAGCAGCCAAAATACTTGGAATTTATGCACTTAACTTGAAAACATTCTATATAGTTCAAGTCAATAAGTAAAGAATAAAATATCTGGGGCCGGGGACTTAGCTCAGTGGTTTTGCCGCCTGTTGTGCAAGCGCAAGGACCCGAGTTCGATCCCCGGTACCAAAAAAAAAAAAAAGAATAAAATATCTATCAAATATCAGACATCCAATGTGGAGTAGTGGGGACCATCATCACGTAACCAAGAGAAAACCTTGTGGGCAGCCATTCATATCATCAACTTAGTCACTCTTGAATCTGAATCTCCAGTCTTAATCTCTCAACTGAGCTCTAGATTCATGAATCTAACCCTCTCCTTCACAATCGTTTTGAAGTTTAATGGCCATCTCCAAGCTAACAGAGATAAAACAGAACTCTTAATTCTCCCATCATTTTCCACCCTCAGGTTCTCATATCCCCAAAACTGTCAGATTTGGCCAAGTACAAAACTAGATTCTTATCATTGATTTCTTTTGTATTTTCCTCCCCTCCCTTCAGATCTCATTCATCAGCAAGTCCTGTTGGCTTAGCCCCTAGAATTCATCAACTTTTCTCCATCAGCACTTTTCTCCATACAGCACTAATGCAGTAAAGATCACATACTTTTTCATGTGGACATCTACAGAAACCTTCATCTGATCTCCTGGCTCCCCTTCTTGCCTCCCTCCAACCCATAGCCTACTAGAAGCGATCAAAATGGCTTCTTTACAACACAGAAAAGGTGAAACCCTTTCTCATACCAAGGACCGTAAGATCATATTATGGCTGCTGTTCGCCTACTTTTTTATTTTAACCACACTGACCTTTCTTTGATTATGATGAATAATATCTGTTTAAATAATTCTTGATTTGTGGCTCAATCTAGTAGAAGGCTTCTCCCTCTGATATAAAGATCACTGCCTTTTCCTTTATTTGAGGCTCAGTTCAGATCTCATCTTAGAGACTTCCTGCAGCATCTTATTTAACACACTTCCACCAAGTTACTGCTAATCACATTACCCTTCACAGTACATAAAAGCATCTGAAATTACAATAAAACCTTGGTTTGTGAGCATAATTGTTCCAGAAACATGCCTCTAATCCAAAGAACTTATATATCAAAGCAAATTTCCTCATAAGAAATAATGGAAACTCAGATAATTCATCTACAACCCAAAATATTCATATAAAAATGATTCAATGCTGCTACATAATACAAAATAATAAAGAAAAATAAACAAATTAACCTGCACTTACCTTTGAAAACCTTCCTGGCTGGTGCGAGGGAGACAAGGGAGAGAAAGGTTATTGTCAGGATGACTTTACCACTAACAGAATCACTGCTATCTATTGGTTCAAAGGAAAACTTTTTTTCATGCAACTTTAAAAACAAACCTAACCAATAGCACTTGCTTTTGCCTCCTTCTGAGGATTTCATGGAAATATGACATTGCATTGTTGATAAATAGATTCATTGCTCACATTGCTACAACTTTATTCCAGTGGTGTTTTCTACACAATTTTGCACCGTTTCCCACATTTTATATATCTCCCTAATCTCATTTGAAGTGAGGAATTCCTCTGCCTTTTTCTGCTCCTCCTCTGCAGAGGTCTCCTCCATCACCTCTTCTGTGGAGAGACATCACCCACATTCTCACACTGAGAGACAGAGTGCGGTAGGGGAGAAGGGGAGGGAAAGGAAGAGGGAGAGCAGGAGAGGGAAAGAGAGACAAAGGAGAGAGAGAGGAGGAGGAGGGAGAGAGAGGGAGGAAGGGAGAGAGAAGGTAGGGAAAGGAGGAGAAAGAGAGAAAGAGAGAGGGAGGAGGAAGGAGTGGGAGAGGGAGAGAGAAAGAAGAGGAAGAGAGAAGAGAGGGGGAAAGAGAGAGGCAGAGGGAGAGTGGGGGAGGAAGGAGAGAGAGTCAGAGGGCGTGGAAAGAGGGGGAGGGAGAGAGAGGGAGAGGAACCATTGGCTCAGTTGTGATCATGTGCCATTTGGCATCAATACTACTCATATTGCAAGACATCGCTAATTTATCATGTTAAAATTTATTAGAAATGTTTGTTTGTTTTGCAGAACACTCACAGAACAAGCTACTAGCAATCTAAGGTTTTACTGTACTTCTTTTTCTTTACCTTTTCATTGTCTTAACCCCATAGAGAATTCATGGTTAATGGCTTCATCTCCATGATTAAGAACATGGCTGTCACATGCCAGATAGTTACAAACATTTGCTGAATCATGTATGAAAATGCCAAGATGCATCAGACACACCCAGAGAAAAGGTCTAGTCTGTGCTCTACACAAAAAGGGCCTAAATAAAGAGATATTTTCATTGGCCCTTAACCCAGCTCAGTTTTAAAGCACCATGACTACAAAGGTCATTCATATATTTTAGATTCTTTGTGAGAAACCCAAACACAAAATAGAGTTTCAGAGTCAATTTTTGTCAGAAAATTCTCCCTTCCTTCCAGGCAGGAATCTTCTCCTCTCCTAAATACTTCCTCCACACTACCACCAATGTGATCTTTCAGAAACATAAATCTGAACATGTTACTCCCATGCCTAGAATATTTTAATTCCCACCTATACCCCTGGTGACTTAAAATAGCATTTAAAATTCCCTGGTATAAAACACTTCTATGATCAAGACTTCCCCTCCTGATTCATCTTCTGCTACTCCTCCTCTAAGACATCTCTTAGTCTCTGTACTACAAACACTCAGAAATGCATGCTGTTATCAAAGACCCTCCCACTGCATGGCTGCAAGCATGTGCGTGCAGTTTCCCCACCTGGAGAAATGCCCTTTCATATCTTTCTGGTGAATTCTCATTTATAACTCAAGACAGATTAAGACACAGACCCTCACCTAATCTTTCTACTTCCTCCACTTCTCTCAACTCAACTAGAGTTAACTACTCACTTCTTTTTCGCTTCTCACCCATATTATGAAAGAACTCTACAGTGACTCACCAAATACTTGCAGAAAACTATAACATGCTCTTACATTTTGCTTTTCTAGTTACTTCCATTCTTCCTTTCATGATTGCATTTACCCTCAACCAATCTTACTAATAGTTTGTGACCATATTTCACTTTCTTGTTAATTTCTTTGAAATCATATTCAAACTAATTACTATACAGCACACATGGTCTGAACAATAATTATTTCATATAAGCTCTATGTGGGCATAGGCAATGTCTATCATCTGATCATATAACCAAACTTATCCAATTTTGTAGATTCTCAGTCAATAGTAATTCATTCAATGAATGAGAGTGAATGGATGGCTGAGTATGATAAATGAGATAAATGAATGGATGGAAAATAATGGACAATGAATGATTATTTCCTTTCCTTCGGATAGTACAGTATGCTCCAGTTAATGCATCCTCGGGTTATATTTTATTTGAAGTGTACACATAACACAAAACATTGTGAATTTATATTAATTTTACAGTCACCTGAAGTTGGTAAGTCTTTTTTACATAGGAATTTTCAGCTATACTCTCATATTTTGGCAGTTGGAATATTGGCTCAAATATAGCTTAACATTTTTGCCTATTAACTTTGGTCTTATTAGATTCACCCTATCATTCCAGAGGTAAATTGTTTTAGCTAGTTAACCATTGCTTTGTTCCAGTCACTAATGAGCGTATATCTACCATGATACTGTGACATACCTGGCAAGGGACAAGCTATACCTAACTTAGGCACCAGTGTCCTCTGACAATTGTTGAGTTCCTTGAAAGAAAGCTGGCATAGGGCCGGGGATTTAGCTCAGTGGTTCCACCACCTGCCTTGTGAGTTCAATTCCTGGTACCAAAAAAAAAAAGAAAAGAAAACTAGCATAGGGCTGTAGTGCACAAAATTCATTTATTAATATAACAGTGTCTAGCACAAGCTATGGCTTTGTATGGACCTGTTTCCTCAGTTATTTTTTTCCATGATACCAAAACCTTTTGTTAAATCAAAAATTCAAAAATCATCTATTTTAAGGATCTACAATATTTATAAAATTTTATTTTTAAAAATATTAGACTGTTTATAAGTTCAATCATTTATGCATAAACTGTCCTCATAGGCTTGGATGATTTTCAATGATTGCATAGTTTCCTAAATGCTTATATGGTTTGGAAATATTTTTTTGCAGAACAAATAACATGAGGATTCTGTCACCCATGGTCTTGCTGGCCATTGACAACTTTTCCCTTAGTCTATGTTTACCAGAGTTCTGACTTTACTAGTTAGTGCAATGGAGTATGCTGAATTGGCTTGTACCAGTACTAGGAAGTGGATTGTTAGCCTCTTTTTCAATTCTGCTTTCAGTGACATCAGATTAGTAGTTTGCAAATGGTCCCAGGGAAAACTTACTTCCTGAAAATTGGAAGAGCTTAAAATGAGAAACATTTACCAGCTCACCATTGTGTACTGTTCCTGACCACTAAATTCCTTTAGAAAATATTTCTTGCCATAATTCTTCCCCTATACCTTCTATTTCTCACTTCCTCCTTATGTTTTAAAATGAAAATGAGAGTAGAAAATGTTTCTGCTTTTGGTATAAAGATTAAAAACACTCATCTTACTAGTTAAAATATATCTTTGGTCATCACAGCAGATATCTGATAGAATAACAAAATATTAAACAAGATAGAACACATTTCTTGCCATTCCATTAAAAAGTTCTAGCTTGTATGAAAGTTTGCTCCACAAAGTCAAGTGCAACTCAGGCTCCTTCTGTCTTGTTCTACCATCCCTCAAGCACTGATAGAATGAAGTCCAAAGGCACACCTCTTCCCCTTCCTGCTGGCTGCAACATCAATTGTTTGGACAACCAGTTTCTTATACATGTGCATCAAACATAACTTCAAACTATTCCTTTGTTGTAAGTCTTTCTCTTATTCTGCGAGTCTGAACTAAATTCTGGGCTCTTCTCTCTTGAAATTACTTTCATAGATTTCTGCTACTCTTCCTGACTAATATTGGCTGGAAAACATTCTTTCCATCTCCTAGGTACAATTTCCCTGCCTTTTACAATTTATTCCTTGTAGGTATACAGGAGTTTATAGATAACTTGAAAGTCTACTTAACCTATATGAATAAAATAACTTGAGACCACTAACATCAGGCTCTTATAAAGAAGGATGAGAAGGCAAATTATTGAAATAATGGACAGTGAAGGAAGTGGCACTAATCCTGTCCTCCTATTTTTCCACCTCTAGTTCCAGAACAACAACAAAAATCTCATAGAATGAGCATTTTCTCCCTTCAAAGAGTTGCTACTTTCAATCAGGAGCAAGTCAAATAAAGCTTTTTTGGATACCAATGCATTCTTCAAGCATAATGAATACAGAATCTGAACACAGCCTTGCTCATGTCTGGGTTTTGTGCCTCTTTCAGTGGTCCCTTTGCATCCATAATCCTGTTGCATGAGAGCAATCTAGGTACCACCAGAACATTGCTACCAAGACCGCTGAATCAGAGGGGGAAAGAAAGCCTTTGGTTGTTGGCTCCTTTACTCCCCAGATTAACTCATTAGCACTCAATAATTTCCTGTGCATCTGATTTAGTATTTTCAGGGGGGACAGACTTAATCAAATACTAGAAATCAAAAGTTTTATGGCCATATAGTGGTCAGTACCAACTTAACTTAGAAGTCCATTTACATAGTTACACCCAAATGTATTTGTCTTTTGCAAAGTTGATCAAAATATATATTATTTGTTGTAAAATTCTCCACACTTTCCATCAAAACATGCACTTGAATTGTTATAAAATTTTCCATTATATTAAAACTTCACTTTTAAGAGCTTCCTCTTGCTCTTGATATATCTCTAGTTTTTAAAATCTAACTTTTCTGAACCTACAGTCCTCTGCCCTCTGTTTCTAGAAACAAGTCTGTTTCCACTGCTTCCAATCACACAGGCAAGAGCTTAATATATAAATTATACTTATCAAACTGTTCTTCCTAACTGATCAGAATTAGCTCCAGGGTGATGATCCCATTACCTGTTCCTCAGAGCAATCATTTTACTAAGCAAGGTAAGTAAAATATGATCAGATGCTGTGTTTTGCTGAGACTTCCAAGTATTATCCTAATCACTGTAGCCCTCCCAACACTATTGAACCTAGTCTCTGTGATAGTTCTATAATTGAATCTTGAATGTTCTGCCAGAGAAATGTAGAGAAATGCCCAACAGAAATACCACTTACCTTCCTCTAGTGTTTAATCTTCACTCAGATACCTTATTATGATGTCCAGTCCTTGAACTTCTGTGTTACTACCTCAAGGTGAAGTTGCATTCTGATAGATACCTTTCCACTCTAATGCCATGGCATCTCTAACCCATCCCACCAACTTCTTGATACCTGCAAACATACATTTATTTCTTGATGTTGAAACCACAAAATCATCTTCATACTGACAACAAATTTAATATCTTAAAACAACTTTCCAGTTGTTGCCTCCTGTAGGTAACGACAATGCCCTTTGATGATACTTTTATTTCTGTACTTGAGACCAACCCACTGTGTACCTGAATGACATCAAGATGTTGTCCTATCATTTCCTTTTCCATTTAAAACCCTTGTGTTTATTTAGTCAGCAGATATTTTTCAGGGTCAAGAAGTAAATAAATGCTATGGTCAATAAAGAGAAGGCCTATTCATAGAGTGAGCCCTGGAGAAATAGAACGACTGTGGACCCAGAGAACAGTAGAAACTTTGAGAGCACAGGCAATCATGGAAGAAGAAGGCTTTGAAGAAATTCACCAAATGTGTATTCGTTCTTTGACTTTACCTTTAAGAAAGAACACTGGCCACATCATTCAAGAAAGACCTGCCTGAGAGTGCTACTGAATATCATGTTTAATCATTTCATCAATACCATATGAATTTCTAGTGAGTGAATTTTTCCAAATATCCCAAATATAACCTTTTGCTCAAGCCTTTGTCAATTTCTGTCAATTTCCATATTATAACTATCAATACTTCATCTCTAACCATGACTATGTATTCTGGAAGACATAATAATTAGAGTACAGAACCTGAGCTAGGGGTATAGCTCAGTGGTAGAGCACTTGTCTAGCATGCAAAAGTCCTGGGCTCAGTCCCCAGCAACACACACATACACAAAAAGAATACAGAACCCAACAGAGCTTGCCCTCTGCTAGAAATAGAATACATTCATTCAATATTCTATATAATCCTGTTTACATCTCTTTGTTTAAAATAGAAACCTTACAAAATAAAACAAAATTTTTTAAACACCCCACTGGTTTGTTTTTGCAGTTAAATGAGATAATACATATCAAGGGATACCACAATGTGGATTATATTGCATGTCATATATATAATGCCCTATACACATTAATGTGTAAAGAACATCACAGAACACATGAAATTAGATAAGAGATATAATAACATGAAAACAACTATGGGCAAGCTATAGATAAAATATCACCATCGTGAAAATAAGAAACAGACCACTTTTCATATTTCCCATATTGCATGATTCTCAGGATACAACAGCTTCAGAATTGGGCAATAGTCTTATTCATTGGGGAGCCCATGATGAATTTAGTTTATAAAATGAAATCAGAAAATTCAAAAGATGCTCTTCCTGGAACATATTTCATTTTCTAAAATGGAGGAAATTATTTTACCTCTTATCCCTAGCAGCCTGGCAATGAGTATGTTATTTAGATATCTGTCAAAAACAGTTCAGCTAGCAGGAGTGGAGCTATGGAATGTGTCCTTGGGGAACTTTCACACCAATGATATTAATATAATATTACAAAACAGGAAACAAAACAGACAGCACAAAAATAAGGGATGAAGCAACATAACCCATTATCAGCTGTAAAGTAAGACCTAGAAATTTCAAGCTGCATGATTCTTTGAGAGATGACTCATAATACCTGATTCATACAAATGATCCATGAGCTAGGAAAAGAAAAACTAGGAATTAAAAAACAGGAAGAAAATAATGGTCTGCTTTTCAGACATTAATTTCTTTTATTATCACTTCAAAACACTGGCGATGGATACAGGACCATAGATTTTTATTTCAACCATGTCCCAGTTTTCGAGAGGGCCCAAAGGTCCTTGTTCTAATAATGATGGCATTTCCAGACTATTGGTTCCCACCAAGGCAAAAGAGAGACAGCACTATTCAAGGCAGGGCAGGGATCCCAAAAACATGTCAGAAGTACCATGATATTTCAGAAGGCCAAAGCACTCCAATCCCTAACTGCCCTTTGATTTGTCCTCCACCTATCTAATGGCATACACTTGGCCTCCCCTCTCCTTTGGACCACCCCTCCCAGAGTCAGAGACCAGGCATCTGAAGAAAGACTTTGGCTCAGTGCTCTCTCGTATTTTCAGGTCCTCTTTCACTTCCATTCTCTTCTCTGGCTTCAAAATGAGTACAAATTGACAAAATGAAATCACTTCTGCTTGGCACAGAATTTGGCAGCCAGATAACACCGGCAAAGCCAGGTCTACATTTACTTTCCTCCTGCATTCATTGGCATGCAAAGTTCCAAGATGGAAATTTGTTTCTCCTGCGGTTTTATGACACTTCTACTGCCTGATTATCCCACTTTATGGCAATTTGCATCGTTATGGGCCTGCAGCAAATGAAACAAATTGCCGTAAAATGTTGGGAAAATCCTAAATCATGGCTCTGTCTGGCCACCTGAATAATGGCACTGGGGTTGAATTCAGATGGCTTGGTTCATTTTGCTACAAACACTCATGCTGGCCTTAATGGCGGCCACTGGCTCACACATCAGGATGCCTGGTGACTACTAAATGAGGCAAACTAATAGACTTTTTTTTCTGATGCACTAAGCAAGTCTTCAGTAAAGAAAAACACTTTCATTCCAAGGTTGTTTACCACCAACTAAATAGAATCCCTACAGCTTTTTCCATGCAGCCTACATTAGAACTAAATTAACAGTTCTCATATGTATCCATTCTACTAGTAACAGATAAAAATGCTTACACCATCAGGAATGTAGGCCACTCCAGTCTAAATCATGTTGCAGAAGGCTGACTTTCTTATTTAACTATCTAGTTATCAAAACTTGTAATGCCGGTGAGGTCGGGGGGCGTCTTGCAGCCCAACCCCCATCCGACACTCTCTAAGCTGGACCACTAGGTGAGAGGAGCACCTTGAAGCTACTCTGCCGTCCCGGGCCCGCCCATGCCACTGTGAGGTCTGCTTAGCTGGAGCTTTTCAAGTCCCAATCAAATCCCTCTGCCCCCGCCCCCCGCGCCTCTGGCTTTTCTGCTACCTGGTCCCACACTACAGAGGTACAGGAGACTATAAAGACCCTTGTCCTGAGCGCCACAAGACAGAGCAGAAGTTAGTAACAGAAAGAGGGCTTCTCAGGCTCCTCGATGAAAACTGAAGCTCAGAGGAAAAGTAAAAAGAATCTCTGCAATAAAGGCACAGCAGACCACTGTACTGAGTCTGCTGCTGCCTTGCTGACACTCATTGACTCGTACATGCACACGGATTCCTACGTTGCCTACTGGGACAGCAGAGACATACCCTGAAGGAGGCCCATAATTTCTAGTGCTATTTGCAAAATAGAAAAAAAAATTTTTTCTCCTATTTTCAATTCTTAATTTTTACTTTCTCTCTACTCTTCAAAGTTTTACTTTTCTTTCTTTTCTTTCTTTTATCTTTTTTTCCCCCTCTCTCACTCATTCTCTTGCTGTCCCACATTGCTCCTTATCTCCCTATTTGTTCCTTTCTTCACTGAATTCGGATTTCTCCCTTACTGTTTTTTTCTTCTCTTTTCCCTTCTCTTGATTATCGTTAGGTTTAAAGGAAAGTAAATTTGGTATCTAGCCTCCCTGTTGCTGTTAGGTGATTCTATTCACATCTTTGTTCTTTCATTCTGCCTTTTTCTCTTGCCTTTAACAACTTCTTAGAGTTTCTGTGATCTTTCTGTGTCTTCAGGCCTCACCGCTAATCTTACCTGTTCTTTCTACCTGTCCCTCCCTCCCCAACTCCTTTTAACTCCCCATCCGAAGGGGAAAGATGCTCTATTGAAGAGTTTATTCATTATAAACTCATGTTGGGTTGGTCCTCGGTTTTAATTTAACTCACATAGTTAAAGGTGATAGATTAATAACCACCACAAACTGTCACTTTCTCAGCTGTGCTTGATGCTGTGGTATTGCTGACTATGTCTTTTGGGCTAACATGTTGTGATAGATCTAATTAGTTTTCCTTCCTGGTATAAGGAAAATAAAATAGCCAAACACAAGCTATAGCTAGAAGACACCTCTGAAAAGCAATCATTCCACAAGGGTTCTAAACATAAGCAATAAAGATACTTACATTAAGCAGTTTTGAAATATCAACCCAGGAATTAAACCAAGGACAGTACCAAAAACAAAAATGAGAAGACATTTAAGCAAGGTACAAACACAGGCTTCCACACCACAAAAAGGAAATTCTGGGGGAAATGAGGTGGAAAAGTCTGACAAGCAACCACTTGGACACCCTGAACTGATAGCACAGAAAGTAACAAAGCAGATGCATGAAGCTCTAGAAAAATTCAAAGCAGAAGTAATCTCCCAGATAAATATAGACATGGTGAGCAGAATGAAAGACATGATTAGAAGCTCTAGAGCAGAAACAGATAAGAAAATAGATGAGATCAGAAACATGCTGGAAGCCATGAATGCTCAGCATAAGAAAGAAATGGAAAACATGACCGCCCAACATAAGAAAGAAGAGGAATCCATGAAACAGATTCAAACAGATATTCAAGAGATTAAAAACTCCATTGAAAGCATGCAGAGCAGACTAAGAGAATCTGAAGACAGAATATCAGATATAGAAGACAGGATTGCAGTTAAGGACCATGAAAACAGAGATTTCTTAAAGATAGTAAGGGACCATGAGAAATCAATCCAACAGCTGCTAGATGATGCAAAGAAGAATAACGTAAGACTCATAGGAGTCCACAAAAAAACAGGAGAAAGTACAATTGACGTAAAAAACTGTTCACAGAAGTAATAGTAGAAAACTTCCCAGACAGAGGTAGAGAATTGGACGTACAGATAAGTGAGGCATATAGAACTCCAACCAGCCATGACCAAAAAAAAAAATCTACACCTAGACATATAATAGTCAAGATCCCAGAAACCCAACAGGAGAATAAAATTCTACAGGAAGTTAGAGAAAAGAAACAAATCACCTACAAAGGAAAGCCAATCAGAACCACGGGAGATTTCTCAACACAAACCCTCAAATCAAGGAGAGCCTGGAGTGAAGTATTTCAAGCCCTAAAAGAATATAACTTCCAACCTAGACTGTTGTATCCTGCAAAATTATCTTTCAAAATCGATGGGGAAATTAGATACTTTCACAACAAAGAACACCTGAGAAACTTCATGAACACCAAACCAGCACTCCAAACAATTTTAAGCAATATCCTAGAAAAAGACAATGAAGGTCACAACTCCATGAGGCCCAGCAGAGAGAAGGCACCATACAAGGTAAGACACTAAAGCAAAAGGGGGGGAAATAAGACATAAAAGAGCCAACAAAAGTAAAACATCATGACAAGGATGAGTCAATATCTGTCAATTATAATTATCAATGTTAATGGCCTCAATTCACCAATCAAAAGAAATAGACTGATGGAATGGATTAAGAAGCAAAACCCAGCAATATGCTGGGTACAAGAAACACACCTAACTCAGAAGGAAATCCATAGACTGAAAGTAAAAGGATGGAAAACAGTTCTCCAAGCCACAGGAACACAGAAAAAAGCAGGCGTAGCAATCTTATTTGCAGACAAAGTAGATTTCAATCCAAAACTAATTAAGAGAGACAAAGATGGTCACTACATCTTTGTGAAGGGAACAATCCAAGAGGAAGAGATGACAATCCTAAATATATATGCACCACATACAAATGCCCCCAACTATACAAAACAAATATTAATGGACATGAAAAACCAAATAAGCACTAATACAACTGTAGTGGGGGACCTCAACACCCCTCTATCACAAATAGACAGATCAACTAGAAAAAAAATTAATAATGAAATTCTAGAACTGAACCAAGCTATTGAACAAATGGACTTAATAGATGTTTACAGAATGTTCCATGCCACAAAATTAGAATACACATTCTTTTCAGCTGCACACAGGTCATTCTCCTAGGACATATCTAAGTAAAGGTAAAAGAATCGAAGTTATCCCCTGTATATTATCAGACCATAGTGCAATACAATTGGAGATCAATAACATAAGAAACCGCAAACCTCCCACAAATGCATGGAAATTGAACAACACCCTCCTGAACAACCAATGGGTCACAGAGGAAATTAAAGAAGAAATTAGACAGTTTCTACAAGTAAATGATAATGCCAGTACAACATACAGGAATCTGTGGGACACAATGAAAGCAGTCCTATGTGGGAAATTCATAGCAGTGAATGCCCATATTAGGACAACAGAGAGAACTCAGTTAAATAAACTAATGCAGAACATCAAGCTCCTAGAAAAAGAAAAGCATAACAAACCCAAAGCTCATACAAGAAAGGAAATTATAAAGAGCAGAAATCAATGCAATGGAGACTAAGAGAACGATACAAAAAAATCAATGAATCAAGGAGCTGGTTTTTTGAAAGAAGAAATAAAATCGATAAACCTTTAGCCAACCTTATCAAAAAAAGGAAAGAAGAGGCTCAAATCCATGCAAATAAGAATGAAACAGGTGAAGCCACAACAAATCCAGCAGAAATTCAGAGAATCATCAATACCTACTTTGAGAACCTGTACTCTAATAAAATGGAAAACACAGAACAAATGAACAGATTCCTAGATACATACAAATTGCCAAAACTAAATGAAGAAGATATAGAAATTCTAAACACCCCAATAACAATGAGTGAAATTGAAAATGTAATAAAAAACTTACCAACAAACAAAAGCCCAGGTCCTGATGTCTTCACTGCTGAATTCTACAAGACATTTAAAGAAGAACTATCACCATTATTCTTTAAACTCATCAAGGAAATTGAAAGGGAAACAAGGCTTCCAAATTCATTCCTGGAAGCAACTGTTACTTTGATCCCAAAACCAGGAAAAGACCCAACCCAAAAAGAGAACTATAGACCAATCTCCCTAATGAACATAGATGCAAAAATCCTCAAAAAGATACTGGCAAACAGAATACAGAGGATCATCAAGAAGATCATACACCCTGACCAAGTCTGATTTATGCCAGGGATGCAAGGATGGTTCAATATCCATAAACAAATAAATGTAATACACTATATTAACAGAGTCAAGGAAAAAGCCACATGATCATCTCAATAGATGCAGAAAAAGCATTTGACAAAATCCAACACCCATTCATGATAAAAATGCTATAGAAAATTGGAATAGAAGGCCTTTATCTCAACCTGATTAAGGCTATCTATGAAAAACCAACACCCAACATCATACTAAATGATCAAAAACTGAAAACTTACACGCTAAAATCAGGAACAAGACAAGGATGCCAATATCACCACTCGTGTTCAATATTGTTCTGGAAACATTAGCCACAGCAATTAGAAAAGAGAAAGAAATAAAAGGAATAAAGACAGGAAAGGAAGAAGTGAAACTGTCATTATTTGGTGATGATATGATACTTTACATAGAAGATCCAAAAAGCTCAGTCAAAAGTCTGCTAGACCTAATTGACAGATTTAGTAGAGTAGCTGAATACAAGGTCAACACTCTAAAAACAATAGCCTTCTTATACACAAATAGCAGACCCATTGAGAGAGAAATTCAGGAAATAATTCCTTTTACAATAGCATCTAAAAAATGAAATATCTAGGAATCAACCTCACAAAGGAAGCAAAAGACCTCTACACTGAAAACTACAGCTCTCTGAAAAAGGACATCGAAGAGGATATAAGAAAATGGAAAGATATCCCTTGTTCCTGGGTAGGAAGAACCAATATAGTGAAAATGGCCATACTTCCAAAACTACTATATAGATTCAATGCAATGCCAATTGAAATTCCAACAATATACTTCACAGAACTAGGGAAAACAATCCAAAAATTCATTTGGAAGCAGAAGAAACCTAGAATAGCAAAAGTAATTCTAGGCAACAGAGACATGCCAGGGGGTATCACAATCCCCAACTTGAAACTATATTACAAAGCTACTGTGATAAAAACAGCATGGTATTGGCAAAGAAATAGACCCGAAGATCAGTGGAATAGATTAGAAGATGCAGAAACAACTCCAGATGTACTCAGCCACCTCATCTTTGACAAAGGAGCCAACCACCTTCATTGGAGGAAAGATAGCCTATTTAATAAATGGTGTTGGAAAAACTGGATTTCAACCTGTCAGAGATTAAAACTAGACCCATACCTATCACCGCACACTAAACTAAGATTGAAGTGGATTAAAGATCTAAATATTAAGCCAGAAACACTAAACTTGCCGGAAGATAAGTTAGGTAGAACTCTTGATGACATTTTTATGAACAAATCTTTGGTAGCACGGGAGCTAGCACAAAAAATCAACAACTGGGATCTCATCATATTAAAAAGCTTCTGCCCTGCAAGAGAAACTACCAACAGAGCTAAGAGACAACCTACAATGTGGGAAGAAATATTTAGCAGCTGTACCTCAGACAAAGGTCTACTATTGAGAATACACAAAGAACTGAAAAAAATCAGACCCCCCCAAATTCAAAGACCCAATTCAAAAATGGGCATCCGAAATGAACAGACATTTCTCAGACAAAGAAGTAAAAACAGCAAGTAAATATGAAAAAATGTTTAACATCACTGGTCATTCAAGAGATGTAGATGAAAACAACACTGAGATTCCACCTCACCCCACAAAGATTGGCTGCTATCAAGAAATCAACAAATAACAAATGCTGGTGGGGGTGTGGAGAGAAAGGAACCCTTCTGCATTTTTGGTGGGAATATAGATTGGTGCAACCACTGTGGAAATCAGTATGGAGATACCTCAAAGAACCAGGACTACAGGTCCCATTTGACCCAGCTATTCCCCTACTGGGAATCTTCCCCAAAGAATTAATAGAATCATACCACAGTGATATATGTGTACCTATGTTTATAGCAGGACAGTTTGTAATAGCTAAAGCTTGGAAACAGCCCAAGTGCCCATCAACTGGAAACTGGATAAAGAAGATGTGGTTTCTCTATAAAATGGAGTACTACTCAGTGATAAAGAATGAGAAACTAGCCGGGGATTTAGCTCATTGGTTCCACTGCCTGCCTTGCAAGTGCAAGGACCCGAGTTCGATCCCCGGTACAAAAAAAAAAAAAAAGAATGAGAAACTAGAGACATTTATAGCTAAATGGATGCATATTGAGTCCATACTCTTAAGTGAAATAAATAGGACACACATGTGTAAATACCGAATAGTTTCTCTAGTGTGAGAAAGTGAAAGTGTAAATAAGGATGAAAACAATTAAAATGAATAATTGATAATTTGAAATAAGAAAAGGTCCAAGGGTTAGGGGATGGTGGGAGGGGAAGGGGAAAGGGAAGAAGGGAAAGGAAAAATTATGAGAAAGAAAAAAAAAATGGAATCAAACTCTGTGTAAATAGGGAAGGGTGGAGGGGGTAAATGGTGCACAGGTAATGGGAGAAAAAATAAAAACTAAGATACATCATGTTCTGGTACAAACACCCAATGATAAATGTAAATGTATTTTATACCTAAAATGTACCAATAAATATATATATATAAATTTTTAAAAAAATAAACTTGTAATGCCAGGCACAGACAAGCCTTTAAAGAAAAAACAAACCACACTGAAATGTTTTTAATTATTGGTGTGTTTTAATTAAGTGCTGATGCGCTAGCTTTAAAATAAAGGAATAAAAGCATGAAGATTAGACATGCAAAAATGAGAGTAATTCAGGAAGGACGACAACCTGGATAAGAGTAAGCTATGATCTTTGTTGATCACTTTTTTGGTTCTGCTCTTATCAACCTCTCCTATAAGTAAATTAATGAGAAGAATCTTCACAGTAAAAAACTCTCTTGGCTCATATTAATAGGATTCATTAGGATAATTGAAGCTGAAATAAAAGGAACGGAACTTTATTTTTCATAACTTTCTGTGTTTCACATCTTACTAACGTTCAAGTCATCCTTAATCCCCTGACCCAAGACACTTACAGTGGATGTTTAGTTCTTCCTACACACATTGGCAGCTCTGAGAGCACCCCTCACTCCCTGAGCTCCATTCCAGAGATTTCAAGTGTCATATCAAACAAATAGTACAGGATGCCTAAACACGAAAAGATCTGATGAAGGAAGTGCAGAGTCCTGGGTAGGACATTCAAACCAGGTTGGAAAGCTATATCAAGAACTTATTTTCCAGAAAATTGTAAACATTCTAGAAAGCAAGGACCTTTTATAGAGATTCTTTTACATTACTTAAAAAACACATTTTATCTAACATTTGACTAAAGGAAAGAATAATTTAATTAAGTTCTCATTTACTCAGCATTCAGCATGTTCTAAGCAATATATGAAAGGCTTAACTGTGTATTTGATTTAATCAGTCCAAACCCTCCTTTAGCCACCTACAGATGAGTATCCTAATTCTTAGAGAGGCTGAAGGATGGATGGATAGTAAGAGACATAGCTAGAGTCAGAACCAAGATCCATCTCACCAATATTATATGCTCTCTGCCACTATGCCACACACCTGATTTTTAAATCAACTTTTCTGTTAAATTACCATTATTATTATCCCAAAAATAAACTCCACAAGGGTAAAAGATCCTTGCATAATTTTAATAAGTATCATATGTCTGGCAACTCCTGAATGATTTTTATGACTCATTAGTATAGCTGCCACCTTCTAACTAATGTATACTTTTCTATGTCACTGTCCTTTTTCCAAAGTGTCACATTTTCTCAAGACACAAACAACATTCTTTACTCTAAACCTCACTTTTCCTGTTGAACCTGCTTATTTCTTTTTTTTTAATTCCTTTATTGGTACATTTTAGGTATACAATACATTTAAATTTCTCATCAGGAACTTGAACCTTTACATGATGTATCTTGGTTCTTATTGTTTCATCCCTGCACTCCCTTCACGCCCTCCACCTTTCCCTATTTACAAAGACTTTGTTTCCATTTTTTCCATTTCTCAGCATTTTTTCTGTCCCTTCTTTTCTTTCCCGTACCCCTCCCAATTCCCCTACTCCTTTGGACTTTTTCTTCCCATTTTGCATTCTCAATTATTAATTTTAATCATTGGTACATTTTAGGTATACAATATAATGACATTCATCATTGGAAATTTGCACCTTTACATAGTCTCTCTTGGTTCTTACTTTTCACCCTTGCCCAGCCCTCCCTTCAACCCCTCCAGTCCTCCCTATTTACAAAGATTTTGTTCCTATTTTTCCATTTTCTCATATTAATTCCATTCCCTTCTTTCCTTTCCCCTAGCCCTCCCACTTCCTTCCCCTTTGCCCCTTTTCTTCCTATTTCACATTACCTATTATACATTTTAGTCCTTATTTACACTTTCAGTTTCACACATGAGAGAAACTATTCGGTATTTACACATGTGTGTCCTATTTATTTCACTTAAGAGTATCGCCTCAATGTGCATCCACTTAGCTATAAATGTCTCTAATTTCTCATTTTTTATGGCTGAGTAGTACTCCATTTTATTTTTAAAACCACATTTTCTTTATCCAGTCTCCAGTTGATGGACATTTGAGCTGTTTCCAAGTTTTAGCTATTACAAATTGTGCTGCTATGAACATGGGTGCACATATATCACTGTGGTATGATTCTTTTAATTCTTTGGGGAAGATACACAGCAGTGGAATAGCAGGCTCAAATGGGACTTCCAGTCCTAGTCCTTTGAGGTATCTCCATACTGATTTCCACAGTGCTTGCACCAGTCTACACTCCCACCAGCAGTGGAGCAGGGTTCCTCTTTCCCCACAGCCCCACCAGCATTTGTTATTGGTTGATTTCAGGATAGCAGCCATTCTTTCTGGAGGGAGGTGGAATCTCAGCATTGTTTTCATTTGCATCTCTCGAATGACCAGTGAAGTTGAACATTTTTTCATATGTTTCTTTGCTATTTCTACTTCTTTGTCTGAGAAATGTCTGTTCATTTCAGATGCTCATTTTTGGATTGGGTCTTTAAATTTAGGAGGTCTGATCTTTTTAAGTTCTTTGTAGATTCGAGATAGTAGGCCTTTGTCTGAGGAAGAGCAGGTAAAGATTTTTTCCCACATTGTGGGTTGTCTCTTCACACTGCTGGTGGTTTCTCTTGCTGTGCAGAAGCTTTTTAATAAGAAGAGATCCCACTTGTTGACTGTTTGTGCTAGTTCACAGGCAACTGAAGTTTTGTTCATAAAATCTTTTCCTACACCAATGTCTTCAAGAGTTCTACCTAACCTCTGTTTCAGCTGGTTCAGCATTTCAATTTTAATATTTAGATCTTTAATCCATTTCAATTTTAGTTTAGTGCATGGTGAGAAATTAGGCCTAGTTTTAATATTTGGCAAGTTGAAATCCAATTTTTCCAGCACCATTTATTAAAGAGGCTATCTTTCCTCCAGTGAGGGTGGTTGGCTCCTTTATTGAAGATGAGATGGCTGAGTGTGTCTGGAGTTGTTTCTGCATCTTCTAATGTGTTCCACTGGTCCTCAGGTCTGTTTCTTTGCCAGTATCATGCTGTTTTTATTACAGTAGCTTTGTAGTGTAGTTTCAAGTTGGGGATTGTGATACCCCCTGCCATGTCTCTGTTACCTGGAATTGCTTTTGCTATTCTGGGTCTCTTTTCTTTCAAACGAAGTTTTGGATTGTTTTCTCAAGGTCTGTGAAGTATGCTGGTGGGATTTCAATTGGGATTGCACTGAATCTATTTAGCTGTTTTGGAAGTATGGACATTTTCCCTATATTGATCCTTCCTACCCAGGAGCAGGGGATGTCTGTCCATCTTCTGACATCACCTTCAATCTCTCTTTTCAGAGTGCTATAGCTTTCAGAGAAGAGGTATTTGATTTCTTTCATTAGGTTGATTCCTATGTATTTCAGTTTTTTGGATGCTATTGTGAAAGGAATTATTTGCCTTATTTCTCTCTTAGTGAGTCTGTTGTTTGTGTAGAGGAAAGCTATTGATTTTTGTAGGTTGACCTTGTATCCAGCTACTCTACTGAATTTGCTTATTAAGTCTAGAAGACTTTTGATGGAGTTCTTGGGGTCTTCTATATAGATATCATGTCATCTGCAAATAATGACAATTTGATTTCTTCATTTCCTATCTTTATTCCTTTTATTTCTTTCTCTTGTCTAATTGCTGTGGCTAATATTTCTAGAACTATATTGAACAAGAGTGGTGATAGTGGACATCCTTGTCTTGTTCCTGATTTTAGTGTGAAGGATTTCAGTTTTTGACCATTTAGTATGATACTGGCTATTGGTTTTTCATAGATGGCTTTTATCAGTTTGAGGTAGAGACCATCTATTCCAATTTTTTGTAGGGTTTTATCATAAATGCATGTTGGATTTTGTCAAATGCTTTTCTGTGTCTATGGAGATAATCACATGGTTTTTGTCCTTGGCTCTGATGATATAGTGAATCACATGTATTGATTTGTGTTTGTTGAACCATCCCTGCATCCCTGGGATGAATCTCACTTGATCAGGGTGTATGATCTTCTTGACGATCTTCTGCATTCTATTTGCCAGTATTTTATTAAGGATTTTTGCATCTATTGAACCTGCTTATTTCTAAGTTTCACCTGATAAGCCAAGTCTGTAACACTAAGCAACTTAAAATTTCTGAGTATTTGCTGCACATAGCAGTTTGAACATGTTATATGAGTAACAAATGAATATACACATTTCGTGACTAAAGATATACACATTGATATATATTGTATGATATTTACATTGATGTACTATAGATATTCACATTGATGTTCCCTGAGGATTCGGGCATGTTCTAATCCATTTAGTTCCTAATGTAGACAGCAGAAAAGAATTTCTAAAAATCAACAGTATCTTGAACCCCACTTATAGTTTCTGAAGCTTCTGTTAAGTGAATATGTAAAGTATATTTAGATTTGAAGCATGGTTTTGGTGTATATTATAGATTCCAGATCTTATCTGAAAGGACTAGCACTGAGCTTAAACTCTGAATACCACACTGGGCTCAATTTTAAACCAATGTCTTGGAAGTGTTCAGATCGATTTGTACCATTCATCTCTAGTTCCCATCAATATAGAAATACTGGCAATTATTCAAGAAGTCCTCACATACCTGTGTGCCATTGATACGGCCAATAAGAACTAGACAGGACACAGGTTTTTATTCTTCCCAGTTCCCTAAAATATCTAGTGCAATTGCAAATGTATTGGTTTTTATGAAAACTCAAAAGTTTTGTTGTTCAAATATATCTAAATATTCATTTTAGGAAGTTAGATGTAAACTCATTAAACTCCACTGTTTGAAGCAACATTAATCAGTCCACTTACAGAAATAATAAGCACATAATGATGTGATACCATCAAGAAAAATATAAAACTTCTTTTTTTAGCACTTGGCCTATTGCTCAATATAGATTGTAGGCAATCTGTCTTATGTTTGATCCATAGGAGCAGTAGTTGAAATTGTTTAAAATTCTATTCATCAACAGGCTGTGTTATAACTATCTTGTGAGTCAAAAGAAAGTATTTTATGGAGTTAAGAATGTAAATCTCTTTGGTATAAAACTATAATTTATAATTGTGCACTCAAAGGCAAATTACTTAATCACTCTTCCCATAAGTTTCCTCATACTGTACAGTGAGGGCATTAACAGCACCCATTGTACAATATTGCTATGATTAGAAACTAAACAATGTATGGGTAGTAAAGATGTCTAACTTTCTTATAAAACTGTGTTCCCTTTTAGTATGATGTTGTCAGTAGGAAGCAACTTCCTAGACAAGAATTACATTTGCCATAGACCCTTTCATCCAGGTCTGCCATGTGACTCCCTCTCACCAGGGACACATGAGGAAAAGCAATGGGCATCTCTTCCAGGAAAAGACTTCTAAGAACCATTTCTACTTGCTGATCTTTACTTGTTAAAGTAGACAATATTATTATAACTAATTTATCTGACAAGAGCTTAGCATAGAACTTGGCACATAAGAATTTCCAGAATTTTTCCATACCTTCCATCACAATCTAAACACAAGCATCAGATGCTAGGATGTTAAATTTTCAAGTTGACTTCAACATCAGTGCATATTATGGTCCAACTATTTTCACTAATCACTTATTGAGTACCTAATATATTCTAGGCAAAATTCTAGGTTTAGAGTATCTAGTAGCAACAGTTACCTTTATGAAGCTTTTATGCTCATCTAGCAAGACAAAATACAGATATATAAATACTACATAAATAAATAAGAGTATTTCAAATAGATTGTTCCAAAGAATTCCTTGGAGTGGTAAAGGAAATTTTAGATAGAATTTTAGACAATTTTTTCTGAAGATGAAAGAAAATGTTTTGCTTGTTTTGGTCTGTTTTGGTACTGGGCATGGAACTCAGGACCTTGCACTTGCCAGGCAGGCATGGTGCCACTGAGCTACATCCCAACCCTAAAGACAATGTTAATATTTAGCATAGCACGGCATATTCATCATAGCCTCTCAATTTAGCTAACCTGGAACTTATATTTCTCAGAATCTCCTTCCTTGCACAGGGTTATAGGTTAAAGTAGGACACAAGAGCTCTCTTAGAAAGGTGTGAATGCTGGAAGTGATGCAGACCTCAGAAGGGCAGCACAAAACACCAGTCACTTTGCAGCTAACACACTTTGCTACTAATCTGCTGCTCACTTTACTGGCATAGGACACTAACCCAGCATGCTGCTTCTCCATCTATGGCAGGATCCTGTCCTTCAGTCCCTCCAACTCATGGGCCATGAGCATGTTTAGCTCTGAAATGAGAGTTCCGGCTTCTCCCTGATCATGACAGTGAGAGTGTGATACCAAAACAGGTACCAGCTCATCCTTCTCTGCCCCTTTGTCCTTGTCCCTGCCACTCCATCCCTCTTTCTTTCCTGTTATTTTCCCTGATGACTTAGACACAACATCAGATCAGAAGAAACAACCTTCCAGAAATGGTATAACACCAATTTTTTTTAATAAACTCCATATAGTTTTCATTTTAAAGTTGTACATTTTATGAACTCCTGGGAGTTTTTTCACATATTACACACTCTCTATGGATAATACATACTACTAAGGGCTTTGTAGGGTGATCTCATATAATTCTCATGTCAACTGTGGAGTACATTCATTCCCGACACACATGAAGGAACTCGGCTCACCGAGGCAGAATGACTTCTTCCATGTCACACTCCAGCTGAATAGGGAAACCCTGGGAACACAAGAGAGTCCAAACAACTAAAGGCTGTACTGTCACCCTTAATTATGGTCTGTGGGGCTATTCTGCAAGGTTCAGTAATTTACTAAATGCTCTTTTCACCAGGGATTTAGCTCAGAATTTCTCTGTAGGCTCATAGCTATTAAAATATAATTGACCAGGGAACAGAATTTGAGAGATGTAAAGGTATTTAATCCCACTGATCCCAATTATATACCAAAAAATCTCAAAAAAAGAGACTGCAAGTTAAGCTAAGTACCTTGATTAGAAGGAACTACCCAGTGCCCTTCTGCCAGTCCACAATGCAGGTGTGCATAAGCCTTGGTCCACCTGCATAAGGTAGTGATGTGTGGGTCTGGGACATGCTATAGAGATCTCATGACCCAGACTTAGAAGGTAAGATTTGTTTACGTGTGACTACTGCTCTGGGGCCGTTTGGCACAAGGTTAAATAATTGTTTAATTATCAGGCTTTAAGGATCCTTTTAACATTAATATCCCTCCCAACATTTCAACTAGGAATACTACAAGGAATATCCCTTCCAATAATTCTACTAATAGATTCTTGCAAACTTAAACTTGGAGTGCCATTTGAATGAATTTATCTGTAGTGGGCTCTGCAAGAATTAGTAAGTCATTCTGATTCATTGTTTCCAGAGGAAAGTATTTCTTCTCTAAAGATGAGACTGAAAAGAAATGGGAATCATTACACATGGAGTAGAGCATAGCTGGCCCACTAAGATGACTCCTTTCCCCTTAGCACTCCTGAAGGATTAAGCCATGGAAATTTTAGAATTTAAAGCTACAGACCTGTTTTTGAGATCTCTCCAAAATCTTACAGAAGCACTAAATGTCCCCATGGGGTTCTAATAACTTTCACCATTTTGAGGTTAGAGTTTTGCCTGAAAATATAATTTGGAAAGCCAACCAGTTATAAACCAGACCACACTTCATCTGGCAGTATATAAATACATGAAAATGTGTCCAGAAAAAGATTCAATTCTTTATTTCCTCTATTTAACATAAATAATAAAAATATAAATCTTATTTTAAGAGAGCTGTAAAAAGTTATTCATGAATGCCCAAATCGATTTTTTTCATAGGAAAAAATTGCTTTTAATAGTGAAAGGGCTTAACCACAATTAGAATCCCAAAATGGAAAAGGAAGAAGCCTCCTGAGGAAATTGAATTCAAAACAAATCCCTAAAGATCAGAGTTCCCTGAAAGATGAAGTCATTCATTTTTATCTTATTATGTTAGCTTTCTATTACTATGACAAAATACCCAAGATAATCAACCCATGAAGAGGAAATGTGTATTTTGGCTCATAGTTTTGAAGGTTCTTGTGCATGGATAATTGGCCTATTGCTTTTGGGCCTCAAGTAGGGTGGTGCATTGTCATAGGAGCACATGGAAGAGCAAAGCTGCTCACTGCATGGTAGCCAGGAAGCAAGACATAGGAAGGGGCCAGGTTCTCACACTGCCTTTGAGTGTCACCTACAGTGATCTAGTTTCCTCCAACCAGGCTCCACCTCTTCAAGGTGCTATCACCTGCAACATCACCATGGGCTGAGGACCAAGCCCTCAACACATGGGCCTTAGAAGACATTTCAGATCCCAAGTAGAATACTTACAGAGATCACAGTGCAACTGAATGGATCCGTGTATATTGCCTTGGAAGATATGGCCATTAACACTTCAGAAAAAATCCCACTAGGAAGTTTAAAATGTAACTGGGAGTTAATCCTTATGAAGTTGAAATGATAGTTAACATTGCTTCCTTAACAAGTAGTTAGTTTTTTAGTGTGAAATTTGAAGCTCCTGGGTGTTAATTATAAGACCTGTCTAACTGTGATCAGGACTGGACCCTCTTAACATAAGCTCACCTCTGCTACTCAGAAAGACAAGAATAATACAATCCATGAAGCCCAAAGCCTTTCCCTGACCCAGAAGATGCCATGAACAGGGGTCTGAAATTAAGGTGTCAGCTAGGCTTGTTCCTCTGGAGGACCTGGGAGAATCAATCTCTTTCCCTCCTCCTGGTTCCAAAGGCCGCCCACACCCCTTGGCTTGTGACCACCCCCATCACATGCCCTGCCCCATTCCATCCTCTTGTCTCCTTCTTCCTTGTCTTCTTGCTTTTCTATAAGGCCCATGAAATTACATACTATGACTTGCCAGGATAATCTCCCCGTCTCAAAATCCTTGACTTATTCATATCTGCAAAGTCCATTTTGCCATGGAAATGTTAAAAGAAGAAACTTACACACAATCAAGGTAACAGACTTTAAGCAAAAAAAAAAAAGCCCAGTCATAAATCAGGCAGTGCTTCAAACGAGAAGAGGTTCCGGGAGCATCACCCAGAAGCAAGCATCCAGGATAAACATGGCTGTAACATGTTTTACAGAATAAACATGGAAGCAAAGTAGAGAATTTATACAATTGGGCATGATGTGATGAGTTGGCTTCCTATGATTGGTTAAAGCCTGGCTGTTCATGATTGGCAGAGGCCAAACTACTTGTCACAGACTCTTAAATTGGGTCTTAACATGCTTATGTACTAAATAGGTGCAGTTTGCTACATTGGAACTCAAAGTTCAAAGATAGGCTAAGGCTAATGACATCCTGATTACTTAATTTAACAAAAATAACTCACAGGTTTCACGGACTGGGCTTTATTGAGTTCTGGAGGGTCATTACTGAGTCCAGCCCAGGACACATAAGCGTTTTTTAAGGGAATGCCCTGTATTTTGCAGTATGTTTAGCTGCATCTCTGGCCTCTACACACTAGATGCCAAACACACTAGAAGCCACACACACACAGTCTTGACAATCAAAAATACCTCCAGGCATTACCAAATGTCTAGTCAAATATTTGCCTATTTTTAAAATTTCTTTAAAATTACTTTTTAATTGTTAAGGCTTTTTGGTTCTTTTTATATTCTGGATATTAATCCTCTGTTAGATGAATAGCTAACACATGTTTTCTTTTCTTCCATTCTGTAGGTTTTGTCTTCTCACTGATGACTGTGTCCTGGCTTTTCTTTCTTCCAATCAGAAAAATCTTTAAATTGGCACAATGTATATATTTACAAAGTTGTTACTTTAGATATATTTTGATTATTTTTGTGGGTTTTAATTCATCATAACTTTTCATTATTTATTCTTTTTTCCTTCCTTGCCATATGATGAACAATCAAGTTTGTCATTTTTTTCATTCACTTCCAATGTTAAGTAGGATTCTTGGTATCAGTTGTAGTCCTAGATTGCCTATAAAGAATGAGATTTCTATACAGGATAGAATGACTAATTTCAGTAATTAAATAATTTAATAATTTAATAATCTCCATTCTGTCTTCTCAAATTTAGGAATATATAGATTTGACTGTATCATTCTACCTTTATATTTCTCTTCTACCTTTATCTCATTGTGCTCAAGACTAGGTATTTTCCTTTTATGTCTTCTAATTTACAATTTTTCTCCTTATCTGTGTCTAAATGGATACTTTCAGAAGATATGAATCTTGTTTTCCTGTAATAAAAAAATTGACATACACTGGAAGTAAGAAATGATAACATTAATTACTACTTTCTGAGTCACTAAATCATTTCAAACATGGCAGAATATATAACTAATGGATTACCATAGTGAAAATTGATGATTTGTGCTGTAATACTTTAGTTTCTTAGGGAAAAGAAAAACAACTTGAAAAAGTTATTCACAATTCATTATAGAAACAGAATATCTGTATCTGTCTATTTAAATAAATACTTAGAACAAGGTGATAAACTCAGATTAATAAAATATACCTAAAATTAATAAAAGTAAAAAATTTTAAGAGAAAAAGCAGAAATGTGACAATAGATGGTTTGAACAGAAAAAAAGTCTTAAAATTACAACAAGATGATAAACTTCATTCATAGTATTACAAACATATCAAGACTAAAATAATTAAAAGGATCAGGCCGGGGATTTAGCTCAGTGGTTCCACCGCCTGCCTCACAAGTGCAAGGTCCTGAGTTTGATCTCCACTACCAAAAAAAAAAAATTGAAAGGATCAATGAATCAGATTGGTCCTTTTCTTCCTCTTTCTCTTTGTCTTCTTCCTTTTCTTCTTCTTCTTCTTCCTCCTCTTCTTCTTTCTTCTTCTTCTTGCTCCTTCTCCTCCTCTTTTTCCTTCTCCCTCTCTCCCTCTCTGTCTGTCTCTCTCTCTCTCATCTCTCTCTCTCTCTCTACAAGATTGTGTGTGTTCATGTCCCAACAGCAAGAGGTTATGGAAGAGATCTTATCTCCAGAGGAGGAGAAAAAAGCAGAGGAATCCCTCACTTCAAAAGAGATTAGGGAAATGTGTAAAATATGGGAAACTGCAAAATTTTTTAGACATACACCACCTGCATAAGACTGTAACAGTGCAATGAATTTGTTTAACAACAATGCAATATCACATTTCCACAAAATCCTGAAAAGGAGGCAAAAGCAAATGTCATTGGATAGGTTCATTTTTAAAGTTACATAAAAAGAAAAAGATTCCATTGGGCCAGTAGTAGTGATTCCATTAGTGATAGTGAAAGTCACCCTATACAATAACCCTTCTCTCTCTTGTCTCTCTCACACCAGCCATGATGGTTTTCAAAGGTAAGTGCAAGTTAATTTATTTTATGTTTTGTATTTTCTTTATTATTGTGTATATTACATATTATAATCATTTTTATATGAAAATTGTGGGTTGTAGAATAAATTATCTGAGTTTTCATTATTTCTTATGGAGAAATTTGCTTTTATATACAAGTGCTTTGGATCACAACCATGTTTCTGGAATGAATTATGCTAACAAACCAAGGTTTTACTGTAGATAAAAAATGTGGATGTATTGTCTTTACAACACAGGTTTTCAAAAAAGTTTGAAGAATTTAAATTATAATCCATTAAACATATCCATTAAATTAAATATCTCATAAATAATATTTATATATTTACTCTTTATGTATATTTACTTTGGGGATTTAATTAGCCTGATATTAATGGATCCATGTTCCAACTGTAGGTTTTATTTTTTATTGAAAAATACAAATGCCATATGTTTATTATTGCAGTAAATAAACATAAAGGCTCTCTGTCAATCTGCTATAAAATTTTCTGAATGCTTGCTCCTAGTCCTTCGACTTCTCTCATCTCCAAAGGTAGTAGGTGCTCCTCTAGGAGTGTTATGTTCATGGTCATTGTTGCTTAACTTATGATGGGATACATGCTAATCAACCCACTGTAAGTTCAAAATGCACTAATATACCTAATCCATGGAACATCATCACTTAAAAACACATTCACTGTACAGTACCAGTTGTTTTTTGCTGATCACATGGCTTAGTGGAAACTATGGCTCACTGCTACTGCCCAGCATCACAGGAGAATATCATACCATGTCACTATCCTGAGAAAAGATCAATGTGCAAGTTTCTATTGAACATGTATTGCTTTTGTACCACTGTAAAGTAAAACACTGTAAATAAGGGACCATATTTACCCCATTGTAAGATGTCACATTTAAAAATAAATTCCATTTCATTGTAGATGGCCATCTAGATTACTTTCACTTGGGGACATTATGAATAATATTTTCATGAATATTTTGTGTGTCATTTGGTACACATTTGTGTACATTTCTCCTGGATAAATACCTAAGAATGGAAACGTTGGAATGTAAGATATATGTATGTTTGACTTTGCTGCCAGTTTCTTCAGGTGGAAACCTGAATTTCCTGACAATTGGAACTTCTCGACCTACAACTGTATATACTTATGGTACATAAGATAATTTTTTGATACATGTATATATTTTTGAATTAGAAGTCAAACTATTATACCCATGACCCAAAATACTTATCATCTCTTGATGATGAAAATATTTTAAATCACCTAAACCCTTTTAGTACAGAATGTATTTCTCCTAACTGAAATTATGCACCAATTCACTGAATTCATCCCTTTCTTCAACTACCACCCCCCATCAGATTCTGCTAAGTACTATTTTACTCTCTACTTTTAAGAGTTCAAGATTTTTTAATTTTACATATAAGAAAGATCATACAATATTTATGTCTCTGAGCCTGGCTTATTGCACTTAACCCCCTAGGTTCATCTTTTTTGTCACATGATAGAACTGTCATTTTTGAAAGCTGAAGAGTATTCCATAGTGAATCCATGCCATAATTTTAATTTAATCACATTTTCCATTTTAATTTTTAATGACTATCTACTGATGGATACTTAGGCTGAAGCCCTTTCTTGTCTATTGTGAATAATGCTCCAATGAACATGGGCGTACAGACATACTGATTTCATTTCTTTGGTTATATGCACAGAAATGAGACTGTTGAATCTTATGGTATTTCTATTTTTTGGCTTTTTGAGAAAACTCCTTACTATTTTCTGGAATAATTATACTAATTTATAATACTACCAAGAGTATGTAAGAGTTTTCTCCACATGCTTGCCAATACTTGTTATCTTTTATCTTTTTTGGTAGCAGCTATATAACAAGTGTGAAATGATAGTTCATTATGGTTTTAATTTGCATTTCTCTGATGATTAAGGTAAACAAACATTTTTTTAATCTACTGGCTGTTTGCATTTTTTTTTACAAATGCCTATTCACTTACTTATTTTTTAATTGAATTTATTGTCTCATCATGGAATATTTTTAACTCCTTCTATATTTTGGAAATTTGCTCCTTATCTGATGTATGATTTGCAAATATTTTCTCTTAGTGTTTCTCTGTGTGTTATGGTTTAGCTCCATATTGTCCCACAAAATTCTCTTGTATTCAAAGGTCAAGATTTTAAAAGGTAATTTGATCATGGGGCACTTTAATCATCAATGGATTAAGCCATTAATGAGTTCAGAGCTGAATGTGTTGTTAGGAATTAGAGCCTAGTCAAAAGAGGTGGAGATGTGGGGCCAGGGATTGCCACCTGTCCCATAAGCATAAGGACCTGAGTTCGATCCCCAGTATCAAAAAAAAAAAAAAAAAAAAAAAAAAAAAGAGGTGGAGATGTAACCTGGAAGAATATATTTCCTTCCTCTGCTCCTCACTTAACTCTTTCTTTCCCATGGCCAACATGGTATGAGCAGCTTTCCTCTGCCAGACTCTTACATCCCCTTCCTGCCTTGTAGCCAGTCAACTATAGACTGATTCCCCTATAAAGCATGAGCCAAAATAAAACTGTCTTCTTTTAAGAGTTGTGAGTTTTGGATACTTTGACAACAGAAAGTGACTAAGATTTGGCACCAGAGTGGGGTTGTTGCTGAGCTTGTACTTGTCTATGTGGTTTAGAACCCTTTTAGAATTGGCTTGTGGGAAGAGTTTGGAAAGATTTGGAGATATCAGCTAAAGAAGCTATAAAATGTTACAGACTGAGTTTAATGGAAAATTCTGATCAGAGCTCAAAAGACCAGAATGCTGATAGAAATGCTGACAGTAAAGGCCAGGCTCAAGAGGTTTCAGTTGGTAACAAGGACTCTATTGGCTGTTGGACTCAAAGCCATGTGTATTATGCTCTAATAGAAGATTTTCCAAAATTTTGCCCATGTCATGAGACTTTGTGGGAGACTGAAATGAATGGCTGAGGAATAACTACTCTGTCAAAGAAAATTTCAAGGCAGCCCACTGTTTAGGCTGTGTGTGGCATGGGTATTTCTGGCTGCTTTCAACCAGGTTTACAATGAGAATCAGGAGAGAAAATTCACTTCAAAACTTTGGAGTTCCAACAGAATGGAAGTACCTGGAAAGCAGGGGCAAAGAAGATCATGGTTAGCACTAGGATAACAAAGATTAGCACTAAAAAAAAGCTAAGTACTTTGCATCCAGACAATAGGAGAGGCATCTCAAGAGTCAATAAGACTCCATCATTTATAGGCACAATACAAAACTATAAAACATTTGAGACAAGAGCCCCAGAGCCTTCTGCTCAAAAGAGGATATATAGGGCATTAATTTCCTGGGGTTCATTTAACAATGCTCAGTCATCCAGGCATTAGAGACCTCTATAACCATGATCCAAAGGGCCCCAGCTATTGCTCAAGCTGGTGGCAGATCTTGGCCTCATCCATATCATGCTGATTTTATGGCACACAAAATGCAAGAATTATAGGGACATGCAGGCTTCAACTGAGGTTTCAAAAGAAGGCCTAGGAAGCCAAGCAATGTGCCCCTGAGAGAGCATGGCATGAAGTTGTAAGAGTGAACCCAAAAGTGCAGTAGAGAAGCACAGAACATTGGAGAAGCCAGAAATGTGGAAAATCTGCTGAAGAAAGGCACAGGCAGCAAGTAAATCCACCCCAAGAGAGAGGTCTTGAGCCTTGCAACAATCCTACATGACCAGGGATACCAAAGCCCTTTGAAGTTCACATCTTCCCACAACCTGCCCCAGATGCTGGACACAGTGCTACAGGATTTAATGTTTGCCCTGCTAAGTTTTTATCTTGCTTTGGTCCAATTTCTTTCTATCCTCCTATTTCTTTTTTGGAATGGGAATATTTACCCTGTATCATTGTATCTCAGAAGTGTTTAATTTTCTTTTTTATTTTTATGGGGACTCACAGCTAAGAGTTTGTCTTGAGTCATGAAGGAGACTGTACTGGAATTTTTAGCTGTAACTATTAAGACTTTGGTAACTCTTACAGATGGACTAAGTATATTTTTCATAAAGAGATGCACCTGGGTCTTGTAGAACAGGGGTAAAATGTTATCATATAGATCTAGAATGTCCTACAAAAGTCTTGTGTTCAGAGGTGAGGCTTTTGAGAGTAGTGAGTTAAACCATCAATGAGTTCAGGGTTGAATGTTCTGTTAGGTGTTGGGGACCAGACAGAAGAGGCAGTTCCCTGAAGACATGATCTGAAAAGCAGTATCTCTCTCCCCAGATCCTCCCTTCACTCTCTCCACTCCTTAGATACCATCATGTGAACAGTTTTCCTCTGCCAGATCCTTCCATCATGCCTCTCTTGCCTTGGAGCTAATCAACTATGAATTGAATTCTCTAAAAACCTTAAGCCAAATGAACCTCTCATCCTTTAATAGTTGTAGGTATGCGGGATTTTGTCCAACAACAAGAAAGTGGCTAAGATACTGTGGGTTGTCTGTTTTGTTGCTTCTTTTCTTGAAAGTTTCAGCTTTCTCTTATGATGGAATCCTATTTATCTATTTTTGCTTTTGTTTGTGCTTGTTCATATCCAAGAAGTTAATGCTTAGACCAATGTTATACAGCTTTTCTCTTGTATTTTCTTCTAGTAGATTTATAGGTACAGGTCTTACATTTAAGACGTTTATCCTTTAGCTGACTCTCAGAATGTATGAGGGGAGAATAAGGGTCCATTTTAATTCTTCTACATGTAGATACCCAGTTATCTCACCACCATTTATTGAAAAGACTGTTCTTTCCTCCATGTGTGTTCTTGGCACTATTGTTGGAAATCAATTGAGTGTAAATGTATGGTTTAATTTCTGGACTCTATTGTGTTTCATTGGTATGTATATCCATTTTGTTGTTGTTTTGGTTTTCCTGGTATCATGTTGTTTTGATTAGCTTTGATATTTTAAAATCAGGTAGTGTTGTATTCCCACTTTTGTTTTTGTTGTTAAGACTATTTTGGCTATTCAGAGTCTTTGTGGTTCCATATGAATTTTAGGATTCTTTTCTGTTTCTGTGATTCTTTTACCAATGTTTCATAGTTTTCAGTATATAAATCTTTTGCTTCTTTGCTTAAATTTATTAAATCTCTTTGATCCTAATGTAAATAAGATTTTTTTAAATTTCTGTTTCAGATTTTATATCCTGCAAATAACAAATTTGTTATCAACTCCAACTACATATAAGATGATGTTTTCAGCAAACAGAAGTAATTTCATTCTTCTTTTCCTATTTGGACACATTTTATATCATTTGTTTTGCATAACTGCCCTGGCTATGCTTTCCAGTACTATATAGAATAGAGTGAATTTTGTTTTGCTCCTGATCTTAGAGGAAGTCTTCAATTTTTTACTGTTGAATATAATTTTAGCTATGGGCTTGTCATCCATGGCCAAATAAATCTAACTTATTCAAATCTTATTGAAATAAAAGGACATTGAATTTTTTCAAATGCTTTTTCTCCGTCTGTTAAGATTATGGTACTTTGTCCTTCAATCTACTAATATGGTGAATCACACGTATTGATTTGCATTTGTAAAACCAACCTTGTATCTCAAGGATAACCCATTTGATCATGGTGAATGGCCACTTAATAATGTGCTGTTGAATACAGTTTAATATTTTGTCATGATTTCTGCATCTATGTTCATTAATGATACTGGTCTTTAGTGTTCTTACAGTGTCTGTTATGCCTTGTGCCTAGATGTGCCAACTCAAAGTCTAATGCACTAAGTCTCATGATTCTTTGTATTTCTGTGTTATCAGTTGTAATGCTTTCTCTTGCATATTGGATTTTATTTGAATTTTCTTGTTTTTTTATTAGTCTGACTAATAGTTTGTCGATTTTGTTTTTCAAAAAAAAAACTCAGGTTTATTGATCTTTTCTGTATTTTTCCAGTCTCTATTTCATTCATTTCTATTAGGAGTTTTGCTATTTCTTTCCTTCTTCTAACTTTGGGCTTATTTTGTTTTTGTGGGGTTTTTATTTTTTAGGTGCAATGTTAATTTGTTTATATGAGATCTATTTTATTATCAGTGCAGGAGTTTATTTCTAAAACCTTCTCTCAGAACTGTTTTTATTGTATCTTATAAATTTGTGTATATTGTTCATCCATTCTTATATGTCTCAAGATGTTTTTTTTATTTCCCTTTTAATTTCTCCTATACCCAATAGTGGTTTAATATTACTTAATATTTCTATACATTTTAAAATGTTCCATGATTTCTCTTCTTAGTAATTTCTAGTTTTATACAATTACGACTGGAAAAGATACTTAATATGATTTTGATCTTAAATTTGTTTTGATTTATGGCCTATGATATAATGGATACTGAAGAATATTTCATAAGCACTTCAAAACAATATGTTCTATTGCTCTTGAATATTCCATTTAAATCCATTAAGTCCATTTAGTATAAAGTATACTTTAAGTCCAATATAACTGGCTATTTTAAGCTAATAATTGAAATTTTATTTCACTTACAAACTTTACTTTTTTACACTCCCTCCTCCCACATTTTGTTTATGGTGTCACAACTTACATTTTTTACAATTTGTATGCAATAGAAAATTATTGTAGCTTTAGTCATTTTATAGTTTTGCCTTTTACTCTTTATACTAGATATACAACTGATTTATCTAGTGCTGTTACAGTACTAGTATTTTGGATTTAACAATATATTTACTATACTTTTACTAGTGAGTTTTATACTTTCATATTTTCATGATACTCATTACATCTTCTTCCTTCAACTTGAAAAACTCCCTTTAGTGTTTCTTGTAAGGCAACTCAACTTTTCTCTGAGAAAGTCTTTATCACATCTAGGTACAATTCTCTTGTTTGCTAATTTTTTTCCTTTCACGATTTTGAATATATCATCTCAATCCCTTTGGGTCTTCACAGTTTCTGCTGAAAAATCTACTGATAATCTTACAGAAGTTACTTTGTAGGTGGCAATTTGCTTTCTCTTGTTGCTTTCAAAGCTTTCTCTGTTCTTGACTTTTTCTTTCCTTAAATTCTTTTATGGGTACACTTTAGGTATATAATACATTTACATTTCTCATTGGGTGTTTGTACCTGTGCATGATGTATCTTAGTTCTTATTTTTTCCCTATTCCCTGTGCGCCTTTCACCCCCTCCACCCTTCCCCATTTACAAAGACTTTGTTTCCATTTTTTCCTTTTCTTATAATTTTTCCTTTCCCTTCTTTCCTTTCCCCTTCCCCTCCCATTTCCCCTACCCCTCTGGTCCTTTTCTTCCTATTTCAAATTATCAATTATTCATTTCAATCATTTTAATCCTTATTTACACTTTCAGTTTTTCAATAATTTGATTATACAGTTTCAGTGTACATTTCTTTAGTTTCCTCTTATTTGGGGTCTTTTGAGCTGCTTGGATTTGGATTTCTATTTCCTTCTTCAAACTTAGAAAGTGTCCTGCCATTATTCCTTTGAATATGCCATATTCTCTCTCCTCTCTCTCTCTCTCTCTCTCTCCTCTTCTCTTCCTGCTACACTACTAATACATATGTCCTTGCACTTACAAACTCTTTAAATGCCTTCACTTTTTTTTCCTTCTTCTTCCTCTTCAGATTTCATGATTTCCAGTGACTTGTCTTTGAGTTCATGCTTGGTCTAGCCTCCTCCTGACCCCCTTTATTGAATATTTAGTTCTTTTAGAGCTCTGTGTTATCTTCTTAGCGCAAATACTTTTTTTATACTTCTCTGTCTTCATTCAAATGCTGTTTGTTCTTGCATTGCTCTCTTGACCTTGATGAGCATCTTTATGAGCACTATTTTAATTTTCTGTCATGTAAATCATATACTGGTATTTGCACTTCACTGGGGTTAATTTCAGGAGCTTATCTTATTCCCAAATTTTGAATATACTCCTCTGTTTCTTCATTTTCCTTGACTCCCTGTGTTAGTTTCTACATATTAGGTATGACAAATACCTCTCCCAGACTTGTCAGGCTTGCCTAGCATAGGAGAAGGATCTTAGAAATTTGTCCAGCTAGAGATTTTAAGGTGCCTCTCAAATCTTTCTTTTTGTCTAAACTGCTGTTTCTGGTTTTGGTAGCCTCCTGGAGCTTAGGATGTGCCACATCTTACAGGAACACTGAGACAAGTAAGGTAGGTGGCAGGTTCTGTAGATGAAGCTGGAAAGGCTGGAGTTGTGATTATGTGTTGCAGTTTATTCTATCTTCGTGGTAAAGCTAAGCACAGACACTTATCTCCCACTGTCCTTACACTAAGCAGGGCAGAGGCCTGAGGCAAATGCCCTGTGCCTGCCTGATCCTGGGCAGACAGCTGCTGTAAATGGCCTGTTGTACATCTACTCCTGTTTTTCCTGTGTCCTAGGGCTACTCACGAATTGAGCTAGGTTAACTATACAGTCCCTTAGGTGGGAGCTACAGAAGCTGTGGCACTTGGAGTAGGGTCAAACTCCTCCCCGGAAGAATGAGTACACCTGGATTTATCACTAGGGTAAGCTAGAAGAAAGGTTCATGGAGTGTGGCGCTCTGGCTCAGCCCACAGGAGGGTTATTGCTTTTTTACCCTGTAAGTTCCCAATGCAGGTTAGTTGGGAGCCACACCCACAGTCAGTCACTGAAGGTACATACTGTAAGCCCCTTCTGGAGAGAAAATGAGAGCTGCACACCTGTCCCATTTCTGCACTGACCCAAGGAAGTGTAGCTCTGGAAATGAAGACATGTCCATTCAAGACCACCTCTGTTCTGTGATCTCTGCACACCCATCGCTTCTTGGCCTTTTGGCTAAGATCAAGTGTAGTATCTAAGCACACCCACATATATCGAGTCTCCTCTGCCTCAGGACTGGCAAGTTCAAGACTCAGTCCCTTTGAGTAAAAGCTGTAAATGTTAGGGTGCTCTATGCATAAACAAACTCCTTCCAGAAAGGGCTAATAGGCCTAGAGTTACCACTGGGGCAGATGGTGAGGAAGAGTCAGGAAAAGTTAATCTGTTTCTCAGGCTGCTGGTGAGCTAATATTTGTCTATCCTTTTAACTCGTCAGTACAAGTTAACTAGACCACCAAGTAGCCACTGGTAGAAGGTGTCATAAATCCGTTCCACGGGGATAGAAGGGGATGTGTTTCTTAAGGCCTTCTCTACACTGCTCCTGGTGGATGTAGCCCCTGAGAATCCCTACCCACCTGTACCAAACTCCAACATCTTTCCCTGTGGTCACAGAAATTCATGCATATATAATGCCCTGTGTTCTCAGAGCTGGTGAACTGAGTTAAACCTTAGGAAATCTTAAGAGTTGTGCACTAAATATGAAGCCAAACCCTCCTCCACATGGAAAAGACAGATGTTGGGGATTCCTTTATCAATTGTCTGCATAGGGAAGCTTTACCTATCAGTTGAATGTGAATGTTTTCTTACTCTGTGGTCAGCACTGTCAGTTTGTCTCTGACTTCCTCCTAGAGGAAATAGATCATAGAATAAATACTAACTTAGTATATCTATGGGTGGAGAAAAAGTCAAGAGCCTCCTGCTCTGCCACGTTGCTGAGATCCCCATCTGTACACTGTAAAGTGTACTCTTTTGACCAACAGAATCTCCAAAACTGGCTTTTTAAATAAACAACAAAATTATGTATAGTAATATACTGTACTATTAAGAAGATGCACTTTTAATAGTCCAGACCTTGTCCAAAACCACGTACTAAAAGTTCTCTTACAAAACAAGTGTTAGGAAGAAAAATGATCCTTCACTTTGTGGCCATCGGCAGGATAAGAAGGGTTTATGTGGAATCACTGCATTACCATTTTCTGGTTCGCAGGCACACCTGGGGGAAAAGACTAAAACATAATGCTTTTACTGCTTTATGATTTTATGGAGAAGAAGCCTGTTATACCATAATTATTGAATTTTAATACTTTTATTTATAGGTATCAAAAATATAAACCAAATAGTGGGAAATAAATATACCAAGTACTTTATAACTATTATAATTTCTTGGAAGGTTATTTGCAACATAAAAATTCTACTCTACTGAGTTAAAGATTAGTACATTTTCCTTAGTATTGAGTTTGTACTAATTTGATAAAGAATGCAGTTTTTCCTATTTTGAAAAGCTGATGATAAATTTGGTTGCAAAATATGATTGTGTTAAATACTTCTTTATGTAAAATGTATAGACAAGTCTTGATTGATAAAGCTTTTTTAAAATTCTCAATGTTGTTTATTCTTAATTCCAAACATTTTTGCATTCACCATTTCCTTTTATCTTTTAGGCCCGCTAGATGTTCAAAACGTTGCTTTACAATTGATGTGTTTTAACATCTTGCCAGTTATACTCCCTCCTCCCCACCCTAACTCCACTTGCAGGTGTCTGCTTTGCCTTTGTGAACTGAAAACACTCAAGATTAGAGATATTGTGCCTCAAAATGTTTTTACATCTACTCATAATACCTACTTCATCGATCTGCACACAGTAGGCACTTAATGAATGTACTTAGTGATTGATTCAAGGATCCTACAAATACTTGACTTTGCAGCAGACACGTGAATTACTACGTGATATACTTTAATATCTCCTTCCTCTTTTTAGAGAGATGGAAATGGTTATTAAAGAAACCCAGCTAAGTGTTCAATCTCCTTCATCATAATTCCTCTTAACAACTGCATTGTAGTTCTAAAATTATTTGATTCTTGCCAAGATCTTATTTAGAGAAGCTGTAAAATTCAATCCCATTTCATCAAACCATATTGTACTCTTCCATCATGATTATGTTTTCTTTTACACTGAAGAACTGGGATTTTTCAGGATAAGCTACATTATCTGTATTAACAAGTTAACCCTTAAGCCTTAGTACTTTGTCACAACAAATGTTTGCTTCTCCCTCATGCTCGAACTGCCCCACACAGTCACTCAGAGCCTAGACAAAAAGATGCTCCACTGTTTCAGGAAAGGAGATAAAGGGCCTTGCCCCATGTTTTCAATACTAGCAGTAAATAGGTCTCTTTTATGGATAATAGCAACACTTGCTATTGCCTCTTGCCTTGCCTATTGCAAAGGAACAAGAACAAAATTAATTTTAATTCTGCGTGCAAATGTCACTATCAAATCTTGACCATAGTGTGGTATGCGCCATTTATCTTTGCAATTATTCCCAAATGAGTGCTAAATTTTGAAAGATTCCAAATTACTAGTTCACATTATTCCACCCGCAATCCTCAATAAGCAAACTTCTATCCACAAATCACATATTTTAATCTTCTCTTCTTCGTGCCTCATGTCTTGTCTCAACAATAAATTTACCCTGTTCCTTCTTCCTTTTCCTCCCAGATATATTGTTCTCATAGTCCATATCTCCCAGCTTCTCTTTAGAAGCCTCACAACCATAACATACTCAGAGAATAAACAAACCCTCCTTACCTTTTGCTTTTCTCCTTCCCATCAAGATGTTATATCCTTAACTGGGTTCCACCTCACCTTCTCCTTGGTCTCTCTTTTTTAATCATTTTATTACAGAACTGACACTGTACAGACAGCTCCTTCACTTTGCTCCTTCCATCGAGTCTAATGTATTAGTTCTTAATTGTGGCTAGACAGTAAGTAGAATCACCAACCAGCTTTCAGAAATAACTGAGGATCCATGTCCTGGGGCCTAGAAGAGGCATGTAGATATCATGCTGCAATGTAGAGAAAATAGGGAAAGTCTCACAAAAGCTTTGCCAAGGAAGTGTCACTAGAGACAGAGATGAGGAGTATGAGCAAGTGGAGGAGTATGGAGAGTATCATAGGGAGTGCTGACTTCGGTGAGCTCCTCCAGACACAGCAGGGACAGACAGTGGTGCATCTCTAAAAACAAAAGACCCCTCTGGGGCTGCATGAGGCACAGACTGGAGGGGAAAACCTACAAGTCTAGACTGCTGGTCTGGATACCAGGGAGAGCTTTGACAGGATAGTCTCCACAAGAGATGTGCACACCTATCACAATATTTATTCAACATCACTCATTTCTTTTGTATGTCCACATATAAGATTATATCAACTAGAAATGTGTTCAGCTTCAAGTAGCAAAATCACCTCACTCACTATGACTTAAACAAGTGAAGGTTTATTTTTATTGTAAACACAAAAACATAGTTTTAATTCTTGGGTTCCACCTAAAGCAATCAGCATCTCTGGGCTCTCGGGTTTCCCACAGCAGTTGTCTACTCACTAATGCACCCTGTCTTAGTTACTTTTCTCCTGTTGCTGAGACAAAATACCTGGTACCCAGAGTTAAAGGAAGAAAAGTTTATTTGGCTTTGTAGAGGTTTGCAGAGGTTTCAGTTCATAATTGCCAAGCTTCAAAGCAGGGTGGCAAAGGGGCAACAGTTCATGGCAGCAGAACACAGCAAAGGCAATAAGGGACCTTAACAGTGTCTTTCTGCTCATTTTATCTTATTCAGACTATTGGGATTAGGGTGATGCCAAAGCAGACACTCGTGTAGTGGTTTAGTAATCACACTCTTAACCTATGACCACATGAGGCTGGGGGGACATCTACACCCCAATTTGTTCCTGCCTCTGTCTAATTTCCCCATTATCTTGTCTATTTTGTATTGTTATAACAAAATATCAGAGGCTGGATAATTTGTAAAGAAAAGACGCTTGGCTTGTGATTCTGGGAGCTGGAGGATCCAAACTAGCATGGTCCCAACATACACCCTGATGAGGATCCCACAGATGTGGCTCAACCTGGCAAAGAAGCAGAAAGGTAAATAGCAGTATGCAGAAGGAGCACATGTGTGACCAAGGAAACAGGAGAGCAGGCAGGAGTTAGGTCACCCTTTCACACCTGCTCCCACAGGAACTAATCTGCTCCTTCCAGATCTGACTCACTCTGCAAGACAAGTACTAATACATCCATGAGGGTAGAGCCTCCAGGACCCAACTCCCTGCTTCCAGGGCCCCATCAGTTAAAAGTTCCAACACCTCCTCAGCTTCTAGCCCATGAACTTCTGGGCCACAAACCACATCCATACCATAGTATCCTCTCTCTCAGGGCTTCTCCTGGATTACTTCTAAACACACTGTTTAGACCTAAATCTTTGCTTAAGAGTCTGCTTTTAAAAAGCAGACTAATACTAGTAATAATGCCTATTATACAGGGCTGTGGAAGGTATTAAGTGAATTAATACATGTGAAGCATATGCCATTGTCTCTACCTCTTCCTAGCATTGTGTAGTCCAGATTTTATCAGGGCTAGTTGCTCCTCTTACTTTTTACCTTAGCTTAAGCATCCCCTCCTCAAAGAAGACTTTATATCACCTAAAATCCACTCTGTGATTCTCTACATTTTTTTTCCTAGTGCTCAAAATAATCTTAATTGTGTTAGCCTGTTTTACTCATCTGTCTTCTGGGATGAATTCTCAAAGGGCAGGTATTCTAATCTGTTCGCTATGATGTACTGGTGTCAAACATCACAGCGTGATGCTACCTGACACATTGTAGGGGCCCAAAGAATAGTTGTCGAATGTCTTCCATCCAGCCACTTGCCCTGAAAGGATTTTCTACAGGTACTGTATCTTTTCTGTAATTTCAGATAAGAACTGGGTAAAACCCAAAGTTAGAAACCTATTAAAATAGATAGACTAATGGCACCAAGAAAGAAAAATAAAGCAACATTCATGTCCTAATACTAGAGCTTGCAAACCCTACTGTATATGGCAAAAGAGGCACAAAAAGATACCTCATGTGTAGTTAAGTAACAGACCTTAACATGACAGATTAGATTATCTAGGTGTGCTGGATACAATCAAGTGAGCCTTTAAAAGAATGTTCTCCGGCTATCTACAGAAGACACAAAAACAGGAGGGAGAAGAAGTAGCCAGAGATATTCAAAGAGGGAGAGGGATTCCATTTACCATTCCTAGGGGGAGGACAAATGGAAGGCAAGCAACTTCATGAACCAAGAACCAGCCAGAACTTTTTCTTCAGCAAGAACAGGGACTTAAGACCTAGAACCACCAGAACTACATTAAGCAAACAAATTTAATGAACTTAAAAGCATACTCATTCCCAGAACTTCCTGAAAGGACATCAGCCCTGCCAACCCTTTGAATTTGTCCTTGTGAGGTTGTAAGCAAAAGACTCAGGCCACACCTGCATTGCCTGAACTGTGAGATAATGAATGGGTGGTGTTGTTCTAAACTTGCTGGGAGATAAGTTAGGTAGAACTCTTGAAGACATTGGCATAGGAAAAGACATTATGAACAAAACCTCAGTAGCATGGGAACTAGCACAAAGAATCAACAACTGGGATCTCATCTTATTAAAAAGCTTCTGCACTGCAAGAGAAACCACCAACAGAGCTAAGAGACAACATACAATGTGGGAAAAGATTTTTAGCAGCTATTCCTCAGACAAAAGACTACTATCTAGAATATAGAAAGAACTGAAAAAAATCAGACTCCTCCAAATTTAAAGACTCAATTCAAAAATGGGCATCTGAAATGAATAGACATTTCTCAGACAAAGAAGTAAAAGAAGCAAATAAACATATGAAAAAATGTTCAACATCACTGGTCATTTGAGAGATGCAGATGAAAACAACATTGAGATTCCACTTCACCCCAGAAAGAATGGCTGCTATCAAGAAATAAACCAATAACAAATGCTGGCAGGAGTGTAGGGAGAAAGGAACCCTTCTCCATTGTTGGTGGGAGTGCAGACTGGTGCAACCACTGTGGAAATCAATATGGAGATACCTCAAAGAACTAGGACTAGAGGTCCCATTTGACCCAGGTATTCCCCTGCTGGGGATCTTCCCCAAAGAATTAAAAGAATCAGACCACAGTGATATATGTGCACCCATGTTCATAGCAGCACAGTTTGTAATAGCTAAAACTTGGAAACTGCCCAATTACCCATCAACTGGAGACTGGATAAAGAAAATGTGGTTTTTCTATAAAATGAAGTACTATTCAGCCATAAAGAATGAGAAACTAGAGTCATTTAGAGCTAAAGGGATGCACATTGAGGCCATATTCTTAAGTGAAATAAATAGGAAAGACATGTAAATACCAAATACTTTCTCTAGTGTGAGAAACTGAAAGTGTAAACAATGATCAAAAGGAATAATAGTTAATGTGAAACAGGAAGAAAAGGTCTAAAGGGAAGGAGGAAGCGGGAGGGGTAGGGGAAAGGAAAGAAGGGAAAGAAAAAATATGAGAAAAGGAAAAAATGAAAATAAAATCTTTGTAAATAGAGGTGGAAGGATTGAAGGGAGGGCAGGGGGATGGGAAAAAAATAAGAACCAAGACACATCAGGTAAAGGTACAAATTCCCAATGATGAATGTAAATGTATTGTATACCTAAAATGTACCAATAAACTTAATGAAAAAATAAATAAATAAAAGTAATCAAATGCATAAAAATAAATGGGTGTTGTTTTGACCCTACAAATGTATAAAAATCCACTATCACACCAGTGGAAAACTACCACCTGGCCCTAAAACTCTTTTTTGGTGAAATATGTCTAGAAAAGAAAGAGAAGTAGAAGCACATGTTTGGAGAGTAATGACAGAGATCCAATGTATTACTCAACATTTCCATCACTGTGACAAAAATACCCTGACACAGGCAACTTAACAGAGGGGAGGTTTATTTTGGTTCACAGTTTCAGTGATTTCAGTCCATGGTAAGCTAGTTCCAAGGCAGAAACAGCCTTGTGAAAATACATGGCAGAGGAAAGCTGTCCACCGCATGGTGGCCAGGAAGCAGAGAAGGAAGGGAGGAGCCAGGGACAACAATACACCTTTCCAGGTCACATATTCAGTGACTCACCACCAAGCAGGCCCTACCTCCTAACAGGGGATTCAGCTATTGAATTGAATGAATCCACTGGTAAGTGTAGCATCCCCATTTTCCAATCACTTTCCAAACACAAGAAACTTTCGGGGATATTCTTTGATCTAAACTAACATCCAAGGAAACTCTGCAGAAAAACTACATTGGTCTCTAAAGATTTTTTTAATTCCAGGAGAAAATGTGTTTCTGGAAAGCAGGAATGAATACTGTTTCCTCTAACTACATGTTGTCTCACAGACATTGCACCAAGACAATACCTTTAATGATCTTCCTGTCCAGTTGGAGATTACTAACTAAGAGATCCACTCTAATTAATGCCACCCCAATTATGAGAAAACACAAAGATGTAGAAAAAGAGGAGGAAGAGAAAAAGGGGAAGGAGAAGGAAAAAGAGGAGGTAAAGGAGAAGGTAAAGGAAGAGGAGGTTAATTCTCCATTTCTATGAATCAAGCTATCCCCAGCTTTGAAGTCTGTGTGTGAATAGGGAAAAGTGCAGAGGCATCATATACATATCAATGATTCTGAAGTGGTCTTCTGAGAATGGTAAAAGGGTCTTTTTAGAGTGGTCTCTTTAGAATGTGTTTGCAGTTACCACGTGTCTTATAAGTGGTGTATACTCTTAAAATGATGACTTTTCTCCCCATAAAGCTATTTTTAAAACAAAATTAGTTTTACAGAGGGATAATTTTGCTATTTAGCATTTATATGGTAACATGGCATCTTAGTATGCTTGAGTTACCATAAGAAAATACAACAGACTAGGTGGCTTTAACAACAGAAATTTATCTTCTCGCAGTTCTGGAGGATGGAAATCCAAGACCAGGATGGTGTCAGACTTAGTTTCTACTGAGGCTGCTCCTCTTGGTCTGTAGATGGCCACCTCTCCCTGTGTCCTCACACAGCTTTTCTTCTGTTCCCACACATCCCTAGTATGTCTTCTTCTTCTCCTTATAAGGACACCGGTCATGTTGGATTGGGGTGGAGCCTTATACCCTCATTTAACCTTAATTATCCCTTTATCAGGTAATTATTGCCAAATACAGTCACACTGGGGATTAGGGATTCACATACAAATTTCAGAGGGACACAGTTCAGTCTACAACATAGAGATCTGATACTGGTGACTTCAGTGAGGAAAAGCAGAGCTAAAAATGGAAATTGAATTCTGCTTTTCCATAACGGATCTTACCCTCTGGTCTCCTTGTATTTTGAATGGCTTCATGAGCAGCTGAGGGTAGGTGGAAGCATTTCAGCAAAACTGAGTTTGTTGAGTCTTCACAGAAGGAAATTGATATGAGTCACAGACCACAGGCTAGACCAGAGAGAATTTTCCTGGGAGCAAAAGTTTATCATACAGATTGATTTTCAGCCATATCTCTAAGCCACCTTAACCCTGTTTCCCTCTTGCTAAAATTTGGGAGGTGTTTAGAAGCTTGTCCTGAAATAGTTTATCTTGATAGCAGCAAAAAATTTTAGAAGGACCCCATGAGTGCTTTCACCTATTTTGTGAAGACACAAATGCAGATGAAAACACTGCAACACTCACAGCCATGTCTCATTGAGGGCTATACAGTCCTTTCCTCAGTTCTGCCTTTTTTAGTACATATTTGCAATACATAATGAATGCATTCACTGTGGGGAATAGATACCCTTTTTACTTTCCTTTCCCTTCTCCTCACTCCCATCTCACCCCATCCTCAGACCCCTTCCCATCTCTACAGTCTATCTTCCTGTTTCCCAACACCTATCTTATAATTCGATAAAGATACAAAATATACTTGTAAGATTTTCAATATCAAAACATTGGGTGGGAAAGCATTATCCTGAATGAAAGGTTTAAGATCAAAAAGAGATTTTGACAGGATGGAAAGATCAGACAGGGACACCATGATATAATTTGAGCACAATAAATAAGAAAATCTGTACCCAAGGAAGCAACTGTGGAAGGATCTTGTTGACCAAAGTCTACTTAACAGCAGAGGGAAATGTGTTGAAATTGGGAATCATGGAATGAGACATGAAGCAAAAGTAAAGCCCTAAACTGAAAATACAGAAAACAGCAGAAGACAAGAACTTATCGGAGCTAGAACCAAAATTCTTCAATTACTTCCCTCATCTATTCCCCACCACTATTGCTTCAAATTTTTTTTTTTTTTTTTTGGTACCAGGTATAGAACTCGGGTCCTTGCACTTACAGGGCAGGCAGTGGAACCACTGAGCTAAATCTCCGGCCCTGCTTCAACCTTTTTTGTTTGTTTGTTTTTGTTTTGTTTTTTAGTACTGGGGATCAAACTCAGGCCCTTGCGCTTGCACAGCAGGTGGCAAAACCACTGGGCTAAATCCCCGGCCCGCTTCAGCTTTTGATAAAGGGGATCTTCAGTAATCCCATTTTTTTTTTTTTTTGCAGCAAACCAACACCTAGAGTAAACAGAAGGTCAGCCAGCCCATCACCACCTTTCCACCAGAGTGAAATCCAAGTATTACAGACAGTAAGTTAGATAAAAATTAATATGCAACCCAAGAAGAATTGACCCCTTGAGGAGAATGCAAAAAGATGAAAACACATCAAAATTGTAGCTGGAGGCAAATCTGAAGAGGGCCAGACCTCAAGGTGGAGACTGATATCCAGGGCTTTGAGCCTCCCTAGCAAAGAACAGCAGTTTGAGATTTACTGTATTTAGCACCATCCAGTCCAGTGAGCCCAGGTAGGCATCAGACGCATAGGTGGGTGCTCAGAACATCTGGACCCATCCTCCCATCCCTTTCTAGGAATGCCTTTTCCCATGTACCCTTGCTACATGCCTTGCTTCTTTATTAGATCAATATTAGCTAAGCAACTATACTTATAATTTCATAGATTGATTATAGTTTGACCTACATTGTACTCACATTGTGATTTGCTATATAAATTATCCCTGCCAAATGGCCTTGGTGGTCACCCACTCGGAATCCCTCTTGGAAATCCAGGAGGTATTCTTATTTTCCTATTTCCAATAAAACTCTCCTAACTTTCTCTTTTGGTTCATGACTTCGCTCCTCAATGTTGTGAGACCACAAACTCAGCATATCTGACATATAACATGTTGGGAGCTAATTTCCCCCAACAAAAGATTTTCTAGCCCAACCGTTCTGGATTCTCACATACTGAGACATGAAAGGAACCATGGATACACAGGTCTTTTCCACACCTTTCAAGTTACCATCCTCACTTCAAATCCCAAGCTCCTTACAAACTGGACAATTTTTGATTGCTCACAGGTTTTCTGATCTCTCCCACCCTTAGGGCTTGGCTCAAGTGGATTCCCCTCCTTAGAATCCCCTCCTGTCACCTTCTTTGGAAGCTGGCTCTTATTTCAGTTCACATTACAAATGCTCCCCTAGAATACAGATTCACAACACATTTCCAGATTTATCATAACCCCAAGTAGATGCCCTCTTTTCCTTTTCATTTATGAATCTTTACAGCAAATATGTATGCTTTTTTATGACAACAACCATATCATTTCTGTGGAGGAGCAAGTGTCTTGGTCAGGAAACTTTTCAAGCCACGAAGCCAAGTTTTCCTCCTATTGTTCACACAGGAAATGACCACCCCGCTTCTCACCTAGCCTGGAAGCCCCATCACCTCCTACTCGATAAGCTTTTTAGCACAGCGTAGAAAACTGAGGTTCATCCAGCAAGGCCCAAAAAACATGTTTCTGTTCATCTCAAGCAGAGACAATTATTCTATTGTTTCACATTCTCACCTGGCACATATTACTATTAGATGAGTTTATAGGAGCATCATGTTCCCTCAGTCATAAAACTATTTTTTAAACTCCAATGATTTATATATAGGGTATAAAAGCAAATGCTAAATATTGTTGTAGAATGCATAATGCTTTTTAAAGTAATAAAATATTTTTAAATATATATCTTATGACTGGAGAATACAGTAACTCTAAACTTACATGCCTTATCCAAAAGATTGGCAGGCCCTGAGCTGGCAGCAGGAATGACTCATTCATTTTATTATCAAGATTTGCCCAGTGGCTATATTTTAATGATATCAAATATTGACCATCCAGGATAACCAAAGTGGTATTCAGTTGACAAATCTTATAGAAGGAAAGGATAAAGAAATGGGTTTACATGGCCTGCAAAAGTGAAGTAGATATAGGAAAAAATGTTCAACATCACTGGTCATTCGAGGGATGCAGATGAAAACAACACTGAGGTTCCACCTCACCCCAGAAAGAATGGCTGCTATCAAGAAATCGACAAATAACAAATGCTGGCGGGGGTGTGGGGAGAAAGAACCCTTCTCCATTGTTGGTGGGAGTGCAGACTGGTGCAACCACTGTGGAAATCAGTATGGAGATACCTCAAAGAACTAGGACTACAGGTTCCACTTGACCTAGCTATTCCCCTGCTGGGGATCTTCCCCAAAGAATTAAAAGAATCAGACCACAGCAATATATGCACAACCATGTTTATAGCAGCACAGTTTGTAATAGTTAAAACTTGGAAACAGGCCAAGTGCCCATCAACTGGAAACTGGATAAAGAAGATGTATTTTTTTTTATAAAATGGAGTATTACTCAGCCATAAAGAATGAGAAACTAGACATTTATAGCTAAATGGATCCATATTGAGGTGATTCTCTTAAGTGAAATAAATAGGATACACATGTGTAAATACCAAATAGATTCTCTACTATGAGAAACTGAAAGTGTACATAAGGATTAAAATAATTAAAATGAATAATTGATAATGTGAAATAGGAAGAAAAGGTCCAAAGTGGTAGCAGAAGTGGGAGGGGAAGGGGAAAGGAAAGAAGGGAAAGGAAAAATTATGAGAAAAGAAAAAAATGGAAATAAAGTCTATGTAAATAGGGAAGGGCACACAGGTAATGGGGAAAAAATAAGAACCAAGATACATCATGTACAGGTACAGGCACCCAATGATACATGTAAACGAATTGTATACCTAAAATGTACCAATAAATGAATTTAAGCAAAAAAAAAAGTGAAGTAGATAGAACACATGGTAGTTATCCTCACACATTTGCAGGACTGTCTATTTAGGTGTAGGAAGGCCTGCTGGGCAGAGGAAGACCACTGTGATGACAGCTGTAGGAGAAGACTTGATTCCTCTACAAAGGCCTTCACAAACCACCGCTAGGAAGTGATGGAACGGGTTGTCTTATGACATAGTGAACACCCTTTCTCAGGATGTATTAAACAGAACTTTAAAGGCTGAGAGTTATTCAGCACTGGAAGAATGGTAGCCTAGATGTTCTATTAGGATTTCTGCAACTTTAAAGTTCTCTGACTTTATAGGCATTGATTCCTCTTCTACATATGACCTCCATGACAACAGAAAAACAGCAGGTGTTCTAGGGGATGATCTGAAAGCTTCTAGTCCCAGCTGTATTACAGATTATCATTGAAAATGCATCTCATAGAGGCACAGTCTGAAATAACTAAAACCTGGAAACAGCCCAATTGCCCATCAGTTGGAGACTGGATAAAGAAAATGTGGGGTTTTTTTATGAAATGGAGTACTACTCAGCCATAAAGAATGAGGAATTAGAGACATTTATAGCAAATGGATCCACACTGAGGACATACTCTGAAGTGAAATAAATAGGACACACATGTAAATACCAAATAGTTTCTCTGGTATGAGAAACTGAAAATGTAAATAAGGATCAAAAGGAATAACAGATAATTTGAAATAGGAAGAAAAGGTCCAAAGGGGAAGAGGAAGTGGGAGGGCTTGGGGAAAGGAAAGAAAGGAATGGAATTAATATGAGAAAAGGAAAAAATGGAAACAAAGTCTTTGTAAATACAAAGGGGTGGAGGGGTTGAAGGGAGGGCAGGGTAATGGGAGAAAAAATAAGAACCAAGAGAGATTATGTAAAGGTACAAATTTCCAATGATGAATGTCATTATATTGTACACCTAAAATGTACCAATAAAATTATTTTTAAAAATGAATCTATCCAGCCATCCATTTATCCAATGAACTGAAACTTACTGAGCACCTGCTCAGTGTCCAAAGTCCTAGAAAAATAATAGTAAGCAAAATAGACACAATTGCTGGGTTCATGAACTCAATGTCCAGTGCACACAACAATGAGCACACATATTAGCAATTCCCACTTGCAGTAAGCACTGTGAGGAAAGGTGTGGGATGCTACAAGCACCAGCTGAGCTACTTAGAATGTTCAGAAAAGGCTAAGACTTGAGCTAAGACCTCGAGTCCATAACTTAATCCCACCAATCATTTACAGTGATGGCTATTAAATGAAGCAGAATATTCTTGCCTTGCAATGACTTTGAGAAATTTAGAGTTTATTGGCTTTGTAATCTTGGAAGACATCATATAAAGTCTCTAACCCTCAGTTTCCTCATCACCAAACAAGGAAGCAGAATAGAACTGGGTCATAATGCTGTGAGACAATACTTGAAATGTCCAGAGTCCACCATGAGATAACTCCTCAGTAACTAGCAAGAGAACTATTAACTATTAAAATAAATTTGACAGACCCTAAACGTTTATGAAAGAAAAATGCTACACACATTCTAGATTTTGTTTACTTTTCTAAAATCCCTAGGGGCTTGAGATGTAGCTCAGCGGTAGAGCACTTCTGTAATTGGAGTGAGATCATGGGTTTGACCCAAACACCACACAGAAAGGGGAAAAGGAAATGAAAATGCTAAATCCCCCACAGAGGAAAAAAAATAGAAGATGTGGTGATATTTATCTCAATCTAATTCCAGGCCATCAAGCATTCTCATACACTCTACACTTCCTTTCTTACAGTCAGTTATTCACAATAGGATGAAAAACACCTTTCTTTCTTCTTTCCTTTCTTCCTTCCTTCCTTTCTTTTACATTCAAGCCTTTCTTTCTCCTCTTGAGAAATCGGATGCCAGAAAAAAACACCTCTAGAGAAACTAGACCATTTCTGCCTCAGCCAGCACAGCCACCAAATGAGAATTCACTGCTGAGTCTCTGCAGTGTTCCAGAAGGAGACCGGCCTTGTATGAATAAATAATCCACATTTCAAGCAGGATTATGGATATAAATGAATGCCGAAAAGCACATCAGGGTACCAATTTGTCACACGTCTCCACACAAAAATGCAGCCCTTGTTTCTCTCCTCATCCCTGGTTCACCCTGCTTTCCCACACTTAGTGGCCAAAGACGTACAACGCTAGAACTATAGAAGGCAGGGAGAGAGCCGGGGACCAGACCGGCAACCCGGGTGGGTCTGCTATGGCCATGCATCAGGTGCTTTCCTGTCAGCGCTGTAGGGGTCCACTTGAACTTCTGGGGACACACGATCTCCACCGGAGCTGACTGTCACCACAGTGAGTGGTGCCAGAGAGCACCCAGCCACAGCCTCTCCGGAAGTGCCCCCAGCTGAGTTTCCCTGTTATCTCCTGCTTGTCTCCACAGCTAATGCAGTTCCTAGTCGCTGTATCCCATTAGGTCAGAGCAATGAAAACGAACCCGTCTCCTCGATGGCTTATGCAGAATTGCTGTAATTTGAAGCAAGCCTCCCTGGCCCGGCTTCTTCCTCCTGTCTCCACCGCCCACCCCATCACATCCTGTCCCCTGTGCTGCTTCCCCTGTCCCCAGCCCCTGCCACCACCACCCCTGGCCCCTGTCTCTGTCTGTACTTCTCTCTTTTCAAACTGAATATATTGGGGCCCTGGCGGGCTGCCATTCTAACTGCACATTAGAAATGGTAGAGTTTTGCTCTATCTGATTCTACAAAATGAGTTCACCAGAAGGTGCAGACCCAGCACATTCGTGGTTTTTCCTATAAATTACTTTAACACTGTGTCCAATCATATATATAATTTCAGACTTTCAATTTCAACTCACTGCTGTGTCAGCACAGACTCCACTGATATGTCTAACATATTTAGCTTAAAATGAAATGGATGGCATTTCATTACCAGGAAGATAATATTTTTGAATATGTTTCCTGCATGGTGGGATCCATCATTATTCTGCCATTTTATGTTCAGTGTGTGTAATAGCTTTTTAATGCTTTGACGTATTTTATTTATATGTGTAATATTTTTCTAATACCACAGGACAGTTTAACTCACTGGACACATTAGAAAATCTTAATTGAATGCTTTTAAATATTAGCAAAGGGGGAGAGGCTGGACCAACTGCCAATATTTTTATTTAAGTTTCATAGAGAGTAACAAAAGTTGTTCAACCCTTGCTCTTTCCCTTTGTCTGTCCTCCCAACCATCTCCTCACCCCTCCCACCAAGCAGGCTCTCCATAAAAACATATACTTTGGAGAGGAAATAGAAAGATAAAGGAAAATTCCCCTAGTCTCCTGAGACTTAGCAGCTGTCAGGGTGAAAGCAAGGAACACAAGAAATATTGAGCGAGCCTGGGTGTGAATGACAAGAGCAGTCTCATTGGTTGAAGTTTCTGACAGTGCTGAAATCTTTAATACCGGGTTCTCAGCTCTTTGACCAACGTCATGAAATGTTTCAAAGGAGACTTTGCTTAAGAGTTGTCTTCGCAAAAAAAAAAAAAAAAATGCAAAGCAATGTGATTCACCTTAAAAAAAATTTTTTAAAAAACACTTCTTGGTAACCAACTCTGCTAAAGGCATTTCAAATTAACAGGTAAGTTTTGGAGAGCGCTTCTCTGTCTTATCAAAGCAGTACCTTACTCCAAACAAAAGATGTGGGACTCAAAGTGGAAAAAGTGACTTTCCATTCTCACTCAAGACATGGAAGGAAGCTCAGTGGTCACTGGCCACTGGATGCCCCTACTTAGGGTCACTCACAAGGGAAGGAAGACATGAGCGCTAACATTTCCTTTGTTGGGAACCACTGCCTTTCCGGTATGTAAAGTACAGCCCCTATCTTTCTAACTGCTGCTCTCCTGGGGAGGAGCAGATGGACATGAATTCTGATTCTAGGTCACCTCTTATAACCTTAGGGACCCTGAGCAATTTATTGCCATCCTCCAGCACCAGAGAATTTATCTACAATACTGAGATACTAGCTTCTACCTTGAATGTTGCTGCAAGAATAAGACATAGCACATGTGGCACCTAGCCCGATCCATGGCCTATATAATAGGTACACAATTATTATTATTTTGTTATAATTAATAAATTCCATTGCTGTAAAAGGGGGGCCAAGTTTTCCCCTCTCCTTGAAAACCTCCAATCTAATACCAGACTCCAATCTGCATGCTGATAAAATAGCATCCCTCTTATAAATAAAAGTTGTCATAAAAGCACAATTATAGTATTTTATTTACTTATATAAAGCTCATTTCAGAGTGAAACTCTCAGATTTAACCTGGGGATATTTTTAAAAGAATTTCCAGCTTGCTAGCTTTGTGTGTGTGTGTGTGTGTGTGTGTGTATGTACATGTGTATACAAAATAATATGTGTATATATAATGTATATGTCTATATTTTATGTACATAATATTTATATATAAATATTATATAGACACACATATAAATGTTTATCTTCTTGTTCTTAAACAAGAAAATTACAGCACAAAACTGCAGAAAGAACTGCCATTAACAGTTCCTGGGATCAAATTTATATATTTGAAACTTCTTATAACTTTTTCTAGTTTTCAAAGAGATGGGGAAATGTTGCTCTGGAACAGAGGTAAACAAACATTTTTTTAAAGGGCCAGGTAACAAATATTTGTGGCTTTGCTAGTTCAACTCTGCTGTTGTTACTTAAAAACAACCACAGAAAACACAGAATTAATGAACATGGCTATATTTCAAAAAAACTAAGGATTGTAGGCCAGTCCTTAATTTAGAACATTAATATATCTTAATTTCTACATTCTCAAGGACTGAGAGTCCCAGTGAATATAATCCCAAAGTCAATTACAGAGAAAAGAATATGTCAACGATGCTACCCTTTAGGTTAGGCATAAAAATTTCTCCTCTCATATTATTAGATTCTAGATCTATTAATTACTCTTATGTCTAACTTTTCTTATATTTAGAATCTTATAGAAATTTATCAAGTTTCCATTTTTCATCCCAACCTTCTATTACGGAAGCTTCAAAGTTAACCTCATTTTCTGGTGATGAGTTGAATCATTTTGGTCAAGACTTGTGCAGGATGAATAATTCATACCTTAATAAGTTCCTCTGAATAACCACCATATGCCAGGTACAGCCAAAAAGAAGACCAAAAAAAGCCGACACGATCACATATGTACATTTTAGTGGCAGTAGACAAACAACATGTGATTCAACAAGTAACAAGACAATCTGATTTACCAATAAATGCTGGTGATAATCAAAAAGGTCGGTGTCACAGAGAAGAGTGGGGCTGAGGGCAAAGGAGATCCCTGTGACAGTAGACTTTTTGAAGAGAGGGGACGGTCTAATATTTGGAAGGAAAAAGGTGGCTATGTCCAACTCTTTGAAAGACTAAGGACAATAATGTAAAAGTCACAAAGCAAAATAAAAGAGCATAAAGAGTGAAAGAGGGCAAAATGAAGCCAGTGTGGTTAAGAGCATGGGAAATTACGGGCATGCGGATAGATCTGCAAGGTTACAAAGACCAGCTTTCGTCCTTATCAACAGAAAAGCGTTTGCCCCAGCTAACTCCCAGATATATTATTTGCTTACAATTTTGAAGAATTCATCTTGAAGTGACCCCCAAGGACCAACTACAGAAGAAAGATCATAAAGTCCTAATTACCCTGTTACAACCCTGTTTCTGAACCCCATTTCTGCATGCCCACTGTCTAGATCCCTGCTGCTCTAAAGGAGGTGGAAACATTCAGATGGGCCCGTGCAGATGAGCATTGCCTTATTTGGAGTAGCTCTTTCGGGAAACAAAGCAGAAGCTATTTAATAATATTCCTCTTCAAAGTTATATGGCACTTTTCATCTAAGAATATCAGAGTGCTTTGTCACAATTAAATCATTAATCCTCGTGACAACTCCATCGAGAAAGTATCTCCTTTATTATCAGTGAGAACACTTGGCATTTCAATGCTTGCCTTGAGGATGCTACTCAATCATGTGCAGTTAATTAATGCCTACAACACATTCAGGAGGCAGGTCAGCATCCTGCTCCCCACTTACAGGTAAAGAAACTGAGGTCCCAAAGTTGTAGCCAGCCAATTTACACATAGGACAGTGGTGTAAGAAATTTACTCATAGGACAGTGGTGTCAGAAACTTGTTGCTAATTCTTTAAGACCCACTTTTCATGCACTGAGCTGTCAAACATTTAACTGCCATAAGTGTATACATGATTATAAAATCAACTAGACTGGCAACAACTTGAGGGCAGGAACCTATCCTTCTGTCTATTAATGTGAAGTTTTCACAATACTTCCACACACATTTTTCTTTTAACTTTATTATGATGTTATGATCTTGATGTCACCATTTTGCAAGAGAAAAAAATAGACTCTCAAAAAATATATGATTTTCCCATTGTCATAGGCTGCTAAACAAAGAAAGCAGGCCTGAATGCAGGAATTTTTATTTTAAGGATAATGTTCTTTTCTTTTTTCACCAGTGTTTTTCCTTTAAATGTTCAGATTATTGTTTTGAAGTGGTTTACCCTTAAATTCAACCCAAAGCATTTTGTTCTCTGACACCCAAAATGGTGCTGGTTATATGTTTATGACACCTACAAAGTTCTTTTGAGGCATGAACTTTGCAAGAAAGGTTACAATAAAAAAGTTTATTTCCACCTATCAAAAACAAAAGAAAAAAATACTGCCCTACTTTTCCTTCTTAACTCACCATGTTGCTATTCTAGTACACTCAAATCAGAAAAATAGAAACATTCCTAGGTATTTCCAACAGGGGCCATTTAATACAGGGTATTGATGTAAAAGATGCTGAAAGGCTGCAAGAATATAAGAGTGAGAACCAGATGCTCCTAAGGGAACTCAATGAACGAACCTCATGAGGCTGAAAAGCTGCTACAACACTGCAGTTAATTTAGATCTATAGGAGAGGTGTAGCCTCAGCAAACGACGGGAACACTGAAACTGTTCTGTTCTACACGAAGCTGAACATCACCATACACCAGCAATCACCACAGTGAGTGAGCCCAAAGCCTCAAATCCCTCTCTTCTTCCCACCTACTAATCCCTTTCCAGTGTCTCCTAATGGCAGAGGCCAACAGTAACCCAGTTGGCAAGGGAGACAGCAAATACAGTTTGCAGACTCCTGGCCCCAGCAGGACACAGTAAGGGTGGGTGGGTATGAGTCCAGAAGACATCAGAGAAATAAATGGCATGTTCTGCATTGTAAAGGCTTATGCAGATCAAGCAGTGATTGCTAAAGCTGAACTTAGCCCCAGATCTGTGCTGCGCAGGTCAGTGACCGAAGAGGCACTCTGAAGGTTACTCACCCAATCCACCAAAAATGCTGAAAGACAAAACTGCCTCCACCCCAGGGAAGCAGCATACCCTGAACTGAAAGGTTGGGGTTCTTTGTACCTCAGAGTCCCTAAGAGAAGAGAAGGAGCCCTGTCAAGCAAGAAGATGGCTGCCATTCATATACGAATATGTCATGTGAGTCCCTGAAAAGAAGCTAGATCTCTGCTATACTGAGAATAATAGTAAAGATATAAAGGAAAAGAGAACAATAGAGACAGACATATATGAGATTGGCCAAATTGTTGCAAGGAGTAATGTAGGAAGAAATGTGACCAGCAAGATGTAGGGTTAGAGAAAAGCCACGATGTGTTTTTAGAGTGAAACAAAGAAAGAAAAACTCAGGAATGATCTATTACCAAGGACAGAGGAGGAACAGAGACCCAAAATGGACTACGGAGCATGAAGAGGTTGACAAGCAGCCAGAAGAGCTTATAACGCGTCATGCACAAGGCTGACAAATGCCCATCAAGTTATGATGGCCAAAGCTCAGGAGAGCAAAAGCCAAGACCAACATGCTTCCTCAGTTTCCTGGGGATGATTAGCCGCCCAGGCTCTGAGACTTGGAAGTAAGCACAAAGCTTATTTATGGCCCAGGCTGCATCTCCATCCTACACCTCCACCCCCATCCCTGACTAACACCACACACTAGAGAAGTGTGTTTTTAGTTCTTCTCAATCATTATACACAGAGATGGTAATTGGAATACCCAGATTTTTAAGTAACTCAATCTAGTGCAGGCTTCCCAGACCTCCACATTAGATAATTTTCTAAAATCAGCACATGGTAGTTGCTTTGTTATCTCACTTCTTGCATTTAACATCTTCAAATGTTTCTTACCATCCTCAAAGGACAACTGAAATTAATTAAATACCTCAACTTCTTTCTTCTACCTATCTTCCCTTTATTTCCTAAGTTTCCAGACATACAAAGGTTACAGAGTTAGAGATCCTGCTCTCTATCACCAAATTCAAGTCATGAAACCTCCCTATGTGGCTGCAAAATCAATCTAAAAATGCTACATGGGTAAATGCAAATACAGCTGAAAAAAAACTTACAATGAATGGGGAGATACTTTTTCCTTTGCTCAGGATGAATTTACCTCAGCTCACTGGGAGTGCCCAATTAATGCAGCTTGATAGGTAATAAAGGGGGTGAATAACTGCAAATAAAATGCAAGTCTCATGAAAGCTGAGATTTCTAGCTGTGTATCCAGACCTATCTGTATGTGATTTGTGACACTGTCTTTAAGATAATAGAAATACTATGGTGTTTTCCCTATTCCCTACTATATGAGGTTTAATTTTCTTAGCAAAGCATTCTATTTCCTTCTGATCATAACACAGACTTAAAATTTCAGTTTCATCTTCCATTATCTCTACATACATAACAAGTTATATGCACTTCAGCAGATCTCAGAAACATGTCCTATTTCACTTTCCATGCACAAAACTCCACCCTACTCCCAATTCCTCATTCTCCACCTGCAAAATACTTTTCATACTTCAAGGTCCAGCTCTGCTATAGGCAGAATTGTGTCTCCTCCACTCTAGTAAAAAAAAATTACATTAAAGCCCTAATCCTCTATTGACATTTTTTGAAAAAGGGCTTTTAGGAGGTCATTAAGACTAAATGAAGTCATAAAAGTGGGATCCTAATCCACTGTGATTGGTAATCAATGACCTTTGGAAAAGAGGAAGAGAGAGAAAGAGATCACACTTTTTACACACAGACACTGAGGAAAGACCATCTGAAGACACATCAAGAGGGAATGGTCTGCAAGCCAGGTAGCGAACTCTGACCAGGAACTGAATCTATGGGCACCTTGATCCTGGACTTCCCAGCCTTTAAAACATTGAGAAGTAAATTTCTGTTGTTTAAGCCTTCTAGTCTAAGGTGTTTTGTTAAGATAGACAAAGCAGACTAACACAAGTTCCACTGAAGTCCCCTTGCCTGTTAATATTTCCATTGCTTTCTACCAGGAAAAATCCTTGTGGAAATACATATATGGGGGGAGAGAGAGAGAGTGAGTCAGTAATTGGAACTTGGGATTCTGTTATAAGCAGTGGAAACCCACTCTAACTCATCCAAGTACCTATACTACACCTTATTAGCATTAAGATTATATATGTACGTACCTCTCTCTCAGAAGACCGTGAACTCATTGGTCTTCCCTGAGCCTCAATCATATAGAGAAAAGCCCTATTATTATCCTCATACTCCTAGTTCTGATCCACATTAAATTGTTAAAAAAAAAAAAAGAAAGAAAGAAAAAAAATGGCTGCTAGATATAATTGAATTGAAGTAGGAGACATCTCACTGTGAATAAATTCTGAGGCAATGCAATGAATTCTTCACTCCTTCTCTTCCCAGCATAGGCTCAGCCAGCCCTTTTTCCTGTCTCTGTGATCAGCACTCCCATATCCTAGTTGTCCAAGCCTCTGCCACCTACCTCTACCCCACAACCCAAATCTATGCTTCCACTAAAGGCCACTCTTCATCCTCATTCACGTTCTTCTCTTCTCTTCTCTTGTCTTCCCTTGTCTTCCCTCCCCTCCCCTTCCCTTCTTCCCCTCCCCTCCCCTTTCATATCTCTCTCTCCCTCCCTCCCTCCCTCTCTCTCTCTCTCTCTCCCTCTCTCTCTCTCCCCGCACACACACCACTCCAGTCACTTTCAACACCTATTCCAACAACACTCAAGGGAAACAAGGGATGGGGGAAAGGGAAGGGAGGGAACAGGAATAAAAAAATTAAAAAGAATGGAGGGAAAACAATAGAAATAAAGTTTTGTAAAGGGAGAAGGGAAGAAGGATTGAAGGGAAGGGAGGGGAATGGGGGGGAAAGCATTAAGATATAACATATTCAAGTAAAAATTCCCTATGATTATTAGAACAAAAGGCCAAAAATGTGCCAATAAAAAAAAAAATTGTAAACTGATCACGTGACTCAGATCTTGCCTCCCTTCTTCTTCCTCTCCCATCTGTATCCAGAGTGATGACTTAATACTGCAAATCTGATCCCGCTGTTTCAAGATTAGAAACTTGGTTGGCTTCCCACTGCTCTCAGGTTCAAATCCACATGCCTATCACAAGCCCTAAAAGATCTGGCCTATGCTTCATTTTGCCAACTTCATTTTACTCTACTCTGGCTTTCAACTCCATTTACAACACCTCTAGACCACCGCCAGCGTCTCTAACACAGTGCATGCACCTCTTGGGGCCACCAAAGACACTACTCCACTTCAAATGCCCTGCCTCCAATTTTTCATCCCCATAAATCTTTCTCCCCCTTCAGCACTCAATTCAGCCATCATCTCCTCCAAGACACCTTCTAATTCTCCCTCTGTCACCCAATCTGTTATCAGCCCCTCTTCCGTAACTCCGAAACAAGCCAAATTTATCTCTCTCATGGCACTTGTCATCCTGTATTATCTTCAACTATTTATATGTCTTTCTTCCAGGCTTTCAACCACCTTCTGGCAGCCACCTGATGTGGGAACTTTGTCATACTCACCAATGAATGCCCAAGACCATACTGTAGACTACAAAAACTCTTTAAAAATAAGTCAATGAATTAATGAAGAAAATATTGGACAGTCAAAACATCCCAGCTTCCATCTTCTTCTGCTCATTTAATGATTTACCAACAATGTATTCTTTCCCAAGTTATAGAATTATAACAAATTAATTCATTCAGGATACACAAAACAATTCCCTAAAGCTCACAGAAGTCATTATTAAACTATTCTTAGGTAGCTCAACTTCATACTTCACTTCTGTACTTACATTTTTCAGTTACACTGAGTGTCTGCATGTATTTAAAGATGTATTTTTACTTTGCAATGGTTGGCCAGCCATTATGTAAAAACACAGACTCTGGGTACATTCAAAAGCAAGTCCTGACACATTTCCCTGTTCCTCTAATCTCAGTGGGAAAAGAGAAGATTCCTAAGCAAGGAGGGAAGTGAAGTATTCCCAATTCTCTCACTCCCAGCTGCACACTAGTAGAAAGACAGGTGCATTTCTCAGTCTGCAGGTCCCCAGAGAGCATGGCGAACACAGCTCCTCATCAGCTTATCCCCTTAGGGAAAAACCACAGCACTCCAAGCCTCAGGCTGCCCTGGAGAGACAGCCTCAGGACACTCTGTTACAACCAGGACAATGGAAACCATCCTCCCTCTTATGGAAAACGGCCAGGGATTCAGGAGCCAGCTTGCAAGGGCACAAGTAAACATACCCTATACACACACACACACACACACACACACACACACACACACACATACCCTACACACACAGCCATTCAATCCCTTCAAAATATTTACCTAAGAGACACCACACTGTTATAATTTTAATATTGTATGGCATTAGGGTTGCCAGATAAAATATTGGACTCCCAGTTAAAATTGAGTTTCAGGTGAACAACAAATATTTTAAGTATTTCAGTTGAGCAATGAAGAATTTTAGTATAAATATGATCCTTCCAATACTTGAGACACATTTGTACCAAGAAAATTATTCACTGTATATCAGAAGTTCAAGTTTTATGGGAAACTTGTATTTTTATTTCTTAAGGCTGCTAACTCCATATGGTACAATTCATACTGCGGCACACAACTAGGCTAATTTTCACTTTTCAAAGTGTACAGACTTCAACTAACTTAGTGGACAAAGTAACTAAGGACAATAGTTTCAGTGTAAAGAAATAAACCCAAAGGTTATTATTTGTACCAATACAATGACTCCAGGAAGGCATGTAGCTTGGGTTTATATTCTGTTTGTTGATTTGTTTGTTTCAGTGAAAAACTTTAAGTCACAGTAGTCCTTTTCTTCCCTTTCATTTAGGAACTGTTTCATCCAACTCAAGCCACCAGCTTTGTCCAAGGGACAAGTATTAAAGACAGCAGTAGTCTGTGAGACATTCACTCTTCTTTCAGAATCATCAAAAGCTGGCCCTGTTCTGCCTGAGAGTTCACCCTCTAATTCCTCCAGATCCCTTCCGGATCTAAAGGTGAGTGAGAAACTACACAAGCCAAAAAAGAGAACTAGGTTGTGTGAGCAAAAGACACTACGGGAATTCTCCTGGGGCTCCTCAAAAGAAAATGAACCCAACCTTCTGCATTAGTTAGCTTGACTCATTTGCTGTTCATGGCAGAGACTGAATTACAGCTGCCTATAATAGTTAAACAGGAATGTTTTCTTTGGCTCATTGCTCCGTGCTCAAATTTCCCCTGTAGTAACTGACACCATCCCTAGCACCCTAAATAGCAAAAACGTGAGCCTCATTGTCTCTGCTGGGCCTTCACAGGCTATGGGACGAGGGTTTTCTATGGGTCCTCAGATAAGTACCATGTCATTTGCCTTTCATTTTCTGTGTACCATCTTTAAAAAAAAAAAAAAAAAAAGTCTAATTTCAAAACGTATTTTTAAGTCAGAAAATAAGATTATTTAAGTCCTTTTTCTAAAGCAGAGACATCCTCTTCTATCTTCTTGATGCCATCTGCAGCTTTAAAAGCAATCCCCTTGTGTCTGTCACAGTGACTCAGAAAACTAGGCCAGTGATGACTGTCATTTAGTGGCTCTGTGGCATATGCACCCTACCACCTTTCATTTCTATGCTTCAAAACACTAAGTGGGCCACACTGAGACATCTTTCTATCACAAAGTACTCCATGTAATGGCTTTGGAACCTTGAGAGAGAACAGAAGAGGTAGGGAGGAATGACTTTTGCATAATTGCTGTTTATTTCTGTGGCAAGTCACTAGTTGGAAAAACATGTATTTGAGGGACATTTAAGGTTTGGCATTTCAGTCCTTGACTTTGGTCCTTGGAACTGCCGTTTGTGTGGTGACATTTGAAACTGGCCTGCCTGGTTGCCAGACAGCAGCCACTTTGGCAAGAAGTAGCCCTGGAGGGAAGAGAGGAGGCTGTCTCCAAAGAGGGAGGAATGAACGTCTGCCCGGGTGGCTGGATCAGCCCGAACACGCGCCTGTGTTCAAAAGGTCTCTGCTATCTTGTAAAGCCAGAAAAAGTGAGCTATTCCAGAGGAGGTCAGAGCAAAATGTACTAGAATGTGTGGGGAAAGTGGGAGGAATAGTTTTTTTTTAATTAATCTTATTGGTACATTTTAGGTATACAATATAATGACATTCATCATTGGAAATTTGCACCTTTACATAATCTCTCTTGGTTCTTCTTTTTCCCCATTCCCTGCCCTCCCTTCAACCCCTCCAACCCTCCCTATTTGCTAAGATTTTGTTTCCATTTTTTCCTTTTCTCATATTAATTCCATTCCCTTCTTTCCTTTCCCTTACTCCTCTCACTTCCGCTTCCCCTTTGCCCCTTTTCTTCCTATTTCACATTATCTATTATACATTTTAGTCCTTATTTACACTTTCAGTTTCTCAGGCTAGAAAAACTATTTGGTATTGACACGTGTGTCCTATTTATTTCACTTAAAAGTATCACCTCAATGTGCATCCATTTAGCTATAAATGTCTCTAATTTCTCATTTTTCATGGCTGAGTCGTACTCTGTATTATTTTAAAAACCACATTTTCTTTATCCAGTCTCCAGTTGATGGGCAACTGGGCTGCTTCCAAGTTTTAGCTATTATGAATTGTGCTGCTATGAACATGGGTGCACATATATCACTGTGGTATGATTCTTTTAATTCTTTGGGGAAGATGCCCAGCAGTGGAATAGCGGGGTCAAATGCGACTTCCAGTCCTAGTTCTTTGAGGTATCTCCATACTGATTTCCACAGTGCTTGCACCAGTCTACACTCCCACCAGCAGTGGAGCAGGGTTCCTCTTTCCCCACAGCCCCACCAGCATTTGCTATTGGTTGATTTCATGATAACAGCCATTCTTCCTGGAGTGAAATGGAATCTCAGCATTGTTTTCATTTGCATCTCCCGAATGACCAGTGATGTTGAACATTTTCTCATATGTGTATTTGCTATTTCTACTTCTTTGTCTGAGAAATGTCTGTTCATTTCAGATGCCCATTTTTGCATTGGGTCTTTAAATTTGGGAGGTCTGATCTTTTTAAGTTCTTTATAGATTCGAGATAGTAGACCTTTGTCTGAGGAAGAGCAGGTGAAGATTTTTTCCCACACTGTGGGTTGTCTCTTCACACTGCTGGTGGTTTCTCTTGCTGTGCAGAAGCTTTTTAATAAGAAGAGATCCCACTTGTTGATTGTGTGTGCTAGTTCACGGGCAACTGAGGTTTTGTTCATAAAATCTTTTCCTACACCGATGTCTTCAAGGGTTCTACCTGACCTCTGTTTTCGCTGGTTCAGCATTTCTGTTTTAATATTTAGATCTTTAATCCACTTCAACTTTAGTGCATGGTGAAAGATACAGGTCTAGTTTTAATCTTTGGTAAGTTGAAACCCAATTTTTCCAGCACCATTTATTGAAGAGGCTATCTTTCCTCCAGTGAGGGTGTTTAGCCCCTTTGTCAAAGATGAGGTGGCTGAGTGTGTCTGAAGTTGTTTCTGCATCTTCTAATCTGTTCCACTGGTCCTCAAGTCTGTTTCTTTGCCAGTACCATGCTGTTTTTATCACAGTAGCTTTGTAGTAGAGTTTCAGGTTGGGGGTTGTAATACCCCCTGCCATGTCTCTGTTACCTAGAATTGCTTTTGCTATTCTAGGTCTCTTCTTCTTCCAAATGAATTTTTGGATTGTTTTCTCAAGGTCTGTGAAGTATGCTGCTGGGATTTCAATTGGGATTGCATTGAATCTATATAGCAATTTCAGAACTATTTTCACTATGTTGATTCTTCCTCCCCAGGAGCAAGGGATGTCTTTCCATTTTGTGGTACTGTTTTCAATCTCTTTTCAATGTGCTATAGTTTTCAGAGAAGAGGTCTTTGATTTCTTTTGTTAGTTTGATTCTTAGGTATTTCAGTTTCTTGGATGCTATTGTGAAGGGAATTCTTTGTGCTATTTCTCTCTCAGTGAGTCTGTTGTTCATGTAGAGGAAAGCTATTGATTTTTGTGTGTTGACCTTGTATCCAGCTACTCTACTGAATTTGGTTATTAAGTCTAGAAGACTTTTGGTGGAGTTCTTGGGCTTTTCTATATAGAGTATCGTCTCATCTTCAAATAATAACAATTTGATTTCTTCATTTCCTATCTTTATTCCTTTTATTGCTTTCTCTTATCTAATTGCTGTGGTTAATGTTTCCAAGACTATATTGAACAGGAGTGGTGATAGTGGACATCCTTGTCTTGTTCCTGATTTTAATGTGAAGGATTTCAGTTTTTGACCATTTAGGATGATACTGGTTGTTGATTTTTCATAGATGGCTTTTATTAGATTGAAGTAGAGACCGTCTATTCCAAATTTTTGTATGGTTTTTATCATAAATCCACGTTAGATTTTGTCAAATGTTTTTTCTGTATCTATGAAGATGATCATATGGTTTCTGTCTTTGGCTGTATTGATATACTGCATTACGTTTATTGATTCATGTATGTTGAACCATCCCTGCATCCCTGGGATGAATCCCACTTGGTCAGGGTGCATGATCTTCTTCATGATCTGCTGCATTCTATTTGCCAGTATCTTATTAAGGATTTTTGCATCCATGTTCATTAGTGAGATTGGCCTATAGTTCCCTTTTTCAGTTGGGCCTTTCTGTGCTTTGGGGATCATGGTGATGCTTACTTCCGGTAATGAATTCAGGGGTATGGCTTCCCTTTCAATTTCATTGAAGAGTTTAAACAATAGTGGCAGTAGTTTCTCTCTAAATGTCTTGTATAATTCAGCAGTGAAGCCATCAGGGACCGGGATTTTCTTAGTTGGTAAGTTTTTAATTACATTTTCAATTTCATTGATTGATATTGGGTTGTTTAGAAATTTTTAAGTCTTCTTCATTCAACTTTGGTAATTCATACGTATGTAGGAATCTGTCCATTTCTTCTGTTTTACATCTTATTGGCATATAGGTTCTCAAAGTAGGTATTGATGATCCTCTAGATTTCTTCTGGGTCTGTTGTAATTTCACCCTTTTCATTCCTAATTGCATGGATTTGGACCTTTTCTTTCCTTTTTCTGATAAGGTTGGCTAAGGGTTTGTCAATTTTGTTTATTCTCTCAAAGAACCAACTCTTAGTTTCATTGATTTTTTTGTATCATTCTCTTAGTCTCCATTGAATTGATTTCTACTCTGATCTTTATAATTTCCTCCCTTGTATGAGACTCGGGTTTGTCCTGCTCTTCTTTTTCTAGAAGCTTGAGGTTCAGCATCAGGTTGTTTAATTGGGCTCATTCTCTTTTCCTAATAAGAGTATTCACTGCTTTGAATTTTCCTCATAAGACTGTTTTCATTATGTCCCATAGATTCTGATATGTTGTATTGTCATTGTCATTTAATTGAAGGAACTGTCTGATTTCTTCAATTTCCTCTGTGACCCATTGGTTATTCATAAGTGTGTTGTTCAATTTCCATGTGTTTATGAAATTCTTGCAGCTTCATTTGCTATTGATCTCCAATTTCATCGCACTATGGTCTGATAATATACAGGGGATAACTTCAATTCCTTTGCACTTACTTAAACATGTTCTATGAGTGAGTATGTGGTCTATTTTAGAGAACAACCTATGTGCAGCCTATGTGAAAACCTATGTGAAAAGAATGTGTATTCTGATTTTGTGGGGTGGAACACTCTGTAAACATCTGTTAAGTTCATTTGTTCAAGACTTTGAGTTCTAGTATTTCATCATTATTTTTTGTCTAGTTGATCTATCTATTTGTGTCAGTGGGGTATTGAGGTCCCCCACTACTATTGTATTAGTGCTTATTTGATTTTTCATGTCTGTTAGTATTTGTTTCATATAGTTAGGCATACTAGTTTGTGGTGCATATATGTGTATGATTGTCATCTCTTCTTCTTGGATTTTTCCCTTTACAAGGATGTAGTGTCCTTCTTTGTCTCTCTTAATCAGTTTTGGTTTGAAATCCATTTGATCTGCAAAGAGGATAGCTACTCCTGCTTTTTTTCAGGTTCCTCTAGCATGGAGTACTGTTTTCCACCCTTTAACTTTCAGTCTATGAGTTTCCTTTTGAATTGTGTTTCCTGTATGCAGCATATTGTTGGATTTTGCTTCTTGACCCATTCTGCCAGTCTATTTCTTTTGATTGGTGAATTGAGACCATTAATGCTGATGGTTATAACTGATATGTATTGACTCATCATTGTCATGACATTTTCTTTTTGTTGGATTCTCTCCCTTTGCGTTTAATTTCTTGTCATTCCCAATGGATTCATCCTGCTGGGCTTCCTGGGATTGTGATCTTCAATGTCTTTTCCTAGGATATTATCTAAAAATTTTTGGAGTGCTGGTTTGGTATTCATGAAGTTCCTAAGGTGCTCTTTGTCATGAAAGTATCTTATTTCTCTATCAAATTTGAAAGATAGTTTTGCAGGGTACATCAATCTGGGTTGGAGGCTGTTTTCTTTTAGGGCTTGGAATATGTCACTCCAAGCTCTTCTTGCCTTGATGGTTTATGGTGAGAAGTCTGCTGTGATTCTGATGGGCTTTCCTTTGTATGTGATTTGTTTCTTTTCTCTAATTGCTTGTAGAACTTTGTTCTTCTGTTGGGTTTCTGGAATCTTAACAATGATATGCCTATGTGTAGATTTTTTTGATGAAGGCTATTTGGAGTCTTATAAGCCTCACTTATCTGTATGTCAAGCTCTTTTCCCCTGCTTGGGAAGTTTTCTGCCATTCTTTCTGTGAAGAGATTTTTTATGTCATCTGCACTCTCTCCTGTTTCTTCATTGAGCCCAATCAGTCTTATGTTATTCTTCTTTGCATTGTCTAGTAGCTACTGGATTGATTTCTCTGGTCCCTTACTATTTTAAAGTAATTTTTCTTTTCCTGTTCACTAATTGCAATTTTATCTTCTATATCTGAAATCTGTCCTCACGTTGGCTTGCTCTGCTGCGTAAACTTTCAATGGAGTTTTTAATCTCCTGGAAATCTGTTTGTATCTGTTTTATGGATTCCATTTGTTTCCTATGTTGGGATTCCATCATGTTCCTCAGCTCCTTAATTTTTTTATCTGTGTCCTCTCTAGATTTATTAATCATGTCTTGCACTATGGGCACAATCTCTGCTGATATCTGAGAAATTATTTCTGATTTCATTTTTTCCAGATCCTCTTTTGTTGCCAGTTCAGGGAGTCCAGGTGGTTGAGTATCAGAATGTTCCATCGCATTTCCCATTGGGATTGCTCTAGGTGATCTGGAAGTCTGGTTTTGAGACTTATTTATGTGTCTTCTCATTTCAGTGTGTGTTGGGGGGATGTGTACTGCTGGTGCCTGCGCAGCTTACCTCCTCTGCACTGAGGGTAGCTCTGTTCCTCAGCACTGGAGGGGGGGGGGGGTATGGTGTCCCAGAAGGTTTACCTCCACTGTCAGGAGGAATGCCTTTTAAAGAAGCATGAAAGAGCCCAATTATAGGATAAGTATGGTACTTTCTCTCTAACACCCTTACACCTTCTTCTCAGTTCATCTGAGCACAGAACGCAGAGTCTGCCCAGACCATGGCTGTTCTGAAGACCTCATGCTAACAGAGCCCCCTTTCCTCATTTGCCATCTCCTCTCTTCTCTTTAAATTGAAGGAAGTAAAGAGAAGAATTGAAGCTCTGTGCTTGAGTTTTTTTATTATCTCTTACCACTGTAACTCTGCCACCTTTCCCATTCACACGTTTCCCTTTCTTGACCCCCCAAAAGACTTAAGATAGGCAAGATAAGAGTCAAAGAGCACGGATGAGACAGGAGAGGCCTGAAAGACTCTCAAAGAATTGCAGCTTAAGTTTTCATTCCCTATGAAGCTGGAAGAAATTGAAACAATCCTAAAGAAAGAAGACATTGGACTTTCCCCTGTGTTATAGCTTAGCTCTAGAATGTCCCCCATTAGCCTCCTGTGTTTAGAGGTAGGGTATTGGGGAACGTGATTTAATCATGGGGGTACCATACTGAAAGCAGAAAGCACTGTTAAGTGATGGGTGTGGTCAAAAAAGTTGGGACACTGAGGGCATCAACTAGTGTATCTTCTCCCCCAGCTCTTCACTTTGGTCTCTGCTTCCTGAGAGCCATAACCTGAGCAGCTTTCCTCTGCCAGGCCCTCCCCCCATGCTCTTCCTGCCTTGGAGCCAGTTGACAATGGACTGAATCCCCTAAAATCAGTGAGCCAAGATAAACATCTCCTTTTTAAGTTGTGGGCATCAGGTATTGTATCCAGTGATGGAAAAGTGACTAAGACACTCTCTGCTGTAATAATATAATAATAATAATGATACAGTCAGCTCTTTGTATCTGTGGGTTCCATATCTATTGATTCAAAATATGTGGGGAAAAAATTCCAGCAAGTTTCAAAAAGCAAAACTTAGCTCCACCTTGTTCTGTGCACTACACTGAATCCACACAAATGAAGTAATGTGCAGGAACACCTGTTGTAACTTCCCACCATGGAGCACATCTGCAGTCTTTCCAGCACTTGTTGCTAGAGCATTGTTCACCACACATCTCACATTTGTACACTGTATCATTAGGCCTGCAATACTCACATCTGTATTAACATTACAGACTTTTTCCTTATCCTTATTCCTTGAACAATGCTATATAACAGCTATTTACAGAGCATTTACACTATATTAACTATTGTAAGCAATCTAGAGATGACTTAAGGCATGCCAGAAGATTTGTGTATGTCATATGCAAATACTGTGCCATGTTATACCAGAGACTTGCACATCCATAGATTCTGTATCCCTGAGGGGTCCGAGAACAAACCCTAGTGGATTCCCAGGGATCACTAGAATAGCAAACACTAATACAAAGCCTAAACTGCCTTGAGCACTTCACATATGTTAACCTGTTTAATCCTCACACACCCCATAGATGCTAATATCATCCATTTTAGCAGACAAAGAGACAGACCCAGAGAAAATGGCTTGTACAATATCATCCAGCATATATATTGCCAAAGTGGTTCCAAGAGAACCAGTCCAAGCCAGCAGCCTCATCCTTCCACTTCCAGGCTGCCTCCAATGGGTTCATTTCTGCCCACATTCTCCTACTCTTTGTTAACATCCTGTTTCTTTTCTCTTGGGGCTGAAATATGGAGAGACAGATTTACTGTTTTGCAGATTTCACTGAATTTTCTCAGGGTCCAGATATAGGGTCTATAACAACAGTAGACAGTTCCAGTTTTAATCTACAAATCAAGGTCTTTCCCCAGTGTACCTGCACCAGTCACTTGGGGCTCAAACAGAGAAGCAGCATGAATAAGACTGAACCCTGACTGACTGATACCAAATGGGATGAGGTGAGTTGGGGTGGGCTTGCTACAGAACTAGAATGTGGCAATCTCAAAGGCTGGTCAAGCCATCCTCATAGTGCTCTTGTCCTCAGGAGTCCTGCTAAAGCCTGAAAATGGAATTAATCAGGAATTTTTCAATTTCATGGAAGCAGGAAAAGTTGGAATCCCACAAGGATGGTATAAAGTCTGTGAAAGTTCTAGTTGACTCTGATCTTAACTTCGATGGTTTGGATGACCTGCAGTAGCTGAGGAGGGAACAGGTAGTGCGTGTCATAGAGCTAACACACACACATGGCCCTAGAGTTGGAGGAGGTGAAGGAAGATCTGGGGAAAGGATAGAGATACCACCCACCACTGCCTCTTGCCAATGAGGTAAGCCAGCAGAAAAGGAACAACACACATGAGCCACAGTATGGCTGCTGCTTCAATGTCACCCTTCAGACCTCCCACGGGGACATCTCTAATGGCCTTCTCTATCTAGCTGTATACAGAGAAAGGCGTTCTGAACACTGATTCAATACTTTACAGAGCCAACCATACACCCTAACAGAACCTGCTTCATGCCACAGCCATTTTGTAATTATCTCATCATCTAACTAACTCCACCACTCAGTCAATGTAGGAGGCAGAAAGGCAAAATGGTTGATATGTATACCTGGAGCCACAGAGGTGTAGGTTCAAATCCTAACCCCATGAGTCATTTGCCTCGTGACTTCTATAGATTTTAATTTTCTTATTTGTAAATAGAGGTGACAATCATGCTGTCTCCATTGACTCCTGTCAGGTTGAATTGAGACAGTACCTATAAAGTAGAAGGGTCTATGTTCAGTGCCTAATAAACATTTACTAGTATTTGTACCTAATATAAAGTAACATATATAATATAGAATTATAACTATGGAATAATAAAGCTAATAGCACTTATTAATGTTTTATAAATTTTTAGTAAATTATACAATGACTAGATTAATTGAAAGAACATCTCCTAATCTAAATAAAATTCTTTACTTGCTGGGCCACAAAAACTTCCAAGGTCTTCTAATCAGTATCCTTACATACTCAGAGATTTCACATAAGAAAACCTAATATTAAAATTAAAAACCTTAATAAAATGTGATAGATTCTCTTGAGTATTTGAGTGGTTTTCATTAAGGATCTTTGATCTAAATATGCTCATTTTAAGTCAGGAGAAATCATAACAGGAAGACAATGGAAAAGAAACACACATTGGATCTAACCAAAAATTTAAGTTTATGATTTGTGAACGATTTGATCTCTGTGTGTTAGAAAATCAAAATTGGTATGAACCATAGAAGTAGTTTAATCCAACCTCGCTCTGATCCATCAATCTTTTCTAGACCATTCTTGATTACTCTGGGACTTGGAAACATCAAGTGATAAGAAACTCACTCCACCTAGAGGCAGACCAATCCATATGGAGACAACTCCAATTTTAAAAATATTATTACTTACACACTTCCTCTTTGTAACTCAGAGATGCTGGTCATTTTTCTGACCCTGTTAGCCACACAGAGATGTATAGCGCCTTGGTCTTTGAGAATCTGGTTAACTCTGTGGACCTGCTCCACCCAAAAGTATAACTGCTTTCCTAACACAAACTCTGCACACAATCTCAGAGGCTTCTCAGACTTCCTTTACTCTGGTAACCAATCCTCCACCCAATCTTCTCTCTTTTAGCCAAGGGCACCTCCCAGTTCCTCCTCAGTGTTCTTTTGTGCAGAGATTCACCAACTGCTTTTTGGCACAATTTCAAAATTCCTTGGTATGAGGCATAATCTCCATGAACTGGCTCTTTCTGATGTTCCTCTTAATAGGTTGCACTCAGAAACAAACACAAAGCTAAAAAGGTGACCTAGGAAGTACAGGATATAGTAAAATCATCACCATTTGTTCCGTTTGTGTTATGATTCAACAAGGCCAAGATTGCATGGCTTTCTTATAAGCCATATCATGATGCTAGCTTGATTTATATTAAGTGGGTCTCAGTTTCCCGTTTTGCAGAATAAGGCGATTGGATTACTGGATCTTATCATACACCTCTAAACTTTAAGAGTTTCCAAAAAGGACCCTGTGAGTATGATAATCTCACCAACACCTTCCAAGTTCCTATCATTGGCTAAGGCAACATAGAAGCTAACAGCATAGACATATGGGGTAAGTTGGTGTGTTTTTTTAACTTTGACCCTAATCATAAGTGTACAATGGGAGGATTTGTGTCATTTATTAAATACCAAGTTGAGAGGATAAAAGATTTTCCTACGTTACCTCTGGAGATTATTCAGGTTAATAAAGAGCTTTCACAAACATTAATTCAAACCACTGTGTCTTGCTTAGAAGACTAGTACTATTGAAGCTTTATTACACCATCTTAATTAATGTTCAGCAAAAACACTGTATTGCCTTATCAGTCTCTCAGAAATGAGGGTTCTCCATCATTACGAAGCTCATCACTTAGTATTTATGCATGTGTAGGAAGCATATGAATTTGTAGGCGTCAGTTCTGCTAGGGTTCTACAGCTGAGCTTCATTAATTTAAAGGACTTGAGACCAGATGTGTTGTAAAGTGGCGATTTATCTAGATTAGTCATCACACATTGATAGCCCCATTCTTTTTGCAAAATGCACAGCACATTCCAATCCTAAGAAGCCTCACATTATGAATTCCTTTCACTTGGATGAGTGTTTCATTTGCCTGCTAATATAAAATTCACCGAGGTAGCAGGTAGCAATAGGAGCTGTTGGGAGTTCTAGTTCAATGCCCCACAATCCCATTGCAGTAAGACTAATGACAAAGAGGGCACCCTAGAAGAACCCACTTATCTATTTGGCATAACAGACGGCTTTTTGCATATGTGAAACATGTGTACAGGGTTTACAATGGTTTGGGATAAATTTGCAAATCTGACCATCAGAGACCGGGACTATTTCCACGGTGGTTCTCTAAGTACTTCGCAAAAATGCCTCAGAGTGCTCAGCAGGGAAAGGGAATGTAATAATTGTGGGAAGACTGGACATTATATTAGAGTGAGCTCTTTGGCACAAAAGAATGATGTCTGTGAAATGCTAGTTTCAGATCATATAATTTCCATCACACTGCTTTGAGGATACACAATGAGGGGACAACAGGCAAGCAACATTGAAATCTGAACAACCCCCTCGGGGTTCTACATCCAGTAAGGGGAAGGGGAAGGCGGGCAAGTGAAGGCTCAAGGTCACCTCATGAACTGCGGAACTGTAACTCCCGGCTTCCAGACTGGAAGCATGGCATTTTGGTTCATCAAGGCATGAATGAGGGCTATATTTCTTTTAAAAGCTGTGCCACCCAAATTCACAATGATTAGTTTGAATGAAAAATACAATAGAATATCTTTCAGAGAGAAACAGAGAAGCCATTTTGAAAAACTGAAATGAGATCCGGTCATCTCCTGGAGAATGTATTGTCTTGGAGCCAAGAAAGTATCTAACTGAAGTTTGCCTCAAGCCACAGCCTCCCCTTTCCAAGTATAATTTTTTTTAAAAAAAAAAAAAAGGAAAACCCCACTACTTAGTACTTGCTTCCATATTCCCTTCAACTAATACCTAAAACCACACAATTAGTAAGTGGTAGAAGTGGTGCTCCGAAGCATCCCATCAGACTATGAAACATGTGTTTCACTCATCTCTACCCTACTCACGAGATAATTTTTAAAACACTTTTATGGGCAAATATTTTTACCTCAATGCACTGCTCAGGATAGACTTGGCTAGGTTGCAATAACAAATAGTACTTTAAATCTTACTGGCTTCATAAGTTACACAGCCCAATGTGGATCATGTAGTTCTTCCAGGAACCTTTACTCCAAGTAGCACACAAGGGAGCCATACAGCTTCCATCTTTAACTACACCATCTGAAAACACTGGTTCCCAAGATCTCTGCAGTATAAAATTCAAGACAAGGTCATCGTAATAATGTTCATGTCACATGCCTCTGCTCTGATGACTTAGGGCACGAAAATGCAGAATGCCAATCTTTGAGTTTTTCTGATGGGAGGCAGGGTTCTGCTTCTCAATATAATGGCAGATTCTCTCCCCAATACCAAGGAAGATTGGAAGCTAAACACCCATCAATATTAATAAATATCCACTATATCTACTAAAGATAGCCTAATATGCTAGAAGGTATATGAGACAAAATAACAATACATCTCTACACATTTTAAGGAAAATGATATTACAATCTTCTGAGATTCATCTATGGAACAGGGTACAGTGTCAAGAATAATATGGAGAGAAAGCAGGACAAGTGTCATTTGTAGAATTAGCTAGTCTCAAAATTGCATCTGGTACATTCCCAGTTCCACCTGACTGATAAAGACAACTAAATCTCACTTACTAAAAAATAAATTATTCTCTTACTATAAAATTCAAAGATAACGGTTTTTCTCTTGAACATATTTTTTCAACCATTCTTGTAACATCATTGAAATTTAGTTTTCTGACCTAAAAAAATTACCATAATGTGTTATAAATTTCCTGGATGCTCAGATAAATAGTATTTTCCCCCTTTTATTAATCCTTGGTCACTTTTTACTACATTCAGCAAGTAGTAGTATACCTGCTACAGGGTGGTCTCGTGGCTCATTCTTTCTTGGACTTCAGCCTCATGGTCAGAACATCCCCATCACCCCCAGGCCAAGTGTGGTGTCACACACCTGCAGTCACAGCACTCAGGAGGCTGAGCAAGGATGATCATGAGTGAGGGAAGCGTAGGCTATACAGTGAGACCCCATCTGAACAAACACAAAAAACGAAAAAGTAAAGTCACAGTCACTTCTCCATATGATTTGATGAAATCAAATCATCTTCTCCAAAGATTTGATGAACTCTTTCACTATTTTAATGAATGATAATTTACTGGTATATTATTCCTCCAAAGTAAAGCACTATATATAAACACTGGCCCACACTGTCTCAAATCAATGTATGAATGAAAAATAAGAATTTAGACACTAGTGCACTAGGCCCAGAGAGCAATTATATAGTAAAGGACTATTATATACAAGCTCAGCACTATTGACAATTTTTTCTTGACAATTTACAGCTAAACAATTCTTTGTCACAGGGATGCTGTTCTTTCCACCTTAGGATGCATTTCTTGCCTCTAATGACAGTAATATCCTCCTTTCCTCTCCAATTGTGATTGTCAAAAGTGTCCCCAGTAGGTAGGATAAAATCGTCCCATCTACCATGCCTACTACTGAGAATCACTGAAGTATGAAAGGAATACTTTCAGTCTCTTTATGGCAAATACTAACATTGCCTTCCCAACCTGAGCAACCTAACAAGACCCTGTCTCAAAGTACACAGTAGAAAAGGGCTGGAGATACAGTTCAGGGCAAAGGCCCTGGGTTCAATCTCCAGTATCAAAAAAAAATTTTTTTTCAGTAACCTTTTCCTTCTTTCCTCATTCATTAAATATATATTGTGCCCAAAAAACTATATGAAAAATGGCAAACATGTATACTATAGCTTAGCATTTATGGGAATAAGAAATGTAAACCTCAGATCAGAACTACATTAAAATTACTCCCATGTAAAAGGATGCATTCATTTGCTAACTTGACCGACATTTATTGAATGCTTGATCTGTGAAAGTTACTCTGACTATTAAGGGGGATAGACAGATGAGATCAAAATTTATTCTGCCCTAGACTTGACTATAGTGGAACAATGAGAAAGCACAGGAAATTACTCACATACACATGTTTGAGTTGTACAAATAACAAGTGTGGTGTAGCTAGACTATTATGAGAGTCTGGATGATGTCATTATTGCTGGCAATATGTGGCAACCAAGGGAAGCTCCATTATCCAGGAGTAACATTTCAACTGAGCCTAGCATTTGTTTAGCCTGCGTGATGACATGTGTTAAGAGACAAGATGCCGCAGAAGGGTAGACTGAGCAAAGATGCTAAGACCCTCCAAAACTTCAGCTTGACTGGAATGCTGGGCATGTCAAGGGTAGTAAAGGCCACAGAGACAACAGAGACCATGGCCAGATCATGAACACTCGTGGTTAGAAAGCAAAAAAGCTCTTTGGCACAAAAGAATGATGTCTGTGAAATGCACCAAGAGCATTTCATGCACAAAAAGCAAGAAAAGCACAAAAAGGCAAATGAAAATCAAAAAAGATAAAGATTTTAAATGTTATCAGTTAAAGAATGCACCTACTTCCTTAAGGTCAAAAGAAAGGTAAAAACAAAAGGGAGAAAGGAGTATCCAAACACTTTGATCTAAATGTTTTAAAATGTTAATTTGATTGCTTTAATTATCTTCTCTATGAAGTGTTTCAAGGTGAGAAATTCATGAAATATTATGTAATCTCTTTCACCCTTTTCAGCACCACAAAGTTGATATATCTACAAACTATAAACAAGAATAGGTTAGAAATACTCTAGGTAATATTTCTTAAACCTTTACTCCTTACCACCTCAGGAAAACTCTTATACAGAGCTTATTTTCTTTAAGGTTTGTGCAAGTTGTCAACCCACAAGTAAACGTAAGTAGTGTTAGCTTTTTAAATAAAGATGATTTGGTTTCTAGTCATCCTCCCAAGTTGATTCAGTAATTCAACATAGATTCTGTTCTCAAATTATAGCATAAATCATTTACTATATAGTAGGTGGTTTAATGATTTCACAGAAAATGTAAAATCAATTTCAATGCAAATGTAACTTCAATAGAAATCACCACTTCCCCCATTTATCAACTGTATGACTTTGGAGATATTGTCTAACCTTTCCAAGTCTGTCTCTTCATAAAAAAGTGAAATAACCACATTTGGCTTTGAATGTTGGTGAGTATTTTGAATAAAATGATAAACCTAAATTACCCAAACAAATTCTGTTACATGATAAGTGTTCAGCCATGGGGACCTGGAGGAAGAAAGAAAAGGAATCACTTAATTAAGATGTCAGAAATACAAAGCCACTCGAAGTAGAATAACAGAAGGGGGCTTTTATGAATGGATCTATGAATATCTTATAAAAACCAAAAGAAATTGCAACTCCTCACCTGGGACCAAAACTAGGGAATGGAAAGGCAGAGGCTGAATCTTCTCTTCCAGACTCTGTTATCTCATGTCCCCCATACTCCTTCTCACTCTGCAGACTGCCCACTGTTGTTTCCTGAGAAAACACCAGAAATTACCAGCTCTAGCCCTACTTTACATCACCTCAAATCCAAATACCAAACAAGGCTTCAAATTATATGCACTATGGAGTCTGGCTGGTCCACCCTGGGTCTGCTGTCCATCAATGGTCTCATCAATTGGATCTGAGCTTGTGGCTCAATGCCTACTCATTTCTGAGAAAGAGCTTCTCTAGAAGGAAGGAAGTGATTGTCACATCTAGTACAATCAACAAGATAAAAATCCATGATGCCCTCCCTTTACTATCCTGCACATTAAACACAGGAAACAGTGGGATGTGGTACAGCCTTAAAGACTCCTATTTCAGAGTTCAAAGGAGCTGAAGAGTTTTCAGCAACAGCCTCTGCCAACCACTCAGTTTTAGCTGCTCAAGAAGAGCCCCAGCTCCTCTCCTCACTATTATATATTCAGGTCTCTCTTCCATTACCACCATGTGTGTATTTCAGTTTGGCATCTCCCTCTGTAGTGAGGTGGAGGTGATCATATTTCAGAAGGCACTGGTTCCTGCGTATGGAGTTGCCCCTGTGTTATAATTGCTTTCCGCCATGCAGCTGCTGCACATGAGCTAATCTACATGCTGTATTGCTTCATTCACAGCCAGCTGGCCTCACACTGAGCTTAGAAACAGGCAGGCTCGACTGGCAAATCTTGCCTCCTGAGGCATGTCATTTCTTTGGACGATTTGCGACCCGATAATGACCATGTCATGATTGGGCAGTGATAGTTCCAAATGCCTCAACACACTTGATGGATCTTAGCATAAATTGGCCATCCATCAACATGTAGAATCTTTAGAATTCCCATATTTGAGCTGTTATGCCATAACGCTGATTAATTGTTTGAGGCCCAATGTAACCTCCACATCCTGTGTTACTGGGATGTTATAGCTACCCACATGACTTCATTTGATTTGCCTGGGAGGAAAGCAGTGCTTAATACTCTTCAAAAAGAGGCAATAACCTCCTGGTTTCCCAGGGAGCTCACAGGTTTCTTAAAGGAAATCATATTAAGTATTTCTGCATCTCACCTATAGTCCCACTGGAAAGAAGAAAGTCCCTCTGCCAATAGTAACAGTGTACCAGATGTAAATTATCAAAGTCATAGTCAAAGTATGCCTTATTCCCAATTTAGTGAATCTAAATTGAGTACTCAGGTTGTTTTTCATAATTTCTAACATGCTTATTACTTGTATCTTTCATTGTAATTAATGGAATGTACTCATTGAGTCAACCAACATTTGGCTATGATTATGAGCTAGGCATCACCATCTGGGGGAGGCTAGAGATGGGGCAGTAAAAATGCTAGTAAAATAGGTCATAGCTATTTTATTCTTTTTGGTGTATTTAAGTTTTCCTCCAAAATCTGAATTCCTATGTTTTTACATAGATGATTTGGGATTTTAACCTATAACTTTGAGTTCTGAACTTTATTTGAATCCATGCCCATACACTCTTTACTAATAGGTAAGTTTACCTTAAGATTGTCTGAGCATTAGAAATTTGATTTTAAAAAAAAGAGTGAGCATTATGAGAAAATGAATTTTGGTTTCGTATAAGAACAATTATTTAAGGATTAGGACTATGAAATAATTGAAGGGACTCTCCTGGGAAGTAATAAGGCTCATCACTGGCAGTATTCCACCAGAGTCAAGAAGAGCAATTTTCTGGAACACTAGAGTGACTCCTGACATTCATTACAAGAAGATCAACCACAATGGCTCCTTCTAACTCTAAGATTTCTTTCCTTTAAAGCCATATCTGTTAATATTCTCCATTCTGCCAATAAAAAGAAAAATAGTTATTTTAAAAACCTCAAGCATAAGCAAATGCTAAAAGTTCATTCTCTCCACAAAGGTCTTTTCCATCGTTCTTTTCTTTCATGGGTTCTGGTGTCCTACCTTCCCTCTTTACTATTTTTTTGATGTTATAGGACTTATCTTCAGTGAATCCTAAATTGCACACTTGAATCACTACTAGTAGTCATTTGGGTGCACATCCCTATCTGATTAGAAAATTTCTCTTCACCTCCCATACTTTTCATGTCCAGTTTCACAGGAAGTGTTATTATTCAGAACTATTAAAATGCTCCCTAAAGTCTCAGTGTTTAAACGTGAAACTTTTGGAAAGTGATTGAATCATGGGACATCATACTCATCACTGGACCGACCCACTGGTGAGTTTATAGCCAAATATGCTGTTAGGAGGTGGAGCCTGGTTGGAGGAGGAGTCACTGAGGGTATGACCTGGAAAGATATATTCTTGCTCTGGGCGCTAGTCTCTCTCTCTCTCTCTCTCTCTCTCTCTCTCTCTCTCTCTCTCTCTCTCTCTCTGCATTCTGGCTGCCATGGAGTCAGCAGCTTTCCTCTGCCATGCCCTTCTAGCATGCCATTTTCTGTCTTAGAGCCAGCCAATCATGGACTGAACCCTCTCAAACCCTAAGCCAAAATAAACTTCTCTTCCTTTAATTTGCAGGCACTGTCTTGGGTCTTGTATCTCAGTGATAGGAACACTAACTAATACAGAAAGTTATTGCTGAAAGGGATCTATATTCATTTCCTACTGCTGCTGTAACAAATTATTGGAACTTTACTAGCTGAAAACCACACACAGTTTTTATTTTATAGTTCTGAAGATCAGAAGTCCAAAATACCTCTCCCTGGGTTAAAATTCAGCATCAGCAGGACTGCCTTCCTTGCCATTCCTGGTCTCTTCCAGCTTCCAGAGGGTGCTCACATTCCTTGCCTCTCAGCCCTCTTTCCATCTACAAAGCTTCCACTAGCAGATGAAGTCTGTCTCACATTGCATCACTCCAGCCTTGCTTCCATGGTCACATCTCTTTCTCTGACTCTGTCCATCTCTCTCAACAGTTAAGGACCCTTCTGATGATAGTGGACTTACCCCTATAATCCAGGTGCAGAGCATTCCCATCATTTCTCCCCACCCCATCCCCCACTACATTTGTTAAAACAGATGAACCTGTACTGGCACACCATCATCACCCAGAGTGCACAGTTTACATTAGGGCTCACTCCTTGCCCTGTGGATCATGAGTGGATGAAGTGAAGCTTCTCTGACAATGAGTGATAGCCAATGAATGTTTAGTGAATTGAAGACGATCCAAGAAATGCCCATTGGCTGCCATTCCAGCCCCAGTTCCTCATTCCATGCAACAGAAAACAGTAACAAGTAATCCTCCTCCATTGCCCCTCCCACAGAAGAAACCAACACCATTAAGGGCATGCAGGTCTCGTGTCCCATGAACATGCTCTTGTTTCCTATTGAATTTCAGCATTCTCATTCTTGTTCTATCCATCTTTAATATGCAAACCTTTACCCAGTCACCAAAGCAAACTTCCAAAAGTAGACTTTTCAACACTCCGGTCAGGGGCTATGTTTGTCAGGGTGACGAATGGTCCAAGAACTTCTGACTGAAAGACCTCCCACAGAGTAGCAATTTGGGATTATTTCCACAACATCTTGCTTCCCTAACCATTTGACAGCTAAACAATACTTAGCAGAACATGGTTTATATTACAACTTAAAGTTAACACTAGAATAGGAGCCAGAACCTGTTAAGAAAAGAAAAAAAATTAAATCAATCAATCACAAGGCTAATTTTAGAAAGGGAACAGAACTCGATAACAGCAACAACAGAAAGAAGATGCATCCCCAGTTGAATTATGAGCAGAAATACAAAGTTCATGAAGCAGGTAAAGCCCAGAAACTCTTCAACATGAAGCTAAGCTACCCCTGTCTGCCTTTCTGCCAAGACCCAACACAAAGCTTCCTACATCTCCCATAGTTCCTTTCCTCTGGCACAGCTGGCCTCCCTGCAGCCTGGGCAGCCACAGAGCCCTTTTATGCTCTTAATAATAATGCTGGGTTCAGCCTTGTGTGCATCAGATATGGGACTTCTCTCCAAAGCGGAGCCTTCTGCCAAATGAGCCCCAGCACCTCTCCCCTTGCAGCCTGCTGATAATCTGCAGCTTGTCTGGAATTGTTGCACAAACATGCACTTTCTTTCGCTGATGATTTTGGCACCCTCTCAGGGCTTTACCCAAAAAGGCACTGAACAATGGGATGTGATTGTTTTGAAATGTGCCCAACAGGAAGCCCTCCTCCACCATGCTCTTAGGGCTTTAGGGATTGAACGGATTAATGGAGTTCAGCTGTAGTTTATAGTTTATCATCAACCAAGTGTTACTCTGGCTGCCTGTCCTCCCTTCTTAGCTTGTAAAGAAAAATAAAGGAAAGGAAAAAAAGCAGCAGCTCCAGAACATTCACTGTATAACAGTCTGAACAAGAAAAAATAAAACGCCCTCAGTGACCATGAAATTGACAAAGCTCCCCAACATGGCTTCAGGGTTTCCGTTTGTCGTGCAGAGCTGTCTCCCCTTTGCTCTTCCAGCATTCCCCCCATTTAGAATCATCGTTCAGAGTGGTGAAAGGCCTAATTGCCCTGAGCAGTGTGGTCAATCTTCCTGGAGATTTGGCTGCCTGCTTTCATCTGGCAGCATGGGAGGGAACTCGGCATTTCCCTCCAGGCAATCTATATGGTCTAGCAGTTCACTGTGAAAAGTGGTGCCTTATCGATTTCTGCCATAGCTTCCATGGCTGACTCAAGGATCAGAGGCTCTGACAATGACTAACAAGTTTAAACCATTAGTCCCATTTGTAGCTACTCAGCAAAAGGCTTGTCAGTCACCACGTACCATATACTGCAGCTTTTAACAGATTTCTAATCCCATTCATTTTGCCACAATGACCCCTGTAGTTAATGGAGGTTATCGGAAAACTATTTTTTCCCTTCAAAAGCTATGCCTTTTTCTCCTTCCTCTTCTTCTTTTAAGGAACATAAAAGCCATTTCAGTTGTGATGTTTCAAAACAGTGATGCGGGAAATGAGCAGTGCCCCTTCGAGAAGAAAACCTGTATCTTGGTGTGCAGTGCATTAATCTGGGCCCGAACACTCCACAGGTGGCAGGGAGCAGTTCATCACAAACAGACCCTGCCTGGCCTACTTTCATGGAAGCTAGTCTTAACACCTTCTTCTCTTCCCTCTCGGACTTAGAAGAGGTCATGTCACTGGAAGAAACTTCTCTTTGTGGATAATTAATCAACTCAGACTAAGTCTACCTAAAGACTTATCATGCAAAGTATGGTCCCCAGTATCAGCACTCCCCAAGAGTTTGCTGGAAACGCACAATCTAAATTAACCCTCACCTGGGACTAATGAATTAGAATCTGCAGTTTAACCACATTCTTGTGTGATTTTTGTGTGTATGAATGTATGAAAATTACTGGTCTAGGAAAGCTATATTTGTTTTCTCATTCTAACATTTTTTTACTAAGCAAAGCAAAATTTAACATTTCCACCATGTGGGTTGCTTTTGAGAAAAAGCAAAATTTCCTGCATAATGGTCCCTGAGATTTTCTCCTTGTAGATCCTATACAAAGGAATGTTTTTTGTTGTCATATCCACAGAACCTAATCCAGTACCTGGCTCCTCATAAGTACAAAACTAATAGCAGCTGAACAGATGAATGTGAGGAATGAACAAATGAAGGAGAATGAAGAAAAAATTTTGATGTGTCTGCTAGTGAGATGAGCCAGATTGGATATGAAAATGAGAATGCTGAATAAGCCTCTTCATTCATTTTTTTTATTGCCTTAACTAAATGATCACACTACCAGTTTGATCCACTCCTAAAATGAGACTTCAGGCAAGACAATGTGGTGAGTGGAGCTTTTTCTGGAGCACCTCAGTTTTTCTACTTCTCATTCACCACCCACCCTCATTTCTCTCTTGCTTATTATCTTTCCCTCATCCCCTTCAGGAACTGATGTTTATTTCCAATGATCATCAGCTTCCACTCCCTAAAACACTGTGCTCAGCCAGCTGAGACCAAGAAATCTCAAAACCAACTCATATTAAAATGAAAGTGACTACTAAGGACTAACATGTTAAAGATTATTTCTTGACATCCCACATATCATACTTCCTAGGCAGTCTATCTAAGGGATAGATCAGCTTTGTTGTTGCTAGATTAATACCAGAAAAGAGAAAAGCAACCTTGATATAAGGCATTCATGGGAGAAAATGCTTAAGTAGCTGCTTCTTGTCTAAGTCTGGGCCTTCCAATTCCCAGATACTTGAATAATGTGGGCACCCTATCTTACCAGTCAGTCATAGATCTTTGTTTATAAACTAGTCATTAAAAGAGGGGAAAAAATTAAATCCTGCCTCCACCTTATTAAAAAATTAAAAATATAAACTTAAATCTAGGATAAACTTGGTAAGAAAGCTAAAGATCACAGCCATCTCTATCACAGAGAATCTTCACCCTTTGAATTCTTTTCCAGCTTAAGACAAGAGCTTGGGGAATGAAATTATCTTCTTCCAGTGATTGCCTTTGCAGGCAAGTATTTCTGGAGCTTTCATCTATGGACTGCCATGTTGTGACTACTTAATTACAGCTTGAAACACAGAAAGCTGATTACGTGTTTTCAGTTTAAGGTAATCATTTGACATTTTGAATCGTTACATAAATAGGTTATTTTGCATGTTGTTAGCCTGGGCCAGCAGAAAATTATTTCATTCGGGGGCAGATGGTGCTGCTGATTATATACAACAGGTTGGGTGGCTGGCAGGGCCAGTATAGACATATATACACATCAGCACAGAAACTGAGTTAGCAACAATTTTATAGTGCCTGAAACTGAGTAAGCTTCTCAGCTTCAATTTATTAGACTTGAAGAAATTATTCATTAATTTCCCACACAAGTTAGAAAGAATCAGGGTCTCCTCTTCCCCATCCCACCCACAATGAGTGTTAGTGTGTAATTGGAGGGCATGTGAAACAAATCAAAGTGCCATTTGGCTTCTAACAAAAGACCTAAATCATAATGGATTATTGAGCGGCATCTTGTGGTCAAAAGTGCATATGACACTTATAGAAAGCCAGCGTGGCGTGCCAGCATCCCACTCCAAAGTGTGCTAATGGCGCCTCACATCTGGCTTTTGATAATGTTAATAAGGGGCTGTGAGAGATTATCAGTACAGCCTTATCATTATGCCACCTTAAAATATTTTTGCAAATGAGCACATTAACTTATAATTAATCATGATGCATTAATGTAAATGTATCCATGTAGGCAAATTTAATCAGTGTTCTTTCTCTTTCATAATATTTTAATAACAGAGCACTAAAAGAGCCTTAGAAGATATAAAGTTACATGAGCAGTGTTTATAATCTAAGTCATCTTGGCAGATTTTTAAAATCAGTGCTTCCCTATGAGGTGAAATATGAAACTGTTCAGTCATTCTCTAAATGAAATCCATTTTTTCTATAATATACAAATCCATAAGGAAAGGAAGAATCTGGCATCAGCCTCCTTCTGTGTCCCTTAGAATCATGTAGGTTTTGATCAATACATGAAATGATAAGCTAATGGACCTTCATAAATTGAACTAAGATGCAGCAACTGTATACCCAATAGGCTATTTTTGTAAGACAGCAAATCAGCTAGCTGACTGTCAATTCAACTTTCAAAAAAATCAATTCAATATTTTAAGGCATGCAGATTTTTCTAAATTTCCCATTCTGTAAGTCATTTGGGCTCCATAGCGCCATAAGCAAAAAAGAAAAGAAACTTAACAAAGGCACCAAATGAATTATCAAATCAATAATCAGATCTCAAAAAAGTACTAGAGAAATTAAGCCATTCTAATAAATCTTATATCACCTCTCATCCAAAATATGAATGTGTGGCTCCTAAGTCTCAGCATTTGCTGGAGAAGCGTGTGTCATTTCTCCCTGAGTTATTGTAGGTCTTCAGACAAATTGCTTAGCCTTTTGGGGTCTTTTAAGTATTCTGAAAAAGGCAAGGGACTTCCACCACTAATACAACATATTGTTTTAAATTTTGTAAGCTCTGATATTAAAACTAGCGAAATAACGCCAGCTCAAATAAATTGACTATATGTACCTGTCCAGGCCTAAACAGGAAAAAGATATTAAATACTTTAATACATTCAAGTATTACAAGCAGAAAGAATTTAATGCAGGGTATTGATTACAGGAATTGCTGTATGGAAGAGCTGAGCAAAGTCAATAGCAAAGGCAGGCGGGCAGTGACACAACCTAGAGCAGTGGTGGCGAACCTAGGGCGCGTGTGTCTCCGCTGGCTATTGTTATCACTGAAAGCCCTAAAGGTTCACCATCACTGACGCTGAGGTTCACAGCAGCAACAGGGTGCTACCTCCCTTCCAATAAAGAGACAAGCGGGTGAGGCAAAGAGGGGAGACCTGCTCCAGGCCATAGAGAGATGAAATAAACACAAGCTCCTTCTGAGGCCTCCCACAGGCCAAACGCTGCTATAAAAAAAAAAAAAAAAAAAAAAAAAAAAAAAAAAGGACTCTTAAAAAAAAATAAGAAGCAGCCCTGATTTTTGGTATTTGCCAGATTTCTTTGTGGTCAATTTCAAGCTACCACTTGTATCATTACTAATGCAAAATTTGGAAGACATATACAGCATTAAATAGTGTTTCCTCCATATCATAAGTAAACTCAAGAGCAGAAATATAGTAAATGATTAGAAAATTATGAATTAGAGGTATATTGTATCTTTGTTTTTAATATAATTTGGTCAAATGTAAAGTTTGATATTTTTAATGATGATGTTCATTGGCGTTAACCAGTTCACAGGATTTTTGAACATTTAATAATCACTGATATAAGCCAGGCCCAGCAAACACTAGCAAAAAACAAAGTGGGAAAAAGCAACCTAGAAATGATCCAGCCACTGATATAGAACAGAGAAAGGGAAAACGATGAGAAATGAAGCTGGGGTCAAACAGATCCAGTGATAGTACTGTACATTACAAACCAGTACAAGGCAAACACACAAAAGATTACTTAAATCTGTCTCACAAGGAGGTATTCAATGTCTTTACAACTGGTTTCTTGCTAAACTACGGTTAGGTGGAAGATGATTAAATCCACAAAATTTTTACCAAGAAAAACATACCTATTGGTTGATACTAATGTCAATTCCAACTTTCGCTTATTTTTTAATTTACTGTTGTCTTTTGAAAATGACAATCTCTGCAGCATCACAAATCAAGAAGTGGAAAGTATACTAGTGATTTTTGCACTAATAAAATTTTGATTGACTTCTCATTCTATTTGTTTGCAAAATGATTTATATAGATGAGCGTATTGTAGAAGCCCAAAGTCAGAAAGGACTCAAAATGCTTAGAGAAGCAGTATTATGTGCATATCTTTTGTTTTTGTTTTTGTTTTTCTTTGACAGTCCTTGGGAAAGTCACTTTGCCTTCCACATTCTCCATTTCTTCATTTATAAAATGAGAAATTTCTAAGGTCATTCCTGGCAATTATGTGCTATGATTTTATTATGATGTATATGAACTCGGTTTGACTATTTTATTCTATTTCTCTTCCTTTTTATTCTTCTCATTTACCTACCCATAGGCATCGGTCATTCTCTTCAAACAAAAGCACAAGCCAAGACATAGAAATAGAAAAAGCTCTGAAAGATCAATGAGAGGTTCCAATGACAGTCAGGAATCTTTCCTAAATGGCCGTACCTTGGAAAAGCCTGATGCAGCTTATTTTCTGGGAACTAATGATCAGCTGAGATGAGCTGCTGATAGACCACAGAGGCAAGGACCATTAACACTTGATTGCCACTAATTCTGACTCAATGTCCCATTTCAAAGTCATTAGTGGTATTAAAAACTGCAACAATGCATGCACACAAAGGAAAAAGAAAGCATTATGCTTAAGATTAACATTACTACAGGAATACAAAGAAATTTTGGTGAAAACCCTTAATTCAGGAAATGCCTGTTCAGACTCCTTTATGTAAATTCTATTCAAAGTATTACATAAGATATAAAAATAGAAAATATTTTCTCTACTCAAAGAAGTTTAGATCCTACACAATATTATGTTCATATGGACTTGTACTTACTTGGCATTGATGATCTTGTAAAAAATTCCAATTTCATTTTTTTAATCATGTAACAAACCAATCAGCTTCAAAAGCCTTTAGAACATGGGTTTCATATATCTGCTTATGCCTCTCTTCTTTATGCTCTATATTAAATGAATGTTGATTGATTATCTGCCAAGTGCTAGTCACTGTGCTAACAAAGGTAACCATTAGTGAGGTTACAAACAAGTAAGAATCCCGCTGAATATAATACTACAGAGGTAAAAACAGGTGACAATTATGGCAGTGTATGGAAAGACCTCCTAATTCAAATTTGAGGGGTCTGGGATTACCGCTATGGTGATCATCTGCTTTTGCTTTTTCTTTTTTTTTTTTTTTTTTTTTTTTGCCTGTACAAAATCTTTTTCCCTCTTTTGGAGCACTAACACCTTTGGAGAATTCTCATTTTACTGCTATTGAGGAATTATCTTAATTGCTGAGGGCATCCTTCTGAGCATTGAACAGATGTGACCCAAGTTAGGATAAAAAATGGGATTTTTTTTCCAGAAATATTAATGCTGCATAGAGTGATACTGATCAAAAATGACCAGAGTTTTTCCAAGTGCAAATCTCGAAGGATAATACATTTGTTCCTACCTTTTAGATTTCTGGAGCAACACTCATTTCTGTTCCTCCCAAAATTTAAGCTTTTAGATTTTCACTGGTTTCTTTGCTCTTCCAAACAATTTCTTCTTAGTGTAATGACCTAGCGACAGTTTCTCTTGCTTGCTCCTAGTCTATTAGCTTCTAATTCCCTATAAAAACTCTAAGCTGTGCACAAGAGATATCGATGCCCTAGTAAGAGGATGAAGAAGGGATGGTAGGGTAGGTACATACAAGAAGCAGAAACTCTGGGTATCAAGTATCTAAACTACAAGATGGAATTCATGAGAGAAGACAATGAAAAGCAAGCAGGAAATAACTTATACTCAGCTTTATAAACATGTGGAGTCCAAAGGGAAACCAACTGAAAGTTTTTTTAAAACAAGATGTTTTAGAAAGACCAGCCTGGTGTCAACATGGAGAATAGAATTGGAGGATTTACACTAGACTTACAGGGACCAGTGAGATAAGTGTTCTAGAAATCCATGCTTGAGAGAATAACAGCTTGACTTAGAGAGGTGCAAAGCAAATAGACTCAGCAGACAGATTCCCAGGATGTGGGGAGATTAGATCAACAGAACATGGAGATTGAGTAGAAACTGCAACTATCGATTAGGAGAAAGTCCACAATAGCTTCCAGACTTAAATTCAGTAGACTTTGTAGGTAGTGAAACAGGGAAAATACAAAGTAATGTATGTTCAGAGAGGAAGAATACTGCTATAATTTGTGTGTGTCTCCAAATTTTCTATATTGGAATCTTAATCCCAGTCATATGTTAATGATATTCAAAGGGTGGGGCCTCTGAAAAATAATTTAGATTAGATCAGGGTGCAGCCTCCATGATGGCATTAATGATGTCTTAAGGGAAAAAAAGAGAGAAACTTGAGCCAGAATGCTGTGTCACCGTGTTATGATGCCACAGAAGACCTCATGGGATGCTGGCGCCATACTCTCAGACTTTCCAGTTTCTAGAACCATGAACCAAGTAAAGCTCTACTCTGTATAAATTTCCCAGGGCTGTAAGTTAGAAATAAATTGCTCACCAAAGGCCCACCTGTTAAACACCTAGTCCCCAGCCTGCAGCACTATTAGAAGGTGAGGAACCTAGAAGGTGGGGCCTAACAGAAGGAAGGTGGGTCACTAAGGGCATGACCTTGAAAATGATATTGAGACTCTAGCCTCTTACTGTCTCTTTATTTTCTGTCCACCATGAGGTGAATGGGCCTAAACTCCCCAAAACTCCCACTATGACATATTGCGCTACCACCGGCTCAAAGCAACAGGGCCAATAACCATGGACTAAAACCTCTAAATCATGAGCCAATATTAACCTTTTCTCTTTTTAAGCTTATTTATCTCAGGTATTTGTCACAGTGATGGAAAGCAAAGACACCTAGTCTCAGAAACTTTGTTGAGGCAATAGAAAACAGACTAACACAACAACAAATTCATTGTTTTACATGCTACTTATGAAACATTCCACATAGATGTATCAGGTAGGGGATATATATATATATATATATACATAAATTTGATATTCAAGAGAAAACTGAGTAAAAGACACAGGTTATAATATATAGTTAAAAATAAAGCTCTAGAGTCGCACAGAACACGCCGAATCAGCCCGCTGCAGAAAGGCAGGTCTGTGCACGGCCTACCGAGGTCCTGAGTGGTGCGGAAGACACCGAATCACCCTGCTGCAGACAGGCAGCCACCTGGTTCCACACTACAAAGACACAGAGGACACCAGACCACCAGACCAAGGTACTGAGTCCCGCTGCTCCCAGCCCAGAGGAAAGGGCTTTTGGGCCACCTTCTTTCCCGCTGCTCCTGGCCCAGAGGAAAGGGCTTCCTCAACACCATCCCTCCCACCACTCCCAGCCCAAAGGTAGGGGCTTCTGAGCCACCATCCCACTGCTCCTGGTCCAGAGGAAGGGGCTTCCCGGCCAAAATCCCTCCCGCTGCTCCCAGCCCACAGGAAAGGGCTTTTGGGCCACCATCCCTACCGCTGCTCCCAGCCCCTGTCCCACCTCTGCCAGCTCAGAGGAGATAATCTGTGCAGGCACTAACAGCCCCTCACCTCAGTCGAAATGAGAAAACAAGTAAATAAGTCTCAAAACCAGACTTTCAGATCACCTACAGCAACCACAAAGGGAAATGAGATGGAACACTCTGATACTCAACCACCTGGACCCACTGAATTGGCAACAAAAGGGGATCTGGAATAAATGAAATCAGAAATAATTTCTCAGATAACAGGAGAAATTGTGCCCCTAGTGCAAGACAAGATTAATAAATCTAGAGAGGAGCTCAGGAACATGATGGAATCCCAACATAAGAAACAAATGGAATCCATAAAATAGATGCAAATAGATTTCCAGGACATGAAAAACTCCATTGAAAGTCTACACAGCAGAATGAGCCAATGTGAGGACAGAATTTCAGATATACAAGATAAGATTGCTATTAGTGACCAGGAAAAGAAAAATTACTTCAAAATTATAAGGGAGCATGAGAAATCAATCCAGCAGCTGCTAGATGATGCAAAGAAGAATAACATAAGACTGATTGGGCTCAATGAAGAAACAGGAGAGAGTGCAGATGACATAAAAAATCTCTTCACAGAAGGAATGGCAGAAAACTTCCCAAGCAGGGGAAAAGAGCTTGACATACAGATAAGTGAGACATATAGGACTCCAAATAGCCATCATCAAAAAAAATCTACACATAGGCATATCATTGTTAAGATTCCAGAAACACAACAGAAGAACAAAGTTCTCCAAGCAGTCAGAGAAAAGAAACAAATCACATACAAAGGAAAGCCCATCAGAATCACAGCAGACTTCTCAACACAAACCATCAAGGCAAGAAGAGCTTGGAGTAACATATTCCAAGCCCTAAAAGAAAACAACCTCCAACCCAGATTGATGTACCCTGCAAAACTATCTTTCAAAATGGATGGAGAAATAAGATACTTTCATGACAAAAAGCACCTTAGGAACTTCGTGAATACCAAACCAGCACTCCAAAGAATTTGACACAATATCCTAGGAACAGACATTGAGGATCACAACCCCAGGAAGCAAAGCAGAATGAACTCATCTGGCATGACAAAAAATTAAATGGAAAGGGGGAGAACCCAACAAAAAGAAAATGTCATGGCAATGACAAGTAAATAGGTTTCAGTTATAACCAACAATGTTAATGGTCTCAATTCACCAATCAAAAGAAATAGACTGGCAGAATGGGTCAAGAAGCAAAATCCAACAATATGCTGCATACAAGAAACACACTTCATTCAAAAGGAAACTCATAGACTGAAAGTTAAAGGGTGGAAAACGATACTCCATGCAATGGGAACCCGAAAAAAGCAGGAGTAACTATCCTCTTGGCAGATCAAGTAGATTTCAAACCAACACTGATTAAGAGAGATGAAGAAGGACACTACATCCTTGTAAAGGGAAGAATCCAAGAGGAAAAGATGACAATCATAAATATCTATGCACCAAACACTAGTGCACCCAACTATATAAAACAAATACTAATGGACATGAAAAGTCATATATGCACTAATACAATTGTAGTGGGGGACCTCAACACCCCACTGTCACAAATAGATAGATCAACTAGACGAAAAATAAGTAATGAAATACTAGAACTCAATCGAACTCTTGAACAAATGAACTGAACAGATGTTTACAGAGTCTTCCACCCCACAAAATCAGAATACACATTCTTCTCAGCTGCATATGGGTCATTCTCAAAAATAGACCACATACTCACACACAAAACATGTTTAAGTAAGTGCAAAGGAATTGAAGTTATCCCCTGTATATTATCAGACCATAGTGTGATGAAATTGGAGATCCATAGCAAAAGAAACTGGAAAAATTTTATAAACACGTGGAAATTGAACAACACACTTCTGAATAACCAATGGGTCACAGAGGAAATTAAAGAAGAAATCAGACAGTTCCTTCAATTAAATGACAATGACAATAGAACATATCGGAATCTATGGGACACAATGAAAGCAGTCTTATGAGGGAAATTCATAGCAGTGAATACGCATATTAGGAAAACAGAACAAGCCCAATTAAACAACCTGATGCTGCACCTCAAGCTTCTAGAAAAAGAAGAGCAGGACAACCCCAGAGCTCATACAAGGGAGGAAATTATAAAGATCAGAGGAGAAATCAATGCAATGGAGACTAAGAGAACGATACAAAAAATCAATGAAGCCAAGAGTTGGCTCTTCGAAAGAATCAACAATATTGACAAACCCTTAGCCAACCTTGTCAGAAAAAGGAAAGAAAAGGCCCAAATCCATGCAATTAGGAATGAAAAGGGTGAAATTACAACAGACCCAGCAGAAATCCGGAGGATCATCAATACCTACTTCCAGAATCTATACGCCAATAAGATGGACAACACAGAAGAAATGGACAGATTCCTAGATACATATGAATTACCAAAGTTGAACGAAGAACACCTAAAAATTCTGAACAACCCAATATCAACCAATGAAATTGAAAAGGTAATTAAAAACTTATCAACTAAGAAAAGCCTGGGTCCTTATGGCTTCACTGCTGAATTCTACAAGACATTTAGAGAGGAACTGCTGCCACTACTCTTTAAACTCTTCAATGAAATTGAAAGGGAAGCAATACTCCCAAATTCATTCCTGGAAGCATCACCTTGAACCCCAAAGCAGAGAAAGACCCAACTGAAAAAGAGAACTATAGGCCAATCTCACTAATGAACACAGATGCAAAAATCCTTAATAAGATAATGGCAAACAGAATGCAGAAGATCGTCAAGAAGATCATACACCCTGATCAAGTGGGATTCATCCCAGGGATGCAGGAATGGTTCAATATACACAAATCAATCAATGTAATACACTATATCAATAGAGCCAAGGACAAAAACCATATGATTATCTCCATAGATGCAGAAAAAGCATTTGACAAAATCCAACATGCATTCATGATAAAAACCCTTCAAAAAATTGCAATAGATTGAAAGAAGCCATGTATGAAAAACCAACAGCCAATATCATACTAAATGGACAAAAACTGAAATCCTTCACACTAAAATCAGGAACAAGACAAGGATATCCACTATCACCACTCTTGTTCAATATAGTTCTGGAAACATTAGCCACGGCAATTAGACAAGAGAAAGAAATAAAAGGAATAAAGATAGGAAATGAAGAAGTCCAATTGTCATTATTTGCAGATGACATGATACTCTATATAGAAGACCTCAAGAACTCCACCAAAAGTCTTCTAGACTTAATAACCAAATTCAGTCGAGTAGCTGGTTACAAGGTCAACACACAAAAATCAATAGCTTTCCTCTGCACCAATGACAGCCTCACTGAGAGAGAAATAGGGCAAAGAATTCCTTTCACAATAGCATCCAAAAAACTGAAATACCTAGGAATCATCCTAACGAAAGAAATCAAAGACCTCTTCTCTGAAAACTATGGCACTCTGAAAAGAGAGATTGAAGATGATAGCAGAAAATGGACAGACATCCCCTGCTCCCGGGTAGGAAGGAATAATAGAGTGAAAATGGCCATACTTCCAAAACTGCTATATAGATTTAATGCAATTCCAATTGAGATCCCAGCAGCATACTTCATAGACCTTGAGAAAACAATCCAAAAATTCATTTGGAACAAGAAGAGACCCAGAATAGCAAAAGCAATTCTAGGTAACAGAGACATGGCAGGGGGTATCACAATCCCCAACCTGCAACTCTACTACAAAGCTACTGTGATAAAAACAGCATGGTACTGGCAAAGAAACAGACTTGAGGACCAGTGGAACAGATTAGAAGATGCAGAAACAACGCCAGACACACTCAGCCATCTCATCTTCAACAAAGGAGCCAAACACCCTCACTGGAGGAAAGATAGCCTCTTTAATAAATGGTGCTGGAAAGATTGGGCTTCAACTTGCCAAAGATTAAAACTAGACCTATATCTCTCACTATGCTCTAAACTAAAATCAAAATGGATTAAAGATCTAAATATTCAAATAGAAACTCTGAACCAGTTGGAACAGAGGTTAGGTAGAACCCTTGAAGACATCGGTGTAGGAAAAGATTTTATGAACAAAACCTCAGTTGCCCATGAACTAGCACAAACAATCAACAAATGGGATCTCTTCTTATTAAAAAGCTTCTGCACAGCAAGAGAAACCACCAGCAGTGTGAAGAGACAACCCACAATGTGGGAAAAAATCTTCACCTGCTCTTCCTCAGACAAAGGTCTACTATCTCGAATCTATAAAGAACTTAAAAAGATCAGACCTCCCAAATTTAAAGACCCAATCCAAAAATGGGCATCTGAAATGAACAGACATTTCTCAGACAAAGAAGTAGAAATAGCAAATAATCACATGAAAAAATGTTCAACATCACTGGTCATTCGAGAGATGCAGATGAAAACAACGCTGAGATTCCACTTCACTCCAGAAAGAATGGCTGCTATCATGAAATCAACCAATAACAAATGCTGGTGGGGCTGTGGGGAAAGAGGAACCCTGCTCCACTGCTGGTGGGAGTGTAGACTGGTGCAAGCACTGTGGAAATCAGTATGGAGATACCTCAAAGAACTAGGACTGGAAGTTCCATTTGACCCCACTATTCCACTGCTGGGGATCTTCCCCAAAGAATTAAAAGAATCATACCACAGTGATATATGTGCACCCATGTTCATAGCAGCGCAGTTTGTAATAGCTAAAAGTTGGAAACAGCCCAAATGCCCATCAACTGGAGACTGGATCAAGAAAATGTGGTTTTTTTATAAAATGGAGTACTACTCAGCCATAAAAAATGAGAAATTAGAGACATTTATAGCTAAGTGGATGCACATTGAGGCGATACTCTTAAGTGAAATAAATAGGACACCCATGTGTAAATACCAAATAGTTTCTCTGGTGTGAGAAACTGAAAATGTAAATAAGGATCAAAAGGAATAATAGATAATTTGAAATAGGAAGAAAAGGTCCAAAGGGGAAGAGGAAGTGGGGGGTGGGGGGGTGGGGAAAGGAAAGAAAGGAATGGAATTAATATGAGAAAATGGAAAAATAGAAACAAAATCTTTGTAAATAGGGAGGACTGGAGGGGTTGAAGGGAGGGCTGGGCAAGGGTGAAAAATAAGAACCAAGAGAGACTATGTAAAGGTGCAAATTTCCACTGATGAATGTCATTATATTGTATACCTAAAACGTGCCAATGATTAGAATGAATAATCGATAATGTAAAATAGGAAGAAAAGGTCCAAAGGGGTAGGGGTAGTGGGAGGGGCAGGGGAAAGGAAAGAAGGGAAAGGAAAAATGATGAGAAATGGAAAAAATGGAAATAAAGTCTTTGTAAATAGGGAAGGGTGGAGGGCGTGAAGGGAGGGCTAGGAATGGGGAAAAAATAAGAACCAAGATGCATTATGTAAAGGTACAATTCCCAGTGAGAAATGTAATTGTGTTGTATACCTACAATGTACCAATAAAAGAATTTAATACAAAAGAAAATAAATAAATAAAGCCCTATGAGTGAATGAAATCACTTGGGAAGAGCAGTAGGGTGAGCAAAGATGATGGCCCAGAAGAGACATCCTGTGATACATCATCTTGGGGATAAAGAAAAAGGGCCAGGAACTACCACAGAAGTCAGAGGAAAACTAACCAACTACTATTTTATAGAGGTTAATCGTTTTTTACATTTCTGAATGGGGATATAGATGATGCTATCAAAAGAGAAAGAAAGATAAAGATTGAGAAGCATCATTGAACTTAGGCTTGTAGAGCTTTGATCAACACAGTAATTTGGGAAGTGAGTAGATGAACCAGAGATAGAAACACAGACAAGGCTTTCATAACATGTGGCTATATATGAGATGTAAAAAGAGAGAGCTGTCCACATTTTGAAATATAGGATCAGCTCAAGTTAAATATTTGAGTACTAAATGAATCAGATCGTATTTTTCCTTCTCTAAAAATATTAAAGAATCAAATTCAGTCAGACTGCTTTGTGGGCTTGACATGCTAAACATTTTTCATTCTATTTTGCAAAAAAAGCAAAATCCATAAACAATCACATTCTGTGTTTCTCAACATCCATTTGGTCCAATTTGTACAGCACAATTGTCATGAGGTCTTTCACCAAGCCCTCTCCACCTAAATTTCTGGATAAACCCAAGGAATTATGAGTTCACATATCGTAAGAGCCATCGAGATTGTTCACAAATTTAAATTTCAATAGAAAAGATTGGCAGCCTGGTAAGGATACTATAAATTTCACTCAGTGTTCTTATTTTAAAATTTCAAATTCCAAATGGTTATGCCCCTTGCAGTCTTTGTTAATCAATATTGGACTTACTCAGTTTCATTTAGCTTTTAGAGGTTCAGTATTTATATTTTGACCTCTAATGAATAACACTTTACACATTGATGCATTACAATGAGTAGTTATTAAGGGTTCAAAATACATAAACCACTACAATTATTAGCTCAATCCTAATATAATCTCATGAAAATAGAATTAAAACACTGGCTACAAAAACTCCATGCTGTGACCATATTGTTATCCTTTAAATTAATATAAATAAAATATTATAGCTTTTCATTTTTATATTTTGATTAATAGTTTGCAAGAAGGCATTAAAATCAGGCCAGTCTAATCTGTATATAAAGCTAAAAAAAAAAAAATGTTAGGGCCAGGGATTTAGCTCAGTGGTGCTGCCACCTGCCTTGCAAGCGCAAGGGTCTGAGTTCGATCCCCAGTACTAAAAAAAAAAATACTAAATTGGATGGAAGATGCAAAACAGAGTGAAGGAGAGTGATGATGGGCCAAATCTTATCACATAAAAATATAAAGATCATAAAATGACAGGCTAAAAACATCTAGAGATCTTATCTGTAAACTCAGTGGTTCCATATACTCTTACCTAAAGTTAGCAGAAATATTTCAGTGTCTCAGACAAGGAATACAGCTATCTCCTAGAGCGCATGGGTGGGGTCTTCCCAGGAGTATTTAACTCTAAGGACGAAGGATGGTGACAATGAACTGAAATGTATGCAGATGAAATCTACACGGTAGTCCTCCCTACCGGCACTATTGTTTTTCAATGTTTCAGTTACCCATGGTCAACCATGACAAATAATAAATTTTAAATTGAGCACCATTCTGTAGCATGATGATGTCTCACACCATCCTGCTCTGACACACCTGGGATACGAATCATTCCTTTGTCCAGTATATCCACACTATGTATGCCTCTGCTGATTAGTCCCTTGGTAACCATGTTAGTTACAGATCAACTGTCACAGTATAACAGTGCTCATGTATAGGGTTTGGTGCTATCTGGTTTTAAGCATCTACTAGGGAGTGCAGGGGATATTAGAACATATCCCCTGTAAGTGGGAGAACTTAGTTCTGTGGTTTGGCAAGAAGTCATATAAAGAAATACAAAGGACAATGTAAAACATTGGACTGGAAAGCCAAAAAAAAAGAGGAGAATTGTTTATTTGGCCTTTTCAGATGCTACGGAATTCTCATGTAGAAATAAATAAAGGATATGCTTTCTTTTTATGCACCCTTAGATGGGAATCTCAGAAGAAATGGGTGGAAGTTACAAAGACAAATTATGAATTAATATAATAGAAAACTTTCTAACTATTTAGGTATGTTGTAAAATAGACTTCCTTTCTCCATCCACACATAGTTAACAGTCCAATGAATCATTCAAACTAACACTAGACATCCAGAGTTGAGGATTTATATGGGCCCCGTCTTGAAGTTTTCTATAGCATTAGAGCTTAGTTTTAATATGATAATAGTAATATATATTAAGAACAAGGTATTCAATATATGCTAACATTAGCTAAATATTTATGGCAGAAGGTAAAGATTGGAAGACAATTCAGTTAGCTGGCAAAAAAAAAAAAAATCAGTGGGTATGACTTCCATAATACTTCCCTACATCTTCTTTGAGAAACTGTCTAAATGCCTCCACAATGATAAAAATCACATTTGTGATATTTCTGGAAACCAAGCAATGAGCGTCAGTACTGTTTCTCCATGGAGATGTTTTCACTCTTCAGTGTAAGACTAAAACCTCCTAGGAGAAAATCAGTTTAGACCTGGAAGAGTCAAGGTCCACTGGAAATACTAAACAAGTTAATACGGATGTTATCAACAGAATTCCCAAGAAGTGTCTGAGTCATTCCGTTACATTTAGTCATTAAACTGAGTTACCTGTAACCCATCATTATACATTTAATTTAGGATAGGAAAATAAGACTGAGTGTTTATACAAAAAGATGCCTCTTAACTGTCGAGCAGTTGATCATAAGATCAAGGTAAGAAGTGGACTAGTCATATTTGAAGCCATAGGGTCTATCACAAAAGATGCATCATTCAAATACACCTTGTTAATCAATCCCTAAAGCACCATTTTCCAAACTGTGAAAGCAGTATTCACAAAGGGAGAGACAAGAGTTGTTGACCAAAATTTGGGAAACACTATGCTGGTAGGGAACTAAAGTGGCTTTCTACTGAAGGATTTCTAGAAGTTTTTAATGTTTTTTATGAATTTCCAAGAAAATCAATTCTATGTAGGAAATATATTTTATATCCAAAAGACAAACTGAATGGGGATGGTTTAGTGAGGACACAGATGAAAAAAGAATTCGTGGGCTCACTCCACTGCCTAGTATTTCTCTCATCTCTCCTTTTGAAATCAACAATTTAAACAAAGTATAGAGCATTCAAATTATAAGTATATAACTTGATTAATTATCAGAAATTGGGCATATCTATAGAGCTTCCAACCAGGTCAAGGAATAGAAAAATACTTGTATTCCAGAAACCCTTTGAAACAACTATATATTTTCTCCTTTTTCTATTCTTCCTATAACGTAAAATCACCCTACTCTACTCAAAAATGTCCCTGCTACTCTTGATCCTGTGCATTTCCATAAAAATTTGAGAATCAGGTTAACTTCCACTTAAGCACATATTACAAACAAAAACAGCTGGGTTTTAACAGACACACCCCCGCATCTGTAGATCTACTCAGAGAAAATGACATCTTCATGGTAATGAGTCTCCTGATCCACAAACAGTACAGTCCTCCACTTGTCATGGTCTTTCATAGTTTGTCAATATTTTATACATGAAGGATTGTGCCAAACTTTCGATTTCCTTCAGTGTCTGTTTTGGTTCTGTGTGCTTTTCAATAGATTTGTGAATTATATCATGATTTTCAAATGTGCTGCATTCAGTTGCATGAGGAGGCACCATCTTTTATTCCTCATTGTCCTTCTGTTTGTTTTATGTCTGGAAAACTTGTCAAGGGATTATGAATTTTATTAGTCTCTTCAAAACATGTGGCTCTATGACCTACTCTATTAATTTTCTATTGTATTTATTTCTGAGTTTGCCTACATTATTTTCTCTCTTCACTAACTTTTAATTTGCTATCCTTTTGCTGACTTCTTAAGCAAACTCTTAGATAATTTATCTTTCCTAATACAATTTATAACATGTATCCTAAATTTGTTAAGGTCTAATATAAATTATTGCCTAAGTATCTTATTAATATTTTAGTATTCTATTTTAGTGATACAAAGCTACATTTAATCTCCCTAAAATATAAGTTTTAGTGAGAGCAAGGTGATTAAAATTCTTTACTATGTGTGAAAATCCAGATTTAACACTTTAAAATCAGATACTCTGTGATTCAAACTAATTGGATTCAATATTTGGATTTGACATGAAAAATCCTGCCTCACAAAGGTTATGTAGATCCAAATGGAGACACTCCTTTCACTTGCCAAAATCCAACCTATCCTTCATCCCAACTTCTAATCAAAGATTGACATGAATATTTAACTAAATTTTTATCCCCAGTATTGAATTATTTGTTTCTACAAACTAATTGGAAAATGTTGCATTTTTTAAATTTTTGCAATGAATAATCTGACTCAATGAGTCAGAACATGTCCCTTCCAATGTCAAGTACACCAATAGAATAGAACATTTTCAGCAACAAAATCACAGAACAATTATAACCTTTCCAAATGCCATTTTCCAAAATGCTCTTTCCACAACATGAGTATCTTTTGAAAAGCAGTTACTCTCTCATTCACTATTAAAATATCACCTCTATGTTGAAGGGACTGATTAAGAGTGTACATTTTTAAAATATCAGCTAAGTAATGTACTAAAAGAGAGCCACTTGTTATTATACAAAAAGGTCAGCTAATTTGGAGTATTTGTGTTTGTAGAAGAATAAAATATAGCTTATCTCTTAGCTTCACATCTCTTCTAGGTAATTTAGCAAAAGATCAACAACAAACTTCTATGTAGTTCCAATTCTTCTCATGGTCACTCCCCTTCATAAACACTATTTAAAAGTCTGACTTTGAAAAAAAACAAAATAACCATATCCATGGCACCAGATAGTGATTTGGTCATATCCAGCTTCAATTCTTCCCTGTGACATTTCTGCTTATGAATGCAGCAGCAGATGGCTTTCACTTGCAGTTCTTCTTCTGTGATTTGACCCCCAGGACCCTTACTTTTAAATTCCAGTCAAAGCAGTTACACTTACACAGCTTTTCCAGAAAACAATCAATTTAGAGGAGCCAGTTCATCTCTACAAAATATCTCCTTTAATACATTGTTTTATGGATCACAAAGTAGTCTCTTCATGTTCTTTAATTGAAACAGAATCTAATAAATGCCATAAACTGAGACATGATAAAGCCATACAGGCAGCTATAAAGCAGATGTTCTATATTGGGTCGGTCCTCATACAGTGGTGCCTCGGTTCACGAACACTTTTCTTTGTGAACAATTTGGTTTGCAAACAGAAATGTTTGGCAAAATTTTGGTTTTGTTTGCAAACTCTGCATTAGGTGACAAACACGGCCCTGGCCAGCTTTCCCACATGAACACAAAAGTGGCCATCTTTTCCAACATTGTGGAAGGAATTAAGTTTTTGATACAAGGTAACATCGTACTTGTCTCTTCCAATGATCAGCAGTTTTTTCTGGGCTTCCCAATACTATTTACTGGCAAAGGAATATGTTTTACGTTATTGCGATATTGTTTGTCATATATAATAATATAGCCACTTTTACCATAATTGCAAAAATAAGATATTTCCCAATGACATGTGGACCCTCATTCGCTGTTAATCAGTATCTATTCACTCATTCAGTAAATAGATTCTCTATTACATGCCATATACTGTCCTAAATTCTTACAGCATAGCATAAAACCAAATGGAAGTATGATGTTTGTGCTTAGAAAGGTATTCTTTTTAATTCTCTACTTGTTTTGCTATGAGATTGTTTTATTTTTCATAGAATGATTTTTGAATTTTCTTTAATATCCACTTGTATTACAATAAAGTAAAAAAGTTTTTAATAGAAAACTATTTTTAATGTCAAAAGTTACTTATAAACATTAAATATGAAGTTCAGTAAATTTTACTAGAAGACTAACTATATCGTGATTTTAAATATCACTGAAAATTTTACAGGCTTTTCTTGATTTTTAGAGTTGTTTTCTCTTTGTCTTATTAATTGCTTTGTTTTACTATCATTAATTCAAATCTCAAAGCAACTATAAACAAGAGGCAAATTCATTCCTAACGGTAGCAGATAAAAATCTACTATTAAAATCTTTTTTGTTACTTATTACTCATCTGATCAGCTCACTGTGGTTCTTTCTCCATACTGTCCACACCACCATATTCTTGTTAATGATGCTTGTGTTACCAACGTGCACTTTAATCTACTGTGTCTCTATAAACTAGGGTCCGAGCAGCAAACAAAGCACTCTCATTATTTTCCCAGAGAATTTAATAAAGGAAATAGGCTCAAGAGGCATTGGAGGATTTAAAAGGAAAAAAGTAACACTGTGGTCACAGGACTAGCATGTCAGGAAGCAGCTTTCTCTACTGGATCTAGAAATCAAGGGGAAGAAGAGCGGAGCGCGGAATTGACTGACTCGGAAGCCTACTGGGAAGACGGGAAAGTGGGGCTCTTGGTGCCAGTGCTGGTTCCTCGGGTGCTTAGAGGGGCCCTAGCAGTGGAGCTTGGATACCTGAGGAGGGGAGCTACCTGGCTGGTGCTATTACATTTGAGTTCCACAGTGAGACGCTGGGAAATGGAACCAGTTGGGAGGATAAGAGAAAGAAGACCAGACAAACCAGAAGGAGAAAGTGTATGCTCCTTCCTCCTCCCTTTCAGGTTGGCAGACTGTAAGAGAGAGACAACCAACAAAGCAGCGATGTGGTTTGTACTGCCCCAGGCGCTATGTCACAGCGTGGAGTGCGGAGTGAGGGAAGAGACAGTGACATAACACACCACCATATTTTTTCAGAAATACTTTAAATCTCTTCTTCACTTGAGGAGAGTTTATTCAAAATTATGTCATGTAATTCATAATATCACAGAGCTAGGCTACGTGGACTGTATTATGTCCTAATGTTAGAAGAAGAAAAAATGCCTAAGCACCGCAGTATGTGTCCCTGATGGTGGGACTCCTGCCTAACATGCACCACGTGTGGCCACAACACAAGGATCCAGTGCCAATCAGGACAAGAGATGCAAGTAAAGGTTCATAGGTTTTGTTCTTCGGATAAATTCAAACTGAAATTGGAATGTTCTCTTGCCACGGTCACCAGATAGACTTGCAAAACTGGCTGCCATCCCTTTGGAAATCACGAGTCCGGATCTGAGACTGGAAAATGAGTAACCAGGAGCCTACTTGCTGCCTGTTTTTTAAACAAAGCTGTACTGTAACACAACTACGCCTATTTGCTTACACATTATCTGTGATTGTTTTGACACTAACACTGCATAGTTGAATAGCAGCAACAGGGACCATGTATCCTACAAAGTCTAAAATATTCACTATTTGGCCTTTTACAGAAATAGTTTGCTGACCCCTGGTCTAGACATCACTGTCCAAGAAAATTTTTTGAAATGATGAAAATGTTCTATCTCTGTACTTACCATAATTGTAGCCACTAGTCATATGTGGCTACTATGGGCTTGAAATGTAACTAGTATAAATGAAGAAATAAATATTTTTTATTTTAAACAATACATGTAGCTAATGTCTACTGTATTGGTGCAAGAAAAACAAATAGCAACAACAGAAATGATGGCTCTGGAGCCACCTAGAATTGATTTTTGATTATCCCTCAGAGTTGGAAGAGAGATACTGGAGTACACTGGCATTTCTGTACCCCTGAGGTAGATATTACATACACATGCCAATTTTTTCCTTCCAAGGACACTGAGGATTGCAACCCCTCATCCCTCTGAAATCTAGTGTGGCCACATAACTTGTCTGTATGACAAAATGTGAGCGCAGGCGATGTGTATTACGTCTAAGCCAAAGCATTTACATGCATATGTTCAACTTTTCAGCCCCACTGAAGGAATTCCCAATGTCCTATGTTAAGAAGTTAGTGTCGTGTCACAATAGTGTCATCTCTGTCCACTTGAACCCTTGACTGAGAACTTTATGAAGAAGGGTGCTGCTCCAGCCATACTGGACCTGACAATGAGGGATAAGTCAATGGTTTGTGTTTTAAGGGACTAATATTTGGAGATTTTCACAACAGTATAACCTAGTTAGTGGGACAAGATCCCCTAATATGGCATTCAGATGACTTCAGGAAAACCTTATCTGCCCTCCTTGCCTAGTGTAGACCAAATAAAGTTAGAGACGTATGGTGGAGCCAGGAGTAGACTGCAAAGCGGATCATCTATTGCTTCCAAAGTTTTCTTAGAAGTAGTGAGTTCCTGGAGTACCATGCCACCATGATTTGAGATAGTCACCTAATGCAATTAAAGGTGATCATTTCTTCCCCTTCCAGATTGCTATTTCCTGCTGTCCTGATGCAAAAAACAGAGGATTCACTTGGAAGCAGGCCCATGAATCTCTGAGTCCTGACTCTGCCATTTAGCTCCGTGACTTTCAGTGAACCATTTGGCTTCTTTCAGTCTTGGTTTCTTATTTGAAGTATGTTTATAGCATGATGTTTTTCAATAATAACTGTTACAAGCATCAGCAATGATTAATTCACTCTCAGTTTCTCCCCCAGTTCAGAAAATGTGTGCTATATTTAGGATGCCAAGTGTCCCCTGAAGGCCATGTGTTAAAAGTCTTGGTCCCTAGGACGGTGCCACTGGGAGGTGGTTCACCCATAACAGATGGGGCCTGATGTAAGATCTGTAGGTCATTGGGGCAGCACCTTCAATGGTTACTATTGGACCATGGCTGCTTTCTCTTCCTCTCCCTTACCTTGTGTTGTGGCTTGTGTTTAGATGTCACCCTAGAGCCTCATACGGATGAGGTGGGACTTTCTTTTTCAGAGGTAATTGAATCTGGAATGTGTGATGCTGGGATTAAGGGCATGTGATTACTAAACTACTACCTGTGAGCAATTAGCTTGGCACCACCCTAATCCCAGTGGTCTGAATAAGATAAAAGGGACAGAAAGATGCTGTTATGCTCTTTTGTTGCTTTTGCTGTCTTATGCTGCCATGAATTAAAGCTCTCTTGTTACCTTTGCTACCTTGTGCACTCATGTTGTTTCTCCTCTGCAAAGCCTGTTTGTCATCCCTGCTTTGGAGCCACCCAGTCATGGACTGAAACCTCTACAAACTGTAAACCAAATAAACCCCTTCCCCTTTAACTTTGCATGTTGGGTATTTTGTCTCAGCAATGAGAGAAAAGTAACTAACAAAACTTCCCAGCCATGAAGTGATCACTGATCTGTCTATATGCCACATGCTCCTGTCAGAATGTGCTGCCTCACCATGGCCCCAAACAATGGGACCAATCAATCATGGGCTATAATTTCTAAAACTGTGAATCAAAATAAACTTTTTCTCTTTGTAAGTTAATTGTCTCAGGTATTTCATTACAATGAGAGAAAACTGAGGAATACAGCATACCTTTGCCTCTCCTCTTCCATTCACAGGAAGTATGCTCAGCACTCCACACTACCTTTCCTTAAATTTAAGTTTTTCTCATTCATGCAACCACACTTTTTCTTACAACATCAGTTAGCCTTGATGCCTCCTTCTGAACTCTACACCTCAACCCTTAGTAGCTTCTACTCTTTAATCAAAATCCATCTCACATGTCCTCTTTCCCATCTGAAGAAAAGTCTACTCTTCCCTCCCCCTCTTCCTGGTTTGAGCACCCATGGTGCCCAGCATGGCTTCTGTGATCATGTTTGTCACAACTACATACTATATTATTCATTCTCTTAACAGCTCACAAATGGAAACTGGTGCGGCCTTCTCACCCTTGTATCTCTACCCAACCCTAGTTTGTGCTACATTTAGAATTTCTGGCATATGGCAGGCTACCAGTAATCATGAAATCAATGAGGGAAGGAAGAAGAAAGGCAAAGGAAAAATTAGCCAGCTTTGATATCCCTTATGTAGAAAATACCTGGAAGTACATTTTCGCTTATGAGAAATCTGTCTTCCTTTTAAAGAATTAGTCTAAAATTTCTCTCACTGAGTCATACAGAATTTTTAAATGATCTTTTGGGTTTACAGGCAATCTATAAAAGGAAAGTTCATCACAGATTGGTTAAATGGAAGAAGATTCTTTTCTTCCTCTCAGTTTCTATGGCCACATTTTCATAATTATTTATATTTCACTAATCAGTCCACTATAAAAGGCAGTTCATGAGGGGAGAGAGAATATATTTGGTTACCTATGTTACAAATGCCATGAAGAAAGAATTGGCCGAGATCTAACAGTTGAGACCCAGCCCTCATGGAAAAAAGCTTTCATAAAAATTGTGTCAGATCTTTATTACAACCATGCTTTCTCTTTGGGAGAGAAATGGCCCCAGTAACACACTGTAATAAAGCATTAAAATTTTTTAAAATAGAAAAGAATCTAACCTTGTGACATATAGCACAAAAATGGAAGGAGAATCTTATAAGCATTTGAAGGGCACATAAGGTTGTAGCCACTGAGGTTATCATCAATTTCTCCTTGCTGCTGTCTCCAAATATGCTTCTGGACCAAGTCAATGGCAGGTATAAGCAGAAGGTTATTCCTCCCAGAAAAGAACTTGGGAGCAGAGGCAAGAAAGAGAAAGAAACTAATATTGGTTATGAAACTCAAGGAAAATCAGTGCTGAATTATTTATATCCAAGTTTGAATGTTCCCTTGCTGTTTTTAGCTGTCAAGAAGTCTAAAAAGAAAGTCATACAATTTCCTCCCTCTAGCCAAGATGACTGCTTCTTTGAAAAAGTGGCCCTTGGAGATGAAGCCCTAAAAGTCTCCAAGGTACAGCACAGAGAGCAGGGTAAGTTGGGGTGGACGTTTAGATGAGAAATATTTCCAGGTGTGCAAAAAAGTCAGCACTATCCAATTGCTCTGGGACAAGGGTAGCCAACAGAAAATTATCTGTCATCCTGAGCCGTCCTTCCATGATTTTGTAGAGGCCATATGTCTCTCAATTTGAAAGACGGTTGGCAATTGTGTGCAGCCAACCACACTGTCTCCATTCGAAATAATGAAAGAGACTAAAGGTCAAGAGACAGAGGTCAAACTGAGCCCATTCAGCATCTAGGGAAGATTTCTACTTCTTTATTCAGTGAATTGCACAGATTGGGTCTCAGCCTAACCAAGTGACGTTTTCCTGAACTGTGGAAGGTCATTGTGTGCTGATGGTTTTGAGTCAGCATTCTCAGTGAGGTGAGCAAGAAGCTGAATCTTTGTGACCATCATGCATTGCTGCTGGGGGCAAAGGGAGAGATTTCCTGACCTCATTCATCAGTGAACAACTAGATGGACGGTCAGACAGAAAAAGACCATGATAGGTTTTCACCTGCACAAAAATAAGCTGCTGTAATTTTTGGAAGATGAAGAACATTATTCGAGAGCTACTTAATGGAAGCCCTCTACCTATTGCAGTGTGATCCTTGGACACCATCAGGTATACTAGAGTCAAGGGGGAATTACTCTAATATCACCGTACTCTCTATTAGGAGAATGAACCAGTGAGTGAAAGTAAAATCAAATGGGTGGACCCAGTGGCTAAGGAAAAAAAGAAAGATTTTTACTACTTTCCAATTTGAAGTAATTTTTTAAATATTTTTGTTAGGAAGGAAAAATTTCACTGGAAGGAAATGTACCAACCACTCATAATTTTAGGTAACTAAATATAGTGAAATTGGCTCTATTATTAATTAGGTCATATCTCCCCAAATACGTAAATTACAAAGTTTTAATCCAATAACTTTTCAGTTACCTTCTGAAAACTGATGCAAATCTAGCCTCTGTTTTGTGGCCCTCTAATTCAGGGAAATACACTCTAAATTATCTAGGCAAGTATTGGTGTTTGTATATTATCCCACAATGATTATTAGTAGCATCCTCTTTCATTCTCAAAAGTGATCCATTTGAACATCTAAATGTTCATACTACTTTTGATGATCTCCCCCTGAATGTACACATACGTTATTTCTTATTTGAAAGGTGAATGTGGTTTCTCTGCAAATGGAAAGAGTCCCAATGTAATACTGTTTGAATATCCCTAACTTGAAAATCCAAAATCCCAAATGCTCTAAAATCCAAAACTTTTGAGTGCCATGGTGCCACAAGTAGAAAATTTCACCCCATTAAACCTTTTTCCATGCACAAAATTATTTTTAAATGTTGTATTAAATTACCTTCTGACAATGTAATACACACACACACACACACACACACACACACACACACACATATATATGAGAAAAAAAAGCAAATTTTGTATTTCAACTCAGGTTGGATTTTCAAGACATTTCATGATATACATGCAAATATAATGGACCCTTGAATAATATAAGTGTAAGCTGCAAGGGTCTACATTATATGCAGATTTTGTTTGTAAACATGTGCAACAATTTGAAAAAAATTCAGACAACTTTACAGCTTAGAAATATCCAAAAAATTAAGAAAAAGATATATGATGAATACATAAAATACACATAGATAATAACCTATCTTATCCTTTAATATCAAAAATATACACAAATCTTTATAAGTTAAAATGTATCATAATAGACACACACAAACACAGATCTAACATACCACCATTCATAGTTGAGGGAAACATAAACAAATGGAAAGGTGCAGACTTAAACAAATCACTCCATAAAATTAATCATAGTCAGACTATATGTCCGGCTGTACTAATGTAAGTAGCCACTTTCTGCTGCTTCTGTGGTGAGCTCAAGTGCTGTGAGTATCCACTTAAATCACACTGCAACACTGATCATCTTCATGTGAGCAGCTGTCCCTCTACTAAATTATACGTCACAGTTCAAACTCACAATTCTCACACATTTTCACCACATGTAGTGTATATAACATACAAAATACATGTTTACTGACTATTCATGTTCTCTGAGGCCTTCAGTCAGCAGCAGCTATTCACAGTTATATTTCTGGGGAACCAACTGTCATGGTTGAATTTTTTACAGAGTAGGGGAGTCAGTGCCCCAAACTCCTGCATTGTCGGAGAGTGGACTGACTGGAGTCCAAAATCAAAAAGATGAATAAAATCCCAAATACTTCTGGTCCCAAGCACTTAGATAAAAGGTACACAACCTGCACAGATGCATAGATAGGTTGAGCCTCACAATTGGACAGCATAAAAATGCATCACCTGAGGCTAGGATTAAGCCAATGAAAATATTTTCAATACATTTACCAGCAGAATTTCTTCCACTGTCTCTCTTCAATCACATGGAATTTTCTTTAATTCAACGTAACTGATGTAATCTTGCAATGCCAACATCAGATTTACAGTAAGACAAGAGAGATGGTGCTGACAACTGCATCTGTAGTACACACATTAATGACACATCTTGTCTGTTCCTCCACTAAAGACTTCCTTTGAACGTCTTCTGTGTTTGAAGTTTTTCCTTCAGAATTGCTCGAGACAGTTGGGCCTGTTGCCTGTTTCCTATTGATTGATTCTTGTATTTAGGCCTCTGCTGTTCTAACCATTTGTTCATTGGCTGCTGTCATTATCATAAAATTTGTTTATCTCTGAAGTAAGCTCAATGTTAAGATTATGAAGTGAATGTACAAAGTAATATAAAGCTTCTGAAGGAAATGAAAAGATAATATTGGAAAATCATCACAGGAAATTTTGTTCCTAGCAAACTATACACAGGAATAGCTTTAACTTCTGCATCAGAATGGATGAGAAAAGAAGTGGGGGGCCCTGGCCCCCCGACAACAATCCCCTGCCCAGGGTGTGTGAGTTCCACAATCCCTCTTTCGGGGAGAAGGCATCCCGTGGAGACAGCCCGCCTTGTAGCAGAGCCTTAGCTCTAAGTGTTGAGAGATGCAGGCCAGGGCTGGTCTTCCAGCTTCTCCCCAGTTACCACTTCCACCCAGTTATTATCACAGCGTCTGGCTCAACTTTATGGTCCTCTGCCCAAGGATTTGTCTTTCAGGTTTCCATCCTAGAACAGGAAGTAATAATAGACCTAAATAATATTCCACTTAAAAATAGAACATATGAGCAATAGAAAACTTGGCTTTCATGCTTTTAATGTCAAAGAAGTGCCATCCTTATTCAATATCCAGCCTTTTTCTTGGGTAAGATATTCTTTAATTAGGAGAAGGGAAAAATGAGAGACTCCACTAAAATAATATGAGCCAACCCAGAAATCAATTCATGAATCAGAAAAAAACTGAATGTCAGTATAAGCCCTAAAAAGGAACTAGTCATGAAAACCTCCTCATAATTTATCATTATTATTATTCATTCATTTACAAGCAGAAGGTCACCTTCTTTATATGGGCACTGCTGGGAGAGCAGTCACAACGCATGGCTGATGTGCCACATCCTGCAGAAGTACTTTTTGGAAATAATCTTTAAATATTAAATGCTAATTACTTTTTAGTATCATATTAGTATAATTCTCTGAAGTTGATTTTATTCCACAAAAAAGAGGACTTGGAAGATAGAGAATGATTTGTTAATCATGCCAAATTCATTTCCCTCATTTCTATAGACACTTGTACCTTTTACTTTTCAAGGAATTTATATATCATGATTCTTTCACAGTACTGAAGACGTTCCTCCACACATTTCATGTCTCCCAGAATAACCATTTTTCTTTTTTTTAAACACTTTTCTTTTGGTACCGGGGATCAAACCCAGGACCTTGTGCTTGCAAGGCAGGTGGCAGCATTGCTAAGCTAAATCCCCAGCCCTAAACACTTTTATAAACATGAACTCAGTTAATCTTCATAACAACTCTATGAGGTGGCACTATTATGACCTCCACTGTACAAATAGAAAAAACAATGGAGCCAGAAGAGCTAAGCAACTGACTGGAAATCACTCCAAATATGATCCCAAAGTCAATCTCTTAACCACTATAGCAAGTTTAGCAGCCAGGGAAGGCAATGTCCATCAGTAAGAGATTTGATCAATATGCAATACACCCAAGACAAGAAATTTGTGTATGATACAATTTAACTCAAATAAGCAAACATTTACTGAGCACCTTCTACATACCAGACACTGTAGTACATGGCAAGACAAACCAGATTAACTAGATAAGAGGCACAGTGGAGAGGAGAGATTCAAAATATTTAAGATATTTAAGAAATATTTAAGACAGTGAAGCCCATGTAGCATCCTTGGGTTCAGAAAGAAAGAGGTACAATAAGAATAAGAAAACTGGCCAAACAACACTGCAAAGACATCTTACTAGTAACTATTGTGTTCCATGATTAATGTCTTTGCTTTTGCCTATAATACATTTATCACCTCAAATTTATCAGGATTGATATATAGGAAAGACACGGTTCGGAATTTTACGCTGACTCACAATTAAACACATTGTTAAAATAAAATGCATTCTTCGTGTTTGAATGGGACCTCTCCTCCCCATCACGCCCCCAACCACCTCTGTCTCCAGCACTACAGGGAGAAAGATTGTTCCCCTCAGCATTTGCAGTCAAGTTTTATAGACATTTATCAGCTCTGTAGTTTCCACGTCAGGATGTCTGTCGCTTAACCTTCATCCTCCTTGAATTTTCATCCTGATAGGTTTGGATTAAACCACAGACTGATAAATGAGCACAGCTTTGGCGACACAGAAGAGCAGTCATTAAGGAAACCCTCTCAGAAGGTATGAATCAAAGCCAGGAATCTTTTGTTTTCCCCTCTAGTTCAAAGATCGCCTGCAGTAATACGTTTTTATTATTTTTATTTATTTTTTTTTCCTCTTCAGTTTCCAAATGGTTTTTATCATTTCCTGCTTGTTTTTCTAGAAGAATAAAACTATGTCCTGATGGCGCACAGCTCTGTTTATTGCAATAATGTGGCCAGCAAAAGCATTTTATCAATTTGGAATTTAATCCAGGATTAGGAGGCCAGGGGAATAACGAGGGATGAAGGTTAAGTAACAGGCCCCCTGATGTGAGTAGTATGTTTCACTCATAAAGATTTAGGATAATTAGGGAAGTGATCAGATTTTTTTTTCACCCCACGGCAACCATTTTGTTAAACCAGAGCTTATAATAGGAGCATTCTTTCTATTTATTTAATTCCCAGTTTCCCAATTTTTCAAATCACCATTTACTCAAACATAACATTTGGTTTTCTTTTTGGTTTCAGAAGTTGTAACCCTTATCTGAATCATTTCCCTTTCCACGAAGCCAAAAAAAAATACAAAAGAAAAAAAAAAGAATTAATTTTAACCTAAGCTGTGCTAACGACAACAGTTGTAAAGGACATAACAAGAGAATATTGGAAAGATTTCCCTAAGCCGTCTAAGAAAATCGTGCAGTGTGTGTCACAGCCACATGGGTGCATGCCTGGTTGCTCAACTTCTCTGTCCATTTCTAAAAGAAAACGCTCTTAGAGGCAAAGTAATTTTCTGATCCACGTTAATTGTGACCCAAATGTTCGCTGCCTGAATTTGCTTGAACTTTTAGGAGTCACCTTGGTCTTTAAGATTTTAGCCAGATGGGCTTAAATCCCCATTTATGTGTAAGAAAGGCACCATCTCTTGAAAACCTCTGGGAGTTCGGGGTGGAAGGCAAAGAGGCTTACATTCACCCCACTCAGCTCTCTTTATTTCCCTTCTGCTGAGCTCTCTGATCCATTCCAAAGACAGCCCTCTCCTCCTGTCAGTCTTTTGCAGTGCCATGTTACCCAGCTAGCACTTGTTTCCTGACACCAATCCTTTTCCGAATTTTAGGAACGCTGTGGGACTTCAGAAAGGATTCAATGCCACCACTGGAAAATGAGCTACACCAGGGTTCAGAATCATCAACTGTGTTGTACACGTTTTTGCATCTTCAATATGCTTTGTAACTAAACTGGCTGCAGCAACCACACACAAGATCTCCTCCACTATGAATCATTCACTGGGGACACAAAGGAAGAGAAGGGTAATGACTTAGACGGGTCATTCTTTCAGCACACCTTTATCAATTTCTTGCTACATTTTAGGAACCACCACACTAGACTCAGCGTCTCATACAGGTAACTATTAAAGCAACACAATAACACCCCAGGTCTCTTGGAGGCTGAGGCAGGAAAGGAAGATCACAAATTTGAGCCCGACCTAGGCAACTCAGTAACTTAATGAGGCCTTGTGTCAAAATTTGTAAAAGGCTGGGGATGTAGCTCAGTGTGAGAACACCTCAAAAAAGTGATACAATAAGCCCCATAACCCAAGAAGGAACCTAGTGTCAAAGAATGAATTGATTAATGAAGTGAATACTGCAAAAGCTATATACCCAGCCTCCTGAACAAATTCTCCTAGCCTTCATTTTAGGGTTTGTGGCAACCTGAATGCCACCTCTGAGCTCAGATCTCAGACTGAAGATAGTGCAGAGGACAGTGAGGGCTGGGGAGGAAAGAACCTGAGTTAAAAGTCGGGCAAAGCAAGTTGAAGCAAGAGGCATTGCCTCCCTCATTGCGCCAACTACAGGGACAGAGAAGAAAGAACTTTGGGAGGTAAAATACAAACATCCATTGCTTCCCTAGGCCAGAGGAGCCCATTCTCCAGGGGAGCTTCTGCTCACACTTCAGACAGCCCCACCCTCAGGTTGGAGCAGCTGGCTCCCTGAGATGTCACAGGCCCAGTTATTTTTTTTTTTACCCTCAAAACGCAATTTTATTGAATAAAGCTGAGAAGAACCATAAACAGATGAAAAATGCATCCGCCTAAATAAAAATTTACTTATTTACAAAATTCAATAAGTGTTAAGTTTTCACATGCAAATGTTATGCACAGGAAAATGTTGGTAGTAGCATTTAGATGTCTTGAAATGCTGAAAGCAATGAACAGACACACAAACACAGTAAGGGTTAGCTGAAGGTCAGTTAACAAACCTAAGCAGTCCCCACAGAGTCACACATTTTAGTTCCAGTTCCTTTTTTTAGGCACAAGTTCTCATGGTGTTTATAATGGTTCCCAGTGACCATTAATGATATTGAACTATGGCAGCAATTTTAAATATCCCTTCATTTATAGAATCACCCATCCTATCTAGGAAGTACACAACATGCCTCAAATAATAAGAAGAGAACTTTTAAAGCTCAGATTCTCCTCATTAAAAACATGAATGGAGAAAAACAAGCAGTGTCTGTGCAACACAGTGCAGTATTTTGTACAGAATATTTTTAAGGCCAGGCAGTCTATAAATTAAACTGGTATTCATTAAAAGAATTACTGTTGACTATACATCTGAAAATGCACTGTCTACATAAGTGCTGCTTAACAAAAGAAACAATCACACACAGTGTGAGACAACATATAAGCAGGTGTACCAGAGTTGTATCTACTATAGCATTCTGTATGAATAACAATTTACAAGTGAACCAGTAATAATATGTCCCTTTATGTATATGGAGGTCACTAAACTATAAAATATGTTCATTTTAAGTTTCTATACAGTTTCCTGACACCAAGGTTCTATATTAAGTTTTCTTGATTATTGTGACAACTCTAGACCTGCCTGCTTTGTCTAACATAATCATGTACAGTGTCTACAGGTTGGTTAATAGTCACACAGAGAACTGAGGAACTGATGCTGTTTGTTTGCTTCATACAGAAATGTATAGAAACTTAAAAGGCCCAGGTATTTTAACATCAGCAAAAAATGCAGCCTTTCAACATCTTGCCCCAAGTGAGACACGCCCACTTATGTCGATAAGACCTGTGCCCTTCTCTGGACCCCAAGTCTACTCCTGACGAACAGCAGAGAGTTTTGTTCACTCTTCAGTGCCAAGGTATTCCCAGAGGAGTAACATGCTTCGGTGAAGAGAAAAACGGTAAATGAAACCACAGGCAGGTAATGAGAATTACTCTATTCCCAAAATAAGTACTCCCAAGGACAAACACAATGGAAATCATCTGAACTCTACCAAAAGCCTTAGAGAAAGAAAAGCAGTATACGATGTCAATGACTGATCAAGAGTCAATGATATCAATTTTCCTTCTCTACAAGATTAAGACTCAAGACACGAAGTCACAACTACAGCTCTCATTGGGAATAAAGTCAGCTCCTCATGGAATCAAGAACTTGAATCATGCTGAATAACAAAATATGGGCAAGTGGGAGGAAAACATTCAATTAACATAAGCTGCATGGGAGACATCAAAATGTCAAAGTTCATGATCATTAAAATTAGACAGAAGCTGGGTCCAAATTCTAGTTCTCCCACTTTCTGTGCAACGCTGGGCACATTATACAAGCTTTTTAGGCCTCAATTTCCACATCTGGAAGATGAATATAACATCTACCTCTGTGTTTTGTAAGATTTAAATGACTTTGATACTCAAAATTATTGTTAAAATTCTGTTTTAAAGTCTCAAAACTTCATCCTAGCCAACACAACTTGGCCAGTGTTAAAGACAGGATTTAAAGATAGATTTCACTGTACTCTGGCATGTTTTTCTAGTAGGTTTCCAAGTTAGTTGAATTTTTATTTGACATGCTGAGGGTTTTTTCCATGACTATATCTTTCATAATTATCAAAAACTATTTTCAAGATACTTTTAAAATTTCATTTTATTTTCTTCCCATACCCTGCTTTTTTCTAGGAACACTTTTGATTTTATTTCTTTTCTCAACATTACTGAGAAATAAGCTAGACAAGCGTCTTCCATCCCCTACCAGATGTGTAGTTGTCACTTACTACAGCATCTCTTGCAGATAATACCCTTGCATGACTCAAGACCAGGCACAGCCTTGCTACTTTCTTGGGGTTTCAGAAAGGACTTTTAGGCAGCAATACTCAGTCCATGCAGGACTCATCCAGCCTGTGTGTAAACAATCCAGGCTCCCATGGTTGTTACCTGCCCTACGTTTCCTTCTTCAGTTTCACTGTACCAAAGTAGAATTTGACTGCTTTCCTTTGGCTGGGGACATTTCAGCATCCTGTACAGCACAGACCTATGCCATAGCCCAGTGATGGCAAACCTCTTATTTTTTTTATTTTTTTTAATTACTTAAATTCTTTTATTGGCACATTTTAGGTCTACAGCACATTTACATTTCTCATTGGAAATTGTACCTTTACAAAGTGCATCTTGGTTCTTATTTTTTCCCCATTCCTAGCCCTCCCTTCACGCCCTCCACCCTTCCCTATTTACAAAGACTTTATTTCCATTTTTTCCATTTCTCATCATTTTTCCTTTCCCTTCTTTCCTTTCCCCTGCCCCTCCCACTTCCCCTACCCCCTTTGGACCTTTTCTTCCTATTTTACATTATCGATTATTCATTCTAATCATTGGTACATTTTAGGTATACAGTATAATGACATTCATCATTGGAAATTTGCACCTTTACATAGTCTCTCTTGGTTCTTATTTTTCACCCTTGCCCAGCCCTCCCTTCAACCCCTCCATCCCTCCCTATTTACAAAGACTTTGTTTCCATTTTTTTCATTTTCTCATATTAATCCCATTCCCTTCTTTCCTTTCCGGTACCCCTCCCACTTCCCTTTCCCCTTTGCCCCTTTTCTTCCTATTTCACATTATCTATTATACGTTTTAGTCTTTATTTACACTTTCAGTTTCTCATACCAGAGAAAATACTTGGTATTTATACATGTGTGTCCTATTTATTTCACTTAAGAGTATCGATGGCGAACCTTTTAGAGCTTCCAATGATACAAACAGCCCACAGTGGCACGTGTGCCATAGGTTTGCCGCCTCTGTGGCCTAGCCTGTTCAGCTCCCTATCAATGCCTTTCTCCTTTGTCCACATTAAAAAGAAAACTAGACTTACTCAGCCTTCCTTTTTTCCTTTCCTCCCTACTTTTATTCCTTCCTTTGATCAGAAAGAGAACAGCTATAGGATGTGAGAGTCAGGCTATACTGTAGTCATCACAAGTAGTGATGTGTGTGAAATGGCTCTTTACCAATAGATGACAATACAGATTTTTATATTCACTCAATAAATAATAATTGAATGCTCACGATATGCCAGGACCCCCCCCCAGTACACTGGAATATGAAGATTATTGAGACATGATCCCTTTCCCTGTGGAGTTTTATAGAGAAGTGGAAAAACCAGCAATGTAGTGAATGCACTATTGTGCTCTATTATAGCAACATAATATAACAATACTGTTACACTCTGTGATGCAGGATAAACTAAGGTGTGAAGTGAATACTTTGATAACTTGGTAGGAAAGGTCATCAAGGAAAGCTGTCTTTAGTTTATGACATTATTTGATGGAGAAACTCTTAAAACATCCTAAATCTTCTCCCAGATGTTTTCTCCAATAATCCTCCAGGATGCCACCAAATTAGTCTTTGTAAAACACAGTACAAGGTATATCCTTCTGAAAATTATTTAAGGGCACCCATCTTCCTCAGAATGAAACTCCAAATTCTAGCTCTTATGATACACAGTCCCCTTCCCACACTTCTCAGGCCCTCTCTCCACTCTCTAAAGTCAGTGCCAAATTGTGCCTTGCTCCTTTGCATTTCCATGGCTTTGTACATGTTTTCGACTTTGATTAGAAGGTTCTACCTCCCTTTCATCCCCTAATCCTTTTCTACCTAGTGAGATCCTACTTACTCTTTAAGATTTACCCCCAAACATCACCTACCCTGTGAGACCTTCTCTGACACCCTCCAGCCCCTATGCCCACCTAGCAATTTCCCAACCCAGGGAATTAGGTGCCTCTAGCTCTAGCAGAGGATGTTACTTGGCTAAAAGAACTCCCATTCCCAAGCCCATATTTTATCAGTTCGATCCCCACAGAAAACAGACAGTGTATTAAGATTGAGTAACTTGAGAGGATATTTATCAGGGACTATTCACAAAGGACTGGCAGTTGAGAAAAATCTAATGAAACTGTAGCACCCAGGGGCCTAGCAACACCAGGGTATCTCTAGGCCCAAAAGAATAAGGAGAGCTGGTAGCTACCACCCAAGAAGAAGGCCACCAGACAGAAGCTTCAAAACACAACCTCTGCCACATAGGAAGGGAGCCAGGGGAATAGACACCCCCAGCCCACCCTAGCTATCCTCATTCACCCATCTGTCTATGGCTGCCCATCAACCAAACCTAAGAGCAAGAGAGCCCATGGATTTATTGTACCTGTCAGCCTCCTGGTGCACAGAGCAAGGCTTAAAAGGAAGGAGAAGGGAGATCTTAAAATGGTACATTCTCATTTTCTATGTTCTCTCTGTAACTGGTAGGGAAGAGGGGTGGGATTTAATGTAATGTGGGCTTATGAGATATTAGTGGAACCCTGCCTTGGAGCTTATAGAAAGGCTTTTATTTCCTCAATGGACAAGGCTGGTCACTCTTACCATCTCCTCTCTCCACCTTGCAAGTACATGTGAGTCCTTGAGCTACGGCCACCATCTTGAAGCACTGCAGAAGAGTCCAGGAAAATCACAGTAATACCAGATCTCATGTCATAGAGGCGTTAGAGCCACATCAGCAGCTACTTTCTTCTAGACATCTTCTATGTGAGAAATATAAGCCTCTATTTATTTAAGTCACTCTTAAAAGTCTTTTCAATTACAGTCATGTACTGCATAGCAACACTGTGGTCAATGATAGACTGCACACACAACAGTGGTCCTATAGTGTATATCACCTAGTCATGTTGGGGCCAGCTTAGTTTGTATAAGTACTCGATAAACTTCACACAATGACAAAATTGCCTAACAACACTTTTCTCAGAAAACATCCCTGTTGGTAAGTGATGCATGACTGTACTTGTAAAGGAAAGTATTCCTAACTGTCTGGCTCCCTTGTGTTTGCTTCCATCTAACAAGTCCAAGGGGAGCCAGATGCATATGTGTCTGTCTTCTCCCCTAGAATGTGAGTTCCGTGGGGTCAGGGCTGACACATGAAAGGCACCTATTTGCTGCGTGTGGAGTTAGTGAATCAATGTGTGCAGCCATATAAGGAGGACCCAAGGCCATGCTGGTGTTTCTTTCAAGCTCAGTTTCTTTCCCTTGGCTATTTCACCTTAATGAACTTCCCCTGTGTTTTCTCATCTTCCCTTTCCCCTTACACATCCATCCTATATCAACCAGACTTGCTGCACAAACTGTTTGCATTCTATTTGATACCCATTTTTTTTAAAAGACTCTTATTCTAAAAGAGATGGGCTGATTAATGTACTCAAAATATCTTGCACTACACAGTCAATTCCTTTATCCTTGCTCTATTCATAATGTATAGCCCTTCTCTCTTCAAATGTGCATAAAAGGACCCACTCCCTACCAGCATTATTTGTAACCGCAGAGCCTGAGGTGGTACTAGATGTCAAAAATGAAAAATTGCTAAATTCAAAATTGCTTCTCCCTTTGTTTTAAAGGTGACCTGCAAGTGGTTTTTATTTTTTTAATGAACTAATTGTAGGATTATATGCTGAATGCTCCAAATGCAGAAAGGGATAGAGGTACACTCAGCACATAGCTGCTACAAAATACCTGGTATTGTTTTTGAGCCTCTGCAGAACCAGACTGCTGACACCCACATTCCCTGCAGCCCCAGCAAGGAGACTGATGCAGAGGCCCCTCTGCTTCTGAACTGGGATAATGGGCGTGCAGGACAGGTGGAGCTGGGCTAGCAGCGGGAAGCACAGTTAAGGCACCTGCTCAATGACCTCGGCCAAATCATCTTAGGACCAGCAGCTCAGCCTCCCTTGCCCTGCTGAAAGTGACCCAGTCTCCTTTCCTCCCACTGAAGGACTAATGGTTATGACTCCATGCACAACACACTCCTTTAAAAAGAGGTTGTCAGACGAGCAAATGATTTTCGAGACTCATTAGGCCCTCACACATTTTGTTTGATGGAGAAATATATGAAAAGTAGGCAGTGAACCTGTTTTTGTTTCCCAGTTCCATAACCTTCTCCTTCTCATTTCAAACACAGCCAAAGGCTAGGCTGGGATTTGGAAGATCTCAACTATTGTTCTGTACTGAAACGTAAGATACTCCCTCGAGGTGACTCAGGCACTTTAGAGATCAATAGTCTTCAAATCATCTAGGATTCTGTCCAGGAGCAAAATGATGTCAAAGAAGGGATGGAAGTTACCTCAGAGATGCGGTTTGAGGGAAATTCCAATCCCAGAAACGCCTCCTCCTGACTGAACATAGTATTCCGCAATCAACTTCAAGTTCCACCCTTAATATGATTTTATTCTTGTAGTTTGCTTTGTCTCCAGTTACCTGTCACTAGCTAAAATGTGCATAACTCTTCGAGGGTGACACATTAAATAATTCATAATCTACTATTATACCTCAAAGAGAATGAATTGTTTGGATTCCATTCCAATGAACTGGCCCCCTCAGCAGCAGTAGAACAACAAGCAGGGACATTTTGCTGCAGAGGCCAAAGAAGGAAGAAAATTGGAGCAAGTTGTATTGCAAACAGGGACAACAAGAAGAGGAATTCTCAACCCCAGTCATCCATCCTTTCATCTGTTCATCAAATATTCATGAAGTGTCTGCTTTGTGTCATGAATGGTGCCAAGGGTGGGTGATTCCCTGTAAATTAAGTTTCTAAGCACAAAGATAACTATGAACACTCAAGACCAACTTGGCTCCCTTCACAGTGTCCTCCTTAAGCCAACACTTCTTAATCATTCCTCTCTGGGAGCTAGAAAGCCCTGGCCTCCCATGCCCAGAGCTACGAGACATCCAAGCTGGCTTCCAGAGAAGCAGGCAACATGCTGACTCTCTGAACCTGGCTCCTCTCCTTGCCCTGTTCTTAGGGTTTCCATGAGACTGAGGTGTTTGTATTGTTCTGCCTACTGATTTGGAAGCTGTATGGGACTGGCCAGCACACCCAGCAGTGACCACTACTAAAACGGGAGAAAGAGAAGAGCTAACTCACCAGTTGGGCTATGAATTCTGATCAGCCCTCTAAAGAGAAATCAAAACAATCAGGAGGATCATGCTAAACAGGCATTGCAGATGCCCCACTTCGGGGCCCTGGATTCTCTGTGAGCACCGAGACTTAGAACCTCAGCGGCCTCCCTCCCATCCTTGGTCCCACAGTCTCTGCCCTGCAGCTTGCCAGAGCCAGGGCCTTTCCAACTCCGTTTTTCTCAATGTTAAATCTCCCAACGGGAAAGGCTGATGTTTCAGTTGTTGATTTTGTTTCTTTTTTCCTATTAAAGTAGCAGAAAGATGGTGGAGACAAAAGCTCAGGTTCGGCCCTCTAATGAATCTATTTGAGTCTTGCCAAGTGCACATGGGGAAAGCAGCCACCTCAAGGAACTGAAGTATCAGCATGTTGTGCCTCCAGACCTCCAAATGCCAAGCTGGTCCTTTCAGGTCAAATGGAAACGGCACACTGAACTCTGCCTTAGCAGCTTAAGGCAGATTAACTGACTTTGAGACCATAACTAGTCAGCATCCACCTGCAAATGAACAAGAACAAGCCATCCACAATCAGGTAATTCCTATCATAAACCTAATGAGAAAATAACTCAGGAGCCACCAATGGCTTTCGCCCAAAGAGATGAATAATGTGGAGAATCCTTGGCTGCATGGAGAACAGAAGAAATTAATTGCTGAAGCCTTCACAGCATGTTGAAAGCCAAGAATTATCCTCTGGATCTGCACTTGTAATTTATAACAGCTGCTCCTTCAAACAGCCCGAAGAGACTCTCGGGCAGAGCACAAAGCACAGATGATCGCAGCGATGAATCTGGAGCCGGGTCAACCCAAAGCCACTGCCTGATGGATGCCCGTCCCCAGGCAGGCGGGCAGCCCCAGCGGGCCACTGCACACCGTAGCCCTCTCTCGTCACTCTCTACAGCTGGCGCTTACTTTGTCACAGCCATCAGCCTGCTCACCACACCACTGTCATAATAACTTTTTTAAAAATCTACTGGAAGATGCTGAAGCACAGTCCATTGACTGATATTCCCCAGCTACTAGAAGCTAGAATTGTCATGGACACATCACAGAAGAGCATCTTGTGCCCCTTGGTGAACGCCTTGAAGGATGACAATAAGAGGGACAGAGAACAGATTTTCAGGAGGGTCCCTGGGTGCCAAAGCCTAAATTCAAAGCACCTTAAAAATTTAGGCCAAACAAATGTAGGACAAAGGGCATCAGGTAAAAATGAAGGCAGAGAAGTCAGAAAAGTGATACAGGAAAGGTTTATTAGAAATAACTATTCTAAGTGGGGAAACATTTTTCACCTCTTAAATTCTTTTATTGGTACATTTTAGGTACACAATATATTTACATTCATCATTGGGAGCTTGTACCTTTGCATGATGCATCTTGGTTCTTATTTTTCCCCAGTTCCCCTGGGCTCCCTTCTACCCTTCCACCCCTCCCTATTTACAGAGGCTTTGTTTCCATTTTTTTTCTTTCCCTTCATTCTTTTCCCCTACCCCTCCCACTTCCCCTACCCCTTTGGACCTTTTCTTCCTATTTCACATTATCTATTATTCCTTTTGATCCTTATTTATACTTTCAGTTTCTCATATCAGAGAAACTATTTGGTATTTACACGTGTGTCCTATTCATTTCACTCAAGAGTATGTCCTCAATGTGCATCCATTTAGCTATAAATGTCTCTAATTTCTCATTCTTTATGGCTGAGTAGTACTCCATTTTTAAAAAAAAAAAAAAAACACATTTTCTTTATTCAACCTCCAGTTGATGGGCACTTGGGTTGTTTCCAAGATTTAGCTGTTAGACACTGTGCTGCTACAAATATGTGTGCGCATATATCGCTGTGGTACGATTCTTTTAATTCTTTTGGGAAGATACCCAGTAGAGAAATAGCTGGGTCAAATGGGACCTCTAATCCTAGTTTTCTGAGGTATCTCCATATTGACTTCCACAGTGGCTGCACCAGTCTGCCTTCCCACCAACAACGGAGAAGGGTTCCTTTCTCCCTAAGAGGGGAAATCTTAAACATGAACAGAATCTTAGAGAAGAATGCTTACTCTTAAAAATAGATGCATGGGGCCAGGGATTTAGCTCAGTGGTGTTGCCGCCTGCCTCAAAAGCCCAAGGTCCAGAGTTTGTTCCCCAGTACCAAAAAAAAAAAAAAAAGATACAGGTCTTATTAAGAGGAAAATAACCTTTGTGATACAAGTTTGGTGAGTTATTTCCTTGTTTACATCTGAACTAATGTTTCTATCCAAAACCAGAGCTTACACCCCATACACAAGTGAACCTGCCCACCAAACCATCTCTACTCGCCTAATTCATAGACTCAAATGCCTAGGTTACTGTTTGGGAAAGAATGTAAATTTGGTGAGGACAACATTTAAATAATATGAACAGAAGTGTGAATGGCAGATTTTTAGAAATTGTTTTAAAGATTTAAAGACACTTCACATTAATAGTCCTGAAAAATCATGCTACAGATTTGCTTGTAGGTTTTCAACATAGAAAAATTGAGTGACATGCTAAAGGAAAGGCTCCCTGGAGAAGAACATAACTCATCGGTATGCTCTCATGACTACCCAAAACTCCAAAATTAATCAAATGACGTATGCTATTTAAAGGGCCAGCTGCTCCTACATTGGTATCTCTAAATTGGATAACAGACTGGATTTCATGAGTTACTTACAACTCGTTATGAGTGTATTAGGCCCTTACAATGATTTGGATCCTGTTCATCCCCCAAAGGCTGTAAGCCCGATTCCTAGTGTGTGGGCATTGAAAGGGGATGGGACCTTTACAGGACAGAACATAGTGGAAGGTAATTAGGTCCTGAGGGCTCAACTTCAGGAAAGGGTTAAAGCTGGTCTCTCAGGAGTGGGTTAGTACTCACCACAGCAGGTTGCTATAAACAATCCTGATGTCCCCCTTGAATTCCTCTCCTGTACCCACTGCTCACTGCTCCTGCCACAGTATGCCAACTGCCATGTTAGGATGTAGCATGAGGCCCTCTCCTCAGATGTATGCAGCAAACCCTGGGCTTTTTAACCTCCAACACCCTAAGCCAAAATAAACCTTTTTGCTTTATAAATTTCCTCATCTCAGGTATTTTGCTATTCCAACAAAAAATGAAGTAGAACAGTCCTTTTCTAAGAGCAAGCACTAATAGGAAGAAAGAGAACATGCATGGGCAGTGGATTTGTGGGGATGAGGACAAGTGTGTATGTGTCATGGTGAAGCAGGTCATCCTTTCTATGAGTACTGGGTTCTTTCTGGGACTACTATGCTTAAAACAGAGACAGGGGTAGCATAGGAGCACGTAGGTTATATTTTAGCACATTAGCACATCAAAGCCCAGGAGGAAATGACAGGATGATGCACAGAATGATCAGCTCCCCTCGCCCTGTTAGGCTCATCTCCTTGCTGAACTTCCTCCTTACTCCTGTATCAATCACCATTATCCCCACACCGGGAGGGTTCCAGCTGCACAGGACTCCAGGAGTGTGGGTCTCTATGTATAAAACACCTGTGTGATCCGGTGAACAAAGCAGACGCACACTCCAACATGACCCTGTGGAAAATTTATGGGCACTTGTTGGTGTTGGTTCCTTCTACAGCCTACTCTTCATCAAAGGTACTAGCTATAAAACCTCATGCTCTCGCCTAACACCCAGCTTTTTTCCTTTTACCCAATAAAAAGTGTAACCCTATAACCCATATGCTAGCAGCCTCCTTCACAACAGTTGTTGGACATAGAAGTGAGACATAGCCCTTGAGAGCATAGTGTCTCCAGGTACGTGATAGGCTAGCAGATAGACTAGCAAATGGGGATTGCACAGGCCCAACCTCAACAGTGACACCCTGTGGCAGCAATAAGCAATGACAATGGTAGCCTGGCCAACCTGACCTGATGCCCTCCCCGCTAAGGAGGATTGAGAAGGTTAAAGAGGACCCAGCACATCCCTCGGCCCCACACCTAGAACTCAGCCAGCCGAGGAGGTGGGGAAGGGAGGCACTTGTACTAATTCATAGGAGCAGAAGATGCTGGACTTCCTGAAGATAAAATAGGCAGTTTTTCCAGCAGTAACAGGAACATTATATTGCCACCCTCAAGTTTATTTAAAGTCCTTCCTTTCCACTTCTGGAAAAAGAATTAAGAGCAAGGTTTAGCACACATGACATGACATTCTGAGTAGCAGAATAAACCAAAAAAGAGAGATGCCTCCCCTCGTGTCTGCTAGCAAGACCCTTTTCCTCCCTAGTCCACACTCTGTCCGCCACCTTCCCCAGCGTCACCACCTCTCTCCTCAGGCCCCTTCCTCCCCTCTCACACCTCATCATTTAATTCCAGCAAAACTATGACTGCTAGTTAAAGTACTAGCTAATTAAAATGAGTGACTTCAGATGAACAGACACGGGAACATTAGCATTTTTTAAAGTGGCTCAGAGGGAATTGTGACTCCCTACTATTTTCACTGTCTCCTGACGGCTGACCTGTGAGCATTCCCATGCCTTCTTTCATTCACTTCGATAAGGAGTGGAATGAGGAGAGCATGGCCTTCTACCTCCAAGCATGCTCTGCACTACATGATTCTGGCCTGCTGGCTCCTCGTGATGCCCTGTGCATCCCGGCTTTTGCTTAGCTGCCATGGTATCTTCTACTCAGCAATTTTTCAGATAAATAATACCAAAGTCTCCAGCCACGGGGTCAGAACTGCCCAGAACTCAGTTGTAGGTGAAGAACCCAGGCCAGTGTATAGTAACAAGAGTCCTGGTCCTCGCTGTGCTTTGCTGGACTCCTGGGGGAGAAGGTATGAACAGCAGCACCTCATGCCTTCCTCTGAAAACCGAGCTCTCCAGCTCAGGGAAGAGTAAGATTCTAGAACAGTCAGGAGCAGTTGTTCCTCCTGAAAGCTGTGCAGACTTCTTTTGTAGTGCCTAGCATTTCACCGAAATATTTACTTGTGTGTCCCACTCTACCTACCTGGTGGCCCCAAGGCAACAGGAATGATTTTCTTCCCACAATAGCAGGGCTTCGGTAAATGTTAAGGATATAAATGATGAATAGATTAAAAATATATTGGTGCTTCTGACACTAGTAGAGAATTGTTTCAAGTTCACCAATTAGCTAATCTTCAGCATGTGCCAACTGCATGGAAATTCCGTGGGACTCCTATAACGACATGTAAACTTGGTCAATGACCTTCAGCTGTGAAGCATTGTGAGGAGAATGACAACTGCGCACCTTGACAGTGAACTTTATTTGCAGTGTTTCCAGAGGCATAAATAGTAACACATTTCTGTATATATTATTTTAGGATGCTGTAGGCTCAGCTTCGTACAAATTTGTGTATTAAGTGTGCGTGATCTGTGAGCTGAAAATGAACTGAGAATCCTTTTACCACATCGGAAATACTCCCAGTGTCACTGAGAACCCAAATTGTATGTTATGGCTTGAAATGTGTACCTGTCCCAAATTCCTATGTTGAAGTCCTAACCACTAGTATTTTAGAACCTAACTTTGTTTGGCTACTGGATCACTGCGAGTATAATTAATTAAAATGAGGTCGTACTGGATTAGGGTGAGCCCCTGGTCCGAAGGACAGAAGGGACAGAAACTGGCACACAAAGGGAAAGCCATGTGAAGGTGAGGGAGAAATTGATCTGGTTAGTGCAACAGAAAACCAAAGAATACCAAAGATTCTGGCAAAGAAGAGACAGGTGTGGAGCAGGTTCCTCTTCTCAGCCTCAGGAGGAAACGACCCCAACAACTAATCTTAGACTTTGATTTTCAAAACTCTCAGACAATGGATTTCCGATGTTTTAATCCACTCAATGTACAGTAGTTTATTTTAGTAGCTCTAGGAAACTAACACACTGCCATGGTTTGGATACCTCTAAAGGCCCACCTGATAAAGGCCCTGTGCCAGCTCTTGCCTCTAGTGGGATGTGGTAGATCCATTGGAGGTGGAGACTTCTTAGTCGGAGGTGTTCCTGTCGCTGGAGGTGAAGCCTTGAAGGGGATACCGGGAGCCCACCCTTTCCTCTACCTCACTTTTGTGTCCCAGCTATGAGATACACAGTTTACCATAAACTTCCATCATGACATGCTGCCTTGTCACAGGCTCAAAAACAATGTGGATAATGCAACATGGACTAAAACCTCCAAAATTGTGAGCCAAAATAACCCTTTCCCTTAAATTGTCTCAAGTATTTTGTAATAATAACAGACAGTCGACCATCATAAACACTGTGGTGCTTTGCTCTTTCCCCAGCTCTCTTCTCTTATCTATCCAACACAACTCCCCAATTAAATGGTCCCAGGATATAAGTGTAGCTCCTCAGAGTGACAGCCTGAACAGTTCGATCGATAATGGCCATCACAATTTGGGAGTCTGATTTTTTTAAGTACTTTGTATATTCTAGATAGTAGATCTTTGTCTGAGAAACAACTGGTAAAGATTTTTTCCCACATTGTGGGTTGTCTCTTCATGCTTTTGGTGATTTCTCTTGCTATGCAGAAGCTTTTTAATAAGAAGAGAGCCCACTTGTTGATTCTTTGTGCTAGTTCATGTGCAACTGAGGTTTTGTTCATGAAATCTTTTCCTATGCCAATGTCTTCAAGAGTTCTACCTAACCTCTGTTCCAGCCAGTATAGTGTTTGTTTTAATATTTAGATCTTTAATCCACTTTGATTTTAGTTTAGTGCATGGTGAAAGATATAGGTCTAGTTTTAGTCTTTGGCAAGTTGAAACCCAATTTTTCCAGCACCATTTATTAAAGAGGCTATCTTTCCTCCAGTGAGGGTGTTTGGCTCCTTTCTCAAAAATGACATGACTGAGTGTGTCTGGAGTTGTTTCTGCATCTTCTAATCGGTTCCACTGATCCTCGGATCTGTTTCTTTGCCAATATCATGCTGTTTTTATCACAGTAGCTTTGTAATATTGTTTCAAGTTGGGGATTACAATACCCCCTGCCATGTCTCTGTTACCTAGAATTGCTTTTGCTATTCTAGGTCTCTTATTGTTTCAAATGAATTTTTGGATTGTATTCTCAAGGTCAGTGAAGTATGCTGCTGGGATTTCAATTGGGATTGCATTGAATTTATATAGCAGTTTTGGAAGTATGACCATTTTCACTAAATTACTTCTTCCTACCTAGGAGCAAGGGATGTCTTTCCATTTTCTGATATCCTCTTTGATTTCTTTTTTCAGAGTGCTATAGTTTTCAGAGTAGACATTTTTGATTTCTTTCATTAGGTTGAGTCCTAGGTATTTCATTTTTTTGGATGCTATTGTGAAGAGAGTTGTTTCTCCAGCCCCTCTTTCAGTGAGTCTGTTGTTCATGTAGAAGAAAACTATTGATTTTTTGTATTGAACATGTATCCAGCTACTCTACTGAATTTGGTTATTAAGTCTAGAAGACTTTTGGTGGAGTTCTTGGGGTCTTCTATATAGAGTATCATGTCATCTGCAAATAATGACAATTACAAAATCAACCAGAATTCTTCCAAGTAGAGCAAAAAGGTCCACTTCATTGCGTTTCTTGTGGACTTCTCTGAGGACATCTGAACAATCACCATATCCACTCCTGCTTCAAGTTCTACCTTGTGTGCACCGAGGTTGATCAGCTAGGCTTTCATGAGACAAACACTGGCACCTCTCTGTTACTAAGATGGTATCATTTTACCATTTTCCAACTTGAAAAATTATGAGTCCTTCAGGAAAACAAAATTTATAAAAACATCCAGATGTAGACATAAGAAGTCCTGAAGAACAAGAGTAAAGGAAGATGGAACTGTCTCTCTGACAAGAAGAGTAACAGATAAAAGTCTATCTGCAAAGTTGCAATCTGTGGAGACTTAAGTAGATGGAATGGCTAACACCCATATCTGAGCCTATAGAAATATTCCAGCCATAAAATAAATGATCTAAACAATGACCTAAGTCTTGTCTAGGAAAAATATCTCAATTAAATGAGCCTACACTTCACCAAATCTGTCCCTTCAAAGGCTACATTAAACAAGAATCCATCAGCAAGGGGCCTCTCTGCTATGTGTCAGATCCCTGAGCCACAAGAATATCCAACAAATATTGAATGAGGTTATACATTTGTGGGGGACCTACATATGCCAGATATGGTGATAGGGATACAGAATATAGCAATGAATAAGAAACAAAAACCTTGCCCCTCAGGAAATTTATTGTTGTAAATGAGAAGGAACAGAGAATAAGCAAGATATATACAGATGGTTCCTGACCTACAGGGATTCAACTGATAATTTTTCAGTTTTATCATGGTAGGAAAGTGATACACGTTCAGTAGAATCTATACTCCAAATTTTGAATTATTTCTCCTTTTCTGGGCTAATGATACGTAGCATGATACTCTCTTAGGATCCTAATTGTAGAATAATCAAAGTTCTCTGAGAATCATTAAGGTAAGCTAGACTAAGGTATGATTTCCATAGATTAGGTGTATTAAATTATTCTCAACTTAATGAAATTTTCAAGTTATGATGAATTTATCAGGATATAATTTAATGATAAATTGAGGGGCATCTGTAAATTAACACAGAACATGTTAGTGATCAGTGCTTAACACAGGGAGAGGAATGGGAAAGTTTAGCAGAAGTTATCTTGAATTTTGCATATTTGTTTTACAATGTTAGATGGAGTCTTGGGGGAAGACCTGACAGAAAGTGATATTTCAGGAGTTATCTGGACATTATATGGGAGGAGGCCACACAGCTATCCAGGGAAATAACTTTTCAAGCAGAGGAAAAAGCAAAAGTAAAAGCTCTGGGGGAGGTGAAAAGTGTAGCACACTATGGAAATGCAAACTAATAGTGTTATTAGAGAGAGAGAGAGGTAAAAAAAACAAATATCCACTAAAACCTTTCAATTCAGAGAAAAATAAAAATAGGTCAACATCAACTGAACACAACATGGTTATTCTGCTCCATAGCAACCTTTGTCTCACCTTGCCTGTTTTAGCCCTTGAAAATCCAACAAAAATACCCAAATTACATGCAGACAACAAACTCTGAATAATTTTGGTAATGAGGCTACCACAGCAAAACCCAACCTACCCTGACTGACACAGGGATGCAGAGAGTGACAAAAATTGAGCAAAAACCAGTTGAAGAAAACAGGGTTTCTTTTGTAAGTCAAAAAAATTTAGTTATTTTCAACTATCTCTAAATATACGAAGTAAACTTACTATGAAATATTCTTGAAGTTCATACAGAACTGATGAGGAGATTCCAAATCATTCCTAACTAAATGAATATATAAACTTTGGAGCCACTAGACCAGCTCAACAGCTCCGTGAAGAATGAGGCTTCCTGCCAAAGGTGCTGCTAAAGGGATTTTGTGATCTGGGTGACCTTCCAGGAAGGTCAGTAGGACCTTGCCCTGTGAGTTTCAACATTCCCAAAGCAGCCCATTTTCTTTAGCAATCCATCGTTGTCAAATGTCTCCTGGCTCTTGAAGGTATGGCTACAATCCACCAACACTCAGCCCATTGTAGGACTGTTAGCACTTCAGTCACCTGTTTAACTTGGGCTGTCAGCATCTGGTATCCTTTGGCACTGAGGAAAAACAATGTACTTGTGATTTCTAACCTTGGGCATTATCAGAGTTTAGCCTTAATAATTCTATGAATATTAGATCATTAACAGCATTTAGAAGGTGGCAAAGGAGCCCCAAATACATTCATTTTAAGTAATTTGTAACCTCATTGGGACACTTATTGACAAATTGTTGATAAATAAGAGATGCAGATATCTTCATGTTAATGCTACAGATTAGTCTAAATTCCCACCACAAAAAAATGCAAATTTCTTTCCTGAGAAGTCGGATCTCTTGTTTGCTTTAGATGAGGTTGTGATTATGATGGTGTAAACACGAGACTCTGCTTCAGCTGATATACAAATGGTTTTTATTAAGACCTTACCAATCAAATATTCATTCATCTTTTCATTTCCTACACATGTTCACATGTCATACCAAAATTCCCTTTTCCCTCTCTCCATGTTAGCTTTATCCTTTCCCTCAAACGTATTTTCATACATTAGATTTTCAAGTAGATACCAGTCCTGGACATGGTTGGCCCTCAATCAACATAAAACAACAATATCCACACACCTCTTGGGGAGCTCCATGATATTAAAAGTTTTTCATTACTTTTCTCAGATTCTCTCCTCCATTCAGCAAAGTCTACCCTATGGGCGCATTTTTTCCCTTCAAAATGTCTTTATGCCAGATCCTTCTCTTCTCTGACTGAAATTCATTTGTGTTTATTCCTCAAGCTCTTGCACTTATATGTTTTATTACAACTCCTTCATACTCTTTCCCATTCCCAAACCTAATCCTCTCCTTCTTTACCCTGAGGGCCCCTGCCAATATAACTTCAGGTGAAGCAAATGAAAACACTAGCTTTTGCCCTAGGCTTCAGGCTTCCTCTACCAAAATTAAAACATAAAATCATTGCATGGCTATTATTAATATTATATTCCCTGCCCTGTAAACCTTCTATAACATTCTGTGGTCTGTCAGTCAACAATTATTGAGTGTCCACTCTGAAAAGTAAGTTGAAGCCCTTCAAAGAACAGAGAAAAGAAAAGAATTTTTTTTTTTTGCTTTGCTTTACTACTAGTGTAAGCTCCATCTTATTCTCTGTTCCCATATACTTGAAATTCCTACAATATCTGCCTCCCACTGCTAGAGCAGTACCTGCCGTAAGTATTTTGTCTTTCTCAGGAACTCTCCTAGTTTCCCAGAGGGCTCCACAGATGGTCCAATCGGCTAGTCAGGGTTACCTCCTAAAGGTCATGATAGATACGATAGAGGCAGGGAACTAAAACCCTGTGATATCCAACTTCCCCACTGCCAGGAACTAGGCTAGATACTTCAAATTCCTTATATCATTTGTTCCTCAGAGCTACTCTGCAAGATGGCAATTTTCCCCATCTTATAGATCTTTGAAAGCAGAGTTAAGAAGTTTTGCCTGCAGGTCATGGATGTGGCAGAGGGGAGAGAAAAGTCAGATTTTCCTAGACTATAGAATAAGAAACTTCTAAAGGAATCAAGTTGGTTTTTATTGTTTTTGTTGTTGTTGTTTGTTTGTTTGTTGCAATTGGACCAAAGAAAATTTCTTATCCTTTTAATGAGAATTCTAACTGAGGATCAAAAAGTTCAAAGTATGCTATGCGCCATTCCACTTACAGCCTGCATTTGCTTAGACAACCCCAAGCAATGGTGGTGGGGCCCATTGGGATACAAAGCAAAGGGTTTAGGTACAAAAATGGGGAAGAGCCAACATGAAATGTAAGTTTTCAAGGGCTTGGGGAGTGATGGCATGTGGATTGTAGTGAAATAACCAAAGGATTTCTTGGGAACTATCTGGTAGGGATCCAGCCCTTTGCCAAGACTGGGTGATCTTGAGAAGGGTATTGGGACAAACGACAGAGATTATGTATCACTGTTCTTGAGGACAGCCATTCGTGCCCATCTTATGGGTCCAAGTTTTAAGAAATCAGCCACAGCAACAAAATAGCTTCACAGAAGTAAAAAAAAGATCCAAAACCTCTGACATCTGATGCCTTTGCTGTTAAACCAATCTTACCTCCCATTCATACTAACAGGCTGCCTGACTTGGTCTACTTGAGCTACCATAACAAAGTAATATAAAGTAGATGGTTTATAAATATATTTCTTCCAGTTCTGGAAGCTGTAAGTCCAAGATCAAGGTGCCAACAGATTCAGTGTCTACGGAGGACTGTGATGCTCTGCCCTCATGACCTAATCATCTGCTAAAGGCTCTGCTCCCTAATACCATCATGTTGGGGACTAGAATTTCAATATAGGAATTCGGAAGGGGCATATTCAGGCCACAGCACCACCCAAGTCCAGATGGCCTAAGTCATAAAGATATACAACTGCTTTATGACATAAGGAATCGTGCATCAAAACAGAAGAACTAGGGAGATGCACACACAGCAACTCAAATGTGAAAGCCAGATTAGCTCTCACAAATGACCATGAAGCCCCCTGCTTGTGCATTTATAAAGTTAGATGGGACAGGCACCCATGTGGGTGAGAGGCAATAGAAAAAGCCAGGACCTGTGGGAAATAGGTCATAAATTCCTCAGGCTAAGAGAGGAGGCACAACCCAGGGAAGGCAACTATTGACAAGTAAAAATGGAGGCTCAGTGTTGCCAGATCTTTCCTTCTTTCAAGAGGCTAGGAACATACAGCTTACAAATACTCTGTGGTTTTCTTTGCATTCAGTGACTAATAAAAATGTTTTGGTAGTGAAAATGTAACTGCAAGCTGTCCCAAGTGGCCCATAGACCACCGGCTCAGAACATCTCCAAAGTCATCTTGAACACTCTGGGTTCTGTCCTTGGGTAAATTCCTTCATGCTCAATGCAAAGTATTCAGCCACTACACTCAGGTGAGCGCTGTATGACCTCTATAAAGCCAAAGCAGCTATTCAACCCTGTGATGGTCCATCATCTCTCCCTCCTGAATATCTTCTCTCAGTGTTCGTTTGTCCCTACCCAAGTGTCTCCAGTACAGCCACACACTCACTTGCTATGAATTAAAGCTGCCCAATTCATTTTGTTGGTAGAAGTGCCTCATCCTCCCCCAAAAAAGTAATATTGCTATACCTCCTCTGGATTGTCATCTAAGCTCTTCTAGCCACCAAATACAAACACAATCACTACTATAGTGAGCAAGCTCTCCCAAATTAGCTGCCATATATATCCCAGAATTGGTGGTGTTACACAGTGATCACAAGCATATTATCTGGTCAAACTGCCTGGATTTAAAATCCCAGGGTCTTTACTCATTAGCTGTGCGACTTTAAAAAAATCACTAAATTTCTGTGCTGCGATAGCATGTACATACACACACGAACACACATATACACAAACACAAACACGCACATACTTTAGAGCTCTCTGATTTCCATTGCACAGGAGGGAGTTGGTGTCTGGTATCTTTTCTGGGATAGACAGCAATTTCTAGAAGGCTTTGAGGGGAAAATTGCTCTCCCCAGGCTTCTAAAAGCAACAGAACAACCTCCAAGAGAGGAGTAGGCAAAGGCAATCCCTCTCCTAGCTGTGTGGACACTTCAGTGCCTTGGAAATATCATCACTGACACCTTCTCCTTGGAGATAGATCCTGACTCACCCTTGAGTGGAGAAAGCAGGGAGGAAAGGGGAGAAGAGGGGAACCTTGAGATCTTGCCAACTGTGAACAATAAATGTGTACAACAAGAACATAGGGAGTAACTTTAACATCCCTGAGGCCCTCGGGTTGCCTTACCTGTAAAGTGGACCCCTGGTCTCTGAGTTCCTTCTCACTCCAACATTCTCCGAACTATAAGGCCATAAGCTCAGGCACCAAATTCAGTATAATACCCACACTATCGTGGCCTTGGCCCATAGGGAAAACAACATAAGTTGAGTCACTGAATTTTACCCCCTCCTTTCAAGGCTTGTTCCCATTCCTGAAGTCCGTTCCCTGTACTCCACCGCTGCCTGTGAAGGACTTTCCACCCATCTGGGGAGCTTTCAGAGGTGGAACTCTGAGTCAAGTGGAAAGCCACTTTGAAAATTCTGGTTCTCTAGCTATTGAGTAGGTCTTTGTGTTGGTCAAGGGTATACTGATTTCAAGTATTTCAGACTTGCTGAAAACAATCACCACTTGTTCTATGATTCTTCATGCTTGTTCTCAGCTCAAATTCCATCTGGACATTTCAGAGTTAGCAGAGCATGTAAAGGGTAGTGTTTTTCACCTGCTCAGACATTTTTCAGATGCTTTTTGTGATTGGATAACTCAAACCCAGCTTTGTTTTAAGCTTTCAAACATGCTGTGATATTGATGGGAAAAGGAAGTTGACAGTTCCCTCATTTCAGCCCTCGTATGAAAAGGTGGGGAAGCCCAGAAGGAGAGCTTTATTTTACCAATGTATTATGTGGCCCCTAATGAAAGAAGCTGCTCCAGGTGTGACAAAGATAGCAGAACTTCACGTGGGACATAAGAAGGACAGAATCAACAACAAAAGTTCCATCTAATAATTCTCCTTCCCAACACTAGTGCAGTTTTAGGTTATGCAAACTTGTTCTTTGCAGTAAAATGAAGAGCTGGCTGTAGTTTCTGACACACCAGATTGCAATGCTGTTACTGAGGAACCTAAACATATGTATATGTAATTTTTCAAACAAAGATGTTGTTGTTCTAAGTGCAAACCCCACAGCAGTTACATTTGTTGCAAACATTGGGTTTAATCCAAAGAGGGGGGAAATTATATTTTCTGCCACAGGAAGTCTTGCTTCCATTAGCTCTGGAACACAGTTTTTCAAACTTACAGTTTCCCTCCCTTGGGGCCCCATAAAAATGTGACACTGGAGAATCAGCATGGGGTCTTCACTCATGTAAGTCACATTTTCTTAAAGAGGGAAGAATTTTGGAGTAATCCTTAAAACCAACTACCTTCCCTCCCATGTATTATTGTATATTTTAAAAAGAAGAAATTAAAGTAGATAAAATGAGACAGGCATAAAATGTTATACTGCTTGTAAATTATAAAACCTTCTGAGGTAAGGGTGATTATTACACCCATTTTACAGATGAAAAACTGAGGTATGGAGAGATTACATCACTTTCTTAGTAAGTGAGGAGACCAGGATTCAAACCTGGGCAACAAGGCTACACAGTTCTAACCACCACATTTTATTTATATACCCACTATGTATATGCTAAGACTACAAGGTGCTTTAAATTTGTTGTCTCGTTTAATTTTAACAGCACTATAGATTTCCACAGCCCAATTTACAGAGAACCAAGTGTGGATCAAAGAGATTAGTAAGACGAGAGGAATACAGTAGGCATATGCAAAATCAGGATTTGAACCCAGGTCCACCAGATGCCAAAGCATACATGAAGTTGTGTGTTAGGCACCCTGTGCTCCAAACTAGGAGTTCACACAGCATGAGGCATGATCCCTAGGTATTCAAAGACTTTCAGTCTAAGGAGGATGACATAATAAAAGAGCTGTTACAGTATAATGTGATCGCTGCAAAAGACCTTGAGAACTTAGCGTTCAACAGTGTCTTTGTCCCTTTATAACTGTCCCACTTAATGTGAGTCCTTAATGTGAGCTCCACGCTTGTTTAAGTGATCATCTGAAGGGAAGATGCAATCCCAAGGAAACGTGATCCTCCCTCATGCATCCAGGAACAAAAATTCCTAGTATTCCAAGATTTTACCAACAAATCAAGCTTAGCTTGGGCTTTTCAAAGTAAGCTCAGTATTTTTAAAAGAATACAAGAGTTACATAATCAGAAAAGCTCTCAGGAAGAGACCTGGAGTCTCTGAAAGTCATGGGAAGATCAAAATCAGGGGGTTCTACAATTTCACTTCTGGAACCCTGCTTCATTAAGTTTCTCAATTTGGTTCTGGCAGTGTGAGCAGAATGGGGGTACAGTCTATGCACGAATGCTGGTCCTGCCTTCTTCCAGGTATGAGTCAGAGGGTGAAAAAGGAGTGAAAAACTTACATATCTGTCCAGATGACTGATGATGGGGGAGAAATCCCATTTTTCACATATTATGGGACCTTTTTTTACTGCTAGTAATGCACAGAAGATTAAAGTGAAGTCTATATTTCACAAATGGGAGGACCAAGTGATTTAAAACCTTTGTTATAATGACCTACTTTGGAGTGAAGAATCAATTTCTTTTTCAGCAAGAATCTGTTAATTTAGGGAAAGGCAAAAAGGGAGAGAGGAAGCACCCGAATTGAGCATAAGAGAAAAGCAGGAAAAGGTGGGGAGGAAAAACTACAGTAGCTAAGGAGGTCGAGAAGGCTTTTTGCAGCTCTATTTTTTTATATCTAGCAATTTAGAGATCATTTTGCATAATGGAAAGAGTACAAACTTTGGAATACATTTTTAGCCCTGGTTCTGCCCTTTAGGGGCTGTTTTAGTTTTCTACTGCTGCAACAAATTAGCACACATTCAGTGCCTTAAAACAACGCATATTTATTATCTTCCTGTTCTGTAGGTAAAAATTTGGATGCAGGTCTCCCCAAACTAAAACGCAAGTGCCAGCAGGTCTTCCTTGTCCCTACTCTCTGGAGAAGGGCCATTTTCCTTGCCTTCGCTCACTGCCTGAAGCCATCCACACTTTAACTTGTGGACCTTTCTCCCCCGTAAAGCCAGAAATAGTCAAGGGAGTCCTTCATCACCCTTTGGACACAGCCTCTTCTGCTGCTGCCTACTTCTCCTTTTATACACCCTTATGAGCACATTGGGCTTTTCTGATTCAAGTAACTCTTCTAATGGTAATCTCCCTTTTTTGGGTCAGCTGGCTAGTAACTGTAACTCTATCTGTAAACGCTGTTCGCCATGTAACCTAACATAGCTGCACATTCTGGAGATTAGGACACAGACATCTGTGAGGTCCATTATTCTGTCTGCCACAGACCTCATAGAAACTAGGCAACTTATCCTTGGTTCCTTCACCTGGATAGGGAATAAACAAATCCGCCACGTTGGATTTCTGCAAAAAATCAAATGGCAGTGCATCTGTGAGGGTAAGCCCACAGTAAACAGTGCTAGTCATGATCATTCTTAACCCTTAACAAACTTATGGCTAATAAGAAGGTAATGATGTCTATAAAACTTTCCCAATGGCTCAAGTAGTTATTTAACAATGCGTGTTGATGATCCTGTGTTTTTTTTTCCTTTTTCATTCTATTAAGCTCTCAAGCTGTCCTCAGTGTCTGTCCATTGATGTGCCCCTGCAGCCTGGCATAGGCCTGGCAGCAAATAGCAAACTTGGTTTTCTTCTTAAGCCAAAGGAGCCGTTTCCATCTTTGATTTTCACAACTCTACCTGGAGCCAGGGGGAGCTGAGAAAATGGAAAGGATGCTCAAGTGGTAGCTTAAAATGATTTGGCTACTCCTGTCACATAAAGCAATAGGATCTTCCGGCAGGAGCCACTTCAGATACCAGCAGGTTCAAAGTGCCTCAGTGACCTGCCTGAGCAAATGCTGTGTCTTATGTCAAAAGGCTGAAAGTACTAAATCTTAAAACACAAAAATAAGAGAACTGGCAAGCAAAGATCCCTTCCTCATTTCAGTATGACAGTACTGCAGCTCTTGGACATTGCCCAATCATGACCCAAATGCATGAGTGAGCTTCCTTTGGTGAAGCAAAGCATTGCTGGAGTTCTTTCGGGTGCCTGTCTATTAACCAGACCCTACACCTCATGCACACTCCGAGGTAGGAAATTCAGGTGTAAGTTGCAGCTGAAGATGGAGAGAGAGTTTCGGGAGGCCCAGCCAAACTCCGGCTCATGCAGGATGAGGAAATGAGAGGCTTTTTCATGGTAAGCATAAGGCCATGATCCACTGTCCAACGTGGACCAACAAGTTCTGGTGGGTCAGATTACTCTCCTCTCAACAAATACGAATACAGCCCAGGACTCTAGGACCTTTCCTTCCACATAGATCCTCCCCAGACAGCCTGGTCCCCTTAGCTCCAGAGACCGAACGGTTTGGTGGTGAGGTGTCACTCTTCCTATCAAGTCACCTCACTTTCTGTTGGGAGAGAATGGGTGTTTCAACCATAATTTGGGGAAGAAATGGAGCAGAACTGAGATGAAAATTACATCTTCTGATTTTGTGGGGTTTCCCCACACACTCACATGCCCTCCCAGATAGCAGGAGGAAGAGAAGGAGCTACTAGAATATGCTCAGGCAAGTATAAGTTAATGTGTAGGATAGTATGAGTGCTGCTGGCAAGTATTTGACATCATTCAATTTCGACAGGAAAAAAAATCTTTGCATGTTTCCATAATCCACTGATAATCTGTTCTCTCTGAAGAAACAAATGCTAAAATGATATGTTCCTACCCTCATCCTCTCACTCATTATGGAAAGCTCAGAGGGCAGCAATGGTCCACGGAAGCTAGTGACTTAGGAATGCAAGCAATTCCAAAGGTAGGGAGGGGAGTAGTGGATAAAGGCAGAGCCTGTGAGCCCAACACTCATACAAACACATACTCCCCCAGGCAGCTGAGGCTGCACCCAGAAAAGAGAGAGGCAGGGAGTCAAGGGGATAAGAGGGGTACTGGCCAGCCAGCCATGCATCAGAAGACAGGTAGCTATCTCACTCTGAAGGGAAATAATAAATTGTCCAAATGGCAATCACTGAGAGAGCTAATGGGATTACAAAGAGAAACGCACACTCTCCCTCTCTCTCTCTCTCTCACACAGAGTCCCATGAAATACAGTCCAATGCTTCCTTATGAATTTTCATACTCCTCTGTGATCCATCATAGCAGATATGACACCCCAAACTATCATCCATAATGAAGAACACTAGTCACAGGCAGGGAAACACAGCTCCAAGGGGATTCCACACCCTGAAGCGCCTCCTCCGACTCCTACAAGCTATAAATTGGGAGCTCACTAAGGAACAGATTATGAGGCTGCAGGCATTTAGCAAAACCCATTCCTGCAGGGGTGTGGATGGCAAGGGCAAGTCCCAGTTTGTCAAGGAATCCACTGGACCACATGCCCAAAGCCACCAATGGAGATTGGCCCCACAACAGATGATGTCTCCTAAACAAAGTCCCATCTTCCTCTGCAGGCTCCTGTCACACCAGAGACGCCTGATAATTTCCCAGGCCCAGATTTCTCTATTGAGGCTCAGCTTCCTCCATTAGGGAAAGAGGCAAACCTCCTTTGCTTTTGTTTTAAGAAACTCCAAACTGAGAGTCTAATACTTCCAGTCAGACCCTTCCCCAACCTATGAACCTTGGGGCCCAGAAGAAATGATGGGGGAAAGTAAACAAAGGGTAAAATAAAAGAAGAAAGCAGACAGGAGAGAGAATAAATATGAATAACCCTTCCATGTACAGCTTCTCATTTCATCCTTGCAACACACAAACAAGACAGCTTTTTTTTTATTCTCATTTTACAAATGAAAAAAAACCAGACTTGGAGAGGTTACCTGCCTTTTCTGTGAAATAAAATTATATTATGCTTTCTCTAGGCCAGCTAAAGTTAAGGTCAGTAGGCCCTGGTTGCTGTCATATTGTCAGGAGGACTACCAGGCCCATCCCTGCAGGCCTTGCAAAGTGACCACCCTGCCTATGCTTAGATGCCACAGTCCCATTCAGCAAGTGGAGGCTGGGTGCAGCTTTTTGACAAAGAGAATGCATGGAGAGTCACCCATCCCACTGGGATTTCTGCAGGATGAGAGGACTGAGTTTCCAGTTCTTGGCTGGAGGCTTGGTGAATCAAGGAACCTCATTGGCTCACCCTAGAAAAGTCACAGGACTAGGTTATAGTTTGAAAATGCTAAGAGTTGGGTATGTGTTCCTTGGGGTTAGGGAATTCAACTATCTTTAATGTGACTGCTGCTTTGGGACCAGAACTTTAGATACCTGAAGACAACAGGGTTCTGTTTTGCCCTCCCACCATGTGTCACGGCAAGGTTGTATGGGCCTCCCATGGGCCTATCTCAAACTGAGGAGGAGACTGGGTTTTACTTGTCTTGCTGAGATCCAAGAAGGATTCCTGTCAGAGCAAAAAGACCCCAACACTAAGAGGCTCTAGGGTAGCTGATCACAGCAGGGTTTGAGGAGGGAATGAAGAGATCAGCACCAGGACACGGTCTCGGGCAGGAAGGGACCCATAGGTGGCAGGGAGGGCCTGAGAGCTATCAATGATAACTAAAAAAGCCACAAATGACATTGGCCAATTAGAGACTTTTGCCTCTTTTCTTCCTACTTTGCTTCTGCTGCCCCAATGTTGGGGAACCCAGAAGAGGGATAAAGAACTAAGAAAGGAGGCCATATAAGAAACCTTACCCACTACCCCACCTCAGGGCTGACTTAGATAGGAACTGGTTAGGGTTGAGAGAGCAAACAAGAAGAGAGTAACTTTCAGTTAACAAGGAATCTTCAAGTTTTAAAATGGGCTAGAGTAGAAATTGTCATGCCCAAAAGTGAGCTTTAATTATCAAAATAAATTCTGACAAGTTTGAAAGGTTGTTAGCACTAGAACTCTGAGATCTTGGGTGAAAGGTGGGTATTAACATATCACCAACGTAGCAGGGGTACACACTGGACCCAAAATAGATGGAAGGTATTGTTGGAAGAAAAATAGAACAACAGTGTTTTCCCACTTGGACCCTATAAAAGTCAACCCAGACAACAGATTAATTACATCGAATATCAGAGAGGTTGGCAAAGTCAGAATTCAAACCTTGTTTTCCAACTCCAAAGGCAGAGATCAATTTAGTGCTATCAAACTCAGTTGAGGTTGTTCAGCCTTCCATTCAACAGATGTTTTGAAATCACTTTTCCTCATGGTTATCAGCACTATAGTAAATCAGGGATTCAGGAATGAAAGAGACTGTTTCGGAATTTACCACGGGATCTATAAGGCAAATCAGTCCAGTTCGATACAGTTTTGTCCAATACTAATGTCAAAATTAGTTGCATGAGAACGTGCTACCCCCAAGTAGGAAATACTAGCAAAGTCCCATCCCCCTCCTTCTGGGAATTAAACCCAGGGGCTTCACACTAAGCTACATCCCAGCTCTGTTTATTTTTTTAAATTTGGTAACAGGGTCTCCCTAAGTTGCTAAATTTCCCAGGCTGGGATTGAACTTGTGATTGTCCTGCATCAGCTTTCCAGTGTTGGGATTACATGCCTGTGACACCTCCCTTCTGTTAGGCTACTCTGCTTTCCTCTACCAGAATTATTTTGCTAAACCAGTTTAGCTAGAATCCCCCCATCCATGGCATCACCTATCCTCAGCAGTTTTCCATTCACTAATTCCCTGTCTACAAACCCCTGCTGTCTTTGCTGTGTTTGGAACTGAGCTCACTCTTCCCTAGGGCAATAGATTCTGTTCTATTGCAGAAGGCTTGGAGAAACACTGTCTCTCCTTTAACACTAGTCCATGAATAGGTTCTCTTTAACAGTGCTAACTGCAATGACCTTACTGACTTGGACAGTATAGAAAGGGGATGAGTAGAGCTACTGCCTCTACCTGTGTTTGCAGTTTTGCCAACCCTGTTTTCTTTCACTGTTGCCAAGTACATTTTTAATTTTCTTTGCTTGTTTGAATTAAGGAAAAAGAGGGAAAAGACTTGAAAACAAACAAACACAAAGAAAACATTCCAAAAAGGACCAATTAGTATGCATGAGTCAAAGAATGGCCCTGCATTCTAGGGAGGAGGAGGAAGGAAAGATGAGGGAGAAGAGAAACAAGAGGATTTCGCCAAGTCAGGCTTATGTACTAAATGTTATAGCTTTATAAATTCCCAGGAGTGCAAAAAAGATCTCAGTGTACATAATGCTTTAAAAAGTCACAGAAGGAAAAAGGAAATGAATTCAACTCACTTGCTTTAGAGCTGCCTTAAAAAAAAAAAAAAAAAAAAAAAAAGAGGCAGATAAATGCTGCTAACAGAGCTCTTTGCAATGTTTCAAAATGAATAAATAAAACCTTCTCTGCCAACTTTTCTTTATTATTATGTCTGTCTCTGACTTTTTAAATGCTTTCCTTAAAAATGTTTTCATACTTCCTTTTCCCTGAACGTTTTACAGTTCGCCTTCTTAAATTTCACTGGAGACCTGCAAATCAAGTTGCATCTTGCTGATTTGATAGCTGCTTTTACGCAGCCCAGCGGAAGGCAGTGCCTTAGCATCACTCTTGCTGAGAGGAGAGTTTATTAGCAAGGCCTCCCCTGCTTGGCTGGCAGGAGGACATGTTAGGAAGGCCAGACTAGGCTCTGCCTGGCTCAGAGGTGAACAAGCAGGTGACTGGAACCCGCCACTTGCAATGACCTCCAATCCCATAGCGACAACAAAGAAAATCACCTCTTGCCTCAAACATCATTAGAGACCTTTGCTTCCTGCCCTGGTTGGGTGAAGAAAAGGGAAAGTGGGCCTAGATGAGAGATGAAAAATCCTTGTTTTGCAATCCCAGTAATTAGTCTTGGAGGATTTCTCCAACTGCTCATCCTGGCAGGAAGGCCAGGAAAGTGGAGTCATCAGGCTGACTGCTCGGCCACTGTGGAGCCAGCTCCCTACTTGAAATTCAAATGAGAGTTGCTCTGACCTTTCCTGTCACATATTTTATTTCAGAGACAGTTTACAAGGCCTCTCCACCATGCAGGTCGTGTTTTAGTTTAAACAGAAACGCTCTCGTAGGTGTTAGATGCGAGTTAATGATTACCCTGAAATCATTCTAATTAGGCTCTGCTGTTACATGCTGCCCTTTGGGGGCTGCCGCTGTTGTCACATAAAGGATTTTGTAGAAAAATAATTGGTCTGAGATCTCTTCCCCCCTTTCTCATACTCATCTCCTCTCTCTCTTTTATTTATTTTTTAATAATTATTGATCTTGCAGGGCTCAATCAGGAAGATCATTTACTTCCCAGTCCCTGTGAACTTCTAAGAAGGCAGCCAGCCGTCAGCTGGAGCCAGGAGGAAAGGAACCACAACAGGTCCTTGTCTGCATCAGCCTACATCGTTATCAGAGGGGAAATGAGGAAAGGGCTCCTATTAGAGCCCCTCCAAAGTGTGCCTACATTTTGCTCTGTTTTGTTTCAGGGAAGGTGCCCAGGGGCAGGGCTGACTCACTGCCAGAGCCTTGCTGTCCCTACCCCTACACACTGGTATGAAGCACCACTCACAGGGGTGGGGTGTACTGGTTTCTCTGCATGATTTCCTTATTCTTTTCCCATATCTATCTATATCTGTGCCACGCACAGTTCAATCTCCAGCAGTTTTCAGTCTTGTTACCACCAGCATGACTCAATATTGACACCTCTCTCTCTCTCTCTCTCTCTCTCAACTTTTGTTCCTTCTCATAACTGACCCAGATGCATGGTAGAAAAATCACTTTGCCATTTAAAGGGATATACGTAACACTGGAGGAAGAGGAAACAAAATTGAGGGATACTAATAGGGTCTACTCTAGAAAATGAACAGTGCTGAGATAGATCATCAGTGAAAGCAAGAAAAATATTTTTCCTGAATATTCAAACGTTAACAGGTTGGTTGAAGAGTTAAAAGGAGTAATTAGAAGGCTTCTGAAAGAGCAAAGATCAAACTGGGGAGAGTACCTTAACCTAATATCCCAAGTAAGCCAAAAGTAATACACATACCTATAACCAAGAACCTGAACTACACTTTCTAAAATTGCTTTCAATATTAAAATTATTGAAAAAAATTAGTCTAAGGTTACCCTTTCTCAATAATGTTCACGCTACATCCAGAGTCATTAGAGAATTTGAGAAAAATAAAAACAAATATTTTGCATCAAAAAGCTGTTTCAGGCAGATTGGCAAAAAATTCACTCATCCTAATAACAAAAAAATATGTAAAGAATCAACAAAATTATAAGAGCACTGCTACGTTTACCTAGCTTTAAAACCTCAGTTTCTCTGGGATTTACTATTTACTCTGAAAATTCTTACTACCCCAAGTGGAATCTACGGGTCAGAAGCACCAGTTTCCCCTGGCAGTTGGTAGGAAATGCAGAACCACAAGCCCCAGCTCAGAACTTCAGAGTCAGAATTTTCACTTTCAAAATTCCTAGGTTATTCACATGCACAGTTCTGAGATACCCTGATTTACCACATCCTTACCTGCAGCAGGATCACAGGAATTTCTTATTTACCACACAGGTAGAGTCCTGACTCTCTAACTTGGGTCCTTTCTGACTTGGGTCCTGTCTTACACTGCCAGAAAGAGAGGCATGAGGTCCAATTATTGCTCAGTTCTCCCAAGAAGCTGAGAAGAGTAAATCAGACACATCAGCTGGGTTTTTAGCCAAAACAAAGTCATGATGAAACTTCCTTGAGAAATGTTGTTGGTATGTTTTTCTTTCTTTTCTTTTGGCTTTGGGGGACAACAGTGTAGGGAGAATAATCAGACAGCCTCGAATCCCTTGGAAGAAAATCATAAAATACTGAGAGACCTCATGTTCTTTTTTATCTTAAGAGGTAAAGTGAATTGTCCATCCACAAAAGGCCTTGCTATATGAATAAGCATTCTACCAGTGATGCTAAGAATTCAATTCATATTGTACGCAAGTACAAAAGGGCTACTTTTTAACTGGCTGATTTGTTTGCTCCTTGTTAAGATTTGGTTTTAGAGGTTTGCTTCCCTTGACGTGGTTTAGATTTTTTTTTAATTTAGACAATACATGCATGTACACACAGTACATATGCATATACTATATATGTAGGTGTGTAGGTACATCTATACATACATAAATATCATAGATATGAATGACAATGGCACTTGCACTCTCTTCTAAAGAATTAAGCAACTTTATTCCATGACCCCTACAAACCTGAGGTTGCAGCATGGCAGCCTCATGCCTTCCAAGGCCTCCAACGGCAGTGTTTGCTGGTAACACCTTTGTCACTGCCTAAACAAGATATCAATAATTAAATTCCCATTTATAAAGAGAGGAAATTATTCATGCCATCAGCGCTCCCCATCAATAACAGGAGGAAACCTAACTATCTCATTACCCCATCACACTGTGTGCAAACAGAACTGCCCGTTGTTGACAATAAATATTTGATAAAGGAGGAAACAGGAAGGATAAACCAAGGATGCAGAGTGGAGCTGCACCCGCATTGCCAGGGGACAGGACCCAGGTAATGACGGTAGACCTCTTGGATCGCCCCCAAGATTGATTTCTAGACTAGCTGCAGTGGAAGGCAGGCCACTTGCCTGCTTCAGAATCACACAGGTTTTGCTTGTACCTGTCTGAAAACAAAATACAACTAACCTTGGTTCTTTTTTCATCTGTAGCTTTTGCAATACATTCCTAGAGGTTTTCAACATTTTAGAATAAGTCGTTTGTTTGAAAATACATTTATTCGAAAGTACCTCAACATCCCAACCGAAAGTTTGTGAAAAGCGCACTGATAATAAGACAGGAGCTCTAGAGGCAGGCTGGGTTTTCCCATGAGCCTGTGGTGAAGCCATGGGGGAAGCTGCTTTACCTCTCTATGCCTCAGTTTTCTCAAGTCAAAACTGAGACATTTGGAAGTGCTGACTGTTCTTTCCACTCTTAAATAAAATGATATTTGTTAACGGAAAAGTCTTTTCCATTAAAAAAAAAAAAAAAAAAGAGCAAAAGAAAATCACAAGTGACCCAAAAGTAGAGAGGCAAAGTGATTTTCAGTTTGATATTGACTTTGTTACTGACCTGGGAGAAATGATGACTCCAATATAACAGCAGTCATATTGGATTAGGGTCCATCCGAATGACCTAATTTTACCTCTGCCCTTTAAAGACCCTGTCTCCAAATAGCCACATTTGAGATACTGGGGGTAGAAACTTCAATATAAGAATTTTGTAGCAACAACATTCAGCCTAAACCATAAGTTTTTAAGAATAAAATCCTGGCTGTATTTCTCACGTATCCTTCAGCTGGGCAGGGGATTTAGCTCAGTGGTTCCGCCTCCTGCCTCATAAGTGCAGGGACCTGAGTTCCATCCTGGTACCAAAAAAAACAAACAAACATATCCTTCAGCTGAGCTCTCCCAAATCACTAACCCAAACCAGGACCACAACCAGCACCGTGCTATTAACAGGGGATGCAGCACCAGCTGGGAACCCCAAACACTGGTCACTGTGCGGTCCTGGCCCTCTCACCTCAGAGGAATCTGTAAACAGAAAGGAAGCTTCGTGGTGAGAAAGCCAAGTGGAAGGCAGGAAATGGGGGCTTCTAGCTGACCCTGCCCATTATTCCTGCTGCCATCACCCCATCTCCCCATTTATAAAATAACAATAGTTTCAACCACCCCATAGGGTTATTAAAAGAATCAAAGGAGACAGTAGATATAAAGCTCTTTGCCAACTTTCTCCCTCAGCCCTAATGGGCACACAATGGGTTTTCAAAAAGTATTAGTTAAGCTAACATTTCACAAGCACTGTATTTATCAAGCTGCTTTTAATTAAAAGTCAAAATGAACAAAGTCACCCAGTTCTGGAAGATGAAAAAAGAAATATCTAATTAATAGTGTGTCTATTAGGTTGGGCTTCTGGGAATTTCTCAACATTTTTGTCAATATTTTTGGAATTAAAGCATATCAATACATTTAGGATGACTTGGGAAAAGTTTATCAGTATTCCTTCTAGATGCCATTGAATAAGGTACATGATTCTTGCCCAATGATGGGGGAGCTTCTTCAGTTTCCTCAAGTAATGAGATGGGACCTTCAACGTAACTGAAATGTGTGCCCAATAACAGTTCCTCAACGTATCATGGGTTTATGCCTACTCTGAAATTTCTTTTAAGGTACACTGAGTTTCACATCATTTTTATATCATATTAAATGACATTGATTGCTGGAATCTAGATACTTCCTTAAATGCTTGAATGCTGGAAAGTGCTCTGAGAAACAGTCTAGCTGGAGATGGGAAATACAAGACGATGAGAAATGGAGATTATGAATTGGGATTTTTTTTTAACTCTGAGAATACTTTGAGTCTTGTGACATTCCTCTGATCTTCTGAAAATCCAGAATTTTAATGTAACCTCACCCGGAACACTGTAATATATCATTTTCCCCTGAATTAGGGCTGGTAGGTTTTCTCTATTTTAGCTTATGTAAGGATGAAAAGTACGATTTTAGTTGAAGTAGAATTGTGATGTACATTTCACACTTTGTGCAGCTGGTTTTCTATTTAGAATCACTTCCTACTGTATAACATTCCCAGGACATTATTACAAATGAGAGATATTGAAAGAAAGAGGGAGGGAGGAAGAGAGAGAGAGAGAGGAAATTAACCTCCAAAGTTCCCATTTCAGATGCTGTATCCCAGTGGTGGTGAATCTATGGCAGCACATGTAATATTACTTTTTTTTTTTTTTTGGTACCGGGGATTGAACTGAGGACCTTGCGCTCACCAGGCAGGCAGCAGAACCACTGAGCTAAATCCCCGGGCCTGTATTATTACTTTTTAAGACAAAAGATGTTAATGTATGAGTTGTTTTTTCAAAAGTAAAACCTCAGTATTCGGGTTTAATCACACTGTTGGCACTTCGCAATAAATAAGTGGGTTTTTGCAGTTTGCACCTTGTTGCCAGGAATACACAGGAGCTGGGAAAAGCTAAAAGGGGAGGAAAGGAAAAATAAAAACAACAGGTTTTTCAAAGGGAACAAGAAAATTATTCTTATTCTCGTGTAGGAGAATGTAAACATGGTTTTGAAAGCAGCACCCAACAGGATGCGGGCTGAGGTCAGTGTGTCTGGTTTCAATGCCACTCTGGCACTTACTAGCTCGTAACTGTGGACACATCCTTAACCTCTCTGTGCCTCTGTGGTCTCTCTGGAAAGCATAAACATTCACTTTTCAGGGTTGTCCTAAGAATCAAAAGAGCTAATCAATGCAAAAGAATTAGGGCTGTGCCTAGCAAATAATAACTGTATGAATATATATTAGCTGCTGTTGTTACTATTGGTATAAAAAGGCTGAGTCCTCCTCAAATGAGAATTTTGCCTCTGGTTAAGATCTTTCCAAGTGTGTCAGCATCAGACTCAAATGCAGGAGACATATGTTCTGGTCATTTTGCAAGGCAAGAGGGATGGACTGGTCTGCTTTTCCAGCTCTCACAGTGAATTAATCAGCTTTCCCATCTCTGAGACAAAATATCCCACACCTGTGCAACTTAAAAGGAGGAAACATTTACTTGACTCATAGTTTCAATAGGTTCATTCCATGGTTGTTGGCTAGTTCCAAGGCAGAAATAACATGGCAGAAACGCATGACAGAGGACAGCTGCTCACCCTGTGACAACCAGGAAGCAGAGGAAAGGGAGAAGCTGGGAACAAGAAGATACCCGTCCAGGCCACGCCTCCAGTGACCCACTTCTCCCGAACAGGCCCCAGCTCCTAATAGCACCGTCAGTCAGCTCTGAACTCGTCAATGGATGACCCCACTGATGAGGATAGCACCCCATGACCCAGTCTCCTTCCAAAAGTCCCACCTCTGAACACACGAGACTTTGAGGGGACATTTTAATGCTCCCATGAGGGAGCTTTAAAGCCCACCAAGGCTTTAGAAAGAACAGGAAGAAACAAAAAGACAGCACCTTTTCACACACTTTGTAACGAAGACACAATTCAGATTGGCTCGGGCTGGATTTCTCATGTGCCAACAAGAGTGGCCAAGGGCTGCAGTGGGTTATTATATGCTGCAATCATCCACCTACCTCCTTATTGTGTGTATTTCTTAGTATAGCTAGATAGAAAAGTGATTCCAAAGAAAAAAATTAAGTTTCTTTTCCTCTTTCTCCTGTATCCCTCCCTGCATGCTAAACCAACAAACTAACAAACCAGTTTCCTGCAGGGCCTCTGCATCAGTGCACTGTGACACTCTTCAAATGTCTTTCCGCCAAAGCACATCACTGCTTGCCCTTTTTGGAAAACACATCCACTAGCATGCTTTCATCCATTTGGGCTGCTGTAGTAAAACCATTAACTGGGGCCGGGGATTTAGCTCAGTGGTTTCGCTGCCTGCTGTGCAAGCACAAGGACCCGAGTTTGATCCCCGGTACCAAAAAGAGAAAAAAAAAAAAAGCAAAACCATTAACTGGATATCTTATAAACAACAGAATTAATTTCTTGCAGTTCTGGAGGCTCCAAAGTCCAAGATCGAGTTACTGGGAGACTCACCTGTGAAGGCCCCCTCTCGGGTTCCTAGACGGCACCATCCAGCTATATCCTCACGTGGTAGAAAAGGAGAACTTCAGCCCCTCAGAGGGTCACTAATTCCATTGGTGAAGGCCCCACCCTCATGACCTAATCTCCTTCCCAAGGACCCCACTGCCCTACTTTTTTGCATATTATATTTCAACATATAAATTTGAAGGCACACAAATATTCAGGCCAAAACACACATAAAATTACTTTGTCAAATCATAGGGCATTTTTTGCCTTCAAACTCAAAGAAAATTTGGATGGCTGCCAAACCCTATTTATCAATGTAACAAATAATATTTACTGATTACTTCATTTCCTTAAACTGTTTTCCATCTTCAGGACCTGAGGTTGGCATCTTAATTTAGCATTAATTTTTTCCTCACTAGAAACTTCTCCCATGTGCTCTACCTTATTCCTGCTTCTGACAAAGGTAAACAGTCTTGGACAGCTCTTGCAACCCACACACACAATGCATTGGTAAATTCTGCCTACACGAAGTCTTCCTTTCCGTGCTACAGGGATTGCACAGTTATCAGATGTAACTTTGATTCCTGATATTTCAGTGAACATTCATGGGTCTTTTTCAGGCAAGTGAAACTGAAATACCGCTTGACAACATGCTGGAACACATCCCTGGCAAGGACACAAACTCAGTTCCATTCAAGAGGAAGAATATTGCAAAGGAAGGCATCTGTGGAAGAACAGGAGAGAACTGACTCAGAATTGAGGCCTAAATCTGTAATATACGTATCTAACCTTTTTCCAGTTATGGCTTGATTTTTTTTTGTTTCTATATTCACTGCAACTTGGACAACAAGAACCAGAAACTAAGAACACATTTAAGTAGAGATGGCAACAAGACCTAAAATCAAATTAACTTCTGTTCATGCAGATAATAAATATGATTTATGCCTCACAATTAGACAAGAACCTACTTCCAGAGTGGCCTCAAATTAAAACGTTCAGGTGAGGTCAGGTGAGCCATATTAAAGAAAGAGAAGAGTATCTCTTTTGACCAAAACTGAAGCCAGTTTCCTCTGAATCCTCTGTATGGCTATGTTGGACCTTGGATTTCTCTTCCTGTCTTTGCAGGATCCTGTTTGAAAAAGAATTCTACTAGGTCACTTTAGAGGAACCTTCCAACCTTCAGTATCTGACCAACCAGGGTACCTCATCTCCCTGATCTGCTTTTAGCAATGATCCTAAATCATTTTTGCCAGAAACCATTTTCACTTGACATTTGTTCCTAGCAATTTGCCCTGCCCTGAAGCCCACCTTGCTCCTCGGTTATAAATCCCTATTTGTCTTTGTTGATATGACAGCTGAGTCTAATCTTTCTCCCCTATTGCAAAACCCTGCTGCAATGGCCCCTTTGCCTGTTGAAATGCCCTGCCCTTCTCCCTTTGAATAAAGTCTGCCTTGCTCTGTGCGTGCGGGTGTGTGTGTGTATTACTGGAATTAAACCCAGGACCCTTTCACTGAACTACATCCCAGCCTTTTTTCTTTTCATTTTGAGCCAAGATCTTGCTAAGTTGCTAAATTGCCGGGGCTTGGTTCAACTTGTCACCCTCCTGCCTCAGCCTGCCAGAGTGTTGGGATTACAACAGTATCACCATGCCCAGCAGCCTTACCATTTTTAAGAAATGGCATGAATGATCTTTTCTTTAACACTCCGGAGACTGGGGTGAGTGCATGTCAGAAATCGGAATAGTTGTCCCTCTAAAGCAACCTGCATGATAAACTCTTGTCCTGATTTCATCCTACTCAGCAGCTGTCAGAGCTCCAGAGAGCTCTCATTTATCCACAGGCCTCTCAGCTGCTGCTCCAAGATACTCACATGCATCAAGGTCCCCTGTGAAGCTCCCTCAAGTCCCATCCTCACAAGGACAGGGTGCCAAGTTCATGAGCAGCTCTAATTTTAATAAGCTTTACATGCAAATCCTATGCTGATGTAGTTCATCTTAAATATACAAAAACCAGTGTCTTAGTCACTTTCTCTTTGCTGAGACAAAATAGCCAACACCCACAACTTAAAGGAAGAAAGGTTTACTTGGGCTCACAATTTCAGAAGCTTCAGTCTATTATTGGATGGCTCCAAGGTAGAAGTGGCATTGTCGAGGTGCAGAGGGCAGCTGCTCAGTCTGTGGCACCAGGAAGCAGAGAGTGAAGGAAGGAGCCAAGGAGGGAGATACACCCAGGGCGCACACCCAGCAGCCCACTCCCAACCAAGCCCCACCTCCGAACAGCACATGTAGCTGCTCATTAGTGGATAGTGTGCACATGCTCCAATCACCTTCCAAAAGCCCTGTCTCTTAACACATGAGCGGGCATCTAGATCTAAATCACAGCAACTGGTAATGACAGATGTTAAACAATCTGACCCAGGCTACACGGGTAATGTAATTAGGTGTCGAACTGGTTTCAGCTCCAGTCTTTACTCACTTCTTGACACTATAATTGCACTAATGAGCCTCTTACGGCATCAGTGGTCAATACATCCACCTGACTTCTAAGATCCTTCTCAGTACAGACCCTTACAACCACACTCTCCCTAGTGCTACTCCTCCCACATGTCCTTGACACCCACTGCTTTTGCCAAACAGCCCACCATGTTCTGTCTTCCTCTGCACTGTCATCTTCACATGGAATATTCTCCCTTCTTTACCCCACCAGTTAGCTCTCAATTCCACAACTTTCTCTATAATTCCCACTTTTTCCTTAGGTTCTTACATGACTACTCACACCCTTCTCGCCTCTAATCACACTCAGTCCTTCCTACTTGGCCATTAACTATATGTTCTTACATTGTCTCTGTGATAGTTAATTTTATGTATCCACTTGACTAGGCCTAGGATAACCGGATAGCTGGTGAAACATCATTTTTGGATGTTCTTAGGAGGGTCTTCCCAGAGAGATTGGCATTGGAGTTTATGGATTGAGCAAAACAGATGGACTTCCCACAGATGGACTTACATGGCGGATATCTCATAATCTGCTGAGGGCCTGAATAGAATGTAAAAGAAAAGGACAGGTAGATTCAGTCTCTGCCTGATGACTTGAGCTGAGACATCAATTTCCTCCTGCCCTCAGTACTTTGAATCTCAAGCTTTCAGACCTGGACTGGAATCTATACCTTTGGATTGCCAACTCTAAAGCCTCAGATAATACCACGGGCTTTTCAGGATCTCCAGCTTGTAGACAACAGATCATAGGATCTCTCAGCCTCCATAGTCACATGAATCAATGCCTTATCTTAAACATGTAAAGAGAATATATATAGGATATATATACATATTGGCTCTGTTTCTCAGGAGAACCTTAACTAATAAGGTTTTTTATTACTTATATTGTTTCATTTAATTTTGTTGTGTTGTTTATTATATTGGTATTATTTATTTTAATTTGTTTCTTATATATTACACTATTTCCTCTACTTATTTTTCCAACTAGATTGTGAGTTCCCAAAGGCAGGGCTCATTCTTTACATCTTCTTCACTATTTCTTACAACACCTAGCAAGTGTGAAATCAACAGATACTTGGGGGAAGTGGCTTGCTATTACTTTGTGTCTCACTACATTGTCAATTAAAATGTTTTTAAGATGCAGCCTCCTTAAATAAAAGGTTTTATCTTTATTATTACTAGCTTGGAAACTAAAGGCTGTGGAGCACTTGAATATGAGCCAGAGGTCATTAAACTGTGTTATGACATATTTTGTTTGTTTCTCAGAATATTTTTAAAAACAACATTACTTCAAAAGGTGGACACTTAACATAAAATCTGAACTTCAACCTTCTACTAGGAAACCATAAAAACTGAAAATCCTGCACTCACATTCCTGTAGGTCAGAGGTTACCTGGGACTATGTAAAACTAGCTGCCTCCTTTAGCTGTCAGGGTTTCCATGATCCCATCTGCCTCAGTCAACTCCCTTCTTATGGGGTCCCCAACACTTAGGGAGGCCAATATTCATTTAGCATCATGCATGACCATTTCTAACAGGAAAATAGTGCTGGGGCTATCACTCTGTCAAAGACACATCAAATGAAGCAAAAGACACATCAAAAATGTTGTTCATTTCAAAACTAAAAGCAGAGAACACATACCATTGTAAGAAATATGTCTCCATTTCTAATATGCAAGCAGACCATGTCTGGTCTTTTTTCATATGCCTACTCAGTTTGAATTTCGTGGGCACTGACATTTGCAACTCCTGTTACAGCTCCTAATGAATGAATGACTGACCATGTGAATTATTAGTCTAGGTACAATTTATCAGGTAGGCTAAGTTATGTAATTCCAAGAAGGAAAATCACAATTATAGCAAGTGTCATTTCTTATCCATGCTATATGTCTCCTAAGGGTCAGTTAGAGGCTCTGAACCAAATCTCTTTACCCTTTCTGATACAGCAATCATCAACTTGAATACTGCCAATCACAATTTTTGCATCAGGCGGAGGTGTAGGGGGCTGGGGTCGTTCCATGAAGAGACCCCTCACTTCCGTGGTTCATCTCTCCACCCACACAGGGCAGCCCCTTCCAGTGCATCACGTCACGAGTAAGCATGCAGTTATCTCTGTTACACTTGCAACCCAGGCCATGCCCTATGCTGGCTGTTCCTCCCTAACTGTCCTTACACAAAGACAAGCAGAACAAAGGCTCTTGGCAGGTCTTAGTTTTGCCATTTGATTGCACCAATCTGAAAACGACACACATCACTTTACTCACAACTTCCTGAACAAAATTCATCATATGACCCAACCCAAACAGAAGAAAGTCTACCTTGTGCCTGAGGGTAAAGAACTGGAAGTAGGTGGTTTGTAGAACTGATGACTCCTTCATGAAGCCAGCAGTGCCTTATCCCTAAGAATGCTCAACCTGCGAATGGGGACCAGCTGTCTGTAGTCACTCTGCTGAGGTGTTTCACTGATTCTCAGCTGGGTGCCAGCAGAGCTTCCAGTCAAAACTTTTTTTACAGAAAAAGGGCCAGTTTGTTGTTCATATTAGAGGATACCCAGTAAATATGCACAACAAAATGAAAAAGTCTTCAAAACTGTGGCTAGCCATGAGCTCTGACACATCTTAGCAATCAATATCACATTAGTAAGAACCAACACCCCACCTTCAACCACCTCATTCTCTGTGGACTGATAAAGACCATAACGGATAAGAAAGGCAAGATTTCCCGGCCATGGGGGGGTAAGAATTCTATCCAGAGAGGTATAATTTATGCAAAGGACAAAGCAAAATGAGAGGTGGTGCACAAGCTCACTGTGCAAAAACCATGTATAATTCAACATTTTGTGTGGCATCTTGCATATTATTGCTTTAAACTTTTAACAACTTTAATAATATCCTTGAACCTTTTTCTTTTTCAAAAGGCACACCATAAAAGCCACCTTCAAAAGTGATGCTAGGAAACTACACTTACTGCTTTGTGTTACTTCTGACAAGTATCTGTGTACTACATTTAACATGTTAAATGTATTATTTAATTTACCTTTCTCAGTATCACAATGAAACCAATCATAATCAAGGAATAAGAGTGCAACTTTGAATCCTGAAATAAGGCCTGATCACTTTAGAGTATCCATGGGAACCTCTCTGCGTCCATCTCTACAACTCAGCAGAGTCTCTGGACTACACTCAGCAAGATCAGCCAGCTCTTCCTTCTATAGCACTGAACATATTCACACACTCTTACACTGACATTCCTCCCATCGCCTCCTTGTGTAGAGCAGAAAACATTTAATCAGAACTCAATTTATTACAGAGAATAATGAATCCTTTTTAAAAGCACAGATAAAGAGAGCCTGACAAGTAAGTTAGGACTTTCACAAATTGCTGCTAGAAGTATACAATGAGGCTCCTGCCATGAATGAAATCATAGTGAGATAATGAGTTTTATTTCATAAAATTTGATGACCATTTGAATACATACATTAAGAATTATGCAATAAGAATGCTTTTGCATTGTATTTCCTGCCAAGCCACTGTGTCAGAAAAGGAGAGCATATTCTCAGCAAACCAAGCTGCAGGATTCACCGGGAATGAGACATCATGCAGTCTGTATTACAAAGATCAACTGGACCATGGTTCATATAGGCAAGATACGTGCAGCTTCTAAAATTTGGTGCAGGGTTCATACTAATGTTGCAAAAGCAAAGAAAAAATGCTTTCTATGAATTCTTTCAATACTGGAAGCCAGATGTGAGTTCCAATCCTGTATAACCTAAGAAACAAAGCAATAGGACAAAATATGAATGACTGCTTTAGAGCCATGAAAACCTCCATTTCTAATATCATGAAAAGTGACTTTTCACAGGCATCACTACTACTATCAAACAAACGAAAAATCTCAGGACGTGCAGAATCTCTAGGATCACACTGAGATTTTAAAGGAGTCGATATTTCATTCAGATGGCCTCGTTCTGCCATCAGATAGCTACATCAGGTTTCCAGAATGCCTCAGCTTGTGATATCCAAAGCCAGTGTGAAAATCCCAGAAGATTCTCAAAGTTGATGCAAACAGAGAAGTTTTTAAGCTCAGTGATTTGGAACCGTCATGACATGTAGGGCCCATGAGTAAGTCTAGCAAGGAAAAGGTGGGGGAAAGGGAGATTGTGAGGCACTGGAGTGTCCCCTGGCACAAAAAGTTGATGCCCAATTAGATTCAGAAAAAGTGACAAAGAGTTGATGCCCAATTAGGTTTAGAAAAAGCTCTTCTCCGTAAACCTCAATTACCTGTGATGCCTTATGACATTCAGCATTTACAAAGTATAATTACACAATAGTGTCTGACATTTAACGTCTATGGATAATTTAAAAGACTTCTACTTCAAAAAGGCTGCTCATGAGCAACAGTAATCACTTCAATTAGCTTGGCACCATTACAATGTAACAAGACCATTTGACTGCCTATTAGAACCAGCCAAGCTCTTCAAGTGTGTTAATTTAGCAGTCATTGCTAATTTCTGGGCTTTGCTACATTTGCATAGAAAAACATAGCCCTTTAAGGACGAGAGGAAGTTTCATTCCTGAACTGGCTTCCTATTCTTAGAGAAGCTTTTTATATTTTCACATTAAAAAATCAGAAACATATTTAAAACATGTGCATCTCTAAATAGTACTAGATAACATTCTTACCAAATTTAAGCTAGATGCTAGTTCTTCACTTTCATATGTGTGTATATATATACATGTATGCACATATGCAAACAAATATTATATAAACAGGATATATATATACATAATAGTCAACATGTAACATATATTGGTTATTATATGTCTATACCTTATTGTAAAATATATGTAACTCCAACATTATAATGTATTTTATAGTTGACTAAGCAAAATTGTCCTTGGACAAAAGCAAAGGTTTTGGCCTCTAAAAAATTTTTAATGGCAAGTTAATCTAAAACTGGGGCTACAGTGGTATAGACTCCTTTATTATTTTGTTATAGTTATGTTTGTTATGAAAATACCTTGCATAAATGATTTGGGCTTTAGAAAAAAATCATATTCTTACTTAGATATAATTTGTCTCTAATCACAAAAAATCTCTATTGTACAGAAGAGGAAATTTACCTACTGAGTTGCAAGTGGAACATATGAATGCAAACATGCACACACACACAGTCTTGGAGATTACAAAATAGGCCTTTTGTCTTAAACCTCAATAAAAAATTCATTGAGCATGTCTGATAACTGAGCACTGTTAAGTGATAGATGTTTATGAACAGAAAATCTTCTGAAATAACTATTAAAATAATCTGCACTCCTGATCCAACACTCTTTTGGCAGAATGCAATAATTTTTCCTAACTGAGATTCACTGGACTGTAATCTCTTTGATCTAAATTTATCACTATTTAGCTATTTATTTGGGAAAGTGTATTATATTCTTAACATATGACTTCTCCTGTTATAAAAGGCTCCAGAAATTCTGATGAGAAATAATTCACATACCATAAAACTTACAACTATAAAATATGGAATTCAGTGGTTCTGATGATATTTATAGAGTTGTACAATCATCATCACTAACTAGTTCCAGAATATTTTTATCACTGGAGAAAAAATCCTAAACCAATTCGCAGTCACTACTCTCTCCCCAGGCCTTGAGATCCATTAATCTATTTTCTGTTTCCATGGATTTGCTCATTCTTTATATTTCATATAAATGGAATCATAGAGTACGTGGCCTTTTCTATCTTACTTCTACTGTGTAGCATGTTTTAAGGGTTCATCTATGTTGTATTATGTGCAAGTACTTCATTTCTATGATTGAAAAGTATTTCATGACATGGATATCACATTGCGTTTACCAGTGTAGGGGTTGTACCTATTTTTAGCTCCCACAAATGAGTCTATGATTAACATTTGTGGACAAGTTTTTGTGTAGATGTGTGTTTTCATTTTTCTTGGGTATTGCCTTAAAGTGAAATTGTTGGTAATATGATATCTTCATTTTTAACAATTTGATGAACTGCCAAATTTTTTCCAAAATACACCATTTAACCTTCCACAAGAAACGTATGAAAGTTTCAAATTCTCTCTCTCCTTGCCCATACTTGTTACTTTGTCTTTTTTGTTATACTCTTAGTAGTTCCAAAGTGGTATCTCATTGTAATTTTGATTTGTACTTCCTTATTGCTTAATGATATTGAGTATTTGTTCATGTGTATTGATCATTTGTATATCTTTTTTGGTTTTTCAATAAACCATTTGTCACAGTGATGGAAATTTGGCTAACACAGATGTCAATACTACCCAAGAAATCTACAGATCCAAAGGCAATCTCTACCAAATTTCCAATGATTTTTTAAAGTATTGAAAATATATTTGGGGTTTTTTTATTAGTACACGTTTGCAGTACATAATGATTACTTTCATCACGAAGAGTTAGTACATGTACAAAACACATCTTAATTCTTTTTTCTTTCCATTTCCCTCCAATTTTTGGTTCCCTTCCCTTTTGCAAAAGATCTTTCAAGACCTTTTTTTGTGTGTATCAGAGATTGAACTCAGGACCTTGCATTTGCAAGGCAGGCGCGGTGCCACTGAGCTAAACCCCCAGCCCAGCAAAAGATCTTTCACCCTATTTCCTATTATTCAAATCCTTTGTCCATTTTTAATTGGCTGTTTTTATATTTTTAGTTGTAAAAAATCTTTTAATATTCATGATAAGTCTTTTCTTTTGGCAGTACTGGGAACTGAACCAGGGCCTTTGCACCAAACTAGACCCCATCTTTCCCCACACCTCTTTTTTGAGACAAAATATCACTAAATCATTCAGGCTGGACTTGAACTTGTGACTTGTCAGCCTCAGCCTGAAGAATATACACGTAGGTATGTACCACTACATTGGCTGTTAACTCCTTCTAAGATACGTGATTTACAAATATTTTGTCCCATTCTACGGTTTGCCTTTTCATTTTCTTCATAATATTCTTAAAACACAGAATTTTTAATTTATCTTTTTTGGGTTGCTTCTATGTTATGGAATATTGAAGAAGTTATTGATTAATCCAAGATCATAATGATTTACATTTACGTGGAGTTTTACAGTTTTAGCTTTTAAATCGTAAGTCTTTGGACCATTTTGAATTAACTTTTATATATGGTGTGAGACACGGGTCCCAACTTTATTCTTTTATATGTGGACAGAGTCCTGGCTTCATATACTGACAAAGCTATTCTTTTTGCTATTGAATTGTCCTTTTCTCCTTGTTTTCATACTCCAGAAAAATCAGTTGTCCAAAAACATGACTTTATTACTGAATGTTCAACTTTATTTCATGTATTTACATGCCTAATTTATAATAATGTCATATAACCTTGATTACTTTAGCTTTGTATTAATTTTTGAAATGATAGTATGAGTTCTCCACCTATTTTCAAGGGTTTTTTGGTTGTTTAGGTCTCTTGAATTTGTAAGTGAATGCCTTATTTTTAAATACTGTATGCTTTTTTAGATTGAATTTTTTATTTGGTTTTTGGATTCCTCGTTGCTAGTGTAAAAAATACAACAAATTTTTAGTATATTGATATTGTATTCTGCAATCTGGCTGAACTAATATTTTTAGCTTTAACAGGTTACTTTGCAGATTACTTAGAATTTTTTACAAACAAGATCATGTCATCTATATGAATCTCTCTGACCTCGTTGGATTTGTAGATTGTTTTTCATTAGATTTGCAAAGTTTGGGGTCATTATTCTTCAAATATTCTGTCTAATATTTTTTTCTTCTCTCATTCTGGAACCACCATCATGGGTATTTTTGTAAGGTTAATAATGCCCAGAAAGTCTCCATGGATATGTTCATTTTCCTTCATTATTTTTTTCTTTATGCTTTAATTGAATAGTATCAGTTAACATATTCATGCTGTATGCTTAGTTCATCTGCCTATCCAACTCAACTTTTAAGCCCCAAAAGTGAGTTTTCTATATTGTTATTTCACTTTTCAACTCTAGAATTTCTATTTGGTTGTTTATATATACAAATTATTATAATTATATGTAACTATATATAAAATACAACTTTTATACCTTATTTTTCTCTATTTTGTAATACAACATTTTCATATCTTCCTTTAATTACTTAGACTTATACTTTCTTATAATTAGCACTTTAATTCTTTGAAGATGCTTCAACTAACTTTAAAGCTATTAACTTTGTTCAATAAATTCAACATCTAGGCTTTGCCTAGGAGAGTTTTGGTAGATGTTTTCATTTGGGGCGTAGCAAATTAGAGTTGTTTTGTATGTGCCATACTTTGTTCTTTTACATGTTTCATAATTTTTTGCTGATCAATGAACATTTTTAATTCTATTATGTAGCAATTCTGGATCTCTGATTCAAAATTCTCCCTGTTTGATTTTGTTATGCTTTTTTATTGTTGTTTTCCTGTTTCTTTTTTAAAAAATCTGTTAAGATATCTTAACATATTTTGGGCACATTTTGGACACTGCCTCTGCTCAGTTAACTACTGGTGAGCTAACTGCTTGACAGACTCTTTCTAAACATCTCATGCCAAAACTTCCCCCTCTCTTGGATCACAGACTCTGTATGTATTGGGGCATTCCTTCTTCATTCAGCTGGGCAAATGACAACCCTTCAGAGTCTGCCTACCCAGAATCTCAACATCAGCCATGGGTGAGGATTTAGGGCTTTCTCAGACCTTTGCAGAGGCTCCATAATGTACAAGTCCACACCTGCATGTGCCCTTACAGATTCCCAGCATTATATGATAGATTTTCAGAGCTTCCACAGACATCTCATTCACTAGCTTTCCCCCTTAACCATGTTGTTAGCCTACTGTCTACCAAACCACAGGCACCCTCAAAAGTTAAACAAAAGTCGCTTTGCAATGAAGTATTCCAGAGAACCAACAGATGCATCAGATGATAACAGTGCACTAGGAATGAGGCTTTGAAGGAACTCTAGACTTATGGGTCTCCTCTGGAGATATTTTCAGTGCTACCATAAAATTGATAACAGGGGAATGGGAATGGGATCACAAAGATCACTGTTTTACTGAGAGTGAACCAGTAGTTCTTGAATAAATGTACCCTGATTGCTCTGTTAATTTCCAGAGCACTAAAGGTGAATGATGGCATTTTTCTAGTTTTTTCTTTTCACAGAGAAATTTTCTGAAGTTCTTCCTCTACTATTTCCACTAAGGTAACTCTAAATATGTCCCTTTTCTAACAAAATTTCCAGTTCTCCAATTTGCTACATGCACTGGCTGCTTTGTCTAGAGGTCTCCCCAGAGCCTCATGCGGTCATAGGTGGGGCTTTTTTACAGGTGGCTGGATCTAGAGTGTGTGATGCTGGGATTAAGGGTGTGTGATGACTAAATCAGTCCACTGATTGGTCTGTCACTGCCCTGATCCTGGTGGGCAGAGTACAAAAGGGGGCAAAAAGAAGCTGCTGAGTTCCCTTCTTTGCTCTGCTATTTTCTTCCTGCCAGATACTGTCTCTTTTCTTCAAGGCCTGTCTGCCGTGCCACCCTGCCTTGTAGCAAACTGATTATGGACTGGAACCTCTACAAACTGTGAGCTAAATAAACCTTCCCCATTTAACTTTGGGTGCTGGGTATTTTGTCTCAGCAATGAGAGAAAAGTAACTAAGACACTGGCCAAACTTCTTTTTACCTCCTCACTTTCCTTTAATTACATAAACTTGTTCAGCTTCGCCAGCACATACACTAATTACATGAACTCTCCACTCCAACCAAGGTGGTTTACTTCCTGTTGCCTGAATGAATGCATGATGTTCATTCCTACATGTGGCCATTATAATGTTTCCCCCACTTAGATCATCCCTTCCTCCCCCTTTGCCTATTGAAAACCCATGCAACCACTCCATCTCCCCAGGCACTCCTACCCTCTTCTGATGGCCCCAGAATCTCTCACATTCGTGGCCTGAGCTAACTTTATATTGTCACACTGGGTTTTTTTTTTCATAAATCCTATTTTATTGAATAAACATAACTTTAAGCTACCTGGGGATCTAAACTGTGATTACTCTATAGCAAAAGTTTGACAACTTTTAGCTGAATCAAATCAGAAAGAATTTGACCAGGTTCCTTTGGAATTGGTTCATAGCTACCTTCACACTTTCACTCTTCCACTTATACTTTGCTGAAGACTGTTTTTCTTCTGGGCACCAGTGAATGTACTGGCTTTCTTTCTCTGCCACAGAAGTAGGGAAGATAGTAGAGGAGCAGAATTGCCTTGCTTGATTATTTCCTAAGATGAACTTTAGGAAATTATAGCATTAGATAATATATAAGAATGAATCTCTCTCAATTTTCAATTAGATAAATATAATAAGTGAACAGTATTTTCTTTAGCTTGATTTTATAAATTCAGCACATGGTTTATTTAAGCTACTTGGTACTTTTTTCTTCTTATCCTTATTATGTGCATCCAGGGATTTACTAATAATACAGCAAGTTCAAATCAATTCTCTTGCTCATCCATTCCAATAAGGAGTGTGTATATAAAAGTGTGTATGTGTGTGTGTGTGTGTGCACATTTAATGGTTTGCTGAGCACTTACTACATAGCAGTTAAAGAAATGAATAATCAGCATCAAATAATAACAATGAGAAGAAATTCTTATCACTGAGATTCCCTGAGTCTTTCACAGCCAAATTTCAAGAACAGTTGGAAAAGAAAACAATTATTATAGATAATAAAATGCTGAGTTCTGGTGTTGTAACTGACAGTAATAGAATATTATGTACAGTAAACAACTATATTGTTCTATATACATTGTACAAATAATTAAATATTAGTTGCCAATGCACCAAGAAAATTGGCTCTCATAGTAAGTAAAAAAATTTAATGGATACGTAGGACCACATATTAACACCCTCATGAAATAAAATAGTTCTCTATAATAATATATTCTACTCAAGTTGCTCTTCCTGAGGTAGTAAGACCAGTTCTCTCAAGTTCCTTTTTATTAGATTTTTTAAAAATCAAGTTTTTCAGAAGAAAGGAGGACATCAGTGATATTCATCTTTCAAGGCTGTATTTTCCTAGTGTCAGAGATGGTTCAGGCAAATCTTATTTTTTCCCTGAATTATCAGGTATTACATGAGAGTATGTTTTCATACATTGAAGCACTGAGCCTCCTTGCACTCTGCCATGGACTATCTTCCTCCAGTCTGACCAGGCTCCTCTCTGGCCTCCTGTGCAGTCACTCACCCTGACTCTGACTCCACACACTGGCTCGACTGCTCTTGCCAAAGGGCCTTTGCACTATGATTCCCTTTGTTTGAGGGCTGACCCCTCAGGTTTCTGTAAGGTGTGTTCACTCCCTCTAGGTTCCTATCACCCTGCTGGGAAGGCCACCCTGAGAACCTATTTAAAATACCAAGCACCCCACCTTCAGCACTTCCTAATTTATTTCCTTAGTAGTCACCACTGACTGAAACACAATGTATTTTTAATAGTATCTGTTTATTTTACATTCCCCACTAGAATGTAAGCTACACAGAATTGGAGATTTGGGTCTCTTTTGCTCACTGCTTCATTCCCAACATCTAAATAGCACCTTGCAAAGAGGCAGTGCCTAAAAGACATAAAAATGAATAAACAAAACATATATTGCACAATGCCTGTACATCTAGCATAGGAAGGTTTACCCAGTGGTACTCAGGATAAACTCAAATGCCTCTAGCAGTTAGCCAGGTCAAGCAACAGTAAGAATAAAATAGAAAGGAATAGTGAAGCTGGCTAGGGCATGCCAGGATACTTCCACACGGAGCTAATATGAAAAGACTCAGCCCCTTGTCTCTTATACACAATTTAAAAAGCTGTGTCATAGCCAAAAACAGTAAAATGGAACTGCAGAGGTCCACAGAGTTATAGGGTAAGATATGAGCCCTCACACTAAGAGGCAGGGTTTTTTAAGTCTTTCCCAAGGACAAGAAAATTGGCTTCAGATACATTTAACTAGGGCTGGAAATAAACACCTTGAAAATGCTGAAATCTTGAAAGGCTGTGCCATTGATGAAATTAGAATGTTCAAAATAAATATCCCTCTGGTCCTGAGGAAAAGTGGCTATCCATTTATTAAGTAAAACAAAAATATTTTTATTCAAAATATGAAAAAGTTTTATATTCATAAATGTTTCCTAAAAACATACAAGAGGGTGTACATAAGCAAGAAGAAATTGAAACTAGACATATGGAGTAGAATGTGAAAAACTATACTGAAGAAAGAAATTGGTAAAGAGGTTAGAAACCAAGTAGAAATTGAGGGAAAATTAATAACATTGACTAAGTTAAGGGGTTTCTTCTTCTTTTTTGTTTGTTTGTGTGTTTGTTTTTTGAGACCAAGTTTCACTATGTAGCTCAGGCTGGCCTCAAACTCACTATGTATCCAGGCTGGCCTCGAACTCATGTCAATTCTCCTGCCTCAGCTTCCCAAGTCCTGAGATTACAAGCATTTGCCACCACACCCAGCAAGGAGCTTCTTCTTAATTAAAACAAAGCTAAAGGATATATAAATATCAAAGAATATCAGGAAAAATGAAAATGTAAGCATTGCTCAAGTTCTAGAGTTTTCAAGCAATAAAGATATCAATTAATTTTATGCTTCATTAGCTCAAGTATGTGTGAGACAATTTTTTCATGAAAATAATAAAAATACCCAAGCATGGTAGCACACACTTGTAATCACAGCTACTTGGGAGGCTGAAGAAGGACTCCAAGTTCAAAGCCTAGGAAATTTAATGAGACCCTGTCTCAGAATAAAAAATTACAAAAGAGAGGGGATGTAGCTCAGTGGTAGAGCACATGCCTAGCTTGTGCTAGGCCCTGGGTTCAACCCCCAGTACTGAAAAAAAATGTGTGTATATATATATTTTATATATTATTTTTATATATTGTTTTATATATTATATATATTAGATCTAGATATAAACATAGATATAGATATAGATATTAGAGTCTGCCAAAAAATGTATACGCTCTTCAGGAAAAGAAAAATAGTATGATGTTTTTTCAACCAATGGTGTTACTCTTCTATGGGGAACCCTAAAGGATGCCATATATCACAGAAAATCCACTGCACTGCTGGCCCTTAAGGAAGAAATGGAAAATGCATGTGCAGCAATCTCAATGACCAAGGTTACATCAGGAAAAGAAAAACTTGTATAAATATTTTAATACTACATTTATTGAAAGAACATGAGATTAATACAAGTTACCTTGGGCCTTTACAGTTACAAGGGGTGCTCAAAGTGGTGGCCGTTAAATTGCAGACATCTGTCAGTACAGGAACTACTGAAGTATGTATACTTTTTAGGCAGACTCTGTATTTATCACACACATGTAATGAATGCTAAGTCCCTCAGCTCCTTCCTGGCATCACCCCCAGGAACATTGATAGAGCCTTATTTAAGAGACAGGAGATTAGCAGGTTATTCTGTAGGAACTTGATGTACCCACAGGAAGGACCTCAAGAAAAATGACATAAGAGATTCCACAGCAAACAACTCACACAAATCCCCATGTGAGTGAAGCTCAAAGTCAGTAAGTTGGCCATACCTGACCTTCTCAGGGCTTCTAATTTACTGTTTAGTCCCTCACTATAAATCATGATCAGGCAACCAAGGATTACCAGATGTCAAAGGCAAACTTTAAAATGAAAGAAAGATTAAAATAAACAAAAATAACATAGACAAAATGTAGATTTTGCAGGAAAAATAAATTTAAACTTCAAAAACGATCATTGGTATCGTCCAAGAGCCAAGAGAACCTACTGACTCCATGAAATGAAGCTTTAACAAGAAACCCAGTGTCATAGAAGAATTTGTAAAACTTCACATATTGGGAAAAGAGCTAACAACCACTTAGACTAACCTCCCAATGCCATTTTTTTTCCCTTGAAGAACATTTAAATTTTACAGATTCTCTCAACTCAAGAGAAAGGGCCTTGCCTCCAACTCATAGAAATGAAGGCTGAGGATGTTCAGAGAAGTGACACCGCTGTGAACACGTGTCCCAATTTGCTTTTGACAGCTCCCAATACAGTACATGGCACCCGCCACCTGTTAGTGTGACTAACACCACAGGGCCCATCCAGAAACGCAGCCACTTCAGTGAGGGGTTAAACTCTCCTACTCTTAATGAGTACAACTTTGTAATCATGGAATTTGACTCTTTCAAAACAGTATCCTTTACAAATTATTCACAAACAATGATGATCATTCTCTAAAACACACCCTGAAGACAAACTCACAAACTCAAAACATGTTGTCCCAAAAGAACGAATACTAACCTCTGAAAAACAGTAGCACAGCTTTTCTTTATGCTCTACATAGGTGGAAGTCATGTACTCAGAAAACTATGACAACATCCCTGCTCTGTCATTCTATACTATGCTTATGATCAAGGCCAAGATGTCCTGGGAACAACTTCTGTCCCAATTGCCTTCCTTGACTCAATATAAAGGAAAAGGAAATATGAATTTATTTCTCACAGTTCTAGATACTGGAGAGTTCAAGATTGCAAGATAGGTTTCATTCTCAAGGATCTTGGCTTACAGGCAACCTCCATCCCTGTGTAAAGACATGAATTCTGTGAGAAAGTGAACATTCTTGTGTTTCTTCTTATAAGGGCGCTAATCACGCTCGGTCAGGGCCACCCCATGAAGACCTCATTCAACTTTAATTATTTCTTTAGAGGCCCTATCTCCAAATATAGCTAGACTGGGGGCATAGTATCAGCAAATGAATTTGGACAGAACGTTAACATTCAGTCCATAACAGCACATAAAATCGGATCCTAGCAGAAATAACAGCCATGCACAGCCAGACTTCATGTCTGAGGTTCCAGGCCCCATGGCCAAATTGCCTTCAGCTAATTTTTCACATCTGCATGTTCCCCTGTTGCTTCTCCCAGCCATAAGAGCAGAATCACCTGTGTTACATCCAAGCTATTTTGGATTGCTGTTGGTAATAACCAAAAGATTCCTGATCAGTACATTATATACTGACAGTTATAATTTCCAAATAAGGAATATGAGCATGCTGGCTTTGTTGAATGAATGCAATACTACAGTGTTTCAGGAAGAGTCAGGAGAAGCAGCTCTCAAGGCCCTTCTTCACATTTGGTAGTTTTGTTGAAATTAAAACTCTTAGAAACACTTCAGATAAAATATAGAAACACTGAATGTTTCATGCTTCTCCTTCAAAGCAATAACTGAATGAGTTTGAGTTCAGGAACCAGAAGTACCCAAGTTCAAACCCTGGACCTACTTATTACTATGTGATTTTGGTAAGTTATTAGTCAGTGTCTCTGATCTTCACCATCCTCACCTAAACAATAAAAGACCAGCATCGACCTCGTGGGTGGGATATGAGAAATAAATGAAAGCAAATGTGTAAAGTTCCCACCCCCAAAACTGGCACATAGAAATCACTCAAGTGAGGCTGGCTTCCCCTCGTATGGGGCAGACTCCACCAGATCCATTGCCCCTCCCTCATGATTGGCAGGAAGCTGTAGTAGTTCCTTCTGTCTTGCCTGCACCTCAAACACCCACTGTGGGAAACTGCAGGGCTCCACATGTTCACAGGGCTCACAGAAGGAGGCCTGGCTGGCCTCAGAACAATAGCCTTTTCCATTCTTTTGCTGAAGACTGCTGAGTCTCCACCCAGAAGCTTTCACCTTATTCTCTGTACGCCAAGTCTAAATTCAATTACTGTGAAATTAACTAAGCATTAAACAAAAAGTCCCAACCTAGTAGTCATCACTACTAATTAACTGGTTCCCACTCAAGCCTGCTGCCTTTCAGCAGTGGGGTGACAAGGAGAGCTGTCAAGCGCTAGCCCGAGGGGTGGGCTTGAGCTGCTGTGACTTGATTTGAACTGACAAGGCACAGCAAGTGAGTATCAGAGCCCTTTCTCCACGTGACACCAGGGGAACTCTCAGAATGAGTGAGGCAGCAGGTACACGGACTGGCCTAGAACAGAACAACAACAGGTGGGGAAGACGTGGGGGTGAATCAAAAAGGAGGAGGATGGCCCTGAAAAACGGGGTACAGAAGTGCTTACTTGCGTGTGGGTTGCTATTCAGCACTATGATAGTAGCATCATGATAAATTTATGATTTTTATCTAACCACAGGAAATCAGTACTATTGAATGAAAAGACTTTATAAAATAGAAACATCTTTCTGTCTCCGATTCTCATTTTTTAAAGAGCTTCTGAAATTCTTCTTCCTTCCTATCCTCAGTCAAGAAACCAATTTTTTAAAGCCTATTACAAAAAGTATTTCTTGCCAAACCCTGCATATACCAGTCTAGCCCCACCCTAACTTTCCATCCCATACAAAATGGAAGGACCACGTTCACTGACTTGTTTGAATAGATGCATAGGGCTCTGTTGCTGCTTCTCAGATGTAAGAGGGTAATGGAGCACATTTGCCTGATTTACTAAGTACTGTGGCCACAAGAAGAGGCCTAGTTCAGGCAACACACATGATGGGTTTTGCTCATTCGAGCCATAAGGCAACCCATTTATCATCTAGGACTGTCCTGCCAAGATAAGTATCTTGAATTACACCCATGAGATTCTTTTAATTTGAGCTTCCTGAATACAGACTAAAAGATTTGTTAAAAATTAAACTAAATCTAAAGAGGGAACTCTGTCAAGTAGTAAATGTACAGAGCAGTTGTACAAAGACAATGCGCAACCATGGTAGAGAAAAAACTACAACGAGGATATCACATTAAATAGCAACCCCTCAACTAAATGGTTGCCACACAAGCCCTTGGGCTGACTCCTTGCTATGGTAATAAAAAGGATTCAGGGATTCCCCTGGAACTCATTGTCCCAAGAGAAGAAATTTTAGACTTTTACTTCAGAACCTCACCCCCACTGCCAACCTCTTGCTCAAAAGAGCAAACAATAACAGCCACTCAATAGTTATAGTCTATGTTGTTCCACAGCACATCCCTTGGGCTATAGCTCATACTTCTTTAACTTTTTCATGTACTCCTTTGTGGGAAGCACAAAGGTTGAATAAAAATTTCTGGCCAAGGTGGTGAGGGTGCAAAGCCACCATCACAGATAGGAGCCCAGGAGCCGTGTGTTCACCTTACTACTATTTCCTTCTTCCTGTTTTCCTACCCTTCCCAGCCAAAGGTCAAACATTTTACTAATTGGTAATGATTAAATATATCGTGTTAACAGGTGGTGACAACATTGACATTTCTGTAATGAGCTTGCAAGCCTGAAGTAATATTCAGTGATAGCCAAATAGGACACAGAAGCATAGTACATCAAGGGCTGTACAGTATTTGAAGGTTGAAGTCAGTCCAGTTCTACAAAATTAGCTAAAGCAGCAGCCAGGAAATATCTACTGTAACTGGGGCTCTGTGTGTGTGAATGGCTGTTGACCTTGGAAGTGACTGGTCCAGGCCTCCTATGCTCAGAGTTGCCCTGCTGACCAGCTGTCCAGATTTCACAAGTGCATATCAGTCTCTGGAAGATTTCCCCAGGGTAAGCACCCTCTGACAGAGGAGAGTGTCCGAATGACTCCTCAGCTTCCAAGCTTGAGCCACTGTCTTCCTAAGGTTAGGCAGAGGTGGTACTCAACAGCTGGATAACAGTTGCTATACATCATCTCAAACTGGGGCCCTAGTAACTCAGAAACTTGGATCCCTAGATGTGTTTTTTCCCACCTACAGTATTTTTTGAACTGAATGCTAATGTGTAAATACTGGGAGATTTCACCTGCATCCCCTCAACTTTCAAGTGCATACCCAACATCTCTTCTAAACTGAGAGATTAGTAATGCTAGTTCCACTGTTTTGTCCTCGCTGGCCACAGAAGCAGGTGGGGCACAGACTCTATACACAGAACAAACTCGTGGGCTCTTAACCTGTTGCTCATGAAAAGCAACTTCTGTTTTCTTCTGAGATCATCAGCAACTTTAAAATGTGAGGTTTTTGTTTGCAAAACGCTGTGGCTCTTCCTTTGCCCTATAGGTAATTAATTAGAACAAAGCTTGGACTTCACTCTGTAAGCTCTGGGTCAAATTCTTTTTTAACTCTGCATATCAGCATATTAGTCACTTCAGGAATGTCTGCCTAAAAGTTGGCAAAACAAGGTTTATTAGCCTTAAATTTACCTAGTCTCCCTCATCCCCCTTTAAAACTGAGAGCACCAAGGTAAGAGATTTACAGGGAAATTCAGCTGCGCCCTTAAGTCTCCCTGCCCTAAGTTCACCTTGGATTGCAGCAGAGCCTCACAGGACTGAGGCTGCTTCAAGCAGAGACAATAACCTCATGGGAACTGAATTGACTCAGAGCTACAGAAGCAGCACTGAGACAGTGATCAGCCAGACCCCAGCCCAGCACAGCACGCTGTAGAACTGATATCCATTCCTTGTGAATGGGCCAGGCTGACCCACCTCTTCAGACCTATGCCCCCTTCACATCTCTTTTGTTGAGGACTGGCTCAACCTTTGTTAGAGCTGTGCTCCCCTTTATATTCTCTTACTTTTTAATTAAAGCTTTCCCCTGAAAATTTGTGCCAAACATCTCCATTTTCAATTGTTATCACTGAAGCAAGGACTCATGCTAGCCAGTGACACCGCTCTGGTCTCATCCTACTCTGGTTTCGCCCATTTACATCACCTCTCAGGCTTCAGCCAGCGTTTGAGTTTGTGTCTCCTACTTTATTAATTACTCTGAACCAAAATGTCAGAGAGCTTTGATCAAAATACAGATTTCCAGGGATGAAAATAAAGAATAACTTGCAAGGCTTCTCTATTCTTAGTCATTGGTGGGGCCCTCTTTCCTATCCCGTAACGTTCACACCTAACTCAGTAGGTATCTTGGCCAGCTCAGATTACTGTAACAAAACATCACAGATTGTGTGATTTAAACAGCAAACATTCACTCCTTCTAGTTCTAGAGACTGAGAAGTCCAAGATCAGGGAGGCAGCATGGTTGGGACCTGGTGGACCCTCTTCCAAGTTGCAGATAACCATTTCTCCTCAAATCTTCACTCTGCCTTCTCTTTAAGAAGGGCCCTAATCCCAGGTATGAAGGCTCTTCCCCCCTGACCTGCTCACCTCCTAATACTATTACACTGGGATCCACATTTTTAAATATAAATTTGGGTATGAGAGCATAAATATTCAGTCTGCAATGCGGATATTTAGGAAAATTGAATGGCATTTATAAATGTGAACTATATACTCGTGTCTACTGTATATAGTAGAAATAGATGCTAAAAAAAAAATACTAGATCCTTTCTTCCTAGGAAAGGGGCCCAGTTCTTCAATACTCTAGGAGTTTTGATTTTTTGACTTTTGGTTTTGGTTTTTAGCTTTACTTCTTTGTCCACTACAGAAAATGATTGTGTATAAATTACATTCTTCTATAAATGGTGGCCAATTCCATTCGACAACCCTGTACCATCCATTTGTTCTCGTTCTTTGCCCTAGAGTTCTTTCCCCTCCCTTACTATGTTTCTTTTTTTCTTTTTTCCCTACTGTTTCAGCATTGGACACTGGTACTATTGATAATTGAAATAATTGGCCTAAGCTGCCGCCATGCATGCTTAAAGAAGGACTAAAGGTTTCTCCACACATCACAAACTGTAAGCTGTGTGCAAAGTTTGTAGCCTACTGTTATACCATAGAATCTCAACAATCACAGCCACAGAGCTTTAGTCAGCCACAGGCAGCTGACTAGTCAAACCTGGTTTACATGAGGCAAACAACAAGCTAACCAAGAAAGCGGTCTCCCTACCTCACCTTCACTTTGTCTTGTCACTTCTTTTTCTCTAGCTATAAATAGAGCCTGCATGTGGAGTGGGGCACAGCATTCTGATTATTTTGGGTGCACACTGATGCCCCATTCTTGAATCCCAAATCAAACCAATTAAGATCCACAAAACTAGATCTGTTGTAATTCTCTTTTCACACTGTGCACACTAGGGGTTGCAACCTCAAACTCGTTCAGGGTTCAAACAGGTCATATAAATGTGTGAAATCACCACACTTAAGACAACAGTAAGAAGTCAGAGTTGTAGTCAACTGGAACAAGCCACAGCTAGTTATCTGCATACGCTTTTTTAAAAAGAAAGAAAGAAATGCTATTCTGAACAAATTAAGTCTCTTGCTGTATTAGACTAGCTGGCTACCAATTTGCAAAGAGTATTTTAACCATTCCAATGTAAAAATCCAGGTTTCAAAGCAGAGCCTGGACCAGTTGATTCCAAGCCTTTTTATTTATGCATCCTGATCAGTAACTAACACAAATTGCGGTACATGTATCTGTATTCATTTATAAAGTAAATTCATTTACAGTATACTCCTGAATTTTTGAACTCTCTAAAAACAAACACAAGAATACCAAATGGCACAGACGTTCTGCTGCACCACTCAGCTCTCCCCTCGGGGCTGAATGACTTGTTCCCACCACTAGAAACACCCTTCTTGCTCAAGCTCACATCCCATCCCAGCAGCAGCCTGTATGTGTGACTGGACGCCTACAGGAGGATGGAAGGCAGATGCCCTGTAGCCACTCAGAATTCCAAAACACTTGCCCAAGCGTCCTGTGGGTCCAGGGAAGTCCCTGCTGTGACAGCACCTCAACCAAACATCTTCTCTGCTCCTCCCAGCCCCTCCTCTACAGTCTCCCTGTGGGTTTTTTTCCTCTATAGGTGTTCATCCTGAGCACACTCCCTAATAAATTCCTCGCTTCTTAAGCATCTCAAAGTCTACTTACTGGAACTAGAAAGGATAATTATTATTTTGATATTTTCTTCCTCCCTGACATAGGATTGTCTTGCAAACCTCTTGGGTTAGTGTCATCCCGTTTTTGGTGAACAATAGTCTAAAGCAATGCTGACTGAAAGAATATTATAGAAACATGTAAATATCCACAATGGCAGCCACTGATCACTCATAGCTACTAAGCATTTGCATGTGATTAATTTAACTGAGGAAGTAAACTCTTAGAATTACTTCATTTCAATTCAATTTAAATGGCCACATATAACCAGGAACAACAAAGGCAGGTATAAGCTATCTGTATCCTAGGCAGGGAGATTGAAAGGGTTCAGAGTTATTAGTCATCTTTCTCATTTTGAGAAAGCAAATGTGCAGCAATGAATAAAGCACATATGTAGGGAATCATTTAATTTAATCACCATAAGTTGTTAAAAAAACAACAACAACACTACCTCCTCATGTCATATGAAATATTCGGTAGCATGCCCACACCACTCCTTTGAGGTAGAGACATCAGCTGTCTCTGTGAGTTAGCCAAGGCAGGTGCTCGAGGGGCAAAGACTAGGTCTGCCATCTGCTTTGGTTTAATCAGTTCAGTTCTGATGTAAGTGAACATACCCTGATCAAACAGTCAGTTTTCCTACCACACATGCTAAACTTCAATTTAAGAGATCTGACCAAGGATCTGTAGTTCCCACCCTGGAGAAAAGCAGGTGGTAAACCCCAGCAATTTACTCATCAGCAATTGCCTATTTATTAATTTGGTAGGTTCCTGGAGGCATACTTGGGAGCAGGGGGAGACCCCAGTATCTCTGAGATCCAAATCAAATAACCTTATGATTGATTGTAAAGGGCCAGATGCAAGGATTGCCCTGATAAAATAGTTCTATTTTTATGAAAGACACATTCATTTGTTTTCATTCTCACACACACACACTCCCTCTCCCCTCCCCTCCTTCCCTCCCTCTCTACCATGGGCCCACTCTCCTCTTTGAAATGATTCCCCAATGTGTGATTATCAGAAGCAAATGGAAGATACACTCAGACCTAGGTGACAACAGATACCACTGTGCCTTCAGAGCCAGTGGAGTGGTGTGAGGTGTTAATGCATTATCTCCTCCTCTGGAGAAAGGTTAAAGTTTGAGCTTGAATCACATGTGAAAATGAGGTTGGTGGCCTGATTGTTGCCCCTCATGGACATTTATCCACCGTGCAGAAGCCTGGCCCAGCTGGTGGTCCCAGCTCATCAAAGCAGTGAGATAAGAGGATAAGGGGGGTTAGAAGCCCAGAGTGCTTTAGAAGTGGAACACTGGCTCACTTTCCTCTAAAATGGCAATTAAGCTATGCATGCATGAGTAAAAATTCCTTTTCTAGGGAGCAAATGTACTACACACTTTGCCATTTCCCTTCTCAGAATGACCTTGCCTCTACTGTGCCTCTGTCTCTATGCATGATGACCACAAGTCCATGATGCTCTCTCTCCTTCTGTCTTGGGCCAACATTAACTTGCTAATCAAAACTCAGCTCCTTTTGTGCTTTCATTCAACAAAGAGTTCTTGCGTGCCAAGCCATGTGTTGGCACACATGGAGATTATAACCCACCAGGGAAAATGGACACTGTGAAGGGAGGAATAAGATGCAATGAGGAGAAGGTATGAAGAAAGAGAGGACCTGAGCAACTCCAAAAGATTCTAGGAACCTTGTTTACAAAGGAAATGGTTAAGGTGATGCTCACTGAGACCCAGTCCTCTCTTGGAGGCTCACTCCACCTCAGTATTGGTCAGTGTTCTGTATAATCCTTCACTGTCACACTGCTGTATCCTATTTCCTATCAGTGGAGCCATCTATTCGCTTCTCTGCACTGTAATTGTCTAGTTATATGTGGTTGTCACATGGCTATCCACCAAGATTCCATTTCTCATTTTAGAACTGTCCTTTCCACATTCCCTGAGGTGTAGTCTTTTGACTTGCTTGAGCCAATAAAATATGAGAAACAATGATATGTGTCACTTCTGAACAGAAGCTTTCAAAATCAGTATCCATTTGTCATGGCCCATTTCCAGTCACAGAGATCACATGGGGAAATGAAGCCTCTGAAAGGCTGAGTCTGAGGCTTGGATGTGAAATATCAACATGAAATAAACTTTGGTTGTATTAAGACTGTGAAATTGGGGGTGGGTGTTTGTTAATGCTTCATGTCTAACTCCAGTTGACCATTAGAAAATGCTACTTCCCACTGGATTGTGAGCGCCTTGAAAACAAAAATCATATCTTTATCTCCAGGACCTAGTACAAGGTATACAGTCAGTAAATGTTTGTTAAATTAATGCATAAGTGAACCTATTTTTCCAAACCAGTCTAATGGCAACTTAATTCAGGTGTTGTCTAAAAATATGGTGAAATAATCATAAAATTGATCACTGCAGATAGTTAAGATAGAAAATGATCATATAGAATCAATGGAAGCAACATCATTGCATATGACATCATGTAGTATAAGCTATGATATACAATAACATTTGTGAAAATAGCCCAGTTATTTGCTTAGAATGCTGACTTGCATTGACTATACATAAGAGCACAGCAAAAAAAGTTTAATAGCATCCAAAGTCATGTCTATTATTTTTGTAATTGCATGTCTATCTAACTGACACTATGGAAAATTAGCTTCATATTCACAAATCAAGGAGAAAGACCACTATTTAGGGAAAGGACTAATTCTCCAAAGATTTTAAATTTGGAACCTACTCAATTACTTCCTCTTGAAAAACTATATCCATTATTTGAGAGCAGTTTTCAAGCTTCTGAGTCACCCTATTTATAATACTTTATCTTCAATTACTTTTCTCATTGTATCTTTCATGGAATAAATTTCCAATTTCCTATTTAATATCCTGTCTATGGCCATGGATATCCAAAGCTAGTCATTTTGGGTTGGAACATATGTAAAGTAATAATGCAATACAATATTCCCCAAAACATTAAGCAACAAATATTTGTTCCTCATTGCTCCTTGTATTACTCATTAATGTGGAAATTGATTCTCTACAGAGAGAGTGAAAGGAGAATCTTCCATAAATTTAGGAAGGAATGTCCTTCTCCAGAATATTTCTGTGAAGAGAAGTCATGATGTTAGCCTTTGGTACAGTTTTGGTTTATAGTCATTGAAGAAGACAAATCACTGAGAATTCTCATTAAAAGGTTATTATTCACAGACAGTGTTAAGGTAGGCTGGACCTAAATAACAGAAATTTATTTTTTGCTCACCATTTGGCCCTTGTTCAGAATGCAGGCATGTGCAGAATACAGTCAACTCTCCTCCATATGGAGGAGAGCATTCCTTTACCATTTTATCTTATCCTGATCCATGTCCAGTGAGAGGAAAAACATGTGTGGAGGATTTAATGGGATGGTTTTGAAGGCAACATGCAGCTGTTCTACTAGAGCTGTTGTTGACTCAGTCTAATGGTTGTAACAATGCAAGAGAGGCTGTCTAGGAAAAAGAGGAGTGGACTTGGAGAACAGAACATCTAGCGATCTCTAGCATGACATAAATTTGGGTTGACATGCAAATAACAGTAAAATTTGAAAAAACAGATGAGAAACAGAGCAGTGAATGAAGTGGGCCTGGTTGTCTGTGTGATTTGTACACTCTAGTGATGTCATCAGTCTTGTATAATGAATCAGGTCTATCTTGATCATTTGCCATTTTCTCTCCCAAGATCATCTCTAGGAGGTGAGTAGCACAATGCAATTTTTACGGACTACTGGACAGGAGTTCAGTAATTCTCAAGATACAATCTGCAGAGAACTGGAAGTCTCTGAGTCCCATTCCAGGGAACTGAAGAGGTCAGAAATATTTTAATAATAATTCTAACATGTTATTTGCTTTATTTATTATATTGACATTTGCACTGATGGTACAAGATCATTGGTGATAAAACTATCTGGCATCCTGTCATAAAACAAGGAATGGATTCATAGTAAAAAACAGAAAAAAGTGGGGGGAGCTTTAGCTCAGTGGTGCCTGCCTGGCAAGTGCAATGTCCTGAGTTTGATCCAGGTTCCGCAAAAAAAAAAAAAAAAAAGTGTGAGAGGTAGAGAGGATTTACTTAAGAATCTGTGATGAAGCAGTAAAAATTACTTTTATTAAATATCAACACTTGAATACACACATCTTTTTAGTGTAGTAGGTGAAAAATGGGAAGAATACAATAAACTACTTTAGCTGCATGTTCAGGCATAACAGATGTCTCATATAAGATCACATATGTACTTGCTCATTTAAATTGCCATCTGCACTTTTGTCATGAAACAACACTATAACTTGAAAGAATGGCTGGTAGTCATACCGTGGTTACTCAGATTAGGGACTGGCAAACTTATCAAAAATGAGCTAAGTAAGACTATTGCTCCCTGTAAAATAAATAACAGTACATATTGCTAATAATAAAATCTGAGCTTTCAGGTAAAAATTCACATCTTTTGGAAATTTGGATTGTCCACCACTAGTTTTATAACTTCCTAGTACTTTAAAGACTTCTGATAAAATCAGTGGTAGTAATAAATTTTTTATTTCTGGTCATGAATTGTGTCACTATTTGTAAGATCTGAATATACCAGTATTTTTCAAATAAATAAAACAGTATTTTTCAAATAAATAAATCAAAATGCTCCAAAATCATCCATGAGAAAAAGATTCATCCAAAGTTAAATAAAAATAGTTTTTAATGTAACAGAGCAAAAAAGTCTATTAATATGACTTCAGGATATTAAAAACTCCATTGAAAGTTTACGCAGCAGAATGAGCCAATGTGAGGACAAAATTTCAGATATAGAAGGTAAGATTGCAGTTAGTGAACAGGAAAAGAAAAATTGCTTTAAAATTACAAGGGGCCACAAGAAATCAATCCAGCACCTGCTAGACAATGCAAAGAAGAATAACATAACACTGATAGGAGTCAATGAAGAAACAGGAGAGAGTGCAGGTGACATAAAAAACTGTTCACAGAAGTAATGGTAGAAAACATCCCAAGCAGGGGAAAAGAACTTGACATACAGATAAGTGAGGCACGTAGGACTCCAAATAGCCTTCATCAAAAAACATCTATGTATAGGCATATAATAGTTAAGATTCCAGAAACCCAACAGAAGAACAAAACTCTAAAAGCAATTAGAGAAAACAAACAAATCACATACAAAGGAAAGCCCATCAGAATCACTGCAGGCTTCTCAATCCAAACCCTCAAGGCAAGAAGATCGTGAAGTAACATATTCCAAGCCCTAAAGGAAAACAACTTCCAACCCAGATTGATGTACCCTGCAAAACTATCTTTCAAAACTGATGGAGGAATAACACACTTTCATGACAAAGAGCACCTTAGGAACTTCATGAATATCAAACCAACACTCCAAAAAATTTTACACAATATCCTAGGAAAAGACAAGGGGGATCACAACCCCAGGAAGCCCAGCAGAATGAATCCATAGGGCACAACAAGAAATTAAATGCAAAGGGGGAGAATTCAATAAAAAGAAAATGTCATGACAATGATAAGTCAATATGTATCAGTTATAACCATCAATGGTAATGTTCTCAATTCACCAACCAAAAGAAATAGACTTGCAGAATGGGTTGAGAAGCAAGATCCAACAATATGCTGCATACAAGAAACACACTTCACTCAAAAAGAAACTCATAGACTGAAAGTTAAAGGGTGGAAAACAGTACTTTATGCGATGGAACCCAAAAAATAGGAGGAGTAGCTATCCTCTTTGCAGATCAAGTAGATTTCAAACCAAAATCTGAAATACTTCTCATCCCAAGAATTTCAGATAAGGGACAGTCAACCTGTATGTACAAATCTATTGTGAACATGTGTTTTCATTTCTTTTCAGTAAAAACGTAAGAACAGAACTGTTGGTTCTTAACAGTAATACAAGAAATTTCTATATTGTTTTCCAAATGGTTTTATCATTTTACATTCACATTAGCAGTATTAGAAAGTTCTAACTGCTTCACGCCTAAGCTGACATTTGTTCTTTTAAAACCTTTAACTTAATCTCCTGAATGAGTATATATAATATGATCTTGTTATTGCACTGATTCGTATTTTTCTGATTCTAGAGTTGCACACCTTCCCTTGTGCTGTACTGGCTACTTATCATCTTCTTGTGTCTACTTTTTAATTGGGTTGTCTAATAATGAGTTGTAAGAGTTCTTTATATATTCAGGTCATAGGTTATACGTATTATAAATATGTTCTGGTTAAGGACTACTTTTCATTTTCTTAACAATGCCTTTTTTTAACAATGCCTTTTAAAGTTCTAAATTTTAATGGAATCTTATTTATCAAATGTTTTCTTTTATACATCATGTTTTTTGTATCCTAGGACATTCTTGCCTCCCCTAAATTCATGGACATTTTCCCTCATAATTTCCTCTTGTTTTGTTTTGGGGTTTTTTTGGTACCAGGGATCGAACTCAGGATCTTGTGCTTGCAAGGCAGGTGTGGTGTCACTGAACTAAATCCCCAGCCCTCCTTATAATTTCTTCTTAAAGTTTTATAGTTTTAGTCTTTCATATTTAGATTCATAGATCCTTTCAAGTTAGTTTTATGTATGGAAATAAAGGGTTGAGGTTAATTTTTTACATATGGATACCAGGTGTTCTAGTATCATTTGTTGAAAACATTATCTTTTGCTCTGCTCTTGAGTTAAGTTTATGTTCTATAAAATGTTAATGTTAAATAATCTTACAAAAGTCAGCAGACCATATATGTGTGGTTCTATTTATAGATTCTCTGTTTTATTCCATTGATCTGTATGTCTTTCCTTATGCTAACACTGCCTTGAGTACTGTAGCTTTAGAGGAAGTCTTAAAATTAGGTAATAAATGTCTTTCAACACTGTTATTATTTTTTCTTTTTACATTTTCAGGTCCTTTATACGCCTACATAACTTTTAAATTTCAATATCCAATTCTTCATTTATAGCAAGTATACATAGACCTGAATTTTTATATATACGTTGTGTTTTCTAATCCTGCTAAATTCAAATATAAGTTCTAGGGGCTCCTAGAGATTTCTTATTATTTTCTCTGTAGTTGATCATTTCATCTGCATATAGATTTTACTTCTACCTTGCCAACCCTATGCTATTTGTTTATTTTTATTGCCAGACTATTTTGGTTTGGGCCCATGTTTCAAACTTTAATGGACAGATAGATGAAGAGTAGGCATATCTGCCCTTGTTCCCCACCTTAGGGAGAAAGCATTATATCTTTTCCATTAATATAAGGGTTTTTTGCTGAAAGTATGGAGTACATGTCTTTGTTCTGTTGAGAAGGTTCTGTTCTACTTCTAATCTCCTGATAGCTTTTACCATGAATAGCTGTAGAATGTAGTTCAATACTTATTCTGCAACTACTGATAGGATCATATGGCTTTTTCCTTTCCTCTGTTAAAATGATGACTTATGGGCATAAATCTTCCAATGCTGAACCAACACTTCCATCCCTATAATAAAACCACTTTCTACCTACTGCCAGATCTGACTTCTAATAGTTTGTTTTGTTAGACAAATTTGTATTTATCTTCATACTTTTCTCTTCTATTATCTTTATCCAGTTTTAGTATTAGCACAATGTTGATTTCCTAAAATGAGGGGAGAAGTGCTCCTTCTTTTTTCTGCTTTAAATGTTTGATATCATTTATCAGTTAAAATGTATATGAGCCTGTTGTTGTCATATAGGTAGGTTTTCAAGCTAGGAATATACTTTCTCTAATAGGTGCTATTCAAATTTTATATTTCTTCCAGAGTCAGTTTCATTAATTTGTCCTCCAAGGTACTTCATACTTGTCAAATTTATTTCCAAAAAAATTTTTGTAATATGCTTTCTATATCCTTTTAAATTCTGTAAAATCTGTGGTAATGTCCTCTAAATCTTGATACTGTAATTTTTTTAAAATGTATAATTGACATTGTGTAACAGGAAGAAAATGTCTAAAGGAGTAGGGGAAGTGGGAAGGGTAGGGGAAAGGAAAGAAGGAAAAAGAAAAAATATGAGAAAAGGAAAAACATGGAAACAAAGTCTTTGTAAATAGAGAAAGGTGGAGGGGGTGAAGGGAGGGTAGGGGAATGGAGAAAAAATAAGAACCAAGATACGTCATATAAAGGTACAATATCCCAATAATGAATGTAACTGTATTTTATACCTAAAATGTACCAATAAACTTAATGGAAAAAAATATGACTTCAGTTTCCACATAGCAACTAACTTTAAAGGAAACTACCATTTTTTAAATTTTATCATAGTGTCCAAAATCAATGCCCATAATTATCTGAAAATGCTATTAAAATATCTCTCGCAGTTTCCAACTACACATCTGTGTGTGCCTGCTTCGAAGAGAATAACATGGAGCAACAGGTTGAACATAAGAGCAGATATGAAGTTCCAGCTGTCATCTATTAATCTAAACATGAAAGAGATTTGCAAAAATGTAAAGTAATTCCAATCTTATTTATTATTTCAGAAAATATAGTTATAGCTCATAAATTTTGTGATATATTAACACATGATAAATATATTATTGCTTTTTCAAGGAAATAAAAATTCTTATTTTATTTGTTTGTTGGTTTGTTGGTTGGTTTGTTTTGAGATAGTCTCATTACATAGTCCAAGCTGGCCTTGAACTCCCTATGTAGCTTGAGCTGGTCTCAAATTCGTGATTTTCCTGCCTCAGCCTCACGAGTACGGGGATTACAGGCATGCACCATCATGTATGACTATAAAAATTCTTTTTAATTTCTCAATTTTAATTTAGCCATATTGGTTAATATCAAAAACAAAAGTTCTTTGGGATCCTAGTCAGCTCCGTCATTTCATTGGTAAAGCTTTGATATAAAGACCTATTAATTCAGTAGGTATTACAAAGTGACATAAAGCATACATTTTGCCATTAAGTGACTTGCCTAAGGTCACATGCCTATTTTTATAGACAGATATACAGTCACAGAGATTACACATAAATGCTTGAAACAGCCCACCTTGGAACTGAGAAGGCTGTCTGGGTTTAGACAAAGGTATGTGACTTGAGTTTAAAACTCTGCTTTCAAAGTATGGCTCAGTAGTTCATGGCTCAGAGCTTTAGTTTCCCAGTATATAAAATAGAAACCTTACCTACTTCCCAGAGCTGATGTGAAGATTAAATGAAAGTGTGTTTGGGAAATTCTAGTAAGGTAGAAATGTAACTGTGCTATCATTGCTCTTTTTAAGAAATTCAGCAAGTTGAAACATTACAGTGAGAGGAGCTGATGCATCATAATGATTTTCTGTTATAATTAAAACATCTCAACTCTAAATCCTAAAATAAATCTGACCTCAAGGCTTTCAGATCTAAGATTGTGCACCATTTACCTCAGTTCAAATCAAGACAGGACCAAAAGCACACCACGATACTTTCCTCCAAGTCTGCATTGAACCATGGACCAAAAGCTCAGCCATCCAGGAACCTACCTAACTGTATGGTCTACAAGGATGTCCTGATTGACTGCTAAGATGCAGACTTGTTATGTCTGCAACATTTCCATGACAGGGAAGCCTCATTTTCTCTATTAAAAGAAGTTCTCTTCATTTAGCATGATGTGGCCAGTTCTCCAGGATCTTGGACAGACTAACAGTAACAATCTGTTATTTATAGAAACTATAAAAAAAGGCCAGGGATTTAGCTCAGTGGTTCCGCCACATGCCTCACAAGCACAAGGTCCTGAGTTTGATCCCCGGTAACAAAAAAAAGAAAACAAATACTAGAAACTATAATAAAATATATCCTTTGATAATTTGAGAACTGGCTCCATAAAATCCACCAGCCCGTGCTTTTTACATAATCTGAAAAATCAACAGTATTTATTCAGTTAATAAATGTGTCCTAAGCACCCCCCTCAGTGTGTGGCACTTTGCTAGGCAATGAGGTTATAAGATAAAGCTGATTCCTACTCTCTTACATTTGAGATTCTGGCAGGAAACATAGGCAAGGAGCAAAGAAACAGCATAAAATATAATGATTTGTGCTAAAATGGGCCAGTTCATTGTGACAGAAGCACTCTTAAGAGTAGCCACCCCATCCTACAGAAAGATAGAGTCATCACAAGAGGCTTTCTGAAATGCAAGGTGCTTCTGCCAAAACCAAAGGATGCATGGGTACCAGCCAAAGAGAAAAGGGAACTGCTTTTAGCCAGAGAGCCCAGCTGTTGTCTTCTTTCCCACAAGCTAGGATCTACAGCTGTCCTAGACTCCTTCATTCAGCATCAACTTCCCTCATGGCTGTGTCCAGGCCCTCTCTTCATGCTCCACATTCTCTCAGAGCAGTTATAGCTCTTATGATTTATCCAAAATGTCTTAAAAGGTTATGCCTCCACCCTCACCCTCACTTCTGAGCTCCTATATGGTGACTCTTGCTGACCTTTGATGTCTCCCTTTGCACATCTCAGACTCTATTTCCCCAACACCAAACTCAGCAACTAATCTCTCCTTCCTCCATTTCCTCTTCAGTGATCATCTACACCAGTCATCCAGTTACACAGCCAGAAACCTTCGAGTTTGATCTGGCATACTCTTCTCTCTCCCATCTGTAGCCTAACTCGTAACTATGTCCTAGTAATTTCACCTCCCAAATAGCTCTCAAATTAACCAACTGCTCTCTACATCCTCCACAGCGATCCCAATCCAAACCAGAGCTTCAGTTGCCTGGATTACAACAGATCCCCAGCCTATGCCCAAAAAATGCATTGCAACCTTTCAATCTCCTTCTTCCAGTACGCACTGCAGACAGAATGATCTTTTCAACCTGTCTTATCCTTCTGCTCTTGCTTAAAATGCACTGGTGACTGTCAACGTCCTTTAGCACAAAGATGAACATTGCTCACCACAACACACAAGATCTGGCATGATCTGACTTGCTCCTGCCTACCCACTCTAGCCACACTAACTCTCTTTCATTTTATTATTATTAGGGTTCCCATACTGAACAGGACTTTTTCAAGTCATGTTCCTTATGCTAAAGAACACCTTCCTTCCTTTTCTTATCCTAGTTAATCCCTCTTGCTCATCACTTTACCAAGGATGACTTCGACCTGGTTGACAAGGTCATACATGCTCATAGCATTATATTTTTCTTCATCCATGTAATAATGTTATCATTTGACTATTTAATGATTATTTGACCAAGGATCATCTCTCCCTATAAAGACTGGGATTGTTTCTGAGGGTTTAGTTCTTTATATCCCCCTAATTTTCAATACAGAGCCAGGCTTAGTGAATATATTTTTTAAATTAATTAACAAAACATAGGTAAGGCTCAACAGAAGAGAAGGAGCAATGTGTGCATGAAAAACCAGAAAGAGGAGAAGGTAGAAAGAAAGGGATCAGAGTTACAGCAGGATAAGCTGATGTGAGTCTGGTTAAACAGCCACAATGAAGGGTGGAATGAAAAGGCCTTGAGTTGGTTTAGACATTGAGTAACATAATGAGATTCCCATCATTTTGGCTTCTGTGTAGAGACTGAATGGAAAAAGACAACTGGAGACAGACAGAGGTCTTCGGTTAATCAGTAATCTGGGAAGTGAATGACTCACTGGGACACAAGTATAGACTAACAATGGTGGCAGTAGGAATGGAGAAAATATGATTGGTGTGCAAAACTGAAATTGAAGAGGACTCAACCAGACTATGACTTCTCTAAATGATTCCACAATCACCTACCAATTTCAACACTCCGGGTGTTTCTTCTGACCCCAGAGACTGGAATTTACTGAAAGCTGCCAAGCTCTCTCTATTACCATCCTGTTTTCTCCCTGACTATGGATGTCTGTGGATATTCCCCAGGAGAGAACACAGATGCGGTGTTCTAGTGGTTCTGCTAGCTCTTTGCCATTTACTAACCCTCCACCATCTGTCCCAGTGAGTATTAATCAAACATCGCAAGAATGATTTCAATTTTTTAAATTGTCTATATAACTCTTTAAATGTCTGAACTCGACCTTGATAGTATTCTTAAAGAATCACACCACTACGTTCATCCATTTTTTTACAAATATCAACACTTTTAAATTCACCCAATTAAGTTCCACTTTTCATCCATTCACAATATTTTTCTCATGCCACAGCTCATCAGAGAGTACCCTTCATGCAGCCTTCAACCATTGATGTAGCATCTGTTTTGTGCTAGACATTTTCTAGGCACTGCAGACAGAGTGACACATAATACATGGCTTCTAATCTCAGTCAGTCACAGTCTAGTGGAAAAGAAAGAAACATAAGGAAGCATATTTAAATGCTGCCCAATAAATCCAATAAAAGGTACATAAACACATGTTTTCAAAGCCCGAGTCTTTTCCTGGAGGATGTGAGGAATGTTTCATAGAAGGAGGGGATTTTGTTGACTTGGAAAGTATAAATGAGGTCTGGCATGTAGAGAACACAGGAAAGATGTAGTGAGTAAGGGAGAACAGCACAGGTAAATGCATGGACTATTACAATAACACGACATGATCAGACTTGTATTTAGGAAAACAGCCCAGTGTTCATATTGCTTTCTTTAGCTGTCTCACAACTATACAGTATTGTGAATTAATTTTAAAACCTCTTTTTAATTTTAAAATCTCTTTAATTTTAAAATCTCTTTTTAGTATCTTCCCTTTTAGAAAATAACTCATAGAAACAATAGGGTATACATTTGTTTCACCAAACCAACCAGAATGACCTCCATGGGATTTGGCAAAATACCCTCACTGAGTTGATCTATATAGGCACTGGTTTGAGTCAATAAAGCTCCTGGTGGGTCTTCAAGACAGGCCTTCATTTCTGAAAGACTGTTCTTTGCTCACCTATTCCTAAAATCACTTTAGGAGACAATTAGGGACTCGAAAGGACCAAACATACTAACATGAACCACCTATCCCCAAGTGACATCTAAGGTGTGATTTTAAAATACAGTGTATGTTTAAATTTTTTTTAATTTATTATACCAAAAGGGAAATTGCCATTAATCCCCCTCAGAATCCTCCCCCTCACTTTCAGCACACTTGTCACATCATCCTTGCCACTTTCTGCAGCAGCTCTGGAAGTCCTTTTTCATGTCTCTAGTAAGTCTACCTTTCTGTTGGATGGCACTTGGCAGCAGTATTCATTTTATTTTTTTTAATCATACTTAGTAAAGACAGACACAAAAGACTTCCAGAACTGCCTCAGAAAGTGGCAAGAAAAATGGGATGAGTATACTCAAAGTGAAAGTAAGTATTTTGAGGAGAATTAATGGCAATGTCTTTTACAGTAATAAATTTTTTCATCTAAGCATTCACTTTAGTTTTCCACCACCCCTTGTATATACCATAGAGGGTAAAAATCAACCTTCTGTGCTTAGTTTTATTTAATTCCAAGAAAAGTTCTTTGTGGTTTCCTTGGTCTCTTTTTTTTCCAAAAGAAAAGTAAAACCATTTAGACCCTCCTTGTTCATCAACCCCATTCCAGAGTATAAGGAGCAGCCCCAAAATGCTGCAAAACCAAAAAAAGAGACAGACAAATCTAATGTTTCACAGAGTGCAATTTCTTGGGGGACTTACTGACAGAAGTATATTCCTGGGCAGCAGCAAGACTAAGTACATCTCTGAAATTTGAATGAGAAGGAGGCATGTCTATATTAGGATAAAAGTGACTTCATCCCTGGCTGGAATGTACATAGTTTATTGTAAGCAAATATCAGAGTTAGGCACATTCTTAGTGCCAAGGTCTGGTTGTAAAACTCCACCTAGCTCTATATAGTTTTCCAGGAAAATATTCAGGAACTAGAGTCACTCTGAGGCCATCATGGCTTCTGTGGTTCAAGATGGCCGTAGCCATGGCAAGCTGAATACATACAGACCCTGACCTAGAAAGTAAATGTGGCTTCTACCTTGAGTAGAAGTGTGTATCTTTCCACATAAGATAATTTAGTAGCCACATTTCCTTCTAGAGTAGTTGAACTTCTAGAGTTCCTACTCTTTATATTTTTCAGCATTTCTCCTTCACATTCCAAAGCCTCTGCTGTGCAGAAAAAAACCCACACTCAGCAACACTTGCTCTCTCTTCATCCACAGGGGGAACTCTGAATTCTCCCAGCTCTAAGAAACAAAATACCTGTCTCCCAGTGTATCAGAAACCAAGGATTTGTTAAAGAGCACAGTGGAAAAACACTCCTTAATGAGACCAACAGCTCATCTGCTACATCTCCAGGGAGACCCACAAATATGCATCTACCCAATAATCATTCTCATTAACTATGATGAAGAAAACATGAACTAAAAAAAGAGCAGGGTCAAGAGCAGTTTTCTCCCTCTGCCATGAAATGACAGGTTTTTTAAAGCTTAAAATGGTCCCCTCTGAAAGTGTCATTCCCAGATTACAGCTGGCAGGACCCAGAGCACCACAGAGCCAACAGAAAGCCGCCAAGCCTTTTCCACCCATGCCCAGAACTAGCACGCTGCCTGTCAGCTTGCATCTCTGCCCACCAAGCAGAGCAGCTGGGTGGCTCCAGCTACACTCTGCCTGACAGCACCCTCTCCAGAGGCCCCAGATTATTACAGCCTGCCCTTCTGCTGCTGTGGAATTAACTTGTTCTGACTGTGTGACAGTTCTGACGACCACACAGTTTGCAGCAAGGAGCAGGGTCACATGCAGCTACATGCATGGGCTGTCACCAACTGCACCACTAAAACCAGACAAAACCTTGTCAGGGGAGATCAGCTCCTCTGGAGACAGAGGTAAGTGACTCAACTCACGGCCTGCTTGTGAGGGTTTTATTCAGTTCAAGGACAGTATCAGCTGACAAGAGGACTTGATGTTGTGCAGAGCCACAATTGAAACCAGCAAGAGGAAGAAGACAGAAAAGCAGAAAGAGAAAAACACACTCGGACAAATTCTGGAGTGCTGAAGGAAAGAGGCAGCCTATCAGGAGGTGGCAAAAGGCAACCAGGACCTCACTTGAAAATCGATGATATAAACTTCGATGTCACACCTATTTCATAGGCCTAAAACCTCCACCAACAAAGCACTTGACCTTGGTTGTATTTAGTACAGCATCTACCCTGGGCTTGACTGTGCTAGGGTGTATAAAGGCTACAAACATGGGACCTATGATCCTAACTCTAGAAACCTTACAATGTAGCTGTAAGATTTAGCTGTTGAGATAAGATTCATTTTTGTGAAGACGTAGAATGTGGTAAATGTAACCCTCTTTCCTCAGGCCTGTATCGCCAGTGAGAATCTGAAGACTAGATCAAGCCCCACATAGAGGAGAAAGAAAGACTCAAAGACAAGAGATGCACAGAAAGGAGAAGGAATATTCGGTCATTCCATAGCTCCTTTAGGAAGTGACCTCAGCTGATCTTGGCTCCTGCGGGAGACCAGGATTCCAGGTGCAATTTCTTTCCTTTTCAGCTGCACTCTCCAGGACGAAGACCAAACGGCATACTTTTCATGCTATCACAGTGATGTGCAATTTATATTCTTCTACCTTCTAGAAGTGGTCAGACTGAGATCATAACAACTTTGTTCAGCTCCAGGTTTCTTCTTTTTTCTGTCCTCTCTACCCTCCAGCCCACTGGAACATATGCAAGACAAGTGACAAGAACAACCTGAATATCCATCCATGGTTGCTCATGCTGAAGAGACAGCTTTGCAATATAAATCCTGACCCTGAAGCCCACAGACACTATCTTAGCAGTGTGAATTTGGTCAATTTATTTAATCTGAGTTTCCACTACTTTAGCTGGAATGACTAACATAAAAATGAGTGAAAGTATGTAGCATGGTATCTGGTATTTGGAAGGTGATAAATAAATGTTAGTTTCTTTGTGTTTGTTTTAATATTGTAATAATAACAGAGAATGCCTAATTAAGTACAAATTTGTATGTATAGTCTCAGTCCTTAGTACAGTTGACCCTCTTTCACAGATTCCATATTTACAAAGTTACCTACTCACCGCAATTTCTGTGCAACTATCACAATTTATTTGTACTTTCACAATTTGCAGATGTGCACAGAATGACAAGAAATGTTGAGTCCCCCACTGAGCACATTTCTACCTGAGGTTGAATAGGGCATTGATTCTTCCTTCTGCTCTTCCACAGTACATGAGTTCTTTTTCACAGTCTCTTTAGTGCCACACTTTTCACAGTTTTGTGGTTTTGTTGTGGTTTTACTGTTTAAGATGCCTCCCAAGCATAGACCTAAAGTGTTGTCTAGTGTTCCTAAGTGCAAAAAGGCCCTGAGATGCCTTTGGAGATAAATGCATGTGCTTGATAAGCATCATTCAGGCATAAGTTAGAGTGTCATTATCTGTGAGTTCATTGCTAATGGGTCAACAATACATATTTGAAGGAATCGGGACATGAATTGATCAGTTGAAGATATTGTGAGCAGATGTTCACAGGAACCTAACTCTGCACTTTCCTAGCAGCAATGGGTTTAGTATTTGCCAATTCAGCATTTACAGTAACTTCATAGAACGTAACTACCAAGGATGATGAAAATCAGTATACAGTCATGTATCACTTAATGACAGGGACACATCCTGAGAAATGCATCATGAAATAATTTTGTCATTGTGTGAACATCACAGAATGTATTTACACAAACCTAGATGTATGATTTTGGTTACTTGATGTCTTACTTTCTGTTGCTGAGATAAAAATACCCAACACTCAAAAATTAAAGGAAGAAAGGTTTATTTTAACTCACAGTTCATAGAGGTTTCAGTGCACAGCTGGCTGGATCCAAGGCAGGGTGGCATGGCAGAGGGGCATTACAGAGGAGAAACAGTCCATGACAGAGCAGGCAGAAGGCGACAGCAGCAGCAAGCTCCTTTTCCCTTTTATCCTGTCAAGACTACAAGCCTTTTGAGTGGTCCACCCATACCCATGGTAGGCCTTCCCATTATCCACACTCAAAACTATGATAAACCAATCAGTGGACTCATTCAGTTATCAAACACTTAAACCCAGTATTATACACCCTAGACCTAGCCACCTCTGAAAAGACCCACCTATCAGTGCATGAGACTTTGGGAGAACATTTAGATACAAGCCATAACATTTGATTCGGCCCCTTGATGCAATCAGAAGCACACTACAGTAAGTCCCTAAACATTCAAGTTGTGAACTTTCACAGATAGGTAGGGACCTTGTATTATGAATATTCATGGATGCAAACAACTCACAAAAGTACCTCATGTGTCTGCCAGATATTGTCAGTTATGCTGCTGTGTGCTTACTATACAGTGTGATAGTGTGCAGTAGTGCAGTGCTCAGTCAGAGCCCAGGGTGTCCAGAAGCAAAAGAGAAACTAGTGGTGATATGGAGGGGACTGCTGGGAAGCACAGAGCAATATACATTGTATATTTCTGTTGAAGGTGTATAAGAGTCACTTTGTCAAACTTATGAATGAATCTGACTTACAAACATTCTCCCAGAATGGAACTCATTCATAAGCCAGGGACTTGCTGTAAACAAAAGATACATGTAGCTACCAATAGTGTAAAACAGTGTACTATTTTATAGCAAAAATTTTTATACTGAAAAGATGATTAAAAGTATAGTAAAGACATAAACCAGAAGCACAGGCATTTGTTATCATTTTCAAGTATTATATAGTCTGCAAAATTGTATTGCTATACTTTTATATGACCAGCAGTAGGTTGCTTTATAGTATTGACTAAACTGTCAGTAAGTGGGAACATGACTACGGTTTGTTTCTGATCTCATTTCCACATCCATCCTTGGAGTGAAGTGGTAATTATAAGGGTCAAGAATGAGTTATTAAAAAGGCATAAAGGGCCGGGAATTTAGCTCAGTGGTTGTGCCGCCTGCCTCGCAAGCGCAAGGACCCAAGTTCAATCCCCGGTATCAAAAAAAAAAAAAAAGGCATAAAGTAGTTGTGAGTCTGGAAGAATCTTAGAATGTAAAAGATCTTGGGGGAGGACAGAGGTACATGCTAAGAAGAAACATGATCTGACCACTGAAAGTGTAGGGCTTTACTTGAACCGGAGCACAAAGTGAGTATCAGGACCTTATGAGACATTTGTACTTCCTGTGAGTCCCTCAATATCAGTCATTCTGCACAACACAGGATATCATATTCATTTTTCCTTCAAATCTCCTTTAAAGAGCTTATACATTTAGATGGCACTGGTTTATAATTAGCAAGATAGAAGGTCAAATACTAAATCTGGGATGAATTTTCAAAGAGTCTGATGATGCATCAAAACATCAGAGTTTTTTTCAGTTAGTCAATCTCTCAGCTAACTCAGGAAAGATGGAGGGAAAAAAAATCCAGATTTATCTTTCTGGATATTATCTCTTCTTTACTGTCATTTCCGATTCTTGACATCATTAAGAATTTAGACAACTCTAAATAAAACTCTATTCTTTCAGGAAAGTTTAGAATCATTATTTTAGGAACAGGAAGAGTGCTTGATAGCTATCTCTTTCAATTCTCTGTGTTGCAATGAGAACACTGCTCTGGGAGCTGATATGACAGACTGAGGACCCTGATTATCTCTTCCAATGACTATTTGAATGTACTTTCCATGCCTATTAAATTACACATGCAGCTTTTCCAGACAGCCTTGGCTTTGAGGATGTTTGGTCCCATCATTGCTCTAAGAGTATTTGTACCTGATAGTCTCCAGGCTCTAAATTTGGGCTCAAATGAGATGGTCACCATAATTATTCTACTAGGATTTCTCTAACATAGGCAACCAACAAATGTTATGGACATTATAAATATGGGTCTAAACATGGCAAGAACTGGGATTTCTGGAAAATGGTGAACTGGTAGGCCACAATAATTTAGCCTCTCTGAGATTCAGAATCCAGACCCTGGAAAATAATAATTTGGAGAAAGAAAGAAAAAAGATGGAGGTAGATACCTGGGAACCAGAAAGGATCTGGCAGGAGAATTGAAACCTACAGAGAAATTGAAAAACCAAATGCAATATGGAAAAGGGAAAGTACAATCTCCACTTTCTCCCTGGATCCCAGCCCATGGCTCTAAAGGAAAGAAGACTGAATCTACAGGAACAAAATAGAAACAGGGAATTCTAGAGGACTTCAGGAAGAAATGCAGTGGCAGAACAGATTAGTGGATGCTGTGAGCTACAGCAGCTGGTGAGTGGCTCTAGCCCAAGTGCAAGCCCTACCCCTTGGAGAGATGCCATTCCGAGGAGGGTTCTGGAAGTTGCACAAGTAGTCCCCTCACCCTAATCTTACTGCCTGCTGATGCCTGCATCCATCATGGATCTTGGGTCTGACTGCTGTCTTATTCTACCAACATGAGCAGGGACACATCTACACTTCACTTGTCCCAAAATCATAGATCTCAGAAGAAAACCACACATTCAAAATTACAGAGAAATTTATTTTTCTTTTTTCTTTGTCTTTTTTTTGGTCCTTCTTCCTTCCTTATCTCTTTTTTGTTTTGTTCTTTCTTTACTTTATCCTATTCTCCTTTTTAATTTTCTCCCTTTAATTTTTTCCATCTTATTTTTATTCTGCATAATTTCTTTTTTCTTTCTTTTTCTTTTACTTTCTATTTCTCATCAGGTTTTTTCTCTTACCTTTACCTAATTCTATATACATCCTTCTATTTCCCAGTAGGATCTTTTTTACCACTTCTCTCTCCTTGTTCTCATAGCATAGGGTTTAAGGTTGAAATGTTGTCCTCTTGCCTTCCCCCTTTCCCAAACCCTATATCTTTAATAGTATAACCATAAATCCTTGATAATCTTTTAATAGTTAACTATGTGAAATTACTGTTAAATTTTTGTGTGCCATTAGTGAAGATATAGCTGTCGCATTTAGTACATATTATTTGTAAATCAATACCTGAATTGTCTTAATGTTTTCACCATAATTGTACATTTCTTCTCTAAAGTAAAGGGTGTTACAAAATTGGTTCTTCTGGTATGTTAATATCCAATTTGTCTTGATAGAAACAAGATCACATAATTGTTGCTATTTCTCTGTAAACCAACAGTCATTTTCTTTGTGACATTAACAGTACTACACTATGTTTCCAGAGAATTTGGTTCTTGGGCTAACAACACTACATCCTCCCTTCCCAGATTAAATATAGTGGTTGGATCTTGGGACTGTGTCAAAGAATTATGGCATGCCACACAAAAAGTATGTCACTGAAATCAACTAGCAGACTTTATACTAGCAAAAAAGTCTTTAGACGATAAGCATCCACAAACCTCAGCACAAAACAATAACAATAGGATCATGAGAAGACAAGACAACAAACTGCCTCCCAAAACTCCCAACTCCTCCAAAGCCAATCCAGGGGGCACCAAGAGACACAACAACAAAATCCACATGCTCAAGTTTTGAATCATAACAAAGGAGGTTAGAAAAGAGATCAAAAAGATACTCAGCAGGATCAGAAAAGATATAATAGATAATAGAAGTGATGGCAAAAAGATACAAAAGCTTTCAAAGACACTAATAAAAAGCTAGGTGAGCTAAACAAAATGATACAAAATATGAATGACCACTTTACCAAAGAATTAGAGTCCTTGAAAAGATTTCAATCAGAAATCTAGATTAAAAATCACATTGAAAGTATGGGCAGCAGAACTAACCAATTTGAGGACAGAATTTCAGAGCTAGAAGATGAGGATGACTCCAAAGACACCTTAAAAACAAGAGAACATGATAAATGGATCCAACAGCTGCTAGATGATGATGAAAAGAAAATTAATCTAAGAATAATTGGAATAAGTGAAAAATCAGTAGATAACAAAAATGCCATAAAAAACTGTTCACAGGAATAATGGCAGAAAACTTCCCAAATATAGAGAAAGAAAGAAATACACAGATAAGTAAACCACATAGAAACCCAAATAACCATGATCAAAAGAGAGCCTCTCTGTGCTACATTATATTCAAAGTACAAAGAGCCCATTGCAGGGGCAAAATCTTAAAACCTATTAGAGAAAGGCAACAAATCACATATAAAGGTAAATCCATTAGGATTACAACATACTTCTCTACACAAACCTTAAAGGCCAGGAGGGCTTGGAGTGAAGTGTTTCAAGCCATAAAATATAACAACTTCCAACCCTGACTTAAGTATCCTGAAATTTTTTCCTTCAATATTTTTTTTGGTTAAATTCTTTTATTGGTACATTTTAGGTATACAATACATTTACATTTATCATTGGGTGCTTGGACCTGTACATGATGTATCTTGGTTCTTATTTTTTCCCCATTACCTGTGTGCCCTTCACCCCTCCACCCTTCCCTATTTACATAGACTTTGTTTCCATTTTTTTTTCTTTTCTCAAAATTTTTCCATTCCATTCTTTCCTTTCCCCATCTCCTCCCACCACCCCTACCCCTTTGGACCTTTTCCTATTTCAAAGTATCAATTATTCATTATTATTCCTAGGAAAAGACTTTATGAACAAAACCTCAATAGCATGGGAACTAGTAGAAAGAATCAACAACTGGGATTTCATCTAATTAAAAAGCTTCTGCACTGCAAGAGAAACCACCAACAGAGCTAACAGACAACCTAGAATGTGGGGAAAATTTTTTCTTGCAATATTGAAGGAGAAATAAGGTATTTCCATGACAAGGAGAACTTCAAGAAATTCATGACCACCAAACCAGCACTACAAAAAATTCTCAAGGATATCCTAGAAAGAGACAATGATGCCAACAATCCCAATATGTCAAAAAGAATGAATATACCTGGTGGAATGTGCAATTAAGCAAAATGGAGAAAAATTATGGAATCAGCAACAGGAAAATAATGTAATGACAGGAACAAGCCAACTATAACTATTATTCTCAACAATAACTCTCACTGTGAATAGTCTTGATTAACCAATCAAAAGATACAGAGATGCTGAATCACCCTGCTCCAGACAGGCAGGTCTGCCCACACCCGACCGAGGTCCCCAGTCTCACAGAATATGCTGAATCAGCCCCCTGCACACAGGAAAGTCTGTGCACGCCCTACCGGGGTCCTCTGTCGAGCGGAAGACACCAAATCAACCCCCTGCAGACAGGCAGCCACCTGGTTCCACACTACAAAGATGCAGAGGACACCAGACCACCAAACCAAGGTACTGAGTCCCGCTGCTCCCGGCCCAGAGGTAGGGGCTTCTGAGCCGCCGTCCCACTGCTCCTGGTCCAGAGGAAGGGGCTTCCCAGTCACCACCCCTCCTGCTGCTCCCAGCCCAGAGGAAAGGGCTTTTGGGCCACCTTCTGTCCCGCTGCTCCTGGCCCAGAGAAAGGGGCTTCCTCACCACCATCCCTCCCACTGATCCCAGCCCAGAGGGAGGGGCTTCTGAGCCACCATCCCACTGCTCCTGGTCCAGAGGAAGGGGCTTCCGGGCCACCATCCCTCCTGCTGCTCCCAGCCCACAGGAAAGGGCTTTTGGGCCACCATCCCTACCGCTGCTCCTGGCCCCTGTACCACCTCACCCAGCTCACAGGAGGTAACCATGCAGGCGCCAACAGCCCCCTGCCCCAGTTGAAATGAGAAAACACATAACTAAATCTCAAAACCAGACTTGAAGATCACCTACAGCAACCCCAAAGGGAAATGAGATGGAACACTCTGATACTCAACCACCTGGACTACCCGAACTGGCAACAAAAGGGGATCTGGAAAAAACGAAATCAGAAATAATTTCTCAGATAACAGGAGAAATTGTGCCCCTAGTGCAAGACATGATTAATAAATCTAGAGAGGAGCTCAGGAACATGATGGAATCCCAACATAAGAAACAAATGGAATCCATAAAACAGTTGCAAATAGATTGCCAGGAGATGAAAAACTCCATTGAAAGTCTACACAACAGAATGAGCCAATGTGAAGACAGAATTTCAGATATAGAAGATAAGATTACAATTAGTGACCAGGAAAAGAAAAATTGCTTCAAAATTATAAGGCAACATGAGAAATCAATCCAGCAGCTGCTAGATGATGCAAAGAAGAATAGGAGAGAGTGGAGATGACATAAAAAATCTCTTCACAGAAATAATGGCAGAAAACTTCTCAAGCAGGGGAAAAGAACTTGACATACAGATAAGTGAGGAATATAGGACTCCAAGTAGCCTTCATCAAAAAAAAAACTACACATAGGCATATAATTGTTAAGATTCCAGAAACACAACAGAAGAACAAAGTTCAAGCAGTCAGAGAAAAGAAACAAATCACATACAAAGGAAAGCCCATCAGACTCACAGCAGACTACTCAACACAAACCATCAAGGCAAGAAGAGCTTGGAGTGACATATTCCAAGCCCTAAAAGAAAACAGCCTCCAACCCAGATTGATGTACCCTGCAAAACTATCTTTCAAAATGGATTCAAAAATAAGATACTTTCATGACAAAGAGCACCTTAGGAACTTCGTGAATACCAAACCAGCACTCCAAAGAATTTTACACAATACCCTAGAAAAAGACATTGAGGATCACAACCCTAGGAAGCAAAGCAGAATGAACCCATCTGGCATGACAAGAAATTAAATGTAAAGGCAGAGAACCCAACAAAAAGAAAAAGTCATGGCAATGACAAGTCAATACGTTTCAGTTATAGCCATCAACGTTAATGGTCTCAATTCACCAATCAAAAGAAATAGACTGGCAGAATGGGTCAAGAAGCAAAATCCAACGATATGATGCATACAAGAAACACACTTAATTCAAAAGGAAACTCATAGACTGAAAGTTAAAGGGTGGAAAACAATACTCCATGAGACAGGAACCCAAAAAAAAGCAGGAGTAGCTATCCTCTTGGCAGATCAAGTAGATTTCAAACCAACACTGATGAAGAGAGATCCTTACATCCTTGTAAAGGGAAGAATCCAAGAGGAAGAGATGACAATCATAAATATCTATGCACCAAACACTAGTGCACCCAACTATATAAAACAAATATAAACGGACATGAAAAGTCATATATGCACTAATACAATTGTAGTGGGGGACCTCAACACCCCACTGTCACAAATGGATAGATCAACTAGACTAAAAATAAGTAATGAAATACTAGAACTCAATCAAACTCTTGAACAAATGAACTGAACAGATGTTTACAGAGTGTTCCACCCCACAAAATCAGAATACACATTCTTCTCAGCGGCACATGGGTCATTCTCAAAAATAGACCACATACTCACACATAGAACATGGTTAAGTAAGTGCAAAGGAATTGAAGTTATCCCCTGTATATTATCAGGCCACAGTGCGATGAAATTGGAGATCCATAGCAAAAGAAACTGGAAAAATTTTATAAACACGTGGAAATTGAACAACACACTTCTGAATAACCAATGGGTCACAGAGGAAATTAAAGAAGAAATCAGACAGTTCCTTCAATTAAATGACAATGACAATACAACATATCGGAATCTATGGACACAATGAAAGGAGTCTTACGAGGGAAATTCATAGCAGTGAATACGCATATTAGGAAAACAGAATGAGCCCAATTAAACAACCTGATGCTGCACCTCAAGCTTCTAGAAAAAGAAGAGCAGGACAACCCCAGAGCTCATACAAGGGGGAAAATTATAAAGATCAGAGGAGAAATCAATGCAATGGAGACTAAGAGAACAATACAAAAAAATCAATGAAACCAAGAGTTGGTTCTTCGAAAGAATCAACAAAATTGACAAACCTTTAGCCAACCTTGTCAGAAAAAGGAAAGAAAAGGCACAAATCCATGCAATTAGGAATGAAAAGGGTGAAATTACAACAGACCCAGCAGAAATCCAGAGGATCATCAATACCTACTTCCAGAACCTATACGCCAATAAGATGGACAACACAGAAGAAATGGACAGATTCCTAGATACATATGAATTACCAAAGTTGAACGAAGAACACCTAAAAATTCTGAACAACCCAATATCAACCAATGAAATTGAAAAGGTAATTAAAAACTTATCAGCTAAGAAAAGCCCGGGCCCTGATGGCTTCACTGCTGAATTCTACAAGACATTTAGAGAGGAACTGCTGCCACTACTCTTTAAACTCTTCAATGAAATTGAAAGGGAAGCAATACTCCCAAATTCATTCCTGGAAGCAAGCATTACCTTGATCACCAAAGCAGAGAAAGATCCAACTGAAAAAGAGAACTATAGGCCAATCTCACTAACGAACATAGATGCAAAAATCCTTAATAAGATACTGGCAAACAGAATGCAGAAGATCATCAAGAAGATCATACACCCTGATCAAGTGGGATTCATCCCAGGGATGGAGGGATGGTTCAATATACAGACATCAATCAATGTAATACACTATATCAATAGAGCCAAGGACAAAAAACATATGATCATCTCCATAGATGCAGAAAAAGCATTTGACAAAATCCAACATGCATTTATGATAAAAACCCTACAAAAAATTGCAATAGATGGTCTCTACCTCAAACTGATACAAGCCATCTATGAAAACCCAACAGCCAATATCATAATAAATGGTCAAAACCTGAAATCCTTCACACTAAAATCAGCAACAAGACAAGGATGTCCACTATCACCACTCTTGTTCAATATAGTTCTGGAAACATTAGCCATGGCAATTAGACAAGAGAAAGAAATAAAAGGAATAAAGATAGGTAATGAAGAAGTCAAATTGTCATTATTTGCAGATGACATGATACTCTATATAGAAGACCCCAAGAACTCCACCAAAAGTTTTCTAGACTTAATAACCAAATTCAGTCAAGTACCTGGTTACAAGGTCAACACATAAAAATCAATAGCTTTCCTCTACACCAATGACAGACTCACTGAGAGAGAAATAGGGCAAAGAATTCCTTTCACAATAGCATCCAAAAAACTGAAATACCTAGGAATTATCCTAACGAAAGAAATCAAAGACCTCTTCTCTGAAAACTATGGCATCTGAAAAGAGAGATTGAAGATGATAACAGAAAATGGACAGACATCCCCTGCTCCTGGGTAGGAAGGATTAATATAGTGAAAATGGCCATACTTGCAAAACTGCTATATAGATTTAATGCAATTCCAATTGAGATCCCAGCAGCATACTTCATAGACCTCGAGAAAACAATCCAAAAATTCATTTGGAACAAGAAAAGACCCAGAATAGCAAAAGCAATTCTAGGTAACAGAGACATGGCAGGGGGTATCACAATCCCCAACCTGCAACTCTACTACAAAGCTACTGTGATAAAAACAGCATTGTACTGGCAAAGAAACAGACTTGAGGACCAGTGGAACAGATTAGAAGATGCAGAAACAACGCCAGACACACTCAGCCATCTCATCTTTGACAAAGGAGCCAAACACCCTCAATGGAGGAAAGATAGCCTCTTTAATAAATGGTGTTGGAAAAATAGGGCTTCAACTTAACAAAGATTAAAACTAGACCTGTATCTCTCCCCATGCACTAAACTAAAATCAAAATGGATTAAAGATCTAAATATTAAAATAGAAACTCTGAACCAGTTGGAACAGAGGTTAGGTAGAACCCTTGAAGACATCGGTGTAGGAAAAGATTTTATGAACAAAACCTCAGTTGCCCGTGAACTAGCACAAACAATCAACAAGTGGGATCTCTTCTTATTAAAAGGCTTCTGCACAGCAAGAGAAACCACCAGCAGTGTGAAGAGACAACCCACAATGTGGGAAAAAATCTTCACCTGCTCTTCCTCAGACAAAGGTCTACTATCTCGAATCTATAAAGAACTTAAAAAGATCAGACCTCCCAAATTTAAAGATCCAATCCAAAAATGGGCATCTGAAATGAACAGACATTTCTCAGACAAAGAAGTAGAAATAGCAAATAAATACATGAGAAAATGTTCAACATCACTGGTCATTCGGGAGATGCAAATGAAAACAACACTGAGATTCCACTTCACTCCAGGAAGAATGGCTGTTATCATGAAATCAACCAATAACAAATGCTGGTGGGGCTGTGGGGAAAGAGGAACCCTGCTCCATTGCTGGTGGGAGTGTAGACTGGTGCAACCACTGTGGAAATTAATACAGAGATACCTCAAAGAACTTGGACTGGAAGTCCCATTTGACCCCGCTATTCCACTGCTGGGGATCTTCCCCAAAGAATTAAAAGAATCATACCACAGTGATATATGTGCACCCATGTTCATAGCAGCGCAGTTTGTAATAGCTAAAACTTCGAAACAGCCCAAATGCCCATCAACTGGAGACTGGATAAAGAAAATGTGGTTTTTTTATAAAATGGAGTACTACTCAGCCATAAAAAATGAGAAATTAGAGACATTTATAGCTAAGTGGATGCACATTGAGGTGATACTCTTAAGTGAAATAAATAGGACACACATGTGTAAATACCGAATAGTTTCTCTGCTGTGAGAAACTGAAAGTGTAAATAAGGACTAAATGTATAATAGGTAATGTGAAATAGGAAGAAAAGGGGCAAAGGGGAAGGAAGTGGGAGGGCTAGGGGAAAGGATAGAAGGGAATGAGATTAATATGAGAAAATGGAAAAATAGGAACAAAATCTTTGTAAACAGGGAGGACTGGTGGGGTTGAAGGGAGGGCTGGGCAAGGGTGAAAAATAAGAACCAAGAGAGATTATGTAAAGGTGCAAATTTCCAATGATGAATGTCATTATATTGTATACCTAAAATGTACCAATGATTAGAATGAAGAATCAATAATGCAAAATAGGAAGAAAAGGTCCAAAGGGGTAGGGGTAGTGGGAGGGGCAGGGGAAAGGAAAGAAGGGAAAGGAAAAATGATGAGAAATGGAAAAAATGGAAATAAAGTCTTTGTAAATAGGGAAGGGTGGAGGGCGTGAAGGGAGGGCTAGGAATGGGGAAAAAATAAGAACCAAGATGCATTATGTAAAGGTACAATTCCCAGTGAGAAATGTAATTGTGTTGTATACCTACAATGTACCAATAAAAGAATTTAATACAAAAAAAATAGATGCGGAAAAGATACAGACTGGCAGAATGGATCAAGAAACAGAACCTAAACAATTTGCAGTATACAAGTAACATATTTATTTCAAAAAGAAACTCACAGATTAAAACAACACTGAGATTCCATCTCATTCCAAAAAGAATGGCCATCCTCAAAAATTCAACCAATAATGTGCTGGCGAGACTGTGGGGGAAAAGGAATCCTTCTCCATTGTTGGTGGGAGTATAAACTGGTACCACCACTGTAAGATCAGTATGGAGATTTCTCCAAAAAGTAACTTTCAAAATTCCATTTGACCCAGCTATTCCCTTTCTAGGTTTTTTTCCCAAAAGAGTTAAAGACATCATACCACAGTGATCTATACATACTCATGTTTATAGCAGCACAATTCATAATAGCTAAATCTTGCAAGCAGCCTATATGTCCATCAACAGATGAATGGATAAAGAAAATTTATTTATATGCAATGGAGTACTACTCTACCGTAAAGAAGGATAAACATGATTCATTTGTAGAAAAATGAATGCATCTTGAGACTATAATGTTAAAAGAAATAAATCAACACACAAGTTTAAATATCATGTGGTTTCTCTTATATGAGAAACTTAATATATAAATAAAGTACAAAATAAAAGACAGACAAGAGGAAAAAGGAGAGAGAAGTTATTGTAACCCAGCATGGACAATGTATCTAAAAGTATACCTTGATTTAGTCTAAGTGTTTTATGTGGTTTTTTGACCTGTTAGTTCAGCTGTTAATCTGTATGTATGATAATTAACTTTATGAGGACTTCTAAGATAAATCAATAAATCTGATGCTGGCAAAAGGCAAGGGGTGAAGAGGAAGAGGAAAAAAGAATGGAGATGTGTACTGTACATGTATCAATCCCCCACAATGGATGTATTCATTATGTAGTGCAAACATGCCCTGATAAAACTTTTTAACAAATAAAGATTGCAAGAACTTGAAAAGAGACATCACAAATACATTCATACAAAGCCATGGTAATGACTAAGACCTTCACTTGCCTCTCTATTGAGAAATTGTGAGCTCTGGTTTCCTTAGTGCAGAAATATTTATTGGCCTATTTCATCACACGAAATGATTACCCTGAATACTTACCTGCAAAAACAACCCTAAAAGCATTTACCAAGATTTATATAACACTTAAATGAAACACAAATACTTGCTCTACATTTTATCACCACTTAGAAGTCAATTATCATTTCACACTACAAATGAAAGCAGTGAGATGTCAGGGTTTTAGCAATAATCTTACACAATTCTAGCTCTTAGGTCACTCACAGAGACCTCTCAAGCTGCTCAAAGCCAGCAGATCACACTGTAAGAACAATTGTTCTAAATGATTAAGAAGGCAAACAATAATTTTTCCTCTATGAATCTGTGCCATTAGAGAAAAGCATTGTTTAAAAAGTTACACTGGTTTCTACACTGGGGGTGCTGGGCAATGGAAGAATATGGGAATTATTATCATATTTTCCTATCCCTAAAGGATACTGGGATAATTGTTCTCTTTATCTGCTTGTACAAAAGCTGAATGACTACAGCTATTCCCTTGTTGAGTTCTTTGACTCACCAGTTCACACCCTCCTAGACCCTCCTACATTTTTTTGCAAGACATTTCTACTTGAAACATCATATTAATCATGCAAGCCCCCACTCAAAATCCCCAGTGATTTGGAAATCCAAAGAGCCAAAGCTAGGAAGACTCATGCAGAACAATTCCCTGTTCCTTCATTCAAGTTTTTCTGGGGACCTGAAAGACAAACAAGGGAGTTTTTATTATCCTAGTGTAGCTGAAGAGTCTAATAAATTACCAGTAAATTGATCTTATGCTTCAGTCTGCTTGCAATATCCTATTTTGTGCCTATTCTCTAGCTAAAAGCACCACCACACCCCTTTGACTTTCAAAAGTATTCTGATTTGGACAATAAATTTATGATAACTCTATTCACAGGCATTATGGTGCCACATGTCTGCAACCAACATGGACATCTTTAACCAAAAGTTATAGATGCCACAAAGAATCCCTAATCTATCTTATCTCAGTCTTCTAAACTCATCCTCCACCCAGCAGTGTATCATAAGCATGAAAACAAGAAGGAACATCATCAAGCTTGACAGGGTAAATCAGATAGCTGATAGCAACTTGAAGCTCTGTCCTGAAGTTGCTTCCCATCTTTTCCTTGGGTACTCATTGCATCTTGTGATTCTCCATCCAAAATACAGAAAGAATTCAACCTTTCTTACATCTGGATGCCTGCTTCCTACCTGTCCAGCATCACAAGTTCAGTGCCTAAGGACCTAGAAACTCTCCAACCCCATGTATTAGACAGGAGAGACACTCAGGCTTTCACCAGACACAGAGAAGAGGCTATTACCAGAAGACCATGATTCATGGATTTGTGTAAATTATAAACTAGAAGGTACAGCCATACTTAATCCTGGAACACTTATAACTCCAAACCCTTGATGTTTAAATGGAGAACCCAGATTATTGCCCTTATCTATTCCTATTGAACTTGCTTTAACAAAAAGGAATTTTAACATAGAGTTAGATTTCCACTGTTCTGAAAAGATTTAGAAAATAAGACAGACTTCATAATCCTCTTACTTGCAGCACTAATAGTTTATGTATTCCAGTGTTTGTGATATGCAAAACATTTTCACAGTCTGCATCATGGTATACATATAATTTTGTACCAATTTTTCACAAAACATCTTTTCCAAGGTCAGATTTGCCCATCATAATTATAGAAATATCCCAATGTTTCTTTGAATTGATATATTATTATAATTTAACAAATGATTTTCCTAGTTTTAATATTTAATTTCCTTCTGTTTTGCTACTAATATGAGCCATTTTGCTAAACATTTGGAACAGTAAAGTGAAAAAATAAAAATAAATGTTTTTACTAAATAAAAATATTGGACTGTATTTAAAGACATAATTTGAATTCTTGAGATATATTTGAATAGGTCTAATACCACCTTCACATATTAGTCACAAAGTTGAGGAAAATAAAGAGGCTGGGCAAGGAACAGATAAAAGACAAGAAAAAGAAGGAGGAAGCAAAAGGGGAAGGGAGAGGGAAAAGACAGAGTAGGAACCAAAGGAAAAGGGAAGAACTTATAATTACAAGGATAAATTGATGGTCTTACTTCTGTTCTGACATTTGCTTCATGTAAATGATAGAAATACCATACCAATTCATTTGAATACATGTCGAGTCTCTCCATGAATTATAATAAATGTCAGCATCATTCTAATATTTAAAAACAAAAGCTATCCATAATTCAGGTGTGACCCTTTCCCTGTTGTCTGCTTCATCGTGCAAAATATCCATTGCCTGGCTTTTCGGGCCCTGTGTCCTCCAGCCCACATGGCTAAGCCCATTTTGCTCCACATAAAACCTCATCACTAGTCAGGACTACTCACTGGGACAGGAGCATGGAGGAGATGCATTTTCCACAATGGAGGAATGGTTTATATCAGAACAAACCTCCTGCAGCAAAAAAATTATGATCTCCAGGCAAAATTTTTTAAATAAAAACTTATTGAAGGGATTAGAATAACTACAAGTATGTTTAATTTGGAGGATAGTAGATCCTTTAAAAAAGAAGGGAGGAATGAACTAGGTAAGATCCTTTTTATAGCTTTTTTTAAAGAAAACTGCGGAGTCTGAGGGATACTCTACACTTGATCTTAGCCAAAAGGCCAAGAAGCAATCTGAGGGATACTCTAAAGCCAGAATCCAAGCAGAATTGCAGTCTTCATAGTTGAAAGTATTTGAGGACAGAGTTGAAGGCCCCAGAATGGCTGAAGATTAAAAGAAGAAAATTGCTGGGCATGTGGGGCAAGCCTGAACTCACAGCTACTCAGGAGGCTGAGGCAGGAGGGTCACAAGCTCAAGGCAAGCCTAAGCAACTCAGAGAGACACTATCTCAATATAAAAAGGGCTGCGGAGGGAGGTGACTCAGTGGTAAATGCTTGCCTAGTATTCAGGAGCACCTATGTTCAAACTACAGTACTGTAAATTAAAAAGACAGTGATAAGGAGGAGGAAAAAAGGAAAAGAGAAGCAGAGAGGAAAGGAGATGAAAAAAGAACAGAAGGTGTAGCTTAGAAGTAGAGTACATGTTTAACATGAATAAGACTCTGGGTTCAATCTCCAGTGGAGGGAAGGAAGCTTAGAAAAGGAAGGAACCACAGGAAGAACCTCCCGCCGAGAGAGAGAGAGAGAGAGAGAGAGAGAGAGAGAGAGAGAGAGAGAGAAAATGTATATACACTTCAGGAAAAATAGAAACAAGCATAAATATTTTAATACTAAATTTACTGAGCCATTATGAGATTAATACAAGTTACTTTTGGCTCTATAATTACAAAATGTTCTCAAAGTGGTGACCATTCCCTTCCAGGCGTGGATTCGTACAGCAAACTACTGCTGGTGTAACCTTGCTCCCTGTGATTGCCGCACATGCATTTTCCATTTCTTCTCTAAGGGCCGGCAGTTTTCTGCAATATATAACACCCTCTAGAGCCCCCCATACGAGAGTAACACCATCTGTTGAAAAAACATTATATTATTTTTCTATTCCTGAAGTGTGTATACATATTTTGGCAGAAAATATATATCTATATAATATATAATAAATATATATTAATTGTTAATATAAATTAATATATAATAAATATGTTTCTGTATTTATATAATATTTATTTCCTCTCAAATTTTTAGCTGACATTTATACTACATTGGCACAAGAAAACTGCAAGGAGCCCAACAGAAACCAAGAGCTGCAAAGATAAAACAGTGGAGTAAAAATATCTGGTGCTGCCCATAGCAGAGGTGGAAGAGCTGGAAGTCAGAGTGTTTCAAGTTGGAGTATTTTGGTAAAGATTTTAGATTTCCACTGAAACTCCAGAAGGTTACGAAGTAGATGTCTCTGATTAAGGGATTCACACTACGAACACCAAGGGCAAAACCAACAGCCCCACCTTAATAAAACCAAGATTCCAGGAGCACAAAAGGATTCAACAGTAACTTACCTGACCAACAAAACAAAAACTAATACTCTGTAATGGAAGATAAAAGCATCTAGAAATTTTGTAGTGTGTCATCCACAATGTTCAGAACACAATAATTAAGAGTACACATGGCTGGGGATTTAGTTCAGTGGTTCCACTACCTCCCTCGCAAGTGCAAGAACCCGAGTTTGAGCCCTGGTACCAAAAAAAAAAAAAGAGAATAGGGGAGACAAAAGCAACTACACTAAGAGAACTTTCAACCCTGATACCACAGCCATAATAAATAGTCATCACTAGCCAGAATAGTTTCCTAGCCAGAAACACACAAGCCTAGTACTGAAAGCCTATCTACTGTACCTCAGTTCATCTTACCCAGTGTGTCATGTCTAGCTTTCAATGAGAAACTACAAAGTAAACTAAAAAGACAAAAGCATAATCTGACAAGGTAAATAAAGCATCAGAACCAGATTCAGATAGGGCAAAGATTTTTAAATTGTCAGACCAGGAATTTAAAATAACTGTGATTAATATTCTAAGGCTGTAATGGAAAAAGTAAACAACATTCAAGAACATCTTGGTAAGATAGGAAGAGATGGACTCTCTCAGAAGGAATCAAAAGGAAATGCTAGCAATAAATGTAAGCGAATGAAACATTTGAGTTAAAAGACAAAAACTGGCAAGTTGAATTGTTTAACAAGATTCACATAAGAATATAATACCATGTTTTATGAAAAGAATGTGAAGAGCATGATACAATTTTTTCACTGCTCACAGTTGACACCACTCTTCGTTCTCTTTCTAACCCACATACAAGAAAAGGCCCAGCTCCTACCTTTGGACTGGTGAAAACTTTAGTCCACACAAGCAACAGGCCAGGTATAGGACACTTTATGCCAGCTCTACCCAGTGGTCACAATAAAAGCCAAGTTCCCTTTTTTGTTTTGTTTTCTTATTTTCTTGTTCTTAAGGCATGTTCTGTCCAGCATGGGTGCCACCCTGCTCTCCCCAAAAATAATATCACATATTATCATTATATGATAATAAGCCTTTTTATACCTTCCTGGTGCATGTGTGATATCATCAGTTTCCATATCCAGATTTACTTGGTGATTAGGGGAGTTCCCCTAATCACCCATCCACATCAGGTGACGCTAAAACCTACTCTGATGTCTAAAGGAAATGTACCTTCAAAGGAGTACTTAACCAGGAGCAATGCAAGAGAAAAGGGATATATTTTGTAATGGTAAGAGGATGCATTCATCAGGATGACATAGCAACACTAGCATGCATTCATCTAATTAACGGGACTTAAAATAAATGAGATAAAACTAACAGGACTCATAAAAAGGAGTCAGATACTGAGACAACATGGATGACTCTCAAAGCATTATGCTAAGTTAAAGAAGCCAGACACAAGAGGTCACATAATGTATGATTTCATTTTTATTAAATATCTAGAATAGGTAAATCCATACAGACAGAAAGTAGATCAGTTTAACTGCTAAGGGTTGGGGAAAGGAGGAAATAGAGGGTGACCGCTTTGTGGCATGGGATCTTCTTTTGGTAGAAATGAAAACGCTCTGAAAATAGACCCAGGTGATTTCTGCACAACATTGTTGATGTACTGAATGTCTTTAAATTAGGCCCTTTAAAGTGGTTGATTACACGGCATGTGAATTTTGCCTTATTTTAAAAAATAACAGAACTAGGGCCGGGAATTTAACTCAGCAGCACCATGCCTGCTTCGCAAGTGCAAGGTCCTCAGTTCAATCCCCAGTACCAAATAAATAAATAAATAAGAACAGAACTAAAGAACAGATAAATTTACAATTCAAAGACATTGACTTTGTTTTCTCAATAATTGAAAGAGATTAAAAACAAAGGCTATTGATAATATGAACAACAATGTCAACCACTTTGACCTAATTGATATTTACAGAAATCTGTGCCTGACAACTACAAAACACACATCTGTAAAAGGAACAATTACCAAGATTGATCATATTCTGATTCATAAAACAAATTCTCTCCAAATTTCAAATTGTTGAAATTTTTATATTATCTGACCTGAGTGTAATTAAATCAAATATCAAGAAGATAACTAAAGGAACCCAGAACATTTCCAAATTACCTAGCAAAACTCTAAATAGCCAAGGCCTTTTTCTAAAAAAAAAAAAAAAAAATCCTCTCAAAATTATATAAAATATTTTAAACTGAATGACAAATATCAGCACCCAAAGTAAAATTTGGAGGGAATTTTACAGTATTAAATATATATACCAAAAAGAAGAAATATTTAAATCCATTATTGTTTCTACCTGAAGAA